>NC_045561.1:107120269-107810269 GCF_009819795.1 Aythya fuligula | reverse complement strand
AACTTAGACAATGCTAAGAAATAATTTCATTAATTATCTATTCAATGTAGCTTTTAAAATACTAATTCAGGTCTTGCCTTTGTTTCTAAAAAGTAAGTTTTTTGTTTGTTTGTTTGTTAGTTTGTTTGTTTTAAACTTGGATTAATTAAAACATTCGTGCAACCCCGGGGTAAAAACAGGCACTAAAGACAGGCTACTGACAAGTAAATAACCAGTGGCCCGGGTATATACAGATGACCTTTCCTGTACTGTTTAGTAAATGTCCTGATTGTGTCAAAATGATGGGCTTGTATCAGTTGCACTGAGATATAGTTGTATTATACTAATAAAAGTAAATCCTCAGAAGAGGCAGTCTGACTTGCCTTTTATACTAGACGTGTTCCCACTAAAATGCTGTAGTTATAGATACAGAACTGTACAATTGACATTGATTGTTTTTCCTTTTTGGATTTTACTAGATTTTGAGGAAATCTAGTAAAATCAAATTTGAGGAAATCCTTTAGGTGCCTTGCTAGAAATATCATTGATTATGATATAACCTATATCTAACCAATATCTAAGCAATAACTACTGGTTATTGGTGCTACAGGATTAAGAGTTTCTGAGGGCTCCATTCCATTATGCACAATGGAAGAGAATTTGTAACACAAATGCCAGCTGAACAGTGACATATGAAACATTTTATTTTGCATTGTTTATATTCTAAAGATAAGATACGAAGATGATGAAGATATGAAGAGATGAAGATATGCCTTCTATTTTATGGATGTATCGATGTATTTTTATAGATGTGTGTTTTACAGCTTATTTTATGATTTAAAAATAATAATAATAAAAAAAAATAAATAAAAATGAAGGCACAGGAAGACAAAATGGATTCTCCAGAAACATTTTTTTAAGAAATAAAGTCTACTACTGTTTCAGAAAGATTGCCTCCTCTGTTATAATTAGTAGGACACATTTTCAAGAATTTGTTTGCTTCTCTTAGTTTGCATCCTTTCTGCATATATATATTTATAATTCGCTATATATATATATGTATATGTAATTTGCTAGATTCATTGTTCAATTTTCCTCACAGAAAAAAGTAAATCCCCCATTTTCAGAGCTGTCTTGAATTTCTAATAGAAAGGACATCAAGGAAATGAATGTTCAATGTTTTCCCACTTATGTGAAGTATCAGTGCTAGAGGTTCCCTAGGAAATATTTCCACAAAGTTTCAAAATGATAAGAGCATTTCAAAGGTGACTAAAATACAATATTCATATCTTAAATGTCTGTAGTGTGTTTGAACCTTGGCAAGAACAGTTCATAAAAATAAAAACAGCACAGCAGAGAAGGTATTACTACATAAAAAAAGAAACTTGAATACTTCAGATTTTATCTGTCTATTAGTATTACGGTTTATAGAAGGGGAGAGATTTCTTTCAAATTCATGTCTTAAACTTAGCACCCCCCCCAAAAAAAAAAAAAAAAAGTCCAAAACAAGCAAACAAACAAAAAGAAGCCCAATCCCTGAAAAAAAATAATATTTTGAATTTCTCTGAAATTTTCCACAGTAAATGATGCATGATTTAAAACAGCCAACAAGCACAGGGTCATGGTCTTGCTACCACAGATACTCAGAATACTGCTTTAATGGCTGACTTCACGTTCCTCATGTTGCGTTTGGAAGTCTTTGAGATTGTTGTCAACTTTCCCAAATCACCTAACAGAAGAAACAAAGAGACAAAAAGTCTGTCTGAAAGGCTTAATAAGAAGGTGAAATGACCTAATGATGGAGACTAAGAAACAATTTGGGGTTTATGTTAACTCATACTTGTAAATACTGGTGGAGATCTGAAACACTAAGAGATATGTAGGACATAAAATTACATTTTTCCATCATGCTGACCTTGATGCTCACAGAACTCTTGCATGAGACAAATTGGAAACATGCTTTACACCAGTCATCCTATTTCAACATCAGGGAAAATCAATTACTGGGGAGGACAAGAACAACAGAAGCTTGAGGATTTATTGTGGCAGAACTTCAGATTTTCTCTGCTTGAGTGTCTTTTAAAGAAACCACTACAGTCACAAAGGTATGATTCTTGTTATTCTAAAAGTTATTTGCAAAATCAGGAATGGAAAGAAGTTGTTTGAAAGAGAATATATATTGGCAAAAAAAAAAAAAACACAAAAAACAAAAAACAAAAAACCACACTCTATATATCTCAGGTATTGAACTAACAGTAGGAATCTGATTTATTGGTCTGTGACTCCCCCTCTGTGCTGCAGCAATGCCATTACTTCAAATCAGTGGAAAAAATACAGTAACTAAAAGGCAAAGCAAACCTGATGGTTGTATGAAGCTTAACAGACTGATGATCTCTTACAGCTTTCCTCTCCACCTGCTGAGTTAAAACACTTGATGGTCATCCTTAGATTCCTGAAAAATCAAATGCTTTGTCTAAGTTCATCTTGTGGCCTAATTACATATATGTGAGTGGAAAGACTTAGGTAACCCCAAAGTCTCTGAAGAAACATTTCCTGAAGAAAATACCTAAAACAATTGGTTAAATCTCACTTTGAAAGTTCTTTCTTCTTTCCTAGTGTACCTAGAAGGGAACTAAGTACCAAATTTAGATTAGATATATTGCCTTTAGGCTTTGAAAAATAGATAAAACCTGCTTTTGGTGATAAAACCTGCTTCTGGTACTAGATTCCATCTCTAAAGTCACTTGAAGATCACTATAGAAGTATAAAATAGGCTATACTTGTACATGCCTAGAGCAACCTCTTGGCTAACCTATCTCATTATCTTCACTATGTAGTCTTACTGACTGGCTGAGTATCATGTCTAATCGAGAAGCTGCCCCCCCCCCCCTTTTTTTTTTTTAACTTGTGTTTGTTCTAACTGTGCAAATAAATAGACCCTCAACTGAGAATGGAATGAATACTCTAAGCGAAAATGATTATTCTGTATTTATTAGCTGTAAACTAGAGCTCTTGAGTGGTACAGTTCTACCTGTGACATGATGCAAGATAGAGAGACTTTTTGAATATACCCTGCACATTTCTTGGGGTTTTATTTTTTCCTCTCCTCTCCTCTCCTCTCCTCTCCTCTCCTCTCCTCTCCTCTCCTCTCCTCTCCTCTCCTCTCCTCTCCTCTCCTCTCCTCTCCTCTCCTCTCCTCTCCTCTCCTCTCCTCTCCTCTCCTCTCCTCTCCTCTCCTCTCCTCTCCTCTCCTCTCCTCTCCTCTCTCTCATACTCATAGTAGGTATAGTATCTCAGGTATTTCTCTGACCCTTATAGTTAGGCATGGCAGATAAGAATGACCTGGAAGGCAATGTGGACAGCTAAATTTATGAAGACCACTATCTGACTATAAAACATCTGCCCGAGGATTCTGCCAAAAATACATTGTTGGCCAGCTAGCTAGCAATTACATGCAAACATGCTGTACCTGTATGTCAAATATGAACCAGCTGTAAGATCACTAGTGCTGATTCATCTGCAGAACATGCCATAAGCCATTCATTTGACTTACGATGAGATAGAGTTGAGTTGCGTGATGAAGAAACAAGAGCAGTAAATCGACTGCCATTCAGCTATGCCTTTAACTGAATGAATATTGTTGGATAACGCACACCCATGCTATTGAGCTATTTCTTACCTACAGGAGCTTTGAAAGGGTGAAGAAAATAAACTACTGAAATTGTGTGGCGTCTTTCACACAGTTAACTCTGATCAGAAATTAGCTTTACTAAGGGTCAAGAAAAGCATGTGTCTGCAGTAGTATTTACAGACATCTGCACAGTTTTAATGCTAGCCATTGCATCTGTTCATGTTGGCAAACCCAGGTCCAGCTTGGTCTGAGCTCTTCAGGACTGCAGTGTAAATCCTTCTGGGCTCTTTAACTCCACGGGATTAGAGGCTCACAAATCACAGATCAGAACAGAGGTCAGAGACATAGCATTTCAGGAGTCTCAAGCTGCAAGCCTCAAAATCTCTCTTTTGTCCCAGTTGTTCAAACCATTCTGCACTAGAAGTTTGGGGAGAAAATAAACAACTCTTCTCACCCTTTGTGTTAAGCAGTGTCTAACTAGAAGCTATTAACTACATAACCATATTTCACTGGAAGTTAACACAGCAAGTTTCAGCCCAAAAGAGCTGTCAATGACTCCAAGCAAGGGGTTAGAATGGAAACCATTAAAACCATACCTTTTGTTGCTAAAAATGGGGAAGGATATATGCAATAGAGCTGTATCTGTTCTAAAGAAAGCCATCTGTCTCATTTCTCTAGTACTAAGCAACACTGATTATGCTCAGAAACCAATATATATTGCATTTGTATATCATGTATTTACATAGCTTGTTAAATTCAAAGGATTTGGGTTTATAACCTTAAAGCCCTGATTTAAGGGCTTTTTAATGTAAAACCTTTTAATTATAAAACCTTTAATTATAAAACCTTTTAATTTTAATGTAAAACCTTTGCTGTTTCTCTTGGAACAAAATTCTTCAGCTAAACAGAAAATATTATCAGGAAGTTATTTTTTTCTCACTCATCCTTTTATTAAATTTTATTTTTCATAGCCTAGTCTTTTTACTTACTATTCCATCAAATAACTCCTCTCTGGTTAATTAGCTCATCCTTAGAATATACTCTTCAGCCACTGTTCCCATGAGTTAGATATGCAAGGATTCTTAATCTTTTAAAGATTAACTTTTCTTCCCCTGAACTCCCCCCCCCCCCCTCCTCCCCCGATCTCCTTAATTTTCATGTTGTGCCTCTCTACACTACTAGGTTAAAGCCAGGGCTGGAACTAGAATTGCTGAAATACCGTAGGTATTTACGATCTGTCTGTAAGTTTCTGAAATACTGTGAGAAAGCCCATTCTTGTGCAATTTCCAGCTCAGTCTTAATATTCAGATAAGATCAGGATAAGAAACTAAACTTTTCAGTGATGTTTTATCCAAATATTTGAGATTTCTTCATCACTGTTAAAAAGCATATATATACTATGTAGTATATGCATCATCCTCATACATTTTGTCCTCATGGTTTCTCATCAAATATCCTGTCCAGTTCATGTCAATGACTTCTAGCATCTTTAATAAATTGAAGCAACATTAGCCTGCTGTTTCAGACCCCAAGATAGCAAAACACACCAAGGGTTATAGGAACATGTTCAGACTCCTCAGGTGTCGACTTTTGTTTCTGAAATGAAGAGCAAGTCACTGTCTAAACTGTCCCAATCCTGGATTCCTACTCAGTGGAAGAAAGTAGCTTTGATATCTAAATTTCCCCTGCCTTATAATAGAGAAGAGAAGAACATAGCCCTAGAAATCAGTTCTATCACCTTTCAGCAGAAGATGCACCAAAAAGATGATTGAGTAAAATCACTACTACCTCTGTGACCACTTAAACTAATCTACAGGGAAGAGGCTATGATCATCTTCCATTCTCCCACACTGCTCATGTCTGGATTAACAAATATTCCTCAGAATCATGAAAAAGTCCACATTTTTATACTTGACTAAACTATCACATCTCAACCTTGTGATGCCTGCTACTGTAGCAATATTGGATACAGTTAATAACAGGTATGTTTATAAAAAACACTCTTGCCTGACAAAGCAAATTCTAAGGATGAACCAGAGAATAAAACATTTTTAAAAAGACTGACTAAATGTGAAAATCATGTCTCAGTTGTGTGTGCCGTCATTGTGCCAATCTCCTCTTGGGAGCTTGCCTTGTTGTTTTCCCTTTGGCTGTTATGAGCATTCTTTAACAAAACACATACTTTTAGCAACCTGAATATTTTATGAACTCCTCTATTTATTCTTGGCAGCTTCCCTTTGCTCTGAAGAGAATAGGAAAATTTTAGCATATCAAGTATCTTTTTGCTTCGTATTCTGTTATATTGTATTCTATCTCAACTTCGAAAAATGATCACGAGTTGTATACCCTGTATTGTGTTTCAGCTGCTAAAAATGATTGGAAGGGCCTGGCCTGCGCATATAGCTGATATTTTTTTCCACTGGTTTCCATTAAAACAGATTGTCCTTCATAAAGATAAATTAACTAAGCAGAAATATCTGGGTCTAATTTCAGTTGCATCATTTTCAATGGTACAATATATATTCCTCTGGTTGCAATAGCATCCAGCTGATTTTGTATATTAGGTGATGAAGGGTGGATCCTAGATTGTCTGAATGTTCATCTCGGATGAACACTCAGAAATCTGGCTGCCTGACATACCTGCTGAGTCCATTTTGGTTTATAAAATAACAGAAGTGGAAATTTAACGTGGGCGAGATTTACATGAGATCTCTAGTATACTGCAGTTCCAGCTGGATTTATACAGTTCTTGCTTTCTCCCCTTCATATTTTCATGCTTCTTCCTTGCCTTTGCGTTGGATCTAGGACTTCTTGTGGCTGCTTTATTGGATCAAGACTGATGAGGGAAGTGGCCTCTTTCTAAAGTCAAACCTTTAAATCTCAGGCCAGGCTGTGTCTTTCAGGAGTGTATGAAAAGAGTTCTTTCTTTCAAATCCTTTCAAGTATGTATCATATGAAGAAAAGGATTGAACCATTTCAGCAGCACCTTTCTTTTCTTCAGAAAACAGTCAAGATAAGGTCTTGATAGTTTGTCAACTTATTTCAAGATGACATTGACACTATTTTTATGTGTACTGACCCATTTTGGGATTTACTAGTTAAGACAGGTCCAAAAAGTACTTCAGCCCTTTATAGTTCACCAATATGTTAAAAGTCTCTACATCATTCTACTGCTTTGCCTGATATCTTCTTTCCATCCTTTTTTTTTTTTTTTTTTCTTTTTTTGTGACACATAAAAACAGTTGGAGAGAACGGCTTGACCCAAGTAAGTGTGGTGGTTTTACCGTGCTGGGCAGCTAAACCCCACAACCGCTCTCTCACTCCCCCTCCTTTAGATGAGGAGGGGGAGAAGTAAAGCAAAGAACAACTCATGGGTTGAGATAAGGATAATTTAATTAAAGGGAAATAATTATAATAATTAAATAAAGACTACCATGAACTAAACAATTTAACTAAGGGGAAATAAAAAGGGAAAGGGGGAAAGGGAGGGGAAAAGGAAAAATAAAAAGAAGGGAGGAAAACAAACAAACAAAATAAATGAAGGCTATATGGAAGTACAGAGGAAAGAAATTACTCTCTACTTCCCACAAATGAGCGATGATTGACCACGTCCTTGAAGCAAGGCCTCAACGCACGCAGCCGGTGTTCGAGAGGAGGACCTACGTTTTCCCAACGAGAGCCCACCCCTCCCCTCTTCTTCCTGTTTCCACCTTTTATTGCTGAGTGTGACATCACATGGTATGGAATATCCCTTTGATTGGTTTAGGTCAGCTGCCCTAGTGATGTTTCTCTCCTCACTTTTTGGCCACCCCCTAGGAGGGTTAGAGAAAGGCCCAATGCTGTGCCACTGCTGCTCAGCAGTAGACACAACACTGGTGTGATACCACTGCTGTTCCAGCTACAAGCACAGAGTACGGCACTGTATGGGCTGCTGCCGGGAAAGTTAACATTCCAGCCAGACCCAGTACAGTAAGTGAACTGTCACCCAAACTCCCTGAGGCTGGCTGAGCAGAATGACTGCTCCAAAGGACTTCAGAGGAACACTAATAGGCCAGTTCCAATGGGATAGCAGAAACCTAGAAAATTTAAATAGGTTCATAGTTTCCAGAATTGAATTCCCTCTGCCATAAATCATTCACTGACATAGGCTTGGGTCCTGATTTGAAGGATGTTTTATTTCTATTTCACAAGGATTTCTTTGTGGTCAGTTTCTTTATTCAGAGATTAAAATTTATCTGCTTTGATATTTATTCAGAACAAACACAAAAAGGGAAATTTCTTACATCGTTATGAGAATAACTATATAGCTGATTACACAGGAGAAACAGCACAAACAGAAAGACATCAAAGGTTAATCTAGCAATCTAGTAATCTTTTATCACAAGCAATTAATTGATCAGTGATGTTTGTATGAAGAAGTCCAAAATCTTCAGTCAGAACTTAAACATTCGCTGCTATGTATTTTTAAGAACAGGAGAAAAAGGCCCATGGTCCAAAGATACAATACAAAACAGTATATATAAAATAAATGTATATTTAATAATACACATTTAATTTATTATTATTATTATTATTATTATTATTAATAATAATAATAATAATAATAATAATGTGTATCTAATAATACACAGTATATAATAATATCTATAAAGAAGGAATGAATAATTGGAATAGTAAAGTCTCCCACATTGGGTAGGAAACATTTAATAGTTCTTACAGCTGTTAGTTGTTCTGATCCTTCACATATCAATGTGTGAGCCCATGTCCTGCCCTGTTTAGATTAACTACTGTGGGCAAGCCCACTACAAGGAAGGGAAAAAGACAAAAGGATAGGCAGTTTCACCAAAATAGTAAGTACTAATATTTGGGTCATAGCATATTCTCAGTATCCTGATGGGATCACAGTAAGAAAACTTAAATAAATAATAATAATAATAAGAAAACTTAAAAACATAATAAGAGAAAACATCTGATTTTGTTGGTTTTCTGTCACACCTTTTTACCAAAGCACTTTATTTTGGAATAAGCGAGCTTATTAATCCAGTGAGCTGGATATGCCAGTTCAGCAGTTCTGTGCTGATTCTTACATAGGACATGCAGTTCAAACACTGGCAGGGAAAAACAAGCAAACAACAACAACAACAACAACAAAACACTTTCATGTTTCATTGTTCAACTTTATTCCAAAACCTGTATTTCACATACTTCAAATTAGGGATATCTAAGATATGATAACTATACTATCAATCTACTTTATGATTTAATACTACATTCAAGTACACCTTCTAATGCAATGCAAATATTGAATTATTCTTTATAAAATTCGAATGCATAGCTTTAATTCTCACTTGCATAAACCTTTGTTTACAAGCCCAGTGCATCCTTTAACACAGAGACAACATAGTTTCTAAAATATGGATGTCTACATTCTACTCAGAATCTCCAATATAAAACAGGGCAATAACAAAACACCTACAGGATTTCTTAGATACATTCTCTTCTCCCTTACTAGGATGCGAAACTTTCTGTTGGAACAGGATTTAAAAAACAAGTATAATGGAGAAGTAATTTATATTTTGTGTAGCACCAGTTACAGAAAATATTTTTCAAAAGAGGGAAAGTTTGCAGGTTTTTGTTTTGTTTTGTTTTGTTCTTCTTTGTTGTTTTTTTTTGTTTTGTTTTGTTTTGTTTTCACAGAATCACAGAATTTCTAGGTTGGAAGAGACCTCAAGATCATCGAGTCCAACCTCTGACCTAACACTAACAGTCCCCACTAAACCATATCCCTAAGCTCTACATCTAAATGTCTTTTAAAGACCTCCAGGGATGGTGACTCCACCACTTCCCTGGGCAGCCTGTTCCAATGTCTAACAACCCTTTCGGTAAAGGATTTTGTTTTGTTTTGTTTTTCAAAAGACAGTCAGATTCCAGATTCAATTAATCTGTAAGTTCACTCAAAAAGCAAATACAGTCTGCTTGCGAATACTCTGTCCTCTGGTCTCTTATGGTTCCTTCTGGGCTCCATTATATGCCTGTTCTCTGACAAGCACAACAGCCTTGGCAGGTCCTTGATAGAAATACAATCTTAAATGAAGCTTAGACCTGGTTCATCACTAGTTTTGAAAGAAAGAAGGCCACATCTGGAAATTGGAAAAAAATCGTAATTCGCACTGAAGATAACATTTGATGTATAACATAAATAGAATTGACAGGTTTGTGTTGTTTCAACAGATTGCCCTATTAATGTATGTCTTGGTGTAGCCATCTATGTATAAATATATATATACATATGTACACAGGTTTGTCTATACATACAGTCGTTACAAATATTTCAGTTCTTACAATGACAGAATGAATCCTGGAAGTGAAAGCCAAATTTAAAAGTGTGCTTTTTGTTGTTGTTGTTTGTTTTTGTTTTTGTTTTAGTTAGTTAGTTTTAGTTTTGTTTCTTTTTTCCAGTTAACCACTGCAAAATATAAAGAAATATTGAAGGATTTTCTTTTGTTAGACCTTTAAAAATAATATGTTCTGCCCCATTACTGACTGTTAGCTATATCTTTTTATCATGATTTCTCCTTATTTCCTGTGCAATTATTCTCCTTAGATATTGACTCTAACAATAGGTAAAAGTCTAGATGTCTGTTTACTTTAAGAAATTTCTGGCCTCGTAAAACTGAGAGTTTCAAAAAGGTTTTCAAAATTGAAGAAAATTATTTGCAAAGTAATGTGGTGGTAATGTGTAAGATGTTCACCTTTATTTTCCATCTGAATGCTAACACTTCATTTGTCGGCACAGTCCCTGAGCTGCTGTTACCTGAACTCTAATGCAATACAAACCATACAATACTCAGCAAAGTTAGAGTGTCGTCACAGCACAAATGTATACCTAAATAAATACTTACAAACAAGGCAAGTTTCTCATACAAGGTATGAATGTGTAGTCTTTGATGCAGAAAGCTTAATAAGCGTCTAAAAGCTGCATTGTATAAACTGATAGGAAATGCTCATTTTAGGCATCATGATTTTGCTCTAATTAAATTGTGCATAGTTTATAGCAGATGAAATTCCTCTTGATGGTTGTCATTTGCTGTGTGGTCATTCCCTACCTTGTGTTTGTCCAAACATTCTTCTGAATTATCCAACTGTTAAACTATTTGGTGTCAAAATGTTTCTGGATTGGTACTTAGAATTTTTATGTTTCTTACTTAACTTTGGTCTGCAGTTTCTCCATACATAAATACATCAAACTATATTAAAACCAGAGCCTTTATCTGCACAAGTTGCTTGGGGAGTAAGTTTCACTGGTCTATAAGACAAGAAAAATCATTGTTTTCTCTTTGATTTAGAGAGTTGATTTATAAAGGTTTACTTTTAAAGCTTCTGTTTCAAATGTGCTAACTCCAGAGTTTTTATATATTGCCCAGATTTATTTACCCATGTTTAGTCTCTGATTTATAAACTGTGTCCCTCTGACTCAGCAGGAATCATTGCCTTAGGACAACATATTATAAGCAAGTTTTTAGTAGCTTAGGATTTAACTGATTTTGGAGAAATTATGAATGAGCAATTGTAAAGTATAGTTCTTGTCCCCCCCCTTTTTTAATTATTTATTTTATTTTATTTTATTTTTAGCTTTAATGTAGTGGAACATATTTTAAAAAGTCACAATGAGAATGAGAATTCAAAAATTAAAATTAACCAAAGCACTGTAGTATATATATAAAAAAAAAAAAAAAAAAAAATCTTTACTGTGAGGGTGACAGAGCACTAGAACAGGTTGCTCAGAAATGTTTTGGAGTCTCCTTCCCTAGAGATATTCAACAATCTTTGGAAATAATCCTAGGTAATGTGCTCTAGGGAAGAATATGTGTGAGTGTGGTGGTTTTACTGTGCTGGGCAGCTAAACCCCACAACCGCTCTCTCACTCCCCCTCCTTTAGATAAGGAGGGGGAGAAGTAAAGCAAAGAACAACTCACGGGTTGAGATAAGGATAATTTAATTAAAGGGAAATAATTATAATAATTAAATAAAGACTACCATGAACTAAACAATTTAACTAAGGGGAAATAAAAGGGAAAGGGGAAAAAGGGAGGAAAACAAAAAACAAAATAAATGAAAGCTATATGGAAGTGCAGAGGAAAGAAATTACTCTCTACTTCCCACAAATGAGCGATGATTGACCACGTCCTTGAAGCAAGGCCTCAACGCACGCAGCCGGTGTTCGAGAGGAGGACCGACATCTTCTCAACGAGAGCCCACCCCCTCCCCCCTTCTTCCTTTTTCCACCTTTTATTGCTGAGTGTGACACCACATGGTATGGAATATCCCTTTGATTGGTTTAGGTCAGCTGCCCTAGTGATGTTTCTCTCCTCACTTTTTTGCCCACCCCCTAGGAGGGTTAGAGAAAGGCCCAATGCTGTGCCACTGCTGCTCAGCAGTAGACACAACACTGGTGTGATACCACTGCTGTTCCAGCTACAAGTACAGAGTACGGCACTGTATGGGCTGCTGCCGGGAAAGTTAACATTCCAGCCAGACCCAGTACAGTGAGCAAAGAGGTAGGACTAGATGATCTCCAGAGGTCCATTCCAACTTCAACATTTTGTGATTCTCTGAAAAGAATTTCTTGTTGGTTTTGTTTCTTTGTTTGCTTGCTTTCTAATGTTAGTGGAAGCAGGCTGCATTGTAAAATGATACTTTTTACCTCTGTTACTGAAGCCTTTTTCTTTATATAGTCAAATACAGTCACTGCATACACTTCCAATTTGCTTCTGAGCCACCAACCAGATGATTTCTCCAACTGGAGTTACACACCCTTACTTCTCATTACTGGCACAAAGAAACACTGACAGAGATGTCTGAGTTGTACATTTATGTTAACTAGTCTGGAAGAGACTGTAAATAATTGTACAGAGAAGAGGGAATATCATGTTCTCTGTTTTTCTGTCTATTAACAAAAAGGTACAAGTATATGAATGTATGACATGAATTACCTGTTTCTATTTCTGTTTGGTAACAAGACATTGTAAAACTCTAGAAATGTATATTTTGACATGGTCTGTAATGTGAATGGTTTAAACAGTTTTTAGGGAATAACGATTTCATGAACCTCACATTAGAATCCTTGTTCCTCAGTCTTTAAATACACAGCTTTAGGTCACTTATATTTGAATAATTAATAAATAAGAAATAAAAAAGTAGTTCCATTATTGTATTGGTTAAAATGTGATTTAAAAATTTTGTCTTTGTTTACCTGGTCTGTCCACATTCCCTTTAGGATGCATTTGTGGACAACCTCTGAATAGGGATGGGCAGCTGGGGTTTTTGGAGCCAGGAAAGAGTAGAAGATATAGAACTATTGAGAAATGATCCCTGTCCCTGACCTCTTCATGTAGATTGCAGGTAGCAGCAATGGCAGTAGTCAAAACAGGATGCAAAAAAGGAAAAGGGTACATAACACTTTATAATGATGCCCGTGCAGCACTCAGTAATTGTAACAGCTTTTTAAGGAGTCATCATTATTGCACTTATTCCTAGGAGAACTAGGAGAGAAAGCAGATATATGTGAACTATTGTGTTCAAGCAAAATTAGTCAAAACTTGAATGTAATTGTTATTTTCAACAATCACATTATCTTTAACAATCACAATGTATTTTGGAATATCAATAATGATTTTTATTTTTGAATGAATGGATTCAGAATCAATATTTGTATCATGCAACTTATTAAAATGATTATATTTGTAGGAAATATTGTTTGTGTTGTGCAATAATATTTGTATTTTTAAATAACAGTGTTTAGAATCAAGATGTAACCTAAAAATCTATTTTAACAAGTTTTTGCAATTCTTAAAAAAAATGTTCCTAACTGTTGAATTAGGACAAAATTAGAACAATTTATTTTTCTACCTTCATCTGAATGGCATGTCTCCCTATTTGTTTTAGTCTTTCAGCTCTTTCTAAGGGTAGAAAAACAATAGATGCTGTCACTTTAGCATTGATGACACAGTATACTCTTTAGTGTTGTTTCTTGGATGAACACAAATACACTGGAGATGAATTTTTTTTTTTGTGGATAAATTTTGTTATAAGCTGATTTTATCTCTGTGACATGAGCTAAATAAGTAATAGTCTGTCACATGAAGTGGTTAAACAAAAGTACCGAGGCCCCAGCCATTTTTCTAGGCTTTTCTCTCTACTTTTGTAATAACATCTATTCACTCCTTTCAGTCTAAACAACTAAATGCTAGACTTCATTAATTCTAACATGTAACATGATGTGCAAACACTTCAAACACATGAGTCTTGTTTATATATGAAAGTTACTTGAACTCATTTTCCTTTCTTAATGTGCATCAAAAATGAAAATACTTGCATTAAGAAATTTCAGTCCTGGTTAGGGGCAATGAATGAAGACAGCGTGAGAAAACATCTCCATCTAGTGGTGTTTGCCAGAGATTGTTCTTACCACGGAAGTTTTAATAGTGTAAGTTAAAAACAAACAAACAAACAAACAAACAAACAAACAAACGTTTATACAACTACAGCAGTGCAGTTTTGAGTCATGGATCTAAAGGACCCAGAAACTCCTTTTTTATAAGGGTCTATGAGACCCATAAGCTAGCAGAAGGATTTCTGCAGGAACTGGGCTGCTCCAGAAGTGGCTACCACACAGATAACTCACACTTGGCAGTGATGATCTTGTCACACATGAACCACCTCTATTTCGTTTGTGCAAGTTATGCCTCTGTATTGCAATGTTGGAATGCTTTACAGATGCAAAGCACTGAATGTGTATGCTATTTCTGCCAGGGACTGAAAACCATGGTTATAAACAGGTTGTTCCCCAAATTTTTGCATCACTAATTCAGAGACAGCACCAATAAAATGTGTGTGACTACATTAGTGGTAGTGTAACAGTGCTGGTATAACTGGTAGGACTTTCTTGTGTAAGCAAAATCTATCTTAAAGGATGGAAACTCACATATTAAGACTGTCCATTATGATGCATCCCTCCAAGTGCTGTTATGATTTGCCCAAGAAACTGTAAATTTAACAAACTGTATTCTCATTTTCCACTGCTGTCACACTGAAATGTTGTGATTGTCTTCAATAGACTTCATCCTGATTTCAGTTCGTGGAGGGAAGTACAGTAGATTTCCTCAAAAAACAGGGTTTTGGAAACTGGCTACTTCTCCTTTCTCATTTACACTGGAACTTGAATTACCCAGTCAATAACATGCTAAATTTAATTAGAATAAGTTGTAGAGTGTATTATTTCAAAAGATACAAATTATGAATTAAAAGAAAGAAAGAAAGAAAGAAAGAAAGAAAGAAAGAAAGAAAGAAAGAAAGAAAGAAAGAAAGAAAGAAAGAAAGAAAGAAAGAAAGAAAGAAAGAAAGAAAGGAAGGAAGGAAGGAAGGAAGGGAAGATAACAATATATTATGTGGCTTCTCCTGATCATAGCAGAAATGAGAAGACTGTTATTCTGCACACTACACTGAACATAGATTTTTACCTGTTTGATAGCATTCTCTAAGCCATAGGACTACAATTTTCAGTTAAGAAGCTCATATGCAAGCAGAGATAGTGGATCATTGTGGCCCCTACATTTGAATGGGTGGAGTATTTCTGTTTTTCACTTTGGACTCAGGCCTGTTAACACTCTCTAAACTATTCAAAGGCTCATTTTTTAAGTTAGTATAGGCCAGAGTTATTCCCTCTTACGTGGTTTGCTTGGAAAATGACAAAGGTTAGTAGTGTCGGTAACTCTGGAGTCTACCAGCCAGTCTTGGGGCCAGAAGATGGGTCCTGATGGGTTTAATCTCCTTGAACTGAGTAAGCACAGCTTATCCCCAATTGCTTTCTATAATAGGGAACCAAAGGACCATGAGGAATGGTTCTCTCCTTTTCTATAGCATAGTATATGGAAAACAGGACTGGCATAACTCCATCAAGGAAATCCTTAGATTTTTCCACATTGTAAGCAGGAATAAATTTATTGTTTGGTACCAGAAGTTATCATGAAGTTATCCTAACACAACTAAGTTATGCAGACACTAGAAGCATCTTCACATGCAGGGAGAAAGAATTAGCCATTTCAGATGAAAAACAAGCAAGCAAACAAACAAACAAAACAAAACAACAAAACAAACAAACAAACAAAAAACAAAACACCTCCTTCATAAGATGATAAGATGTGAAGTTTCATAACATGGAACAGTCATCTCTATTGGAGAAAAACAAGCAAATCCTGAAGTCATCTTTAATCATCAATATAAAAGCCATAATCTGAGAATCTGAGGTGTAAAATACAAAGAGGAAGGTTACTTACAAACAGAATAAGTCAGTGTCCACAAAGACATTTAGAGGCTTTCATACTATGTGGCTATGTAACCCCTCCCATGCTCCCTCCAATTCATTTTGTAAATGTTTTGAGTCCTTATTGTTTCTGGATAATTCTCTTTGAAGAATTAAGAATAATTAAAAGTTAGATAAACTCTGTTATTTCGTGTTTTTGTTTGCCTTACTGAACATGTTATCCTTTTTCAATCAATACACAGCACTTATGATGCAGTCTACTGTCAAGGCTGCTCTTAATCCATTCCTCATCCAGCCTGTAATTTTGCTTGGGATAGCCCTGGCCTAGATGCAGGACCTTGCACTTGGCCTTGTTGAACCTCATGAGGCTCACACAGGCCCACCTCTCAGGCCTGTCCAGGTCCCTCTGGATGGCATCCCTTCCCTCCAGTGTGTCAACAGCACCACACAGCTTGGTGTCACCGGTAGACTTGCTGGGGGACATGTAGTCCTACTGTCTATGTCACCTACAAAGATATTAAACAGTTCTGGTCCCAATTCTGACCCCTGAGGAACACCAACCATTACTGATCTCCGCTTGAACATTGAGCTGTTGACCATAACTCTTTGAGTGCAACCATCCATAACCCACATAGAGGTTCACCCATCAAATCCATGTCTTTCCAACTTAGCGACAAGGATATCAAGAGAGACAGCGTCAGATGCTTTGTAGAAGTCCAGGTAGATGACATCAGTTGCTCTTTCCCTCTCCACCACTGCTGTAACACTAGTTGATACTAGGCAGCACCCCGTATCTCCAGATGTTTATGCTCAAACTGACAAAGTTTCAAAGTCTGTGGATTGGAGAAGGAAAGCAAAAAATATAGTTATGCACAATGACTGATAGTTCCATAATAAAGTGATTCCTGAGTTTTTTTCTGTTGCTAACGGACTGCAATATCTTTTAGTATCAGAATAATAAGAGTATTTTAATTAAAAGAAAAAAGAAATCACAATTTTTCAAGTCTATAGAGAGTTTAAAGAGTTATGAAAGTCCTTATCAGAGTCCAAGTTGTACTATTTAACCATAAACTCATCAATGGTACTTAAATAGTGGTTTTGTTTTGTTTTGTTTGTTTGTCTGTTTCTTTGTTTGTTTGTTTTTTCCAGGAGGGTGAGGGGGATGGAGGTGGGGAGAGTTGGGAGAGTTTTTTAATGTTTTGAGCAGGAAATGCAAAAAAGTATTTATTTATTTTTTTTCTTTCTAATAAAGGATTTTGAATATTTCAGTGGAGAAGGACCTTAAAAGATGTTAAATATTGTGATAGGTTTTAGGTTTCCTATATTCAGAGTCTCTTATAATTTCTTTAAGAAGCAAAGGGACTTTGCTTCATCAATTTTTAATGCAATTAATGCATTATTTATAGGGAAAATTAAATTGTAGCTTTCTTGGAATCTTCAGGAGAATTCCTATTTATTTTTATATATCCAATAGTTCATCCAGAGGCTTTTAAACTGAAGTGTTTCATACACTTTGTAAATGAAACTCTCTTTTTTAAAATACAGAAACGCAGAGCCATACACAGAATCACAGAATGGCTGAGGTTGATGGCTGATCCCTGCTGAACTGGATCAGCTAGAGCACACTGTGCAGGATGGCATACAGGCAGATCTGGAATATCTCAGAGACTCCACAGCCTCTCTGGGCAACCTGTTCCAGTGCTCTGTCACAGTCATAGCTCAATCTACTGTGTTAGCCAATATGAACTTGTGAAAGGGCTGGTTTCACAGAGTCTTTTGTAACTAGGTGCACAGCTACATAAACAGAGAGGTTTTATGCATTTACATATTTAGACATAATCTATGATGTTGTAACTGTATAAAAGTGACAGGAGAGGGCAGCAGAATACAGCTCTTACATCAGAGCTCTAGTAAACCTACCGCTTTTCAAATGCGTTTTATGTGCTCAATAGCTTTTCAGTATTCTGTTTCTTTCTCTTACAGCTTAGGTGGATGATTGAAAAACATGTTTAGTTGCAGTTAGAAATTTTTGAATAGAAATCCATGGAAGATACTGGGCTCATGCAGTAGCCATAGAACCATACTATGTATGTGAGCTGAAGCCCAAGTTAAAAATAGTATAAGAGGGAAGGCTGCGTGAAATATCTTCTAATGCTTTACCTTTCTTTTCCACAGTAGGTCTACCATGGCCTTTCCAGCACAGGTGCTGTCAACGAGTCATAGAAGAAGCCATTTCAAATTGGATTCATTGCATATTAGGCTGTGTGCTTAATCAAAATTCTTCTGGGGTTATATTAATGCAATTGGATTTAAATATTGTTATTAAGTATATGATGTTTTAAGGCAATTATTTTTCTTGCTTAGTGTATTTGGAACATGTTTTGTTTCTGGTCACATTCATGTATGGCCTGAATGCATGTTGAGGGCAAAGACAACTTTCAAAGGGAGCTGAAGTGAGCTAACAGTTTGAAACAGGTTTTGTGTAGGCCTTTCAATGCCAATATTAAAGCACTAACTGTGCACAGATTTATTAATAAAGTAATTCTGGGTTTATTGTTATCCCAGAAGAGCTCTCCTAGATCAGGACAAAAAAAAAAAAAAAAAAAAAGCAACACATCCATTCAAAAATGGTAATGGCCAGTGGCTAGGGAACAATGGCCAAAATGGCTAGGGAAGAATGTAAGGACAGACGTATATATAACTCTTCATACTCACAATCTCCAAACATTTATACTTTGGAGTCTTCTGGAGCCAAATGTGGTTTCTATATACATCATAATTTAATTGAATTTCTGTTCCATAAACTTTTCCAAACTTCAACTGAAGCTCACAAAACTGCTAAATAAACCATAACATGCATATATGATTGAGTTTTCTGTCTAGTGGATATAAGGTTCTTTGAAGAGGGACAGGAAAAGAAGAAAAATATTGCAAATAGTTAACGCAGGTGTTGCTTCTTCCCCTCTGTCACAACATGCAGTACTTCGTCAGTTCATTATTGACCTCCAAATATTTAAACTGAGAAAAAACAACTCAGCTAGCTGTGCAGAACAGACTTTTGGACTCTGATCCTGAGATATTCTCCTAATCTTTGATGTAGATTTCAACTACTTTTTTCAGTAGCAGGTCTGGTTTATTAAGATTTTAGTTGTATGTTTGTTTTCACTTTCCAGGAAAATAGCCCACTAGGTTTTAAAAGATTTCTTCTTTCCTAACCTTTTTATTTATTATCCAACAATATGCCTGTGGCAACTTCTGCCATAAGTATCTCTTCCTAAAAAAAACAAAAGTATTAAGAAGCTAGTTTAGTTCAACAAGATGTAAATCAAAGCAATGTTTAGCTTCTTCTCAAAATACAAAATAATCATTTGATAGTTTGCTCAATGTTTGGACCAATGAAGAAAACTCTTTCCTTAGCAAACACTGAGGAAGAAGGTCCTAGCTAAACAGATTCACAGTATGGTCAGAGTATTCTGAAGATCCAAGAAGTCTTGTCATTGATAGCTAAAATTGAGAATAACGGAGCACAATTTAGACACATAATGACTTCTGTCCTTTGGGATTGCTATTGTGTCATTAATGGATTCTCAGAAGTGTGATTTTTAATTACATCAAAAAGCAAGATATGTCAGCATGTTACCCAATTCCCTCAGGCCAAATTGCTTTGATTTGCAGCAGTGAATTTCCATTGACTCTGCTAAGCAGCGTTTAAAGAGCCTGGGAACTCCATGAGCAGTCACTCTCACATAAGAATCAACGCTGTGTTCTTCTGAAATAATAAAGCTGCCAGACAGTAGATGGAGGAATTCCTGTGAAAGTCTTGTAGAAAACATATTTCATTGCTGCTATACGCAGGTTCCTCCTAAACTCTGATAGATTTTGAAAAGAGTCCAAAATAGAAATTCTCTTTCTTTGTCCAAGCTGCATTCAGTGGGTTCTCTGCTCTGTAAAAACATATTTCAGAAGGATAGAAAACACCTCAAATTTTCAAGTATATAATCAGCACCTGTGCAACTGTCCAACATCATCTGACCTCAATGAGGAAAAATAATATAGTCTAGTGGTCACTTTGTAAGAGAAGACATGATGCTGTAGGTGAGACCTTTGAGGCCCACAGAGAGTGAGAGAGATGTAGAAAGAGTCAATCAATGAGGCTTCTTCCCCACGTGGGTTAGTCAAAACACTGATAAGTAAGAGAATGACCTGAGTCTCTTCTTTATCTAAATATGTCCTTAGAACAACAAGCATTTTCATGTTTTAAGAGAGGAGGCAACAGTCTTTTACTAGCTGCCAGTTTCGGTCACTTTAGATGAATTAACCACCTGATTGAGTCGGCTGTGATGAAGAAGCTCTTTTTTTTTTCCTCAGGTAAAGTCTATAGTCTCACATACTCGGCTTCAATAGATGCCCTGATGCCAAAACAGTTGTTTGTCATACTTGACTGAAGAATTTATAATGGAATAAAACATTGGGATGGGCCATCATAGATTCTCCTTTCCCTTCTTCAATGAAGCCAAAGCAAAGTGGTAACTAGACCCTCAATGTATTTGAACAGACAAGTGTGCCTACAGGAACTAGTTTGTTTCCAAAACTTCTGAAACAGAAGTAGAATTTAAGGGAGTCTTCAGGGTATAACTCATCTGTCAATGGCAAGCATAATGATCCTACCACAGTTACCCTGTCACCACCTCTGGAATATGAAAACAGACACTTTTTCCACTCTTTCTGTATTGCTAAACATTTAAATTCTGTTTTCACTTCTCATAACCTCTGCAGGATGCAGCCTGATGAATGAGTTATACCACTGGTGCCAACTAACATCCAGCTGAACTTGCTATCAGAATTTTAATGACATGGTCAGCAGCATACTGGTAATCTTTCTTCAGCAGCTCTCAGCTTCATAAATCCAGTTAAAAGAGTCATTTCTCTAACAAAGGCACCACCAAGAAGTGAATTTTTAAAAACTCACAAGCATATTAACTTATTAAAGGCCAACAGAATTATGTAAATGATAAAAATTTCTGAAAGTCAGATTGCTGTTGTGATGACTCGTGCCATACAACCTATTCAGAAGCAGCTGTTAAACATGGTTTAGTGAAAAGTAATCCTTCATCAGAGATAAGAATGCCAGGTCTGCATTAGTGCAGCAATAGTCTAATGGTTAAGACAAGAACCTGTCAGTTTAACAGGTAAGCATAACTCCTTTTACTGGTTATGTTTAGCAAGGAGAAGTACATAGTAAAATATTTAAAAAACAAACAAACAAAAAAAAAAACTTAAAGCCTTAAAATAAAGAGAGGTAAGCAAAAATATTGTCACTGGCTTTTTTTTTTTTTTTTCCTTTCTTTTTTCCTTACAATAATCCAGGATGTTCAGCAACACTGTTCATTGCTTCATTAACTGAATGACTATTAAGTAAAATCTAATTTGTACTTGTTAAACTGTTTTTCTTTCACTTGTAGACCTTCAAGTACATTTCAGACACTAGGTGCTGTGTATAAGCACAGACAACAGTTTTCAATTATTCTTATGAGGCGAGACCCTTTTAATTGATTAGCTCGAAGTGGAACATGAAACATGAAGCAGCAGTGAGGCTGAAGCATAAACACAGGAGTATCTGAGAGCAGTGGGGATTTTCTTCTCTTTGTAAATGTTTTTTAAGGTTTGTGCCTTTGTATGACTCACATCCCATCATCAAACTAAGGACTTGGTAGGTTAGTTCCTGGTATATTCAAGGAAAAAAAAAAAAAAAAAAACAAAAAAACAGAAAGGCAGATTTGCCTTCCACCTTATTCTGTTTGTTTGCAAAGCTAACATTTGGCATGATGCATATTGCCATGGTGAGGAGGCATGTCACCCCATGAAACACTCTGAGCTTCTGAAAAATTGATGAGATTTTCACCAAGTTTTCAATCTGCTGATCTTCGAGATGTCATTTGGTGGTGCCCACTGATGGGCAACAGTGACCTCACCCAAATAGCATAAGTCTCTGTCCACTAAGGATATGGATCTTTTATGTGGAGATGAAAAATTACTCATATGCCAAGTCAAAGCTCTACAAACTGCTAAACTTCTAGAAAAAGAAGAATCACATTGTCCTAAGTGTGAATGAAGAAGACTACAGGGTGAGTGTTGTACAGTACAATGTGAAATCTCCAGCAGCCTGCTTGCTGGGGGATTTACATTTAGTCATGTTATTTCCTCTCCTCCTATGCATCCTCCACAAAGTGTTAAACCGCTAATAGCTCTACTAGACTTATTTATTTATTTATTTATTTAATTTTTTACACAGATGCTCAAAATTATGGGTTTAATTGTGATTTAGGTATTAATCTACCTAATGCAAATGTGGTGAAATGACAGGGGAAGAAAATATAAATATCATGGATATTCATTAATATTTTCCATTTGCTCAGAAGGACTTAGCAAGAACGTAACAACAACAACAACAAAAATAAACCAGACAGTGTGTTTACCTCAGCTAGGAGTCATATAAAATAACACCCCTTCATCCATAGAGAAGAAATGTTACAATTAGCTAAAAAGATTTGGGATTATATGCTTTGATCAGTTAATTATGATTCTGAGGTTAATGACTTTGCTAAAGTAGATTTTGCTTTTGTAAAACATTAACTACACAAAGACTCCTTGATTTAATAGTATTTAAATTAACTATTGTTCTACAGTCAAAAATGATCTGCTAAATTGCAATATAACGTTTCAGAGAGAAGGAAATGAATGACTGCAACTTCATTTTCTCTGAGGTTTATGAGGATGCTTTATAGTTCAAATTAAAGAATTATTTGACTTAAATTTTGAACAATATAATCTTATGATAACTAGAATTAATGATTGCCATTTTTAAAACAAACAAGATAAAAACCTACTTGCCTTGTTGATAAATCTAACTTGCAATTCTGTTTAGCAAAGTTCCTTTCTGCTTTAATAACTAATGTTAACATAATAAGTAGGCCTGACTCTTTAAACAGTTAAAAAAAAAAAAAAAAGGAAGAACACAGTCTCCAAACCCTTTTAGCATGTTCCTGGGGAAAACAGAGGAATGAGATGACTCTAGTCCCCTTCTAAGGTCAAGTAGAAAGGTAGCAAAGATCTGAGGAATAAACCAGGCATATCCTGAAATGGGTAGATGTTATTTGGGAAAAGACTAGAATAAAATATAATAATTAAAAAATAATAACTTTTGATTTAACTTTTGACAGCATCCAGAATGAATGCATGAAGTCTATTTTTACACAACTGGAAATTCTCATTTGCTGATTACAAAAAAAAAAAAAAAAAAAGTAAAATTTGACACCAGACAAAGAGAACTACCCAAATCTGTGTGGTGTTGCCAATTATACACACAATTTAACCTAGAGAGTTGCAATTCTAAAAACAGAAGTGTAGTGTTTTGAATTTATTTGATCATAATAAATTACTTAGTTTAAATGTTACTCTGTGAAAAGTGAAAATTAGTCTAAAACCCATCTGAAATTCCATTGAGGGATTTTTTTCCAAATCCTTCTTTGAATCATTTTCCTGACTTCCATCATCAAATTGGTCAAAATGCAATATAAAAGATAGTTATAGACTAAGGCCTGGACAGCTTGTTGTGTGTTGGGAAAAGCTCTCCTGTTTCCAAATAATAAACAATTTGACACGCTGTGAATGAAATATTAATCATTCTTTAGGTAAAAAAAAATCATTACACACCCATGTTGGAGCAGTTCTTGAAGAGCTGCTGCCTGTGGGCAGCACCCACAGGCTCAGTTCAGGAAGGACGGCATCCCGTGGGAGGGAACCCACATGGAGCAGGGGCAGAGAGTGGCCATGAAGGAGCGGCAGCGATGAAGTGTCAGGGACTGACCACAGCCCCTATTCCCTAGGGAAAGATGGTTTTAGTTTGCTTTTAGTTTCTCACTGCTGTAGTCTGTTAGTGCTAGGTAATATTAATCTCCCTATGCTGAGTCTGTTTTGCCCACAACAGTAAATGGTGAATGTTTTTCCTGTCCTTATCTCAACCCATGTACCTTTCTGCATCATATTTTCTCCATTCTTTCTTTTGAGAAGGGGGAGTGAGAGAATAGTGTGGTGGTTCTTAGCTGTCCACTGGCGTTGGACCACCACAAAATGCTAAGCAATATTTTTCTTCTTCTTGAATCACAGGTAGGCCAGTGAGCTAGAATAGGTAGACATTTAGTAACTTTTTGTACTTAGTGGTATCACTTCTGTGCTAAGATTTTAGCAAGGTGCTTTAAAATACAGTCCAGGGGAGATTACAGGTGCAATTCTGTTCTGAATCACACCCTGATACTGAACGGCCAGAGCTACTTCAGTAACTTTTTATTCTGTAGTTGGAATGTTAGACAGCATGTCCTGGGAGTAGGAATAAAGTGTAGTTTCTAGTGAGAAATTACAGAAGATATTGAAAACAGAAAAATGATTTTATATCATGCAAAAAAAATCAGTAAGTAAAGTAAAATAAAATGAGATGTTTAAGTGGAATCTGTCAAAAACAGTGCAATATTAATGGAAGCTGTGATTTTTGTGTCGTTTTGTCTGAAAAAGACCAATTAAGGAAAGATTAAAGCTTTTTTTTTTTTTTCTTTTCTCTAACAGATTCTTATTTATTTATTTATTTATTTATTTTTGTGGCTGGTACTTTTGGTTTAACTTCTTTACATCATGAAGAATAAGCTAAAGTAATTTATGATAACTGAAGAACCAAAATTTCAAAGTCCTTAGACCAATGACAGTATTTTCTCAGGTGATCACAAACTACTGGTGTTAGAAAACAAGGGTGTGGTTATTCAGTGTGCAATATTGCTGGGAACCTTTAATGCAAAATGAAGAATCAGTCTTTCACATCTCCACACAGGAAGACTTACAGCACACAAATCTTTCTCCAGCTTGTCAGAGAAGATATTTTAAGATGTAAACCACTCCAGTTTTCAATTCCTAGTAAAACACATTTATTCCAAATGTATTTAGAAACATTTATGAAATGTTTAAGGGAAAATCAGAACCTAGCTACTGGCTTATATTTATGAACAGTATGCATTTATGTCTTTGAACAATAGTCTTGATATCTTCACTATCATTGTGGTAATTTCATAGTCTGAAGGAGAGACTGATAAAGCATTTTTAACAACAAGCAACAGAAGTAAGAGTATAGGAGCAGACATGACCTCTGTTCCACCATTAACATGTTCCTCCAGTGCAGCAGCAGAAGAGAACATTTTGGTATTGGAATATGAATCTACTGTGTGGTTTCTTGAACTTTTCAGCCACTTGTGATTTAAGCTTCAGTGTATATCTTAAATCTCTCTTTGGAAAAGAAGGACAATTAAGACAAACTATCCAGCATAGATTCTGACATTAGAGCAATCCAGCTGAACTCTAGTGTATAACTTCAGTTCTGCCTTCAGTCTCAAAGTCATTTCAATGTCAGTCCTTCTCTTGTTTCCTTCCTTCACTGCCTCTCTTTAATACCTCATGCCCCTTCCTCCAGTTGCAGCCCCTGAAGGAGACCTGTTCTTTTCTCTCTGTAAACATTATCTGTATCATTAGCCGTGAAAGTGAGGCTGAGAGGAATAAAACCATAGAAGACAGCATTAGCTATATAGTATGAAAACAAACAAACAAACAAAACCAGCAAAAAAAAACAACGGTTTAAACAATTGCAAATTGGTCCAACAGCTCAATTTAAATATATTTTTAGCTTGATTAGTTATTTTTTCCTGAGAATAGGTAGTCTATAGTGTTACACTGGACTAAATTACATGTTAGGTCTAGTCTTTTTCAAATCTTAGCTCGTGGTAAATAAGAGCATAGGTGTACTGCATTTGACTGGAACGGAGCTAAACTTCCCTGCAGCAGCCCATACAGTGCTGTGCTCTACACTTGTAGCTAGAACAGCATTGGTATCACACTAGGGTTTTGTCTATTGCTGAGCAGTGCTGGCACAGCATCAAGACTCCTTCCAACTCAACCCTCCCTCCCCCCCCCAAGCCAGTAGGCTAAGGGTGGGAAAGAGGTGGGTGGGGTCATCACCAGAGCAGCTGATATAAACCTACCTAAGGGATATCTTACCATATGGTGTCACAGTCAGCAATAAAAGGTGGGAAAGAGGAAGGAGAGTGGAAGCTCTCATTATGAAGATATCTATCCTTCCAAACAACCACTATGTGTTGAGGTCCTGCTTCCCAGGACATGACTAAACATTGCTTGTTGATAGGAAGTAGTTTTTCTTTTCTTCTGTGCTTCCTCATGGCCTTTGCTTTTTTTGTTGGTTGCTTGTTTGGTTTGGTTTGGTTTGGTTTCCTCCTTTTTCTTTTCCCTTTAATTAATTTCTCCTTGTCTCAATCCATGAGCCTTTTTTTTTCCTTTCCAGCATATTTTCTTCTTACCCTCTTCTTCTGAGGAGGGGAGTGAGAGAGTGGTTGTGGGGGAGTTTGGCTGCCCAGCAAGGTAAAAACATCACAACTGGAAAGGAAAACAGGTTCTGGGAAATATGAGCATTTTGTTGTAAAATACTGAAAAACCATAGAGTTTGCTGTAGTATTCAAGAAATTATTGAAACACAGTAAAACAACAACAACAACAGCAAAAAACTACCAATCAACGCCCCCCCAAAAAACAAACAAACAAACAAAAAACAAAACAAAACAAAAAAAAAAAACAACAGTGGGTATTCTAAGGGAAGCTATCTGATATGACAAATAAAATACCATAGAAAATTTCCAAATTCTAAATGAGACTAGTGTGACAAATTCTGACACTAATTGCAAATAAAGGAAATAATTTAGTACGTTTTCAATAGTTAGATTTTTGCATGAAGTAATTCTGTGACAGCAAAATACTGTAAGCAGTTAATGAGTTGAGCAATCTGAGTTACAAAATTTTAAGTTTTCAGGGAGCATGTTATTTAAGCCAATGGGTATGAAAGCCTCCAGATGCAGATGATCTATATTGGAATGAATTGAATGCCATTGTGTGCAGCATAGTGTATTTTTCTTATAGCTTCCAATAATGTCATATTTTTGATGCAAAGATTTTTGAAGCAAAATTTAACATCCAATGATCTGTGGGCAAAATGTCAGTTAGCCTATCTGGATTACTGCTACTTTGGAACATGAAAATAGTTTGAATTGAGGCTAACAAGGAAGACAGGTCCTCTTCTGCTTCATCTAAAACTGGCATAAACCCAATAGGCAGCTCAGCATCATGCAGCCACTTGCTCAGCCCCCCACACTGGGATTGGGACAGAACTGATTAAGAGGTAGAAGTGAGAGAGCCCATGAGCTGAGACTTTAACAGTTTAATAGGTAAAGGAAGAGCTGTGTGTGAAAACAATGCAAAATCATGAATTCACTCACTGCTTCCCAACAGCAGATGGATATTCAGCCAAAAAAAAAAAAAAAAAAAAGAGGAAAAGCAGGACTCATCACATATAATATGTAATATTTCTCATCACATGTAATATTTCTTTGGCATAACCCTAAGTGGGTTATAGTTCCCTTCCTCCTTCTTTCCCACAGCTTTTCTTGGTCATCATGACAGCAAATGGGTAAGATATCCTGTGTGTGTCCACTCCCAGCTTCTAGTGTGCCCTCAGTGTCATCACTGTCAGGGGAGCATGAGAAGCAGAAAAGTCCTTGACTCTATGCAGCACTGCTCTGCAGCAACTAAAACATGATTGTGTTATCAACACTGTTTTGGCCACAAACCAAAACCTAGCACCATACCAGTCATTATGAGGTAACTCTATTCAGACCAAAAACAGTACATCAGGAAAAAAAAAAAAATCAAAATTTCTAGATAACTTGAAGTTATAACATATCTGTCTTGAGGTATAACTGTTCCTTTTGCAAGAAGGAGATGAATATTTAACTTTTAGCTGATACAGTATTAAAATGCTGTTTTTTCTGTAAATATTGAACCATCATTTTAAAAATGAGATATTGCCATTTTTCTGTGTTGCAACTGTGATGAATGGAGAATTTGCTCATTTTCAGTCTTTCACCAGTGTTCCATTCACACCTTTTAATGCAGTTGTTAGGTGGCATTTTCGTATGGGGCCTCCTACACTGGAAAGATTTCATTTGTTCTCTTTTTACTGGAATATCATTAATTTGCATTGTAAAAAGTGATGTTTCTTCTGTTTTATAGAAAGTAATTGGATTTCTGTAAGAATATTCCTTGAATGATTTATTAGACAAGTAAGAATTTGGCATCTGTTGTGATCTATCTACAAAATTTGTTATACAAATTGAGTCATACTATCTGTCTTCTTACTTCATTAATAATCTTGTTTTGAATTCTAACATTAATTTCAACAAATACTTCAGCTTTTCACTCTTATGCAGTCTAAATAGTGAGAGAAAAACTGATAACATAACATTTCCCAACTATGAAGAAGAAATATTTCACACATAAATAAATAAATTTTAAGGCGTTTTCCTTATGAGTATGTTTTTTGACTGATAGAAATTGGTATGCAATGAAACTTTTTGTAGTAGAAGATGAAAGTGGTTTATTGCTTACCCCAATGCAATTTTTCTCCTGGAATTTTTCTCCCTCCCGCTTTTTTTTTTTTTTATTTTTATTTTATTTAGGTAAAAGGTAAAGTTCATAATCAATCAGCAATTCCACTGTTTTAAAATTAAAGCCGTGTGAAAGAAATTAGCTGTTAACTTTTTTTTTTTTTTTTTTTTTTTTTTTGGACACTGTTTCTGAAACTTCAGAATTAAAAAAATAATAAATTAAAAAAAAAAATGGGAAAGGGGAGTGGACTGAGAGAAAGAGAAAAAGAAATGTCTTCAATACCTGGAAAATCTAATGAATATGGGAGATTTTTTAAATTTTTTGCAAACCACCTCTACAGATTTCTGGAAGACAAACAAACATGACTGCGTTGTCCTCTGCACTTGTGTAGCTGTAGAGTCAAATTGGACAAATTAGATTCCACAAAAACTGAACCACATGGATAAATGACTCTAGGCTAGAGCTGCATGTGGTCTGTGAATGCTAGTAAAAAATGAGGGTGGGTTATACAAGTGAGTGAAAGTAAGAATGACAGTTATATATGCCATTTTGGGGGGGAAAAAAAAAAAAAAAAGTTTTCTACAAGAAAGATACACTGAGTAAGTAGGAGCCCGCACAGACCTTTGTTTCATGTATGTTTATACGTGGGTTTCAATATCTTATTTCTGCTTGGACCTACTATAGACCACTCAGCCACTGATTTTATATGCAACTTGTATTGCTTGTAACTCCTTACACATAGATATGGTTGTGAAAATGATGAGCATTTTCATGTAGTGAGAAAAATAGCTTTTCTATTTCCTTCTGAACACTGTGCAGTATGAATACCATCAAGAGACATCACAACAGACAGAAGAAGCGAAGGCAGCTCACAATGGCTAATTATTTGATTTACTATTTAAAAAATATAGATAATAAATTAACTATGACTTATTGTAAATAATTAGATTGCTCTGTAACATAATTGAAGCATTAAGCAAGTGCTCCAAACCTTGAAGAGAAATGCAAAAGAAATTTTTACATCTGTCACTCTGCATGTACACCTACCTGGACAAGCAAACTATCAGGCTGATAATCATTTGAGAGGCGTTTTGTACTAAGTGAACTTAAAAATAATATGAATACAGCAATATTCAGTATGAAAGGAAAAAAAAGCAATCAAAAAAGTTAGTGAAAGGATTTCTGCAATAGAGGGGAACATCATAGTTATGATTAACATAATTATCAATAATTAATTCATTGATGATTCTTTATTGCTATGAAGCAAAAAATCTTTTTCCTCATTGTTATTATGCTAGATTATATTTATTGATAATTTAACTCATATTTCAGAATTAGGTTACAAATCTTTTATTGTGTAATATTCATCATATCTTTTTTTTTTTTCTTGATCTGCAAAACCAAAATTATACAGTTGTACTTTTTTTTATTATTATTATTATTTTAATTTCCTCCAGAGATTTATGCAGTTTCCAAAACATCAGCAGATGCAGAATTTTTCAACAGCTGGAGAGTACCCACTCAAAGAAGACCGTATCTGTAAAAACACTGCTGCTGTGGCAAGTAAACCTTTTTAATGGAGATGAGATAATATAGTTTTTGCTCAGTTAGCTACCTGTTCTTCCAAAGCAGGTTAACAATTATAAAGGTGTGACTAAAATAAATAAAACAAGAAGACCCAATACTTGGAAACATATTCTGTCCATCACACCTGTGTCTTGGCCCATTTTCTGTGTCTGAGGCATCATGGGCATAATGATAAAATATGAATGTTTCTATATTATTTGGCATTCTTAAACTTTGAAGCAGGGTAGAGGTGTCAAACTCCCTGCTGGGAACAGTCCTGAGTTATTGTTATACTATTACTCCCTATTCTGTGTGGGTATGATTTCCTAGAGAACTTCAAGCTGGACCAGATGGTGAACAGGAGGAGATCTGGGAAGACATGAGTCCTGAGCTGTCAAGTGGGTAAGGATCCAAGAGTCCAGACATGGATAGTGAATAGACTTAAAATTCATGCTAATACTCAAGGGATGTGTACAGGGAGTCTTCATGTCCATTGGGTAAGATTTTTGCTTAAAAACGGGTCCACTGCTGAATGTTGTGGAGGACTAAGTGAAAACATACATAAGAAAAGTGGTCTTCTTTACTTCTTTTACCTACAAATGTTGCCTTCAGGCTGCCCAGGCCCACAAGCTGCAGAATCTGGGCAGGTGAGCTGTAAGCCAAGGTAGAAGAAGACTGAATTAAGAAAGTTGGAAATAGACAAAACCATGGAACCAGACAGATGAATCCAAGGGTATGAAGTGCCCTTCACAGTGTCTCTGCAACACTGCTGTCATAGTCATGATGAAGTGGAAAGTTTCTTAATGGTTTGTACAAAGCATCATATCCCATCTTCAAGAGAGCTAAGAAGGAAAATTCAGAGTACCACATACCTACCAGCCTCACCTCAATTCTTGAGAGGATTGTGGGACAAATATTCCTCAAATCCATTTCAATGAAAGAGAAAAAGCTGGTCAGAAGTGACCAGCACCTCTTTAGCAAGAATAAATCTCCTAATTTCAACCCCATGGCTATGGACAGAGACAACAGTCACTAGATCAGGTTGTCCAGGGCCTCATCCAACCTGATCTTGAACACTTCCATTGATGGGGCATCCACAGCTTCTCTGGGCTACCCGTTCCAGTGCCTCACCACCCACACAGTAAAGAATTTCTTCCTAATGTCTGATCTAAACCTACACTCTTTTAATTTAAAGCCATTACTGCATGTCTTGTCAATACACGCCTGGACAAAAAGTGACTGCATTCACTTTAAGCATTTTTGCCAGAATCTGATCTGAAGACAGGGGAATTTAAAACACTTCTCAGGACCAAAAAATCTGGTCCTCAGCAACCACAGATTTGGATGAACAAAATAGTAGTTTCATAGGGAAAGCATGTGTTTTTCCTGATACTAGAAGTTCCTATTTTGATTTCTGTTCCTTAATAGTATTGCATTGCTGCTAAGGCAAAAAGAAGTCTGAAACTACCCATACAGACCTGGTCACAGTTGCTCTGTCACAAGTTTGCTTCAGAAAAAGGGGTATAAGTAGTATGAGTAAAGGTGATCATATCTGGGACAAAGGAGCTAAGCTGAAAGCATTCTGTAGATGGAGGTGATGGAAAAAGTTATGTTTCTATGGTGTTTGAGACTTGGATTCATGTTCTGAAAAGCTTTTTGTATGTACAATGTGCATTGACTTCTATGGAAGACACACTTGAGTTAACATGAAAAAATGTAAGTTTGCAAAGGCCTTCAACTCCAACCTTTTTTAATTAAGCTGTCACTATTTACAGATATAGTCTTGGCATCACAGGTAAAGGGCAGCTCTTCAGGAGAACATTTATCTATGGCAATTTCATTTTCTCTGGAATGTATTGTTGCCTCCTGTTGTCACTTGACTTATAAACCAAAAAAAGCATTAGCTGGCTGACAAAATTGTCGTGCATGGGGCTATAAGAGTTTTATTATTTTGCATCTGACAATGCAGCATGAAGAATTTACCTCCTTCTTAATGCACCAATGGAGGAGGTATTTCTTGGCATTTTGTTTCTTTTTGAAATAGAATATGCGAATTTTATTGACATTATGGTATAACTTAGTGACATTATGGTATAACTTTCAAGAAGGGCCGGAGGGCAGACCCGGGAAACTACAGGCCTGTCAGTTTGACCTCAGTGCCAGGGAAGCTCATGGAGCAGATCCTCCTCAGAGTCATCATGCAGCACTTGCAGGGCAAGCAGGCGATCAGGCCCAGTCAGCATGGGTTTATGAAAGGCAGATCCTGCTTGACAAACTTGATCTCCTTCTATGACAAAGTGACGCGCTGGGTGGATGAGGGAAAGGCTGTGGATGTGGTCTACCTTGACTTCAGCAAGGCTTTTGACACCGCCTCCCACAGCATTCTCCTCAAGAAACTGACTGCTCTTGGCTTGGACTGGCACACGCTTCATTGGGTTAGAAACTGGCTGGATAGCTGGGCCCAAAGAGTCGTGGTGAATGGAGCCAAGTCTAGTTGGAGGCCAGTCACTAGTGGCGTCCCCCAGGGCTCGGTGCTGGGGCCGGTCCTCTTTAATATCTTCATTGATGATCTGGACGAGGGCATCGAGTGCACCCTCAGTAAGTTTGCAGATGACACCAAGCTAGGTGCGTGTGTCGATCTGCTTGAGGGTAGGAAAGCTCTGCAGGAGGATCTGGATAGGCTGGACCGATGGGCTGAGGTCAACTGCATGAAGTTCAACAAGGCCAAGTGCCGGGTCCTGCACCTGGGGCGCAATAACCCCAAGCAGAGCTATAGGCTGGGAGAGGAATGGTTGGAGAGCTGCCAGGCAGAGAAGGACCTGGGAGTGGTGGTGGATAGTCGGCTGAATATGAGCCAGCAGTGTGCTCAGGTGGCCAAGAAGGCCAACAGCATCCTGGCTTGTATCAGGAACAGTGTGACCAGCAGGGCTAGGGAGGTGATCGTCCCCCTGTACTCGGTTCTGGTGAGGCCGCACCTCAAGTACTTTGTTCAGTTTTGGGCCCCTCGCTACAAGAAGGACATTGAGGTGCTTGAGCGGGTGCAGAGAAGGGCGACGAAGCTGGTGAGGGGCCTGGAGAACAAGTCCTACGAGGAGTGGCTGAGGGAGCTGGGCTTGTTCAGCCTGGAGAAGAGGAGGCTCAGGGGCGACCTTATCGCTCTCTATAGGTACCTCAAGGGAGGCTGTAGCGAGGTGGGGATTGGCCTGTTCTCCCACGTGCCTGGTGACAGGACGAGGGGGAATGGGCTTAAGTTGAGCCAGGGGAGCTTTAGGTTAGATGTTAGGAAGAACTTCTTCACTGAAAGGGTTGTGAGGCATTGGAACAGGCTGCCCAGGGAAGTGGTGGATTCACCATGCCTGGAAGTCTTCAAAAGACGTTTAGATGTAGAGCTTAGGGATATGGTTTAGTGGGGACTGCTAGTGTTAGGTCAGAGGTTGGACTCGATGATCTTGAGGTCTCTTCCAACCTGGAAATTCTGTGATTCTGTGATTCTGTGAACTTAGCAATTCCTATCAGATCCTACCGAACAACCCATCCCTCTGGAATTAGTAATGTAACTCTTGATATGTGCTCTTTTCTACTACTTCATTAATACACACATTGTAGAAAGAAAGTGTATCCCAACAGAACTTCCTTTTTCTACTTTTTTTTTTTTTTTTTTTTTTTTTTTTTTTTTTCCTGTCTCCTCTCTTATCTATGACTACTTTATATCTTTAGATGGTGAAATTTTCAGGGCATGGCCCATGGCCCCAGCTAATGGGACTGAGTTGCTCTTTGAAAAGTGTGCACCAGGGATGTAAGATTATATTCATTACTTAATTGTAATAGCACCTTCAAAGCCCATCTGGGGTCATAGTCTTACTGAGTTAGATACCACACAGTAAAAGTCTGCAGCTGAAATTTTCTCATTAGGATAAATCACCTGGAGGCAGATAAGTTTTCTTCTTATAGTGGAGACGGCAGTGCTGGCTGGCAGCTATTGCAGAACAAAGATAACAGCTAGTCTTCACCTTTCATTTCTACTTGAGAAGGAAATGAATCAGGATATAAGTAGAGCAAACGAAATTGTGGTTCAATTGTTTTTATTGAAAGACAACAATCACAAAACTAAAGAAGTATAATCTGAGAAGTTTATACTAAGAAGATAGTGGAAGAATTATATAATAACATATCACAAGGAATAACACAAATTGCTGTTGCTTCCCGTGACTGGAAGCATTCTCAGCTCCTTCATATCACATGTTTCACATAACAGGGAAGAGAAATTTGCAATTCTAATACATGAAATATGGCTACCATAATAGGAGAGCATAAAATGCAGGACAAAAAATACAGTCTCATATCAAGGTCTGTATCTGTGTATTGCTAACAGTCCTACATGGCTGACTAAATGATCTTGTCTATCTGAGGAAGATAGATGTTTGTCTTTTCACCTATGTTTTCTGTCAGGGCAATGACATGAAGTCTATGTTATAAGTTGTTTACAAGGAAATACTTTGTATTCTAGATAGTTTTAATTCTCTTGCATTTACAAAATTGAAAAAAAAACAAACAAACAAACAAAAAAAAACTTTGATTCTTAACCAAACAACATTAGGCACTTTATAACTAGCACTTAACTAGCACTGAAATGCACTATTAGTATTTTATAAATACAGAATAATTTCTTCTAATCTTCTGCCATACTGTGTAGTGCTTCATTGTCCTGTTGCAAACAGCACTTCACTCTTTGCTTGCTGACTGGCAGCTGAATAGATAGCTGAATCTCCAAGCTACTTCCATGCTTAACAACACCAGTCTGTCCTGCAAAGCAGCTGGTTAAAATTTCATGACTCTAGGACCAGATTTGTGATGGTCTGATTAAAACATATTGCTTGGACTGTGGACAGGAGTTATTTTCACAACCTGGGCTCCACAGTAGGAAGGGATTTCTCTCTTCAGGAATACAGCCATGGCCATTCACTCTATCACAAAGAGCAGAAACAGCAATATGTCCTCAAAATGTTTGTATCTAATATCTGCCTTTCCACCTGTGAGTTTTTAAAGTATGCAATCCTGTCTTTTAAAGACCTCTTAGACATTCTTTGTTAGCTAGTAACTGTATATGGAGTTTTAAAAACCTTTGGCTTAGACATGGCTGGTTTTGGAACTGTCTTTCCTGTGACAGAGATGTTGAAATGACTTCAAAATAAATTATGTTTCCTGTAAAAATATAATTATGATACATTGCACTTTCAAGGTTATATTTTTTGTGTCTCTTCTGCCGGGAATCTAATGAAATTGTTCTCTAAGCCTAACAGAATGGATCACTCTTTAAATGACACCTTTCTCAAAGGAAAGGACTTTGAAATAATCTTTTAGGATATGTTGACCTTCAAAGAACTGAAAGAATCAGGACCTACAGAAACAAAAATGGTTATCTAGAACTAGTCAGCAATGAACAATTTCTTACTAAATCACCTTTAATAGAATCTGAGAATTAAATAGAGACTGAAATTCTCCATAGGTCTCAGCAGTACTTTTGTAATTAGTGGAAATTTTTTATCTTGATGGCCTTTGTAACAGGTCTTAAACTCACAGTTCACCAGAGCTGAAAATTATTGTTGGTTGGAAGAGTCTTAGGAGGAAATATCATATATGCTTACTCTGTTCTTACTGTTCCTTGGATATCTCTATATGGATGATGTGCAAGATACACACTTTATGTCTGGACATCTGGACATCTGGACAGACTGTCAGTGTAGTCCAAGATGAAGCCATTAGCACAGTGAATAACACTATGAATACAATACAGGCAAATTAAGAGTTTATGGTCTCTATGCTTAGGTCTGATTACATATTATATTTAGCTCACTGAGCTATTATATTATACCTTGTCATAAGCATCATCAGCTTGAGCAATGATCCTGAATTATACTTTGCTATATGTTCTTATTCCTTCTGTCTAATTTTCCATTCTAACTTCTTGATGTCTTTGTTCCCTATACTTTCTCACCTTTTTATGATGATCATCATAAAATAAAACTCCATTCATGAGCTTAAATGCTTTTCAAAGCAGAATAAAGTCAAGCAATCCACATAATGAATACTGATTGAAACTGTAGCACTGTGTTGATGAGGATGGAAAATACTGAAATATGTGTGCAAATAATCTTTCTGTGAATAATTTAACTGGGGAAAAAAAGTCTAATTTAATATGACTGGTATCCATTTTGGCACGTAATATCATATCAAGAAGACACATATCAAGTGTCTTCATACAGATATTACTAGGTGACTTTTTACCCAGCAGAACTCCCCCAGAGTTCCCCCAGAGAATTAACAATTCTCTGTGTGCACAGACTTTTTGAGGACAAAAACAATATAGTCAGTGTTTAGAGGCACCCTCTCAAAACGAGGAAAAAATTATAATAAAAAGTGAGTTGATGTGGGTGACAGTTATGCATTTTACTGTTATGCAAAGGAAACTTCCACCCTGATGTTGTTTGCTCTGTTCTTCCAGATGAGTAACCACCCGCAGCTCCTGTCATGGTTGCACAAATGAGCAATTTGACTGCTTACACTGGAGCAAGCCCTGTTTATACTATATCAGAACAAGTTCTACAAGGAACATAAACTGTTTGACTAACCAGTACTTTATTTCTAATACTTTCTGTCTTTTCAGAATTTTCTATGCAAACATAAATGCTAATTTAATTGGTCGTTACTTAAATGCACAGGAACTTGGCATTTCTGGTTTCACAGTTGGAAAACTTGACATTTGTTATAAAAGTTTTACTATTCTTATCTAAAACATACATGCAGTCTACCACAAATCAGCCATTTGAATTTTTTTCATGCGTCATGAAGATGCACTGTGTTGCAAAATTGCTTATGCAGCATCTGAGCATTTAAAGGTCTCAATGAGGAAAATTAACTTTTCTTTTTTTTTTTTAAACTTATTTAGTTTATAAACGTAAGCAAACAGAATGATCAAATATTCCAATTTGCAGTGATTTAATCTTGTTGGGTTTGCTTTTCCTTTTCCTTTTTTTTTTTTTTTCTTTTTTTTTTTTCTTTTTTAAGGGAAAAGTTTAAAAGTATTTGAAAGTTTATGATTTTTATACATTATATATTGACATCAGTAAACACCACAGGAACTTCAAGTAACCTTTAACCTGCAATTAGTATCTTCATTGCAGATAGTCTTGTCTTTTACAATTATTTCCCACCCCAATATGACTAAACTATAACTTCAGTTGATTTCCTTCTCTAGACTATTAAAATCATTTGTTTTCTTTTTCACTATAAATTAAATGTTTTAAGACCACAACTAAAAAGTATTAGTAACAGTGCTTTTGGCATGTAAAAGGTTAAAACGTCTAATATTTAACATCTATTCTGTGATTAAATGAGAAACTTCATTTAGGAAATAACCTGTAAAGTTAGTTATGAACTTCTTAACAATTTTTCTGTCCTTTGTATGATGCTGGCAATCTGTAGATATAGATTCTCAAACACACTGTTAGGCAGTGAGTTGATAGCTTGTTTAATCAAGACATAAAATGTCTGTTCAGGATTCATTTTTGTTAATCATAGTACTGAAAACTGCTAAATTTACATTCTTTCTTTATCCAATTTACAATGGATTTGAAAGATCTGTGCACTGATGATTTAACCCAGAAGAGTGTGCTTGTATGCAAATATACATGTACATATATTTGAATGTAGGTTAACTGAAGGAATTCTGTGATTCAATTTTATAAAATCAATATATCTACATTTATATTTTTATTGAAATTCACAACTTGATCCAAATATTATTAAAAAATAAATAAAAAGATCAAGCCTTTATTAAAGCAGGTCTCTAAGAAAACATTTTCCCCATTCTTTGAAGTATCATTATTTTTCTTTTTTGCAATGGAATGGAGACTGTTTTTCATGGTTGATCCTAGTCGAGATATATGATCAAAATACTTGTTCAGATTGAGAATGATCCAAGTTTAATTAACTTATGTTATTTATCATTGTAAAGCAGGGTTAGACCTAGGCCTCATGGTCTTGTGTGTAGGACATTTCCCTGCGGTAGCTGCTAGCACAAGCTAGCTCTCCTTACTGCTGAAAAGAAATTTTACCTTTTTAGTTCTGTTGTGAGTTTCCTTCTCAGAAATATGGGCAACTTAGTATGATAATGCAAATTTTTAGTTTCTTCTAATTCACAGTTGAAAACAAGAAAGCAAAATATCAACAAATAAACAAAGAAACAAACACCATTGTCCATAGCATTTTGAAATTGTTCTATAGGGAAAAATCCTGGACTGCGGGATTTAGGGTACAGACTGAAAAGTAAAGAGGCTTCACCTAACTAGTAGGATAAAATATACCACAATTAATCATACAAAGTGTCATCCACTAGAAGTGTAGGACTTGTTTTAGATATATGATTTTAATCTAAACTGTATCTCTTCAGACTTGGAAATGACTTCAGGTTTCTGTGAATTTCACATTTCTTTTTGAGTTATAGTTATGGGAAGTGGGTTTTGGAAGTGACTGATACCTATATTCTCAGGAAATCTGTGAGCTAACGGTGGTTTGTAAATGGAACCATGCATGTGTTAAACCCTCTCCATTTATATTAATTTTCTTCCTTCAGAGTATGTCAAGAAATATGGATTTTCTCTATGAGCAAATATTTTCCTACTGACATTTTACAGAAAGCCTAAACAAAGATGCAGGCTTGAGGCAGTTCGTCCTAGGAGAGTACCCAAATAAAAAAGAAAGGCCTGCCACTATTGCTAAGAGTATGACTAGAAAGGTCATCTGTGCTCTCTGTAGTGCATTAATAAAACTCCTGATTCTGTGAATTTAAAGGAAGAAACAGATGTCTGAGGCTCAGCAAGATTTGGGTAGTATAGGAGTGAAATTAAACAATTCAAGCTGGGCAGGGAAATTAGTCAAGGACAGCTACCTAGCAATAAAGCAAGGAAAGCATACATGATTGCTTGTTTCTTTTGAGATTGTTTACCACATTACATTAGTGACTTTTGCATTTTTGCTTTTGGCTTTTTTTACTATTCTCATAAAGCAGGGTGCTTTATGATCTACAGGAGAAATGTTTTATGGAACTTCTTGGTATATTCGTATTGCATGGCCACCAGACATTTTCAGGGCCTAGATATAAGCCGTCTAATAATGGCTGATACACATTTTATGCAGCATAGTCCTACAAGGAAGTTCTGAACTGAATAATTCCACATTTAACTTCTATCTATAGATGTTGTCCATAAGATCTGATGACTGTAGGATTTCATATTCTGTAATGGAATTTTTGTTATTTCTTCTACTATATACAACCAACCTGAATATTGCCTAAAAACACTTTGTGCTTTATCTGGCATAATTTAAAACTGATAGCAGAGCAGTATATCAGTCCATAAAACACAATTGCAAGGAGCCACAAAGACTGACATTTTTACCTGTGCTAATAATGATATTTGAAAGCGTGTGTAAAGCTGCTCAAAAATAAATTTACCCTATAGAATCATAGAATATCCCAATTTAGAAGGGACCCATAAGGATCATCAAGTCCAACTCCTGGCACCACACAGGTCTGCCCAAAAGTTTAGACCATGTGACTAAGTGCACAGTCCAATCACTTTTTAAATTCAGACAGGCTTGGTGTCGTGACTACGTCCCTGGGGAGCCTGTGCAACCACCCTCTCGGTGAAGAACCTCTTCATGATGTCCAGTCTAAACTTCCCTTAACTCAGCTTAACACCATTCCCGTGGGTCCTATCACTGGTGAGTATGGACAACAGGTCACCTGCCTCTCTACTCCCCGTTGCGAGGAAGTTGTAGACCACGATGATGACCTATGTCAGGCTCCATTTCTTCTGTCTCCAATTCTGACACCAAGCTGTGCTTTTGTGATTATAGCAACATATATAGCATAACATATATAGCATATATAAATAAAATTTCCTGTCAGTTTTGATTTTGGTTGCTTTTCCCATATTTTATTGTTCATCATAGAGATGAGAACTGTAGCTGAATTGTCTTGATAAGGAATTGCATTTAAAATTTTTGATAAGACTTTAACATATATGTAACAATATGTATATAGTACATAAAGCTCTTTCTTCCCAGTTATTTATTAGAATGCTGTGAAAATGATTTGGGCAGTTATTTTAGATTGTTTTAATTTTCGTACTCAGAATTTCATGGTGTTCCTCCAGTGCAACTTTTCAAATTAACTCGGTAAGAAGTACTGGAATATGTTCTGTTCCACTAGTGGACAGTACACAAATGTAGTTGCCCTACATATTAATATCTAATATACTAATATATCTAGATAGTTTAGCAATTACTCTTAATTATACTGACCCAAAGGATGGTAAAACTTCAAAGCAAAAATGTCATTTGGGGTTAGAAGAATTGAAAAGAAACATTTAATACCACAGTAATCTCTTCTGTTCCTACCAATAGAAAGATATTTTCAGATATTGGAGAAATAATAATGACAGAGGCTTCTTCCTGTGTGAATCTAAGCAGCTATAAGAAGGCTAATTCACTCTTCTAATACTCCAAATCTGTTTTTCAAAAGACTTTGCTCTCCAAAGACTCCAAAGACAAAAACAAAGGTAATAGATAAATAAATAAATAACAGAAAAGAAAAAAAAAAATACCATGAATTTACAAATACATGAATTTTAATATTATCTTTGACAAAATGATTGAATTCTGTTCCAAGTTTAAAAGATTTTTTTAGACCTGACATTCAAGTGATCCAAATGGAAAGCTAAGAACTGATAGAATTTTAAAAGGAAAAATGCTTATGTAGATTATTTTGGATTCATAGCAAAGCAATGCTAAATTGAATTTTGGAGATTATTTACTACAACCTTGGAATAAGTTATATTCCATTGTCATGCTAAGGGTTATAGCCTATTAACTGTTATGGGTCCATTTGGGTTCAGGGTACTGAACTATCACAGTGATGTGTTCACCAACAACATAGCACACCCTCACTCTCATCGTGTTCAGTGAGAACTATCATGGCTAGCAACAATGGAATTAAGTGCAACAGGTACACAGGTTCTTTGGATTGATGGAAATAAATTCACAGTCTGCAAAATCAAGCTAGCATGCATAAAATACACAGGTACACAGCTTGGCTATTAACGCTTTAAAAGACACAAAGACTCTATAGAGATTTCTAAGTTTCCTGGGGAGGCACTCGGTATAACCAAGTGTTGAAATCTTACCCCACAGAGTCCCATTGGCAGGAAAAAGAGACTGAGCCTGTCGACAGATCCCTGAAGTCATGATGGTATCTTCCCTTACATCCCCTTTTTCTTTATCCAATTTATATTGTTTTCTATCTTTTAGGTGGAGCTTGAGTGACTAATCAAGCATATCTTGATTATGATTGGTAAAAAGTTTTCTCACTTTCATTAAAAGGTATAGGCTCCAAGAAATTCAGAGCATGTGCTCAGTGAGGGGTGGTCACAACTTGGAGGTGGATAGCTTCTGGGATGTAGGTGTGTTTTGGTATTATAATGGCATTATAATGAGGAAAAGTTTACTAGAGTACAGCATTTTGTCAAAAAAATGACAGCTTGTTGGCTCAAAGTAGCAAATGTGCAGCTTATCAGTCTTGGTGTGCACAAAAATTATTGAGTGCCCACCTGGTCACAGAGCCTAGCAATGGTGTCCCCACTCCATTCTACACTCCATACTGTTCCTTAAAGTCAGCACACCAAGTTCTCCCAGTGCAATAGCATCTAAGGTTGGAGGCCTAGGGAATGCTTAGCTAGTGCAGCTACACTCCACCCTGAAAGCTTCTTCAATACTGTACATTTTCTCTAAAATGTAAATATCAGTTTAATTTTCCAAGTCACCTTATGCAATTATTCCACACTCATCTTACCAAATACCTAAAAATATATTCTGTTATTTTTTAAATTATTCTCTGCATTCCCCATATATTGGCTATGGCACAATATATGAAAAGGTGTAGCTCAGTCAGGATTTTCATTATATGCAAATTATTTTATAAGTAAATTTAAATAAAAGGGTTTCTTTGGTTTGATAGTTTCAGTCTAGACCATCATTTTGATGAAACGTCTAGGGAGGTTTCTTTGTGATTATGTATGTTGTTGACAATGCAAAGTTAAAAAAACAAACAAACAAAAATCTCTAGTTTGAAGATGTTAACATTAGTTCTCAACTATTACTTCTGCTTTCTGGAGCTGCATGCAAGAAAGATTTATTTTTATTTTTTTTTTTTCTTTACAGCTGATCTACTTCTTTCTAAAATGTTATTTTTGACAGTTCAACAGATCTATGAGATAAATCTTCACCTCAGTCTTTCAAACTTAGATAACTGAATTTTAATCTATAAGGCAATTCAAAGGTAAAAACTGGGAATCCAAACATTTGGAAAAACTCTATGGGAAGCTGAAACAAGCATTCTTATAACTTATCTAGGGACATACATACTCTAACTTCAAAGAAATATCCTGACAATAAAAGGCATCAAGGATATGTGTTGCTATTTAAATTTAGATACCTACAGTCAATAGTTAAATACATATTAGGTTTCTGATGGAGTCAATGGAAAGAAGCAGCTTCCTGAAGGTGCTTCACACTCTCTCTGATGCTGTGCTGCTCTTTTTAGAGGTATATATTTCTACTTATTACACACAAAGAACATTGAGGATGATCTGATTAATATTGTATGCCAGAACTCAGTGTGAATCCATCTCTGTTTTAAGCCCAGGTACATCAAACTGCTGGGAGGTGATGAAAACATGAGGCAAACAATTTGCAGTGGGAGTGAAATGGTGTTTCTTGTCTCACTGCTGGCACAAGACTGCAGTGAATCTAGGTTGTAGCTCAGCGTCAACAAGAAATGCAGACACCTTCCTGTATGTCCTGGCACTTTTGTCTATTCTGAGAAGGGGAGATACAGTATCTGGGATGATTTGGGTTTCTCATCATTGGTGTGATTTCTACTTTTGCTGTGTTCAGCTTCTGTAAATATGTCAGCCCACAAAGTACTGGGCTATGTTAATGTCGTGGTTTAACCCGGCCGGCAGCTAAACACCACGCAGCCGTTCGCTCACCCTCCCCCCTCCCTCTCTGGGACGGGGGAGAGAAATGGAAAGTGAAGCCCGTGAGTTGAGATAAAGACAGTTTAATAAGACAGGAAAATAATAATAACAAAATAATAATAACAATAATAATAATAATGATACAATGGTGATAATAGGAAAGTAATAATAATATGTACAAACAAGTGATGCACAATGCAATTGCTCACCACCCGCTGACCGATGCCCAGCCTAACCCCGAGCAGTCCGGCCCCCTCTCCCTGGCTAGCCACCCCTATATATTGTTTAGCATGATGTCAGATGGTATGGAATACCCCTTTGGCTAGTTTGGGTCATCTGTCCTGGGTCTGTCCCCTCCCAGCTCTTACTGCACCCCCAGCCTGCCTGTTGGCAGGACAGAGCGAAAGGCTGAGATGTCCTTGGCTTGGTATAAGCACTGCTCTGCAACAATTAAAACATCGGGGTGTTATCAGCACTCTTCTCATCCTAAACCAAAACACAGCATTCCACCAGCTACTAGGAAGAAAATTAATTCTGTTCTAACTGAAACCAGGACAGTTAATTGGATCCATGTCATCATTTTCAGGGAATATTTACTAGGGATTTTTGTGTCATTTACCTCTAAGTGCCATTCTGCTCTGATGATTTTTTTACAGTGATTGCCTGTACTGGGTCTGGCTGGAATGTTAACTTTCCCTGCAGCAGCCCATACAGCGCTGTGCTCTGCACTTGTAGCTGGAACAGCAGTGGTATCACACCAGTGTTGTCTCTACTGCTGAGCAGTGCTGGCACAGCATGGGGCCTCTCTCTAACCCTCCTAGGGGGTGGGCAAAAAGTGAGAAGAGAAACATCACCAGGACAGCTGACCTAAACCAACCAAAGGGATATTCCATACCATGTGATGTCACACTCAGCAATAAAAGGTGGAATCAGGAAGGAGAGGGGAGGGGTGGGCTCTCGTTGGGAAAACGTTGGTCCTCCTTCTGAACAGCAGCTACGTGCGTTGAGGCCCTGCTTCAAGGACGTGGTCAATCATCACTCATTTGTGGGAAGTAGAGAGTAATTTCTTTCCTCTGTACTTCCACATAGCCTTCATTTGTTTTATTTGTTTGTTTTCCTTCCTTTTTTTTTCCTTTTTTTTCTCTCTCTCTTTTTTTTTTTTTCCCCTTTCCCCCTCCCTTTTCCTCTTTCCCTTTTTATTTCCCTTTAGTTAAATTGTTTAGTTCAAAATAATCTTTAATTATTATAATTATTTCCCTTTAATTAAATTATTCTTATCTCAACCCGCGAGTTGTTCTTTACTTCCCCTCCTCATCTAAGGAGGGGGAGTGAAAGAGCGGTTGTGGTGTTTAGCTGCCCAGCATGGTAAAACCACCACATTGCCTTAAAGGCTGAAAAGGACAAGAAAGCTCATTTGTCACTGTGGGATTCTAAAATTAGCCGTTATGGAGATTCAGTTTCTCATGTAAGCCCATTAAGTGTGAAGATGTCACCAAAGAATATGATGTGGTCACTATTCTTGAAGACATGATGTATTGGACTTACATGGCAAAGATTTGGTAGCAGTAGGGCTGCAGAGCCCAGCAGCTGCCCCAGGTCAGATCAGAGCCAGCTCCAGCCAGCTCCAAAAGGGACCTGTGGCTGACCAGAGCTGAGCCAGTAAGCAATGCTGGGTGAGCCTCCGGCAGATTGAAGAAGAGGAAAAAAAAAAAAAAAAAAAAAAAAAAGAATTGCTGCACAAGAGTAAATGGGAGAGAGGAATCAGAACGTGTGAGAGACAATGTCAGTGCAGAAGGAGGGCAGGAAGTGCTCCAAGCACACAGTACAAGTTCCCCTGTGGCCTCTGCAGAGGCCCCTGGTGGAGCAGGCTGTCCTCCTGCAGCCCAGGGGTCCCACATGGAGCAGATCTCCACGCTGCAGCCCATGGAGGAGCCTCCAGTGGAGCAGGTGGATGTGGCCTGGAGGAGGCCCATGGAGAACCCCCACAGGAGCAGGCCCCAGGCCAGAGCTGCAGCCCGTGGAGAGGAGCCCACGCAGGAGCAGGGGCTCTGGGGGGAGCTGCCGCCCATGGGGGACCCGTGCTGGAGCAGTTTGCTCCTGGGGGATGGACCCCGTGGTATGGAGCCCTGTGGGAGCAGTTCTTGAAGAGCTGCTGCCTGTGGGCAGCCCCCGCAGGCTCAGTTTGGGAAGGATGGCATCCCGTGGGAGGGATCCCACATGGAACAGGGGCAGAGAGTGACCGCGAAGGCGCAGCAGTGACAAAGTATCATGGACTCACTGCAACGTCCCTTCCCCGTTTCCCTGCATTGCTCAGGGAAAGGAGGTAGAACAGGGTGAATGGCAGGGGAGGGAGTGGAGGGGGTAGTTTGTTTCTAGATGTCACCACTTTATTCTGTTAGCAGTAGGCAATAAACTCCAATTATGTCTGTACATATGTATGTCTGTCCAATAAACTCCATTATGTCTGTTTTGCCCACGATGGCAATTAGTGAGTGATCTACCTGTCCTTATCTTAATGCATGAGCTTTTTACTTTCCATGTTTTCTCCTCCTGTTCTTCTGAGGAGGGGGAGTGAGAGAGAAGGACTAGACACTTCTGGAGGTCTCATCCAATGATCATGTGATTCAGTGATTATATCATCCTTCTTATCCAAAATTCTCTCTCTCATAACAAACACATTGTGTCATTCTGTTTTAAAAAGCCACGAAGTCCAAATCTTGGCTCAATACGCCAGTAACAGGAGAGACAGTCTGATCTCCAAATAGCTTTTTCTAAACCTATTTTCTACCAGACAAAGAATTGTTGTGGTTTATCCTGGCATCACATAACATTAATTTATTTGAACTTATAGCTGTTTAAAGGCTAGATCTTTTGCAAGAATTATCAAGATTAGGAATACGATTGACTCTGAGTAGACACTGGATGTAGCAAGCACTTTCATTATGCTAAGGCACATGGAAAATAAGGAGATAATTGGTGACAACCAGCATGGTTTCACTTATGGAAGATTGTACCTGACAAATATGGTGGCCTACTACAACAGGGTTTACGGCATCGGTGGAGAGAGGAAGAGAACTGACATCATCTACCTGGACTTCTGCAAAGCATTTGACACTGTCCCCCTTGATATCCTTATCAAGGAGAGACATGAAAGAGATGAGGAGAGATATCCTTATCAAATTGGAGAGGCATGGATTTGATGGATGGACCACTATGTGGGTAAGGAATAGGCTGGATGGTCTCAATCAAAGAGTTGTGATCAATGTCCAAGCGAACATCAGAGAGGAGTGGTGTTCCCCAGGAGTCAGTATTGGGCCTGTCACTGTTTAATATCTTTGTTGGTGACATAGACAGCGGAATTGAGTGTCTGCCTCACACTGAGCTGTGTGGTGCTGTTGACAAACTGGAAAGGAAGGGATACTATCCAGAGGGACCTGGACAAGCTTGAGAGGTGGGCCTGTGTAAGCCTCATGAGGTTCAACAAGGCCAAGTGCAAGGTCCTGCATTAGGGCCAGGACAATCCCAAGCACAAATATAGACTGGGTGGACAATGGATGCAGGAGACAGCATGGTCAAGGACCTTTAAGATATTCAGGAGTTGTTTATGACTGACTGTACACACAATTCTTAGAAGGTAGAAGCTTTGCTGATTGCCAGGGACAGGATGATCTGACAGTTGATTTCAAGATATAAAAACAAAACAAAACAAAGTAAAACAAAATTAAACAAACAAACAAACAAGAAAAAAAAAAAAAAAAAAAAAAAAAAAAAGCAAAACACATACACACAAAATGTCCTCAGTGTTTCATCTATAAAAGTAAATGGAAGTAATACTGTCATAATAGTCACTTTGTGCCTTGCCAGTTTTGATTGATGTATCTTACTAATTTCCTTTTATAAAGCATTAATTCACAGTTTATGGCACATAAATGTCACCAGCTGTGCAGTTGCTCTTTTTTTGTTGGTGTAGTGCAAACATTATTTGTAACTTATGACAGAATGGAGAATGTCTTGTTTTAATATGGAACTAGATGAAAAATGCATGAAATATTAATCTATGTAAATAATATGTAACACTGATCTTCTTAGCAGCCTTGAAATTTAGAAAATAAAAATAATAAATGATATTTGCAACATAAATAGAAGATAATAAAGTACCTTAACTCCTCTAAATTTTTAGCATATGAAGATGCATGCATATTCTATGTGTTCATGTGTATAGCACCTGATTTTATGATAAATTAGGACAATGATATTATTGTGATTCTTGGTTATGAATATGTTAAAAAGATCTAAAGAGGAGCAGTTTTTCATACTGGATGGACAGTCAGTGTTTGAAAAGAAGTGACTTCTAATGGCTCTATTTTGCAAAATTGCCAGATGTCACCATCACAGTTAAATTCATTTGACTAAGCCACACTAAGCCAACAATAGCAAGAACAGAATTTATCAAGTCCCCCTGCCAAGGCACTCATAACCTTGGCAAGACTGTTAAAATCTAATAAATAAACACTAATGGAAACCTCCAAAAATATACCATTAATAAATAAGACGGCAATGTTGGACATAGTGCACATTGTAAAAAGAGGTTGTTTATATAAGCATCAAGAAGAGTGAAACTGTCTAGAGCATTTTCCAAGTACAAGCCTGGGCTTAACTTAAGTCCACAGTCTTATCTTATGTGTGTTTTATGGACAAAACCCCATGCTTTCTAGGCTCTCTAGAGGATACATTCAAGAAATACCAAAAAGGAGAATTTAATCATGTTACTCCTTAAAAAAGGTCAAGGCAACCATTCATCCAGCTATCCACCTCACTGCAAATGTCCTAGCCCAGATTCCTATACTCCATTTGCTCCTATGATAACACAAACTAACCAAAAGTCCCTTTTTATCCACCTTCAAAACAGATGGGAACTGTAGCCCTACCTGAGCCCCCAGAATAGTAAGACCTACAACAAAACTGCAATATTGTCACCTAATACTGGAAAAGTGAGTACACTATGTTGATCTCATACACTGTGCTGGTACATTCACTTCTATTAGACACAATCTTTAAAACAACAGTGACAACAATAAAATGAAAAAAAAAATAATTCTGGAAGAGAGGTTGTTTCAAAGTGAGGCAGGCTGCAGATAAGCAGAAAAAAAATACAAAGCCTGATGTGCTATCGCATAGCTCTGAATCCCCAAACAAAGCAACACCAGAGAAGAGACTACTTTTATTTATGTTTCTTTAAAGTTATCTGGTATTCATTTTCTGCTACAGAGAAGTCCCAGGTATTGTGTTTGCAGTCCCATTACTGTATACAGCGTACCCCATGAAATAGACCCCAGCACTTATTACTTGTCTAATTATACTTGACATGAGCAGTTACAGTAGACAATATTAGAAAGTGTAAAACTATGCTGTCTTGTTCCCTATCTTAGCTTAAATTGCAGTGAATAACCCAATTGATTTCATATTTTTCTTAACCACAAGAAAATTACTTATTTTGGATGAATCCTAACCCATGCTATCCTAAGCACTTCAAGGCTACTTTGCTTTTTTTAGCTGTTTGTTTGTTTGTTCTAAACATAGAACTTGAAGACAGCTGGAAGGATCTCAGAAGTTCAGATACTCAAAAGGGGCACTAAATAGGATCACATAAGTAGATGTGATCAGTGTGAATATCAGTTTCAAGGTCCAGTTGTGTTTTTCACATTAAACTCTGCATTAATTACAGAAAAAAAAAAAAATTAAAAGCATATTGTGTTTTTCCTGAGTACTTCCACTTGTATATTACACCAGTGTAGACTTCCTAGTGAGCTTTAATACCTTACATTTCATTGCAATAACCAATCCCTAACATTGGAGAAAAATCTCTTGGGAAATATTTTGCCCATTAGGAGCACAGCAGATGGCACTACAGCCACTTTTCCAAAAGCATGTTATCAGGACAAAGGATGTAGTCTAGAAAGTGACAATCTAATTTCATTGCTCTTATTTTGCAGTTGTTAATCAATCACTAGAGCACCCATCAACTATTAAGCTAAAGCTCATCCATTTTGTCTGAAGTTGGAGTCTCAGTAATGCTGTGACAAGTCTTGAGCCAAAAAAAAAAAAATAAATAAAAACAACAAAACAACAACAACCATGCAATATGAATTATTGATGGCCATTCAGATCAATTAAATATCCATGAATTTAAGGTGCAAATAGTTTCTTTCATGCAAGAGGCATTAGGTGTTTTATATCTTTAAACTAAATGAGATTGGGGTGGTGGTGGAAATATGTTTATGTCAACCAGTGGAGCCTGTTAATTTTCAAACATTTCTCTCTCACTGAAAGACTTTGAGTGAAATGCGTTTCAAAAGAATGGATGTTTGATCCATCCTTTCTGGCACTATGAACACTGATTTATTGATCATGTCCAATCCAATGCTCCTTGTCCTTATCCAATGCTAAATTTAATCAAGTAAAATCCATCAGGTCTAGACTGTGCCATTCTTTTATTTCTGAATAACCTAGAATCACAAGCTCCATTGCTACTTCCATTAGTGCATTGATGTGTTTTGTACAAAGAGGAAAAGATTTGTCGTTTTTAACATAGACACCTAGTGACAGACATCATATGAAATAAATAATCCTACCAGAATGAGACACAGCTCTGCACAAACACTTCTGCCTATGGAGAGATGAAATAGGAATTACGACGCATGCTTTTCTCTGATATTCCTGAATTTTCTCATGTCATAAAATCAGAGAATCCTGAATTATTTAGCTTGGAAAAGATCTTTGAGATCATCAGCTCTAATAGTCAACATGACCTGTGGAGTCCCATCGCTAAACCATATCTGTTAGTGCCACATCCACATATCTCTTAAATAATTTCAGGGATGAGAGCACCACCACTTCTCTGGACAGTCCCTTCCAATGTTTGACCTCTCTCTGCATGAAGAAATTCTTCCTAATATCCAATATAAACCTCTCCTGGTACAGCTTAGGACAAACCAAACCTCCTCCAGTCTCTCTGAAATCACTTCATAAATATCTGTTCTATGATCTATTCTATGATTGTATCCATTCTATGATTCTACATCAAGATTAATGTCTGAAATGCAGTGTTCAATATATTTCCACCATCCTCTCTTCTCACTCTTCTTGGTGATTCTTTGTTTAAATCTATATCAAAAATGAGTACATTGTTCCAAGACAAAATTGGAAAATAAGGTCTTCGGTACGAATCCATATGCAGACCTCTCCTCAAATTACAGCAGAGTTTCTGCAACCTCCTTTTCTCTGGCAAAAGCCACTCTGTGCCATCACACCCATTCAAAATATTCAGTGACTGCATTGTTCTGCTTTAAGCTCACAGCTTTTATATTATTGTTTTCATGGAGAAGATTGTTACAAATAACCATCCCTGGCAGGAGATATTGGAGACATTATTTAGTGAAAGAAACATGAAAAATAAAGAGGATGAGATGTAGTAATGGCAAGTGGTAGGTCTATAGTAACAAAGAAAAATGTCCATCTACTTGTCAGTGTATTGAATTAAGATTCATGGTATGTATTTGTTACTTGCAGCCTCGGGCTTTGTTTTGTACAATGGAGTGTATAAAAGACACAAGTAATATCATTCAATCAAACAATGATGATGCTAAATCAACTAATTGACAAACAAGGAATCAGCTGCTGTTGTGTTTGTTTTTTTTTTTTTATGACTTTATACATAAAAAAGGCACCTTTAACGTAAGGTGTGTTTGACATTCTTAACTGATGATGTGAGCTATACTTAGCTTCCATGAGTGGTAGCAGACAAAGTCTGTGTTGCACAGTAGATCACAATGCTGCAACTGTGGTGATGCCTGTTCTGGCAAACTAAGCTGAGAAAAATGCGTCAGCTCTTTCTTGAGTTGAAGCCCAGCAACAAGGACTGGAATTAACTCCTCAGTGCTACCTGGTGGGAAAGGTGAGATTTGTCTCTGGCCCTGCTGCTCCCCAGGATTTTCTAGGATTAGAATGATGCAGGATTGGACTCAATGACTCCAGTAACATTTAATATATATATATATATTATTAAAAACAAAACAAAACAAAACAAAACAAAAAAAACCTTTTGCAGTAATCAGTAATGAGGTATGACAAAAATACTGCAGTTAAAAGGGGAGATAACCCTTGATATTTGTTTTGTTTTCTTTATATATATATATATGTACTCACCACTCAGCAAACCTCCTGAGAATTTGGTTCTCATCAAACTGTAATTGCCTTTTTTGGGAAACAGGATCTAATTTGTAACTGGAATCACAACAGGATTGTAGCAAGCATTTTTGTGGGCTCTAGTCTAGTTTTAACTGATTAAACCAATTTTCCAAACTTGTCCAAGTCAGTTAGAACATGCTGACAGTGCAAGCTGGTTCTCCAGTCTCATCCCAGCATCTTTGAGAAGCATATTGAAATGAATCTGGAAACCAGCCACACTTACCCAGCTGAGAGTGCTACTTGGATAAGACAATTTTCAGCTTGTGGAAAGCTGATCAAAACTGTTTTCTCGCTGTTCTCAGCCAGAATGGAGCTCTGCCCATTTAAACTTGTGAACAAGCTCATGCTGACCTCCTAGACTGTCGTAAACTATAACAGGCTGAGACCCACATGATTTTGGCTGAAAACAGTGATGAAAGTAATTGAGTTGCAACATGTACCAATTCAGCACTGCCTAACAGATAATATAGTACTAACTTCTGATTTTCAAATAAAATTATTCTTCTTTTAGTATCTCCTTTAACTAGCTCTATTTGTATATTAGTATCAGTTTAAGTAATATCTAACTGACAGAGCCAGGTTTTTAAGGGGAAAAAAAAAAAAAAAAAAAAAAAAAAAAGCTCCAAGAAGTTATTTGATTCATGTGGATCATCAAATGCTTTGAGATAAATGAGAGGAGTCTTTCCAGTCACCTCATCCTGTTCAAACTTTGGCTTTATACAATACAGAGAGCTGTGGAGTGCCTAAACTGATCAAATAAAAACTCTGGATTTGTTAGAATATGCAGTTGTTAAATTTCTATTGACAAGTGCACCCTCCCCAACTCATATGTGTCAGAAAGTTGATATAAGACTGGCTTTATGTATTTGTGTATGTAAGTGTACGTGCATATGTATATACACATATATATGTATAAATATTTATAAACATATATCACATATTTCACCTCCTGTCTTGTCTTTACCACATGGGAAGTACATAAAAACAAGGAGTGAACAGGAAACAGTAGTTCAAAGTGCAGTTTTGCACTTAAAATTATTGGTACTTATGTCAAATCCATTTTAACAGTTTCAGAAATGGGCTATAGACATAGCCATTTAGATGAACTAAATAGTGTGGGAAAAAAGAGGTTAAATGATTCCATGCATTTATATCTAAATATAAATGCAGATTAAACAAACAAACAACAACAACAAAAAAAACCAATGAACTTTTGCCTTGAAAAATCTCATGTTTACAACTTTATCCTAGAGTAGAGTTGTTTGGATTCAAACACGAGTAAAAGATCTTTCATAGAGTTTTAATATGATATTTTTACTCCTTTTAAATGTCTCCTACGTATGCTCACAGCCCATTGGAGTTTGGATGCAGGATGAGAAAATTATTAAAGTGTTTTCTGACTTTAATTTTCTAAATGCATGTGGTTATTTTAATCCCTTGGGTGAAATAAATGTGTTGATGAAGGAAATAGATAGAATCTTCAACTTTGCTAATTCTAAATACTCTTGAACTCAAACAGTTTTACGTTTCTCAAGCAAAAGTTACACAGATGATTTACAACTTATCTAAACATGTTGAGTGATAGCGATGATTTATTTGTAATACACAAAGAAGTTATTGTCATTCTGTGATTCTAACGGATTGAGCCATCAGAGCAGCACTGATGTATGTCTGCCATAAACCAGACAGCTTTATTACATCAGAGATTCAGTTCTGCAGCTGTGTTTAGAGGCAATTCTATTTAAAATGTGCCTATAACTCCCAAAGCCAAGACCAGCATATTTGTTTACTTTCTTGCTCAGTTTGCCAGCCAAAGATTTTTTAAGCCAAATTGCACCTATACTCAAGTCTTGGAATCTGCCAAATAATGATTGTGGAGCTTTCTGCTTGAGAGACATGCATAATTGCAAATTAAGATCAGATTCATTGAATGTTCATTTCAAAATTACTTTTGACTTAAGAATTTCTGACATAGTGAATTTATTTGTTATTCATTCTGGCACAACTACCTTGCTCAAAAACACATTTGAACTGGCAAAAATTAGGGGCCTGGGCTTTAGTTTTTGAGGTCTTTGTGGCTCTGTGGTTTTCTTTACTTTGTTTTCTAAACACCTAACAGCTGTCCAATTACTGACAACTGCACAAAGCAAACACCTACCGGAAAGAAAAGGTGAATACGAAAAGATGAGACAGTTTTCCCCCTGTGCATACCTCTCATTATAAGTAGAACACAAACACCTAACCTGGACTAGATGCTTCACTTTTTGATGAAATTAATCACACAAACAATGCCATGGAGGCAAGAACTGAACTATCTGAAAAATTAATGCAAGTAGAAGCTGTTTGAATGTCTCTGCATTACAATTGACTTAGCCAAGTTATGTATCTACAAACATTTCTATTCTGACAATGCATGTCATGAGCAGAGAATGTATGCGCTGGTGTTCCAATGTCTCTCAAAACCAACAGACCAAGGATATGGACCCCATCTTTAAACATGAAGTTGATTTTGTTTATTTTGTTTTCATCTGTGTGCCTAGAGTACAAGTTTCGCATGATTAGGTGACCCCAACATTATCCTCTGGCCATGTGTATCTATTCAGTGTGTGTGTTTAACACAGCTTGCAAAAGAGCTCTTATAGCGATTATAAAGACGATAACACCTAAGTCTATAAGAAAAAAAATGGTGTTAAATGCATTCAGTATGTATCTCCAAACAGGCACCATCTGGCTTCTTTGTCATTGAAAGCTGAATAAACTAAACAGACAATAAAACAGGTCTGAAGATTGCCTTTTAGCCCTAAGTCATCAACTTTAATTCAGGCAAGATCCCAGATCAGACATCCTCTTTAAAATATCTCTTCTGTGAGTTAATAACTGCAGGTGCTAAAAAAAAAAAAAAAATAGTAGACTTTAGCCCAGTTTCTGTTTGGAGGACAATCAAAATACCAAATATAATCTCATACAAAAACTAATTAATATTTTTCTTGAAAGGAGAGACAATATTATATATTATATATTTATATATATATTGTAAATAATAAGTAATTAAACTAATAGTAAAATAAAAACACTCAAAAGTTAATTACTACAAATAAAGTTCAGTGAAAGGGATAAAATGGAGATAGAAATATTAATTAAAAGTGGGATGTGTTAAGTGCAGTTATGTTGGAAAGCAAAAAATGTCAAGGTCCTAGAAATCAATGAAGTATACCTAAAACATAAAACATCTTTAAAAAGGAAATGAAAGTAGAAATTCAGAATAAGCATATATGCAACATATTTTAGTTACATTGAAAGGAGTTTGGAAAAGGTAATTGGAATAAATGAAAAATAAGAATTCGAAGGTATCAGTAAGAAAAAAAAAAAAAAAAAAAAGCAATAAAATATAAAGCTTATAACTCTGTAATGCTTACAAATATTTCCAGAACTTTACTAATATATTTGACATTATCTGCTACATTTAAACTATTTTTGAATTATTATGTCCAATACAAATTATATTCACTAGCTGTAACTGAGACTGCATGAGAATCTCTGGTCTTTAATGTTTAATTTTGATAATCCTTACAATTTGGGGAATATAACAAAATGCTCAAAGTGTTACTGTTTTACAATTTCTGTGTCAATCTGTGTCAATAACCTGGCCAATAATAAACATGACATCAAACATGAAGAAAAATGAAAAGGGTTTTAGATTGTGAACTATAAAAGGATGGGAGCTGCCAGGAGTTTAGACCACCTAGCATTTTTGGTCGGGTCAGGATTGCAGTTGCACAGCAAATCAACATTCAGCCTCACTTCCTGAACTTTGGACTTTGGTTTTCATTTCATAACAATGCACAAACTGGATTCTTTTTGGACTGATGAAACAAGAGGATGCCTGGGAGTGATTCCTACTAACACCTTCTGTACGAGCTACTCTTGGGGTTCAGTCCACGTTAAAAGTAGCCTTAAGTAAAACCACTGAAATGTAGTGTAGATGACAGGTCCTTAGATCTGTATCCTAGACAGATTCACTCCTTTTGCACCATGCTAGTTGTTATTGGAAAAGTAATAAAAGGTAACTTAAAATGATTCCCAAAAAGAAGAAACATTTCTAGATATTGAACCTTTGGTGAGATGATTCATCTACAACTGCATAAACAGGGATCAATGTTTAATGTGAATAAAGTCCCCAGTAAATAGATTAAAAAGTGATTAGAGATCCCTAAGTGAAATTATTAATGAAAAAAATATTACAAAATAAGAATGTTTTCCTAGAGATACTATTTCTGACTGTAGAGGTGTTCCATATGTTTGGTAAATAATCGTAAGACTAGAGTTCATAAATCTAAAAAACGCTGATGAAAAACTAAATAACTAGCAAAATGCAATCAACATGGTCTGGTTTGTTTGGTGAATTGGGTCCAATAAATCAAAAAATTCTGTTTGTTTGTTTCTTTCTTTCTTTTTTTTCCTATGCAAATTAAAGGCCATATATATGTATGAAAATAATGCAGTCATAGTTTTGGGTGCAGTACTGTCCCCCAGAAAGCAATGATTCTCAGATGAGGTAGATATGAAAATAGGGAAGTACTTGAGATTTCATAGCTGGCCTCAGGTATTACTAGGAACAATAAGGTATTGTTACTCACAAGCATGGATTAGAAGTGCTAAAGATAAGGTGCTAAATTCACCTGATCTGCCATGCAGACATACCAAGCAACAAATGAATAATATTAATTTGATTTTCATTTTCTTTATTTTTGTAAAGATGGCACAAGATATGAGTGATTTCAATGATTTGTATGAGAAAGACTTCTTCAGGAAGAATTGATACAAATAACAGCTATCTATGAAAAATAAATAAATAATTAAAAAGTGTTATTTATATTTTAATGTTTATTGTAGTGTTTTTTTTCAAAAACATATTTACTTTTCTATTTTTTCACAAAACTGTAAAATTGTTCTATGACATTTATGGTATTTCTATCCCAAATTCCTATTCCTTCCCCGCAAAAGGAGTAGAAAGCATAGTAGTAATTACCTCATTCTTTCTCTCAGACTCTGTAAGTAATCAAAACTATTGCACTTGTCAGATTTACAGAATTATAGTTTTCCCATTGCTACTTCAAAGGTAGCAGTCTGGAGACTTCAGAGTGCCAAATCTGCTGCAGTCACCTGCTTGTTTTTCTTCTAGTTCGTTAGCAATTTGTTTAGCTACTGAAATGGTGATGATCTTTATTTCTCAAAGACTAATATTTGTAACCAGAGTAACAGCTACCTATAAATCAAAGATACAGGCATCATACTGTGATACTAAGGAAATTACCTTTTAAACTAGTGTTCATTTACATACACACACACACACACACACTGTTCTTTCATATATTAGCAAAGAGTTCTTCATGCATTTCTTCAAGTGAATATTGTCAGCTTTCTCCAGTAATGTCTTAAACATTTCAAATGCTCAGCAGCAAGCTTTTTTTCTTCCATTGTGAGAATAATCTCAGAAATAATCCAGTTCTTATTTCAGATTCCAGGGAAGATACGAATGTGCTACTTAAATATTTCAGGACTCCCCAGAACTTCTACAGACACAAATTTTAGCTGAATCTTTAGATAGAAGAAGAGTTATTTGGTTTATATTATTTTTGAAGAAGGTAAAAAAGAGACTACTCAAATTTTGAATGTTTATTCCATGTTATACGGAATAGGAAATTCCATATGAGAGTTTTTCATGTAAATAGATATTACGCAATTTAAGAAGAATTTCCTTGTGACTACATTTTAATTAGGTGTTCAGTCCCAGTCCTATTTAAGATCACTGATATATTCAGATCAGCATATATTAGGAAACTCGAATGCCATATTTAAAACATTTTTTTTTTCTTTCACATGTACTTTACTTGAGAACTTGCTCTGTGACAACCTTTCATTATCTTCTCATATTCTGAATTCATATTTTGTCTTTATCTTTCCAGAGGATTTGTTTGCCAACTCTGAACAAACCTTTCTGCCCATATTTGGAATGATACTTCCCTTTTGCCCAAGTAAATCCAAAATATTTTATCCTACTGTGTTAAGAGTTAAGTTTGAAAACTTCATTTCATCTCCTTTAGAAGTGTTTTCCAGATAGACCACTATAGTCCCATTGAAACAGACCACTCACAGAATACATCCAAATGCTGAAATATTTCATACAGCAGAAGGCAAGGATTAGATCAGCCTGGAAATGTTTAGAGAGAAGTAACTTAATTTCTAGTTGACAAAAGTACTTCTTTTCCCTTATTCTCCTGATGCCTGAACATTTATTCATCAGATGTTTTGGTGTGTTTTGTTTTTGTTTTTGTTTTTCTTTTTCTTTTTCTTTTTCGTTTGTTTGTTTGTTTGTTCATTTGTTTTTCTCCTTTGATGGGTCTCTTATGTCCTTTCTTTCTTTTTTTTTTTTTCAAATTATGTTTTGATAAATTTGATTTTTGTCAAAGGTATGATTGCTTACAACTGTTACTAAACACAAACACACAAACACAGATATATAAAACCAAGCATGCAAACAAACAAAATGAACTACAGTAACAAAAGAACAAACAACAATAACAAATGCCACCTGGATGATCCAAAAAGGCTCCGAAAGGAAATTAGAAGATCTTCCAGGTTCTTAATGAAGTATTAAGTAATTAGACATTTAACAATTAGACATGACACAACACTCAGATAGGTAACAGGAGTTTCAGCAGAATTTGAAGAAAGGAGTAGAAATCATCTCACAGTTTTTTATAAGGTTATGAAACAGTTTTCCAGTCTCATTAAAACCACTATTATAGACTCAATATTGTAACACCAAAGTGATTCCTCAGCAGTGCCTATTCACTCATATAAATCCCAGGTGCGCTCAGTACTGAGACTGCAAATAGCAGTGGTCACTTAATTTCATTATGCTGCAAATGCTATGAGGTTTGCTGTGGTGTCTGTAAAATCCCAATCTCAATTCCCCATGGAATTTTAATGTAAGATATGCACCTGTCAAGCTTGTATTTCAATCCTGTATAAAGCTATCTAGTCAGACATTTTTCTGTACATGTAGACATGAAACAATATCTCTCATTTGTTCTATTTTCCAGACAAAATAATAATAATAAGAAGAAGAAGAAGAAGAAGAAGAATAAGAATAAGAATAAGAATAAGAATAAGAATAAGAATAAGAATAAGAATAAGAATAAACAGAAAACTTGTATTAATTCTTACATTAGCAACATACTGCCAAAAGTAGCATACTGACATCCTGGCCAAGAATAAGGCACCATTAAAAGCTTACAGTGGTAAAATGAAAAAGACTAATGGCAAGCATAAACCACACATCAAAACTTTTTTCATTATATACATTATTGGAACAGGTAATTTTCTTTAGTATCCAACAACCAGAAAGAAATGGTTAACACAATTTATGACAGATTTTCTTTTAACACCTAGTAATGCATTTCCTTGCTGCTATTTTTCTCTCCTTAAGACATGTATTATGTCTCATACACATATTTACAATGTCTGATCTAATCTAATTTATGATGAAATAATTCCAACAAAGTCTTTGCTAAAGGTACCCTAACAACTATGTTTTAGTTCCCTTCATGGTTAGATTAAGTACTTTTAGCACAATGTTTAGCATGCAACAGAAGGATCTCTAGGTTATTAATAGTTACTTTGGAAAGTCCTAGATAATAAATGAGGTTTCAGAAACTTTGAGAAAAGTGAACACAGATTTTAAGTTTAATTAAGGGGATTATTGATAATTCAGTATAACTTTTTATTGTAGAAAAAAAAATACACTAAAAATAAAGAATATATTAGAAATCCCCTAAAAAGAAAAGGTAACTAATAACAAAGATGGATTTTTAAAGTACAAATCAAGTCACACAAAATTAATTTCCTCTGTAACAGGAAATAGTCCTTGGAGATATGAGAGAGACTAGAAGATATTTATTTTGTGCTGGGTAAAAGTTGGGCAATGTTCTTCCAAGGAAAGTAGGGGCATAGAGTCTTGATAAGACCACTTCAGGATGGTTACACTATAAATAGGGTTGGAAAACTCTGTTCAGACAGTATCTGTAGATATATCTTTATTAAACTGAATTAACTACAAAGTGGAGATAGTGTCTATCTGAACATGGTTCAGGGCAACATGCTGTAGGTGTCATGTGTCCCTGCTTGAGTAGAAGGGTTGGACCAGAAGACCTCCAGAGGTCTCCCCAGCACCAATCATTAAGCAGTTAAGTGATTATATCATTGATTTCACCAGTAATTTGCAAGGTGAAACAAGATTTCAGATTATCATACTCTATTGGGTTTATGTGACAAGGGTTTGGAAGTGTGAGGGCTGCAGAGGTGGCCTCTGTGAGAAAAGCCCAGTAGCTGCCCCATGTAAGATCAGAGCCAGCTCCAGCCAGCTCCAAAGGGACCCTCCACTGGCCAAGCCAGGGACTGATGCTAGTTGGGCCTCTAGAAGAGCAAACTGAAGAAAGGAGAAAAAAATGCTGTGCTGGAAGAGAGGAGTGAGAACATGTGAGAGAACCAGCCCTGCAGATCCCAAGGTCAGTGCAGCAGGAGGGCAGGAGGTCCTCCAAGCGCCAGAGCAGAAGTTCCCTTGCTGACCCATGTTGGAGCTGTTCTTGGGCTGCTGCCTGTGGGCAGCCCCTGCAGGATCAGTTTAGGAAGGATGGCATCCCATGCTGGAGCAGGAGCAGAGAGTGACCATGAGGAAGCAACAAAGGCAAACAGGATGTGGCACGTCGAAGGGCGTGGCAGTTTGCGTGGCAGTTCGCGCGGGCAGGGCGAGCGGGGGGCCCATCGTCGCTCTGTTGCAGCTGCCTCTCCCTTCGGTTCTTGTAACCTGCTTGCGTAGAACCTGACCATGGTATCGACCAGGCAGAAAACCGTGGCCTCCGCATCTCGTGCGGCATCTCCAGCCACGGTCACCAGTGTGGCTACTCAGACGGAGGGCTCGGGGAAACACGCAGCCGTCCAGGTCCTGGGCTGCAGAGTGTGCCCCAGCCTTCTGTCGGTCTCCGACAGCAGTGGTGGGTATGCCTGTGGGAGGTGTGCCCAGGTTGAAGAACTGCTCAGCCAGGTAGCGGAGCTCCGGGAGGAGGTGAACAGGCTCAGGAGCATCAGGGAATCAGAGAGGGAAATTGACTGGTGGAGGTGCGCTCTACCCTCTCTGAGGCAGGCTCACGAGACTGCCACGGCACAGGCGTCTCCTGTTACGCAGAAGACGGAGGTTCCCTCCTCCGGCCAGGCAGCGGGAGGAGACCTAGATCAAGGGGGGGGAATGGAGGCAGGTGCCTATTCGGGGTGGTAGGCGAGCCCTCTCTCTGCCCTCCTCACCTTCTCATCTACCCTTAAATAATCGATATGAAGGACTAGAGCAAGACAATCTAAATGACAAAGTAGACAAACACCCGTCCCAGTTGGAGGGGGCGCCTAAGACAATGCGACCTACACGTCGCATTGCCACATCATCCTTCAAAAAAGAAAGAAGGGCTATTGTTATGGGGGGCTCCCTTCTGAAAGGGACAGAGGGACTGATATGCTGACCGGACCCAACCCGCAGAGAAGTCTGTTGCCTCCCTGGGGCTCGGGTGAGAGACTTTGCCAAGAAAGTCAAGCGCCTGGTACGGCCCACTGACTACTACCCGCTACTGGTCTTTCAGGCTGGTAGCGATGAAGTAGCAACGAGAAGTCCGAAGGCGATCAAAAGAGACTTTAGGGATTTGGGGCGACTACTTAGAGGATCAGGGGCGCAGGTGGTGTTTTCCTCTGTCCTTCCGATAGGGGGGATCGAAGCTGAAAGACGTACTGTTCACATAAACTCGTGGCTTCGAGACTGGTGTGACCGGCAGAATTTCGGTTTCTTTGATCATGGGAAGGTCTACGCTACACCGGGCCTGATGGCACCGGATGGGATGCGCCTCTCTCGGAGAGGGGTAAGGACCTTTGGTCAGGAGTTGGTAGGGCTGATAGATAGGGCTTTAAACTAGAGTCGAAGGGGGAAGGGGCTAAAACCAGGCGTGCCGGTGAAGACCTAAGGGATGGTACGCTAGAATCAGAGGGGCTGTGTGCCAGTGGGGTCCTTTGGTCAGATCCACAAGGTGCTGAGTGTAAGGAGACGCACCTGAAGTGCTTTTACACAAACGCACGCAGTATGAGGAATAAAATAGATGAGCTAGAAGTCCTGGCCCAGTCCCGCAACTACGACATCATCGGCATAAGCGAAACCTGGTGGGATGAGTCCTGTGACTGGGGTGTTGCGATAGATGGTTACAGGCTCTTCAGGAGGGACAGGCAGGGTAGGCGAGGTGGTGGGGTGGCAATGTATGTGAAGCAGGGGCTGGACTGTGTGGAACTTCAGGTCGGCGATGGCAAAGTTGAGAGCCTCTGGGTAAGGATCAAGGGACGAACGAATAAAGGGGATGTCGTTGTGGGAGTCTATTACAGACCGCCTGGCCAGGACGATAGCGCCGATAAATTATTCTTTACAGAACTAAGAGAGGCCTCGAGATTTACTCCCCTTGTCCTTATGGGGGACTTCAACTTGCCGGACATTAACTGGGAGTGCCACACGGCTGACACGAGCAAGTCCAGGAGGTTCATGAAGCACCTAGATGATAACTTCTTGGTACAGGTGCTAACGGAGCCAACTAGGAAAGGTGCCCTCCTAGACCTGTTGCTAGAAAACAGAGAGGGTCTGGTGGGAGATGTGGTGATTGGTGGCCGCCTCGGTCATAGCGACCATGAAGTGGTTGAGTTCAAAATTTATGGTGACAGAAGGAAAAGTGCCACCAAAACCTCATCCCTAGATATGGGGAAAGCGGACTTCAGGCTGCTCAGGGAACTAGTCAGTAAGGTCCCCTGGGAAACTGCTCTTGAAGGCCTCGATGTCCACCAGTGCTGGTCACTCTTTAAGCGATGCCTCCTAGAAGCACAAGATCAGGCAATTCCTAAATATCGCAAGTCAGGCAGGCGGGGCAGGAGGCCGGCGTGGCTGACCAGGAACGTTCTAATGGAGATTAGGCGGAAACAGAGAGTGTTTCGCTACTGGAAGGAGGGCCAGGCGTCATGGAAAGAATACAGGGATGCTGTTCGTGTTTGTAGGGAGAAAGTTCGAGTGGCCAAAGCACAGCTAGAGTTGAAGCTGGCTGTGTCTGTGAGAGAAAATAAAAAGGGTTTTTTTAGATATGTAAATGGAAAAAGGAGAACTAAAGAATACATAGGGCCGCTCCTTGATAGGGAAGGTCTCCTCACAGACGATGATGTAGGCAAAGCAGAGACGCTTAACGCCTTCTTTGCCTCTGTCTTCAATGCCGATGATGGGCTTCGGGACCCAGGGTGCCCTGAGCTGGAGGACCGGGACGGTGGGGATGACAAACTCCCAACTGACCCTGAACGTGTGCGGGATTTGCTACTCCACCTGGATCCCTACAAGTCCATGGGTCCGGATGGGATTCATCCCCGGGTGCTGAAAGAGCTGGCGGATGTCATCGCGGAACCTCTATCAATTATTTTTCAACGATCCTGGGAATTTGGAGAGGTCCCGGTAGACTGGAAGCTGGCAAATGTTGTGCCAATTTTCAAGAAGGGTCAGAAAGAAGACCCTAGCAATTACAGGCCTGTCAGTCTCACGTCAGTGCCTGGTAAAATCATGGAGAAGTTGGTTCTCGGACTTATTGAGGCGCACCTGGGGGACAAAGCAGTCATTGGTCCCAGCCAGCATGGGTTTGTGAAGGGTAGGTCCTGCCTAACTAACCTGATTTCCTTTTATGATAAGATCACCCGTATGGTGGACCAAGGGAAACCAGCTGATGTGATTTTTTTGGACTTCAGCAAGGCTTTTGACACGGTTTCCCATAGGATCCTACTGGACAAAATGTCCACCATACAGCTAAATAAAAACATCATACGATGGGTGAGCAATTGGCTAACGGGCAGGGCCCAAAGGGTTATGGTAAATGGAGCTGCGTCAGGCTGGCGGGCGGTCACCAGTGGGGTCCCTCAAGGCTCCATTTTAGGGCCGGTACTTTTCAATATTTTTATAAACAATCTGGATGTAGGAATAGAGGGTATTTTGAGCAAGTTTGCTGATGACACCAAACTTGGAGGAGTTGTGGACTCAAATGAGGGCGTAAAGGCCTTGCAGAGGGATCTGGACAGGTTGGAGAGCTGGGCGATCACCAACCGCATGAAGTTCAATAAGAGCAAGTGCCGGGTCCTGCACCTGGGATGGGGAAACCCTGGCTGCATGTACAGACTGGGCGATGAGACGCTGGAGAGCAGCCTAGAAGAGAGGGATCTGGGGGTCGTGGTAGACAGCAAGTTGAATATGAGCCAGCAGTGTGCCCTGGAAGCCAGGAGGGCCAATCGTATCCTGGGGTGCATCAAGCACGGCATCGCTAGTAGGTCAAGGGAGGTGATTGTCCCGCTCTACTCTGCGCTGGTGCAGCCTCACCTCGAGTACTGTGTGCAGTTCTGGGCACCACAGTATAAAAAGGACATGAAACTGTTGGAAAGTGTCCAGAGGAGGGCTACGAAGATGGTGAAAGGCCTGGAGGGGAAGACGTACGAGGAACGGCTGAGGTCACTGGGCCTGTTCAGCCTGAAGAAGAGGAGGCTGAGGGGAGACCTCATCACAGTCTACAACTTCCTCGTAAGGGGTTGTCAAGAGGCAGGAGACCTTTTCTCCATTAACACTAGTGACAGGACCCGCGGGAACAGGGTTAAGCTGAGGCAGGGGAAATTTAGGCTGGACGTCAGGAGGGGGTTCTTCACAGAGAGGGTGGTTGCACACTGGAACAGGCTCCCCAGGGAAGTGGTCACTGCACCGAGCCTGTCTGAATTTAAGAAGAGATTGGACTGTGAACTTAGGCACATAGTCTGAACTTTTGGGTAGACCTGTGCGGTGTCAAGAGTTGGACTTGATGATCCTTAAGGGTCCCTTCCAACTCAGGATATTCTATGATTCTATGATTCTATAAGTCTTATGGACTGACCGCAGCCCACATTCCCTTCACACTCAGGGGGAGGAGGTAGAAGAGTTAGGATGGGGTGGAAGGCAGTTTTAGTTATCTTTTAGTTTCTTACTCTAATAGTCTGCTAGAGATAGGCAATAAATTAGATTCATATTCCTTTGCTGAGTTTGTTTTGCCCATGATAATAATTGGTGAATGATCTTCTTGTCCTCATCTCAACCTTGAACCCTTTTCCATTGTATTTTTCCCCCTCTTCCTTTTAATACAGGGAGTGAGAGAAACGCTATAGTGGAAAGTTTTTTTTTAATTCTTAACTAAAAAAAGAACTATCTTGGAAAAGCACTTGGATGAAGATAAGCAGAGCACTTCCAATGTCTATCCATGCAGTTCCTTCCAAGAGAACACCTACTGTGCTTATATATAATGCTATATATCTTTATAAAGTAATATAAGAAGTTTATATGATAGTTATAAAAAGTTATATAATTATACATGTCTGTGCTTGTAGGTAAATTTCATATGTGGATCATAATGTGAAAGTAAGTTTACAGGGTAGAACTTTTTTTTTTTTTTTTTTCAGAAACAGTTACTCTTATTAACAGTAGAAAGTATTCAGATATAATATTTCAGGAAGCATGGAGAAAATTTTATGATTCAGGAACAAACAAAATTTATTTGATGCGTATAGAATGGTTAGAAGATGTGTTGTCATAGTTTTTTTTCTGTGTTTGCTATGTAAAAATTGCCTCAGAGAAGACTGCAACTAACTGCTCTTTTGGTCATGAATTTACAGTTTAAATTGCAGCTAAAATGATTTAGCTGAGTTATGAATAAAACCTTTCAAACGGTGATGATATTTATCTGCTGGATAAACAATACTGATGAGATATAGCATTTCTATCCTTTGAAATTTTCCAGGAACTAGACATCTCTTAGAAAAGTTTCAGAAGTAGTTAACTCTGCTTTGAGATAACCAAAAGACTATCTGATTTTTTCCATCTTATCTCCAGTTTCAGAGATTTGGGCAATTCTGGAATTACAAGATATAATTTCAATAACAAATAATTCATCACTAACATTTTAATTAAAACAGAAGCCACACTGCAATGTTCCTGTCATACAAAGCATCCTTTAAATAACAATACTTATACATAACATTATTTAAATGGCAGGAAATCTCCCTCCTCTAAGGATGGCATATATAACAAGACTAGATGCAGGATCCTTTACTGTTAAATTTTAATAGTACCAGAGAACATCTCCTTAGACATATAAAGATATGACTTCTGATTTCCAAGGACATAGGCTAGGTTAATACTTGCCTGCTGGGATTTGAATTTTGAATTGTCAAACATTGTAATTAAAATCAAATACTTAAATATTTAGCTACCAGGTTAGTGATCATCAGAGTCTGGGTTATCTTAGAGAAGTGTGTTTTCTTTGTCCCAGTCTCTGACATAGAAATTTGGTCCTTTCCCAACAGTTTCAGACCACTGCTAGATTTAGCTGTTTTAAGGCTTTACTTGAGGTACTCAGAGGCACGTTAGATAGAAAAGAAGAGTGCCACCAATCCAGTGCAGAGAGTCCTAGGTTCATCATTGCAAGAAGAGTTGCAAAATGGACTGAAAGCTCCCTGATAAAGCCAATAATAATTTTTGCACTTAGGTAGCTAAATATCCTGTTGCCTGTAGTCTCTTGCCTATGAAAAATCCTTCTGTAGTAGTGATACAATATGATGTTCAACAGACAAAATACATCTCCAACTTGGGCAGGAGGGAGGTAGAAAACCAGGGAGGCAATAATCAATTTTGGCACTGAAACACACTGATGATATCATTACTGCATTAAAAAGAAGATCTTTCTGTGCCAAGAAACAGTACAACCTCTCTGTTTCTGATTAATATTTTTCTTCATTTCTTTATGTCACAGAATCAAAAGGACAAACTTTCATAAGACAGACTCAAAACTGGTGAAGGCATTGCCTAAATACAACAAAGAATCTCAACCAAGATGAGTATTAATAATATGCTTTATTTACTGAAGCATCTGTGAAATAACCCAAACTATGTAAGAATCCTTTGAAACAAACTCTTATTGGTTAGGGAGTTTTTCCTCTGGAAAGTATGCAAAATGAATTTATAGAAGAGTGACCATGACACAAACAGTTTGGAAACTCAGTATATCAACACCCTTATCAACATGGAGCAGTGAAATGCATTTTTTACAAGAAACTGTTCTTAGTGCTTGTAAAAAGATTAGTGGACAGGCTTACACAATTTTCTAAGATGGATCTACAATACATGTATGTAAATCTAAATACATATTTATACATTTCAATCCCCTTCTCTCAACCCTTTTCTGCATTCCCTCTCACAATAAGGTGTCTTAAGGGAACTCCTAGGAAAACAGAAGATTGTAATTATGAAGCATAAACTTCTGTCTCAGAAACAGGCCTTCACTGGTAATATTTTGATTAACTTTAACTTTTGATTGGCAAAATTCACATTTACTTTTGTGTTTCCTTGAATGAATGAGAATAAAAAAGTGCCCAAGCTAACGTAATTTAGAACTAATGTTCTCAGATGTTGAAGTGGCAGCTTTTAAAAAAAAATCTGGTATTGAAAAATCACTCAAAGATCACACTGGGTAGCTAACATACTAAAATACTATTTTCTATTTAGGAGCAATATACGAAGTGATACTCAAAAACATACCAAACTTGAATATTTCCAATAAAACTACAATACTGAAAAGAAAAAAAAAAAAAAAAAAAAAGACTTTATAAACTGCGAAATGGACACTAATCACTAATGCAAGGAGGAATTCATCACTCATCAAATCCTAAATTTTCATCCAATTGCTTAGTTTTATGGTCTTTTCTTTCTAACATTAATTGAATTAGCTTTAGTTTAGAGTTTTACAGGGGGAAATGGTGTCTTTGTATTAGCCACAGAAAATGTTCAGAATTTACTTGAAATAATAAGGCAATATAATTAAAAGTTGCTAAGAAAAAGACCATAAAACATTATCACATTTTCCCTACTCCTTATTGCTTTCAAACTATTAACTTAGAAAGCCTTTAACACCAAGTGTAGACATTCATAACTTTAAAAGAAGTGTATATCATTAATGGTTTTCAGAAGTTGGTTTTTTTTTTCTTTTTTTTTCTTTAAGGAATGTTTGCTGTGAAACTACTGCAGAAGTCTTCTCTCTTGAGAAATAAAACATCTGCTTCATCTTTTGGTTCACTAATATCTGGGTGCAACCATCATTTTATGAAACATGCTCATCCTAGTTAATACATATTTTTGTAAAAAACACTGACCATAACTCTTGTCCAGACAGGCAAATTTCACTCACTTAGATGGAGAATGGATTTTGTGGCTTCATCAGGTAGTAACAAAAGTGAAATCAGAGGACAGTTAATGAAAGTATACAATTAATGTATACTTTCATATTCTCTGTAGCATGCTAACAGAGAGTTTTACATATGATAGCTAATCTAGAAAGATTTCATTAAAGTTCCCTACTAATATTTTTCTTCTGCTTTCTCAAGATAGGATATCAAAAATAGCTTGGCTTCTTCCCTGATATATGGATATATTTTCAACTAATGAATATCTCAAGGGATAGCTATAGATAGACAGCTCTGAAGAAACTTATCTAAGGCTAGTATTTATAGAACAAGCTAAATATAGCTTCATTCATAATGCTAAGTATGGAATTAATGCTTAAAAATAATGCATTGTGACCTTGGTTTCATCATATAATATAATCACTAACAACTACCAGACAGTCATCATTCTGAGAACAAAGCTAGAGACACTCAGCACTTAACTTTTCACCTTTCCAAAACATGGTTCAGTATTCGAACATATTTGACAAATCTGTTCTATTCTGCAATGTAAATTTGTCTCAGTCATACAGCCAGTATTTAGAAAAATTAACCATTGTTACAATTTTATGTCCTGCAACACAAAAAAAAAGTGCATGATAGTTTCCTGAATAGTCACACATACAACTAATTGATTTATATTTATTAAAAATAGATTTCCTTAAACCATCTAGAATGCACTAAACAAAAAACTGAATTTTAAGGGACTAAGTCCTATCCTAAACCTACGCTATAACAGAAATCTAATCTGATATTGTCTTATAATTGTTACTATACATTTACTATGTGTTGTTTAAAGTTGTATAGATATACTGTAGGGATGGTCCTCAAAGATTTGTGAGAAAGTAAAAGTCACTGTGAATGTTCATCGGACTTACACGTTTTCTCAAAATTACTGCTTTAACAGCTTTGTATTAAATGTGATACATTTTCTTGTCTGTATGTCTACATGTGATATATTTGCAGAGTCTAATTGTTTTCATTGCAAAAGCCACTAACTAAAAGCCATCCTCACTCAGTAGTCTAAGGGAAGAGTGAGTCTGTAGAAAGCTAGTGTAGTGTGGGGATCCTTACCTTGTTGTTGTATCTATAGTACCCTTATCTGTCCTTTTTTTTTTTTTTTTTTTTTTGTCCACAGTAGCTTTTCTTTCTTATTCTATTAAATGTTCTGTTTATATATCTATTTCTACTACTTGCTTCTTGTGACAGGGATTCCCAACTCTAATATATATGTTAATAGTTTTTAAGTAATATTGATAAAATTTGTGTACATTTCACAAGTAAAATCTCTTAAAATTTGCCTCACCTATGCTCTTTATCAAATATATATATAGCTTTGTAAGTAAGCACAGAAATATATTTATCCATTATAACTGTGAATGCACATTCATATAAATTGTTACATATGTGAAAACATAAACAGAAATATAATAAAAAATCATAAAAAGGATAACTCAAGGTTCTCTTTCTTAGCACTTGCTCTATGAATAGCTTACTGTAATAAAAAATAATTATTTTTCCTTGATGTAACTCAGTTCAGTGTCTAGCATGAGAGAGCGCTAAACTTTTGGAGAGAGCAATTTTATATGTCTTTAAAATATTTTTTGTTTTTTGTTTGTTTGTTTGTTTGTTTGTTTTCAAGTGTCTTCTATATTTTGGTTTTGATTTTCAATAGAATTAATGGGAAATAAGTGTCAGTTTGACACTCAAGGTAAAAACTGAGGTCATGCCATTAATCATGTTTATAATCTACTCCTCTTGTCTAGGTCTTCATAGCAATATCAACCATAGACTCCTATTTTGTTGTTGTTTATATATATACCTATTGTTTTGTGACTGTTATAGCTCTGTGATTGATATACAAATTGAGAAAAACAAATGGAGAACATGAACTTTTTTTTTTCTGATGTGGAGTTTTATTGATTTTTTTCTTTTTAAAACACTAGTGAAATTTTTACTGACAGAATAAGTAACAACTCAATAGTAAGGTACAAATATGTCATGACATAAATAATCTGACAAAGAAATACTGCTGGGGATCCAGAAATTTAACAGGTTCAGTCTTGCATTAAGCTTTTAATATGTCAATTCAGCATCCACTGCAGATGTGTCTAACTTTAATGCCTGCACAAATTGTTTATCACAAATAGTAAGGATGAACCACATGGGCAAAAGGCATTAATGTCTTCTGTGGATGTTCTTATATTACAGGTAGTAAACTAAAGCACAGAGAGACTAAGCATCCAACAACACATGGAGATAGTAGAAACTAAGTCTAGGAGCTGTTGACTTTTCCTCTGAAGTCTTAATGAAGGTGTTAAGTCAAGATATCGCTTTCTGATTTCTAGTCCTATGTTCAAACACACTTTGTTTTTACCTCTGAAGTATGAAGGAGGATACAGGAATAATGATATATCATTATTCCTGGCAATAAATTCATTGAGAAAATGATAGGATTTCAAAATGACCAATAATTATCATGACCATCTGTCTCTGACAAATTTAAGATCAAGGGCACCACTGGTCTTAATGGGTCGCCATTGAAATTCAGAATTTACTCATCTTTGGCTCACTATTTCAGAGATATTCACTGGGTATTGCAAAACTTTTACTTAAAAATTTATTGCTTTTGTTTTTGCCTCTGTGTTTTCTGACTCTTATTCTTTTGATTCAAAGATAATTTGAGACAAGCATAGTTTAAAAGGTATATTTAATCAAACATAATTATCCCATAACATAATCTTTAGGAATCTGAATAAAGCTAGGATTCATTAGCAATATTCATTAGGTAAAAAAAAAAACATGATATTGATTATATAATTTTCTATTTCTGTCTGTCAAGTAGATTCAAGCTTATGACTGAACAGCCCACGAGGCCTCTGAGATTCTTTCTTTCTTTCTTTCTTTCTTTCTTTCTTTCTTTCTTTCTTTCTTTCTTTCTTTCTGTCTTTCTGTCTTTCTGTCTTTCTGTCTTTCTGTCTTTCCTTCTGTCTTTCCTTCTTTCCTTCTTTCCTTCTTTCTTTCCTTCTATCTTTCCTTCTTCCTCTCTTCCTTTCTCTTCCTTCCTTCCTTCCTTCCTTCCTTCCTTCCTTCCTTCCTTCCTTCCTTCCAATTCATTTCATTTCATTTCATTTCATTTCATTTCATTTCATTTCATTTTTTACTTGGAGTAATTTTGGACATTGTTTTGATTATTTTAATAAAACTTTTTTCTTTTCACTCTTTTTACTTCTGTGACACTAGATAATACCTGCATACATATGATCTCCAAAGTCACCTGACTACAAGTGTCTGCGCTGATGATGATTTGTGTTGAGGATAAAGAGTCTGGCACCGGCTGTCCGCACTGCAATGAATTTTTTTTCCCTTGCTATTGAACTCCCACTGAACTTTAGCTTTGTTCCTGCTCCCTGCCTCCGCAGGAAGGCAGATGACTTACATATGGCAGTATACAATCATGGGCAGCACAAATGTACTGTAGAGAACTCAGACTATTGCTTGTATATTTTTTGTTGCTTTCTTGGTGCTGCTACTATAATTTTTGAAGATTCCCACAACTCCTGGATCATGTTTTTAGCCCTGCTAGTCATTGAATAGAAAAGGGCTGGTAATATAGATCTGATGCCTTGAAAACTTCTCAGTGACATCATTCAAATTTCTGAAGAATTCACTGCAAATACACTACAGCCAACTTACAATTTGGTGTAAGCTTAACCACTATCCAGGTATTTGTCTAAAGATTTCCATGTATTATTTAGCGTAGCCATCTCAATTTTCATACTGGTATAAATATTTTGCTGAAAGATATGATATCTTCTACCAAAACAATAAAATTCCAGTTATCTCTCCATTTCTGCTCTATGTCCTGATACACATGCACACTTGAAATGTAGATGCATTAACAGTATAAAGACACTTCATTCTAGGGTATATCACCACTTTTTCTAACTTAGGGACAAGCTATACTCACATTTCATTCCATTGAATCAATGATAGGGGAGCTGCCCTAGTTTAATACTAATGAAGTGCAGGAATTTCAGCACTCCAAACCTAATGAATGCAATGCTGAAAGTCCTCACACTGAATCTGTCCTGCAATAAATGCAACTCCACAGCTTTCAACAGCAAGAGAACATTTCTCAAACCCTGACCTGCTAGAGATAAGGCTGATGGGAATTCTGCCACCACTTTCAATGAGGCCAGAAGTTCACCTTGGGTAAACAGGCTTTCAGGAGAGAATCTATTCACAGAGCAATGAGCCTCCCCTTGCTCTTATTACTTTATCTCATGTCACTGCAGAGGTAAGACAAATTGCTGCGTGCTTTAGGTAAGCTAACAGAGTGGGACTCTTTGATACCTTTTATGGGCTAGGTCTTCCGCAGAGATTTATGCCTTTACCCTGATGGAGATGGTTGTTTACCTCATGCAGATGAGCTTTATTCATCTCAACTTAGAGACTTACTTCTTAGGGTTCACACACGTCTTAAACACCGTGGGACTGTCATGAGAGCTTAAGATACAACGTGAATGCCATTGATGGAATTCAGAATCAGAATGAATGAAAACACTTAGATAGTAAGTCTGGAATAGTAAGATTCCAGAGCAGTCAGTAAATATAATTCTTATTCTGAATTAAAAAACAAACAAACAAACAAACAAACAAAACTTTAAAAATTAATAAAACAAAATATTTGTATAAAAAATGCCACAGAATGTCACAGAGCTGTTTCTTTTCTTTTACAAATACTGTTTTTAGTTGAAACAAGTAATAATTTATGAATAGTTCAGATAATCTCAAAAATGTAGTATTATTATTTTTTTACTTAAAATACCAATAATTAATATTTTTGTACTGAACCAAAAAGGTTGATGGTGTATCTTGGACATATTAGTTACCAAAATTGCAGAGGGATATATATAATGTAAAAACAGAGTAATTTTAGATCTGTGCATTTCTATATCTCAAGTAATGCACATATACTGAATGAAGCCAAATGAAAACTCTGCTGTCTACTTTTCAGTGAAATTACAACAATCATTCAGTGATCAAAGGTTTATAATTACCTAATAAATTTGCATACTTAAAAATTATCTGTGTATTTTCTATTATTTTTTTGTCTTTGCAGTGCTAACCCATGATTAAGGTCTCCACCAGCTGCCAAACCCCTCCTCTTGTGCAAAATTTCCTTATTCTCTGACCCGCACTTCTTTTTCAAGAGAGAATTTCAGGTTTAACACATTAGCTTGGTACAACTGCTGTGTCAATAATTGTCCCCACTGTAGTTGTAATGGGAGAAGCAGTATTATGTTAAATGGGATGATTTAAGGCTAATTTCAAGATAGGTCTGCAAGAAAGGTAAAACTACTGCACATCATATACAATAATTACTAGAAATATGTATTGTTTTAGTAAAAAAAAATCCTTTCAAAGTCAGTGAATGATTCTTTTAAGGCTTGAAGATTATTTCTGTTACAGATCTGAGAGGTGGTTTTTGTTTTGTTTTGTTTGTTTGTTTGTTTATTTTGGCCCAAAAAACTTTGTCAACTATATTAATTGTTTTAATGTACATGTAAAATATTTGCTTTGCACTGTGTTTCTTGGCAATTCTGCTGTAGTCATACCTTCACTGTGCCCACACTGTGACAACATGCATCAAAGCTATAGAAGTTGCATAGAAAGTGACAAATACTTCTCACTAGTGATGTAAAATTCAAGCTGCCTATTATTTTTTGTTGCACTATATTTTCTTATCAAGAGAATATGGGTAATGGACTATAATAATTAATTATGAAGCCTGTGAAATATTATATTATATCTAGATATTTCTAGAAGAAAAAAAAAAAAATCTTCTTGCTACCACTGCTGCAATGGGATTGTCCTGGTTTCAGTTAGCACAGAATTAATTTTCTTCCTAGTAGCTGGTGGAATGCTGTGTTTTGGCTTAGAATGAGAAGAGTGCTGATAACACCCCGATGCTTTAATTGTTGCAGAGCAGTGCTTATACTAAGCCAAGGACATCTCAGCCTTTGCTCTGTTCTGCCAACGGGCAGGCTGGGGGGTGCAGTAAGAGCTGGGAGGGGACAGACCCAGGACAGGTGACCCAAACTAGCCAAAGGGGTATTCCATACCATCTGACGTCATGCTAAACAATATATAGGGGTGGCTAGCCGGGGGGAGGGGGCCGGACTGCTCGGGGTTAGGCTGGGCATCGGTCAGCGGGTGGTGAGCAATTGCATTGTGCATCACTTGTTTGTACATACTATTATTACTTTCGTATTATCATCATTGTATCATCATTATTATTATTGTTATTATTATTTTTGTTATTTTTTTTTTCCTGTCTTATTAAACTGTCTTTATCTCAACTCACGGGCTTCACTTTCCATTTCTCTCCCCCGTCCCAGAGAGGGAGGGGGGAGGGTGAGCGAACGGCTGTGTGGTGTTTAGCTGCCGGTCGGGTTAAACCACGACAGGGATGAAGGAACTTTAAATCAAAATAAGTCTTCTTCTTGGATAGTTATCAAAACAGGTAAACGTTTTAAGAAAGTAATCTATGGAAAGTCCATTCATTATCATTAAAAACATGCATTACCTGATCTCCCCTGTGTCTTTAGGAAAACTAATTATCTTCAGCATAATATTAACAGAAACATTTCTCCCCATGGTGTTTGTTAGCTAACTTTTCAAAAATAAGGACTTGCCAAAATATTTGGGTCTTGTATTTTTTTCCCCTTTACACATGGTCTGAGGACGATTTTAAGGACGATATTGGTTTCAGTTTTCACAAATATTTTGTGTTCAGATATCTGCACTTGATCAAATCCATAACTACCAGCTTAGGTCTAATTTAATTAACACTAATTGTCTTGCATTAACTTGAGACAGAAGGAAATTCTATTTTCCAGTCTTTGCCCATGGAAGCCTGCTTTCCTGATGTCACTGTTAATCACCTAAACACAAAGTAATGTTTCCATTTTTAAGACAATGAGGATGTGTTACTCAGTTTACCAGGATGATATCAGAGGCTTTCATCAGTTATTTGCAAAAGTATCCTTGCTGTCCGTCTGGAAGGTCCATCTTAATGTATTTTGGGCTGCTGACCTTTGGTGTCATGGGAAAAAAAATAAGAAAAAAAAATGACCTGGAGTTCTTCAAATCCTAAGAGCTTCCTCCTTCTCTCCAGTTGCCTTTCAGATGCTGAAAATAAAGATCCCTATGAAGTATTATAATTAAGTCAGTTTCATACATTTTTCTTCCTAGTAGTACACAGAAAAATGACAAAATAACAGGAGGGGATATTTTTACTAATATTAACAAAGAAAGTGTACTTATGGAAAACAAACAAACAAAGAAAAACTATTTCTCTTTAAATGTAACATGAAAAAAAAAAAAAAAAGTACAGAAAGAGAAAAATGTTATCCACTTTTAAGCTTCAGCTGCATTTACAATGCATCCTCTTTACTTCTTACCACCTCCAGTGTATACAGTACATATTTCCAAAAGCCATGAGTACCGGTAAAGCAGAAAATGAGTAAGATCTGGTTGATGCACAGTATATTTCTGGCACTTTCCCACCACACTTATGACAGTTTTTTTGAGCATAAAGGATTATAAACATTTTCACTTAAAGAGAATTACTGCATAGTGTACATCTTGGCCAGGCAAATGCCTTATTTCAACACATTCCATGTGCTGCCCAGTGACTCCTGGTAATGTAGTGCTAAAATCATAACACAGTTGTAGCCCCAAACAAGAAAATTGTTCAGCATGGAACAAATGCTGACTATCACCTCATCCTGAAGCCAAAGGCCTTATAAAGACTAAAGAAATACCCTGAAAGGACTACAGTGATTAAAGAAAGCAGCAAGGACACGGGATGAAGAAGGTAAAGCTGGTATGTTGTGAAGGTGGGAAAAAGTTGCTTGTGAAGAAAGAGATGAGTGAATTATGGCGAGGAATGGAGCAAATTAAATGTAGCCTAGTCCTGTTACTTCTCCTGGATTCTTTATCAGCTTCTAAGTTTACATTGTGAGGTGTTGCATGATGTTTGTTCTGTCCAGTCACTTATTTGATTTGTGAAGATATTTCTTGGGGCAAGGATAAAGGTTCTGTTTTCATCCCAGAAACATTTCAATTTAGACAAGTATAAAGGGAAATAAAGTCTGCCTGAAAACAGCATTGCACTGGCAATCCATGCCGTGGCCAAAAATTACAGAATCACAGAATTTTCTAGGTTGGAAGAGACCTCAAGGTCATCGAGTCCAACCTCTGACCTAACGCTAACAGTCCCCACTAAACCATTTCCCTAAGCTCTACATCTAAACGTCTTTTGAAGACTTCCAGGCATGGTGACTCCACCACTTCCCCTGGGCACTGGCACTGTTGCAGTGCCTCACAACCCTTTCAGTGAAGAAGTTCTTCCTAACATCTAACCTAAAACTCCCCTGGCTCAACTTAAGCCCATTCCCCCTCGTCCTGTCACCAGGCACGTGGGAGAACAGGCCAACCCCCACCTTGCTACAGCCTCCCTTGAGGTACCCATAGAGAGCGATAAGGTCGCCCCTGAGCCTCCTCTTCTCCAGGCTGAACAAGCCCAGCTCCCTCAGCCGCTCCTCGTAGGACTTGTTCTCCAGGCCCCTCACCAGCTTTGTCGCCCTTCTCTGAACCCGCTCAAGCATCTCCATGTCCTTCTTGTAGCGAGGGGCCCAAAACTGAACACAGTACTCGAGGTGCGGCCTCATCAGAGCCGAGTACAGGGGGACGATCACCTCCCTAGCCCTGCTGGTCACACTGTTCCTGATACAAGCCAGGATGCCGTTGGCCTTCTTGGCCACCTGAGCACACTGCTGGCTCATATTCAGCCGACTATCCACCATCACTCCCAGGACCTTCTCTGCTTGGCAGCTCTCCAACCATTCCTCTCCCAGTCTGTAGCTCTGCTTGGGGTTATTGCGCCCCAGGTGCAGGACCCGGCACTTGGCCTTGTTGAACTTCATGCAGTTGACCTCAGCCCACCGGTGCAGCCTATCCAGATCCTCCTGCAGAGCTTTCCTACCCTCAAGCAGATCGACACACGCACCTAGCTTGGTGTCATCTGCAAACTTACTGAGGGTGCACTCGATGCCCTCGTCCAGATCATCAATGAAGATATTAAAGAGGACCGGCCCCAGCACCGAGCCCTGGGGGACGCCACTAGTGACTGGCCTCCAACTGGACTTGGCTCCATTCACCACGACTCTTTGGGCCCAGCTATCCAGCCAGTTTCTAACCCAACGAAGCGTGCGCCAGTCCAAGCCAAGAGCAGTCAGTTTCTTGAGGAGAATGCTGTGGGAGGCGGTGTCAAAAGCCTTGCTGAAGTCAAGGTAGACCACATCCACAGCCTTTCCCTCATCCACCCAGCGCGTCACTTTGTCATAGAAGGAGATCAGGTTCGTCAGGCATGACCTGCCTTTCATAAACCAATGCTGACTGGGCCTGATCGCCTGCTTGCCCTGCAAGTCCTGCGTGATGACTCTCAGGAGGATCTCCTCCATGAGCTTTCCTGGCACTGAGGTCAATCTGACAGGCCTGTAGTTTCCCGGGTCTGCCCTCCGGCCCTTCTTGTAGATGGGCGTCACGTTTGCTAGCCGCCAGTCGATTGGGACCTCCCCCGATAGCCAGGACTGCTGATAAATGATGGATAGTGGCTTGGCCAGCTCCTCTGCCAGTTCTCTCAGTACCCTTGGGTGGATCCCATCCGGCCCCATCGACTTGTGCACATCTAAGTGCCGTAGCAGGTCACCAACCAGTTCTTCATGGATAATGAGGGCCACATCCTGCTCCCCATCCCCTTCCACCAGCTCAGGGTACTGAGTATCCAGAGAACATCCGGTATTGCCGCTAAAGACTGAGGCAAAGAAGGCATTGAGCACCTCCGCCTTTTCCTCATCTCTTGTAACTAAGTTTCCCCCCGCATCCAGTAAAGGACGGAGATTCTCCTTAGTCCTCCTTTTTGTGTTGATGCATTTATAGAAATGTTTTTTGTTATCTTTAACGGCAGTAGCCAGATTGAGCTCCAGATGAGCTTTGGCTTTCCTAATTTTGTCCCTGCACAGCCTCGCTACTTCTTTAAAGTCCTCCTTAGTGGCCTGCCCACTTTTCCAAAGCTCATAAACCCTCTTTTTCCTCCTAAGATCAAGCCACAATTCTCTGTTGAGCCAGGCCGGTCTTCTTCCCCGCCAGCTCGTCTTTGGGCACGTGGGGACAGACCGTTCCTGCGCCATTAAGACTTCCCTCTTGAAGAGCGCCCAGCCTTCCTGGACTCCTCTGCCCTTCAGAACCGCCTCCCAAGGGACTCCACCAACTAGTGTCCTGAGCAGCTCAAAGTCAGCCCTCCGAAAGTCCAATACAGTGGTTTTACTGGTCCCCTTCCTGGCCTCGCCAAGAATAGTGAACTCCACCATTTCGTGGTCACTCTGCCCAAGACAGCTCCCAACAATCACGTCCTCCACCAGTCCTTCTCTGTTTGTGAAGAGAAGGTCTAGCGGGGCACCACCCCTGGTAGGTTCACTAACCAACTGCGTCAGGAAGCTATCTTCCACGCTCTCCAGAAACCTCCTAGACTGCTTTCTCAGGGCTGTGTTGTGCTTCCAGGATAAAAATTTAATTTCAATGAGGGGACATATGTTGCATGAGGTGTGTTGGGAAACTTGTATTGTTTCACGCCGTTTATTGATTCTTCGTGCCATCCTCCATTTGACATGTTTCAAAATAAAAGAAACTGAATGTAGATTTCAAATACATATTGCATGCCTTAACACAGCTTAACATTGACTTGCAGAATTTCTTGTCCAATGTTAAAAAAGATTAACAATTGGCAGAAATGTAGCATTATTCAAATCCAGCATATGGGATATATTTTACAGGCACTCTGAGACATGCTTTAATTTTATCCCATCTGTTTTATAGTAAGCTGAAAAGTTACTAATTCAAATTGTGCATTAATTTGGTCAGTGAAAAAGATACCATAAATCTAGATGAATAAGGAAGATAAATATATAGGGGAAAAATAAAATAAAATAAAATAAAATAAAATAAAATAAAATAAAATAAAATAAAATAAAATAAAATAAAATAAAATAAAATAAAATAAAATAAAATAAAATAAAATAAAATAAAATAAAATAAAATAAAATAAAATTACTAAGGTCACCATATGCTGAAGAAAAATCAGGACTGACTTAAAGTTCTTTTATTTTTTACACTTCAGGGAAGTAAAACTGATTAATTAGCACTAAAGCTAAATGGAGAATCAGAAGAAAACAGTATATTCCTAAAAGCTCCACCTGCATGACCTGCATGACAAACATGGTGTTTTGATGACTCCTGAAGGAATGTGAAAGAGAAACATTGAGAAAGATGGAGCTATTCTGGAAACAGATGAAGGTGAGAGGAAAAAGGTAAAAGCAGAACTGACATATATAAATATAATATATATTTTTAAAGTGTTCCACACAAATTAGTATTGGAAATTAAAAACATAAAAGTAGCTACTCAAAATAAGAACTAAACTGTACTTCAGTGGTTGTAGGACATTCAACTCATTCACCCCACAAGGTGATGGATTTCACACTTAAGTTTGCTTGCTAGTTTGCTTGCTGTTATTCTCACAGGAAGTTTTCATCACAGTCTGGAAACTGGCTTTGTTCACAGGGATGTGGATCAGTACCCAGTGGAATGATGCTGGTGTGAAATTGGGGTAGTAGCAAAAGACAGCGTTTATGCATTGGCTCCAACCCTTTGTCCTACAGGATGAGATTCTCACTGATAGCTGATAGGGATGTTAAATCCTGTCAGTAAAAGTACTGCTCCCCAGCTCACAGGTCACAGAGGACTGAGAAAAAAAGGAATAATTAAGGAGTAATTACCAAGAGAATACATATACAGCTAGTTTTAGAGTTTGTTTTTAGATCAGTAAAGTCTCAATGTATGTGTTATACTGCTAATAAACTCTCAACAGTATGCAAATTCATCAACAACTTCCAAAGGTAAACAACATGCTAGTGATGATATCAAAACTTCGTTGAAGTTTTAGAATAAGATCAAATCACCAGGATAGATTAAATTTGAGCAAGATTCCATATTTTCAGGCTATTTTTTGCAGTAGGGTAGGTTAAATATGAGGTTATATGTGTGCATTATTAGTTTTTGCCAGTTTTCTTGGTTTTCATAAACTTCCACATCTTTTGTAAACTTTCACTTGCTATTAAACAATAACATAAATGATTACAAATGAAAAAAAAAAAAAGTGCAAAACAAATGAGATCTCTGGAACTACACTTTATAGATCTGTGACCATCTTTGCCTTTCAAATTACATTATTCACAACTAAATCTAAAACTAATAATTAGTTTCAGTCTTCAAACTGCCAGTATGGATGGAAAAAAAATAAATCAAATGACAAACTAGTGTCCTTCATTTCATAATATTTTATGTGGCAATTTATCTTTTCTGTATTTCTAAAATGTTCTACATCTTGCCTTTTAATTCTGGCTTTCATATTTGTGGTATTGGATGAGGATTGATTTCCTGACAGTTTATATATTTTGCTGAACATTAAAAATGGCAAGGAGGTATATTCTCTAACTTTGTCACTTGATAAATCAGTAACATTTTAAATAATACATTTCTGACCTTTTAAAGGATGAAGATGTTAGGAAAGGATTTTAAAGGATGAATACTTTCAGAAAGTGTTTGGAACTGCATTTTTTTTAATAAGAAAATGCTTTTCCTAAGAATTAGTCAAAAATGAAGCAAAGACAACCCAGCACTGAAAACTAGAATTTAATAATAATAATAAAACTCTTTATTTTTACACATTCCCTTTTTCTTATTTTATCCACTTTACTGCTTTCTTGCTCTTGAAATCCGTATCAAAATATTAATGAAAAACAAAAAAGTCATTTTTTTCCTTTGTCTTGCTGTGAGGTTGCATTTTTCCATTTCCTACTTTTCATTGTTTTGGAAAAAATGTGGAGTGGAAAAATAAATAAAGACAAATGAAATCTCTTTTTTGTTGCATTGTTTCCTGGAGTGAGAAATGGTTGGAGAGTATTGTGAAAGACACTTGAAAATCTGGTGCTCATGAGCAACAGGGCAAATGCAATTAGCAAAAATATTTTGCTTCTCTCTTTCTCATGAAACAAAATCTTTCTGGAAAACATATTTGTTTTGACTAACAGCTTTTACTTGAAAGTTGTATAACTGAGAAAAGTTCTGTCTCTAGTGATGATAGAAATTTTCAGAAAAAGCTAACGTGGTAATAAAATTGTATGCATGTGAAAGACAACACTAAATTACAGAGATATGACTCTTTTCTCTTTGTTCAGTGAGTTTGTTCATTGAAGAGTTCATTTCACATTCAATAACAGTTTAATTTCCGACTTTGGCTTTGTTTACTGCTCCCTTTTAGTTTGATGTATGTGCTTGTGAAATCTGATGTCACCTATCAAAAAAGCCTTGAGAGCTTCCCATCTTCAGTATGTGGCAAACATGTATCTCCCACTGGAAGCGCCAGGAAACTGGGCTCACAAGCCTTGTGAACTCTGATAAATTTTCTAATAACAATAATGATAATGAAGTTGTCTGTTATAAACAAAGTTGATAGTAAATTGTGGTAATAAAGAGTAAGAAATTTTGTTGTCTGGAAAAATGTTGATTCTAACTATTAAATAATATTAAATAATAAAAGAACTTCAGAACATATATAGGTTGACTCATAAATACAATGCTGCTTGCATTCTTCTACAATGTTGAATCCAGTGCAAAATACAACATAGGGAGAACAATTCCTCTGATCATATTATCAGCCACTTTAGTTTATCTCACTACCAAAAAAAAAATAAAAAATATCCTTTAAAATCAATTTACTTTGTTTATCAAGATAATAATAATACTGGAGCTTGAGTTCTGCTTCTACTTCCATGTGTTTATTTCTTTTTGACTGCTCTCTCTTTACCGTGTAATTGCATCAATATAACATTTACATCCAAATCTTAACAGACTTCTGTTCTCAAATACTGAGAGCATGCTACTTTAAACTCTGAAGAGAAAGATAAAGAACCTGTTTGTAATTCTGAGATTTACTGGTTTGATAAATATGTGAAGGACAATAGAATTAAAAAAATCTGAAGTCATATTTCATCTAAATGAGTCAGTTCCTCAGCTAAGAAATCACAAATCACAATTTTGTTTTAAAAAGTTTATATATCTGTATGAAAATGCATATATAAATATATACATTTAATATTTAGCAAAGAGCAGGGGAATGCTAATTGCTGAGTAAATGCATGTTATACATTTTTTTATTTTTAATTGTTTAGATCATACAGAAATGCTTTTTGGTTTCAGATAATTCAATGTACAGCTAGATTATGAGAAGCTCAGAGAGATATGAGAAGTATACTTGAAAATACCTTATTGGTTATGATGCCTACAAGAGGATTAATATTGCATTTACATATATATATATATATATATATGTATATATATATATAAGGACAGTTACATATTCTTTAATATAAAACACACAGAGTTCTAGGTCATGGGACTCTAAGACATGTCACTGTAACTATCTTATGATGCTTTAAATGAAAAATGTAGTTCTGCTGCTAAAATTTGTGACTAACTTGAATAAAGCAGAAAAATACATAGATCCACTCACACAGACTGAGAAACAGAAATAGTTGACCTAGTTAGCAACTGCATAAAATATTTTCTCTGATAATTTATGTGGTGAACAGAAGGTTACAAGTGACCTCTTTAAGACATGAAGATGGTTCATTTCCATTCAGCATATTTCATGGATGTTCTGGTGTGCTATAGACTTATATATATTTAAGTACTTAAGACTTATATATATTAAGTACATATATTTAAGTACTTTACTGAATGATAAAGCCTCGTGCAGTCCTCACTTTACAACATGGGAAAAATTGAGTGTTTTACATAGAGGGGAATAAATTAATGATCTATTCGTGGGAGATTTATCTGCTGACATGGGAGACACAATGTGCCTGGTACTACCCAAAGAGACCTCCCTGTATCAAGGCTGTTATGCTCTACTAGGACATTTGATATCTTTTAGCACTGCAAGTTCTGCCTTAATGTCCTTGGCCATTTTCCCTTCCCAGATGTTCATCCCAAACGTCCATCTGGTGTAATGTGTTAATGATACCTCCTTGAATCCCTCCAAGCTGGCTCTGGTTCAGACATGTTGCTCTATAACCTGCCAAGGTAGGGTGAACAAGTGACCGGATGGAGGTTGGATCAGCTTCCTATTTTAGAAAGCTTTTTTTTTTTTTTTTTTTTCAACAGATGGAAAGTCCCATAAAATGATGCTGAATAACATCCAGATGGACTGGGTGTCAGAATGTCAGTTCAACATCATAAACTTTGTAGTTCTTATATTTTATACTGTGTTTGTGGTGAGTACTGAAAATATTTAAAGGGTTGTATTAAACATTAATACCCTAGTCTGTGTTTCTGGTGTGGTTTTAAAGACTAGGTCTCTGCAAAGAAAGAATACCTAATTTCTTATGTTTTATAAATGGAAAAAGATGATCTATTTTTATATGTTTTTTCACATGGCTAGCTTGCAGGTGCAAAGTGCAAGTGTATTTGGTTGATGATCTTAGTTAAGAGTTATTTATATATCACTCCTTAGAAAAGACCTATAAATGTCAAGGCTGTGTGAGCAGTTTTTTAAGCCACTTTTAGTGTGCTATTAGGCACTTTAAAAATAGTTCTTTATTAAGAATGTGTGCTTGGATATTTATACCTGCGTTTGTTAAAGTAAAATCTTGTATCTTCGACATTCACAGTCTGTTCTCATATCCTTTTTGATAGACCTTTTTGCCTGAATTTCTCCATTATTGTCCATTATATTAACTAATTACAATAATGACAGAGATAGAAATAGAGATGATAGAGGTCATAGAGGTCTTGTCTACAAAAGTCTTTTAAAATGTTTCTTACAGAATAGCCTAGCTTTGCCTTGAGGGGGAGGGAAGGGCGAGTGGAGGACAGATGCCTGCAGCTGAAGGGTGGGTAGCTGCAATCACTACCCAACATTTCCAAGAGTGGGAAAATGCAAATGCAGATGGTAAAAGCAAACTAGGGTGATGATTGCTTAGGTTTCTCAGTTAAGACCTGGGGAATTCTGATTTCCTATCTCTACGCCCCAAATCCTCCTTTTTTTATTCAGTTTGTGTTTTTTCCCTGCCATGGCAGAGGGGTTCGATCTTTAAGCTCCCTTCCAACCCCAACCATTCTATGATTCTATGATTCTAGTGATAAAGTACTCAATAACTAGGTAAGCATGATCATCCGTATAAATGAAACATGGAAAATGAGGCCTTAGTATCAATTAAGCTGTACCTAAAGACAATTAAATTACTTTTCCTACAATCAAGGCATTAGGAAGGAATGTTTGATATTAAGCATATAAGATAATCAGAAATGTCAGTGTTAAATGCATTGCAATATAAAGTTCAACTGATTTCATTCTGCTCTAAGACAGTACATCAGGCACCTGCCAGTGAACGTGAACAAAGGGTCTCTGCGTGACAGCCTTCATCATTCTACCGTGTTTCAGACTTCAGTGACTTGTTTTCAGGAAACAAATATTAATTCTTTGTTGTCAGTGCTGCTTCCAATACGACATAACATAATTCATGCCAAATAAGGTATACAACCAAAGTCATAAACTTTCTCCAAATAGGAAATAGCTGACAGAATGAAAGCTGACTGCATGAAGTTTAACAAGGCCAAGTGCCGGGTCCTGCATCTGGGGCGCAATAACCCCAAGCAGAGCTATAGGCTGGGAGAGGAATGGTTGGAGAGCTGCCAGGCAGAGAAGGTCCTGGGAGTGATGGTGGATAGTCGGCTGAATATGAGCCAGCAGTGTGCTCAGGTGGCCAAGAAGGCCAACGGCATCCTGGCTTGTATCAGGAACAGTGTGACCAGCAGGGCTAGGGAGGTGATCGTCCCCCTGTACTCAGCTCTGGTGAGGCCGCACCTTGAGTACTGTGTTCAGTTTTGGGCCCCTCGCTACAAGAAGGACATTGAGGTGCTTGAGCGGGTGCAGAGAAGGGCGACAAAGCTGGTGAGGGGCCTGGAGAACAAGTCCTACGAGGAGCGGCTGAGGGAGCTGGGCTTGTTCAGCCTGGAGAAGAGGAGGCTCAGGGGCGACCTTATCGCTCTCTATAGGTACCTCAAGGGAGGCTGTAACGAGGTGGGGGTTGGCCTGTTCTCCCACGTGCCTGGTGACAGGACGAGGGGGAATGGGCTTAAGTTGAGCCAGGGGAGTTTTAGGTTAGATGTTAGGAAGAACTTCTTCACTGAAAGGGTTGTGAGGCATTGGAACAGGCTGCCCAGGGAAGTGGTGGAGTCACCATGCCTGGAAGTCTTCAAAAGACGTTTAGATGTAGAGCTTAGGGATATGGTTTAGTGGGGACTGTTAGCGTTAGGTCAGAGGTTGGACTCGATGATCTTGAGGTCTCTTCCAACCTAGAAATTCTGTGATTCTGTGATTCTGTGAATTTATTTTGCGGTGCTGTTATTAACAGTCTGTTTCTAGCATTATTTCCTTAGGGTTTAAGTCAAACTCCTAAATATGAGGGTAAACAGGAATGCAGCCATATCCTTGTTCTCAGCATTCACCTAGAGCTAGCCCATGATTCCTGTTTATTTAGTTATTTATTTATTAAAATAAGGATTCCAGATTGTCAGTTCTCACCCCATGTGAGGATGTGAACTGCAATTCATTTCTCAATCTGCGGACAGCCAACTTTGCAATTCAATTTCCCTGCAGGCCAGGGGTCTAAAAGTTAGACGCCTCAATGCTTAAAATCATTATTTGGCCTGGACTAAAATGCTGTGTTTTTGTTTGTTTGGTAAGCATTACACAGTGTGATTTAAATTAAACCTCTGTTTATGTGTCTGCTGAGTAAGAATAACCTGTCAAGTGCAGGTCAATATCAGTCAAAACTGCTTCAAATACATTTTCAAAAGTAATTGCGGTGCCACTGACCAGTAAACATTACCAGTTAGAAACGTTTCAGTAAATAAACCCTGGCTGAGAAAGCTTTACAGGAACAGAATGCAGAGTTAATTTAGTGATACAGCTGATGGAATCTGGACACATAGGATTAGGATTTTCAGTAGAATTTCATAAACTGAAAAAAGATTACTGTGTTCATCATGTAAAAAATAATATAATTACCTGGCATACCCCCATTACTAGCACTACAGTTTCAACATATGCAAGGATCAAAAAATACAGTTATGTTCAATTAAAACAAAGGGGTATTAAATAACATTATGTCTCTGGCACAAGCAAGGCTGCAGTCTACCCCAGCTGACTCATTGAATGTCAATCACATATAGGCAGGTTTCACACTTGTGTGGGTTCTGCTCCATGGAAGGCTTTCATAGCATATGTTCCACAGCCAGTCTGAAATTCACCAGACAGCACAGCTCCATTCTTTACTAATAATCAAATATGCTTCCACAGCGTGCTCAGATTAAAAATGCTGTGACCTACATGGCCATTTTGGGTGACCATGAATGCCTTCAGTTCTTACACCTTTTTTCAGAGACTACAGTGAAGTTCATGAGAACTAAAACAGACTTCAATGAGAGTGGACTTGCTTCACAAGTTGAAGTCTGCTGATATTGAATATTTATGGTTCATATTTACACTGATGCCCCTCATTGCTCTTTTAAGAATGCTGAATCAGTTACTGTATTTTTTCTTTTTCTTTTTTTTTTTTTTTGAGAAACATTAATTTATCTTATATTGTAATATTTTTAACTGAAATTGCCCAATCTTGCCCTCTTTATAGAAAAAAAAAATGTATTCAGATATTTCAAAGGAAATCAAATACAAGCATATTATGAAAAAAATCATTTGTTTTGTTGCTCATAGATTTGTAGAAATGGAGGTCATGTAGTTCAGCCTTCCACTTAACGCAAGACCAATGCCAACACTAGATCAGGTCAGTTATGGCTCTGTCTACACAAGTCTTGAAAAAATTCCAAGAATAAAGACTACACAGACTCTCTGCGAAATCTATTCCAAGACTACACTACTGTCCCAGTGGAAAAGCTTTCCCTAATGTCAAAGTTTGGATTATAGTTCAGTTGGAAGGGCCCTAAAAAGTTCATCCTGTCCAACTGCCTGACCCCTCCTAGGCTAACCATTTGTTAAAGCATGTTATTGAGGGCATCATCCAAATGTTTCTTGAATACTGACAGCCATGGCGCATCAACTACCTCTCTAGAAAGCCTATTCCAGTGTTTGCCCACCCTCATGATAAAGCAATTTTTCCTTTGTCCAGCCTGAAACTCCCCGTCCAGCCTTAAACTCCTTTTGTGCAACTGCCATGTGTCCTACCATTGGGAAAGAAGCACTCACACCACTCCTGAGAATCAGCAACACAGTTCTTTATTGATGGGACATCTTGCAGGTAAGTCTGCAGGATGTCCATGGTGTTTAGTGGCTCCAAGCTAATGCTTGAGATGGAGCCTGAGCGACAAGTAGGGAGCTTGTCGGACTCTCCTGTGATGCTGCTGGTGTGCTCTGATGGCAGAGAGCAAAGACATGCCAGGGTAGTCCCAAGTCTGATCTGGCAGAAATTGATCCAATTCCATCATTTCCTCCACATCCAGTGGATCTAGCTCCATGGGCTCCATGGTGCTTGGCAGAAGGATAAGCCAGTCCTTGCCCAGGACTGCCCAAACAGGTTGCCTTCTATCCAGAATGTTTTCATGCCAGGGTGCTGAACCAGGGGGTTGCCCAGTTCCACCCCTAAGTCTCAAGCCACTGTCCAGTTGATTTCCATGCATGGGTTTGATGCTGCCATCTGATTTACAGTTGTGGCTTGGTCCCACACTGTGTTCCAGATGACAGGCATGCCTCTGCTCCACCTGTCTGTCTGATGCTCCTTCACCTCATGCCACCATGGCCCAGGGTAAGGCCCGGCCCCCTGCTTCTGTATGGTTGAGGGGACGGCCTATTCCCCACATCATTGCAGTGCCAGTGGTACTGCTTATATGAGTCTGTGGGCTGCGCACCAGAGGTCCCTTGAGCACTGGTGTCTGTTGTGCCGCAGGAGCTATCCCTCTGCCCATGACACTTCTTTTGGTTAGCTGCCTTCCTTCTCGGTGCTTCCTTGGACTGCATCACTGTCCTCTCACACTGAGGAGGGCTGCTTTTCACCTCCCTGCTTCTGGTCTTCTTCCTGCCACGTATGCTGGCTGTCAGAGTTCCTAGAAGCTCAGCGAGTGGTGGGCCAGCTGCAGAGGTTCCTGTTTTATAGAGCCCAGACCAAAGGCAGGGCAGTGGTGGCCACTGTGACCTCAGCAAGCCTCTGTGGATGAGCCCATGCTGGCCAAAGGCAGCTGTGTTGAGAGTGGCCTGGAAGATGCCCTAACATGGAAGAAGGAGGAGGGCTGGGGGCAGGGCTGAGAGCCCCTTTTCTGGGGCTGGCTCCCCTGGGCCAAAAAATAATGGTTCCCTGACTGGGAACTTCATGCCATTGATGACTGCCCAATGTCATCCAGATCCCCCTGTAAGGCCTCTCATCCCTCCAGAAAGTCAACAGTTCCTCCCAGTTTAGTATCAACAACAAATTTGCAAAGCATGCATTCAACCCCTGCATCCAGATCATTGATAAAAATGTTGAACAGAACTGGCCTTAGAATTGAGTCCTGGGGAACACAACTAATGACTGGCTACAAAGCAGATGTAGCCCCATTCACTACGACCCTTTGAGCTCCACCTTTGAGCTTGTTCATCACCCAGAGTAACATGAACCTGTTCATCTCACAGTTGGACAATTTGTCCAGAGACATACTCTAAGGGACAGCTTCAAAGGCCTTACTAAAATCCAGAAAGATTATGCCCATGACCTTCCTTTCATCCACCAAATGGGTGACTTTATCATAGAAAGAGACCAAATTACTAATGCATGTTTTTGTTCATGTATCCATGTTGACTACACCTGATAATAGCTTTGTTCTGTAAGTGCCTTTCTGTAACCCCCACGGTAATCTCCAAAACTTTTCCAGGGAGAAGTGAAATTTGCAGCTATCAGCCGTTGTCATAATATCAACCACTACCAAGAATCATAGAATCATTTAGGTTGTAAATGACCAAGATTATCAAGCCCAGCCATTAACCTGTCACTGCCAAGTCTACCATTAAACCATGTCCCTACACATGTCTTTTGAATACCTTCAGGGATGGTGATTCAACTAATTCCCTGGGCAGTCTGTTCCAATGCTTCACAACTATTTCACTGGATTTTTTTTTTTTCTAAACCTCCCCTGGAACAACTTAAGGTCATTTCTTCTTGTCTTATTGCTTGTTGCTTGGGAGAAGAGACCAACCTCCACCTCATTACCACCTCTTTATTGGAGAGAGCCATAACGTCTCCCCTTAGCCTCCTTTTCTCTAGGCAAATCTTTTTTTTTTTTTTTTTTTTTTTTTTTTTTTGCATTTTGTTCTTTACCAAAACAGATACAACTTAGACATTTTATCTTTTCAGCCCTGTGTATCATACTCTGCTTCACAGGAAAAGACTCAGTTTCTTTTTAGGAAGGTTATGGTTTATGAATGTAATGAGGGAAGGTCAGTGTTTTCAACCTGTGGTCCCAAGATTTCTGAAATGTATTTCAGTGGTTTGGACTGCTGGACTCTAGTTCTCAGTCTTACTAAACCTTGTTAGATCATGAGCAAATCACCTGAATTCTGTTAGAACTCTTCTTCATTGTAAAACTAAGCTGAAAGGAAAATGTTTTTGTTTTTTTTTTATTTTATTTTATTTATTTTTTTTTTTTAAGAAGTCTTATAAATTCGTAAATTTCAAACATTAAGCCAAGTAACAATCTAAGCAGGATATGTAGAATCTCTTTACAAGTATCTTAAAGATAAAGCAACTGATTCTGTTGTTTCAGAGTTTAGGGCTTTTTGTTTGTTTGTTTTTTCTTGTAGGCAATAGGGTTTTCACACTTGACTTCACTAGGAACAGCTGAAAGGTGGAATAGAACAATGGAGAACGATGCAGTGAGTCCTCTGTTACAGTGGGAAAGTACTGGCTAAAAATTAGCATTTGGAAAGCATAGAGGCACTTCTCAGTTGTGATGTGAGAAATAGCCTTGAACAGATCATTTCTCTGTCCTTTCCCTCATGTTACTGCAAAAGTGGAAAAATACTATTCACCTCTTATATAAAGTACTATGTGGAGGACAAGTGTGATGTAAAAGCTAACAGCATGACAAAACCACCAAACATAAATACAGACAATGACATTGAAATACTTAGCTTTATCCAGTCTTTTTTCTTTTTTTTTTTTTTTTTTTTTTTTAACCCTTCTGTAATGACATAATGACATATGGAATAATGACTACAAGATATCTTGTTCACTAAGTTGACATTTCTGTATAAAGGGGCTGAAAGGTATTGTCAGACTTTTTCTTTTCCAAGTATTTCTGGAAGGATTTGATGGACAGATCACCAACATTCACTTGAAACATTACAAAATACAGAAACTATTAGTACTGCGTTTATGACTTCACCAGCCCCAATATACTGTCTGAAGGAGAGTTAGGACACTAAGTAGATGTGTTATTTTCCTAACTTCAGAATATTGTAAAATGCTTTGATGAAAAATAAGACTGTTATTTAATCAGGATTGCACTGAACATTCATATAGGTTTCCTAGGACACCTTCCAGCATTTTTTGCTTGTCAGGAAACAAGAATAATTTTCTGTACTTTCATTTTTAACTCTAAGGAAAGCTTAAGTGGATTTCCTTTCTTGTCTAAATGTACTTCAGTCAAAACTTTTGTAAAATGTTTCCCTTGTGGCATCAAATTCAAGATTTTGTACCTCTCCCATAAAGAGATAATCAAACTTTGAATATAATATTCACAGTAAAGAATAGAAAGAAAAAGTAGTATCTACTCTGAATATTTAGGCTTAAATTTTTTGAGCAATTTTGAAGAAACACTGAAACGGTTGCAGCTAGCACTCACGAGCTGACTGAAAACTATCTTTACATTTATAAAGGACTGATTCATTTAACATAGATTTATATTCTGTTAACTCTTTCCAAACAGTACTTTTGCTGATGCCATAAGGAAGGTTAGCCTAGATGGTCATGAGAAGTTCTTCTAAACTATACAATCATGTAACAACAAAAATACAGTTGTGTATCTTACTTCATGATCAGGTTTATTCAAAAGTAAGTATGAATACTTTGTCTTAGCCAGACCTGCAGCAAGATAACAGGATAGTGAAAGGTCTGGTCTGACTTTGATGTGGTTCTGTGCAGGACTGCACCAGATCTTTTTTTGCTATTGAATGAAAATATTGTTCTCAGTATCAAACTAAAGTATATGAGTATCTGGAAAGAAAAAAGAAAGGGAAACCTTTCTAATCCAAAAGATGGGAAATGAAAAAGAAGAAACCCCGTTTAACATGGCATCAAACATTTAACATGTTAAAGCAGAAATGCATGTAATATGACCAAAAGATTTTTTTTTCATTAGGCTTCTGCAAATAGCACATGGCTTGACTGCCAATAACTTCTGAGTTGTTTAAATCTGCTTTTTAAGAAAATAAATCTATTAAGATCTTTCTTGTATGTGTTATCTATTTGCCTCTTTGCATTTTATTGCCTCAGAGCTCTTGAATACAGAAGACAATTTGAACAAAATAGTGAAAAATATACATCAAAGATGAGAAACTCATACTACAGAAGGGTAGGCAATATATTTCTGCACTAATTAAAAGGTTGCAAATTTTTTTGCATCAAAATATCCACATTGATTTTCAATGTCATATTCTGACAGAGGATAAACTATTAGATTTATTTTATTCATTGGAGTTGAGAAAAGGTTGATATTCAGTCAAGTTAAATTGTCAAACAATTTCTGCCTTTTAATAAATCACTTGAAATTTGGAAATAAATACCTTTGTCATTGAGGTAGAGGAGAAAAAAAAAAAAAGACAATAGTTGACCATCTTAGTCCTGTGGATAGTACCAATAACACACAATAAAACTAACCTAAAAACCAAAACTTTTTGTTCCAGGAATGTCAAAATTGAATCTGTGACTGTGCAGTGAGTAAATAAAATCAAGTCAAAAAAAAAATAAACTTCCCATCCACACTCTTCTACCTCCTCCGCCAAGCCGCACAGGGGAACAGGGAATGGGGGTTGGGATCAGTCCCTGACACTTCATCTCCACTGCTCCTTCACAGTCACTCTCTGCCCCTGCTCCACGTGGGGTTCCTCCCACAGGATGCTGTCCTTCCTGAACTGAGCCTGCAGGTGCTGCCTACAGGCAGCAGCTCCTCAAGAACTGCTCCCATATGGGTCTGTGCCATGGGGTCCATCCATTCATCAGGAGCAAACTGCTCCAGCATGGGTCCCCCACAGGTGGACAGCAGCTCCCCCCAGACTCCCTGCTCCTGCGGGGGCTCTCCATGGGCCGCAGCCTCCTCCAGGCCACATCCGACTGCTCCACCGGGGGCTCCTCCATCGGCTGTAGCATGGAGATCTGCTCCATGTGGGACCCATGGGCTGCAGGGGGACAGCCTGCTCCACCAGGGACCTCTCCACAGGCCGCAGGGAAACTGCTGCTGCATGCCTGGGGCCCTTCCTGCTCTCCTGCTGCCCTGACCTTGGGTCTGCAGGGCTTTCTCACTCCTTTCTCTCACACCTGCTTCACAGTGGGCTTTTCTGCACTTTTGGAAATGTGCTATTACAGAGACCCAACCAGTGTTGCTTACTGGCTCAGCTCTGGCCACCCACAGGTCCCTTTTGGAGCTGTCTAGAGCTGGCTCTGATCTGACATGGTGCAGTTCCTCTGTTCACAGTCATCCCCTGCAACGCCACTCCATCCCCCCTCTGCCCCCCCACTCTTCCACCAAAAAAAAAAATCCCTACAGCTACCAAAGCCTTGCTACGTAAACCTATCACACACTATTCCTAATATATGTTTGGGCACATAATGTAATCAAATTCTTCCTAAATTCACAGATATTTTAGCCTTTCTTCCTTGTTGTTACATTCAAGATTTGCCAACAAAAGAAAAAATAATATCAATTCCTTCTTCATTTAAAGGACTGTTGTAGAGGAAAAGATAAATTTGACTTAGATGTTGCAGGAATCCATGAGATCTTCTGGAAGTGAACTGAATTCATTTTTACCAGCAGTCTAAACACTGTCATAAGTTTTTATTTATTTATTTATTTATTATGTCATATTGCTTGTTTCTAGAATCTCTAAATTGAAGCACTGTCTGTTTAACAATACTTGTTATACAAGAAACAAAATATTTACAGATCAATAGTTGCATTCTTGAAGTTATGTCAACTTTGAGTAATGCAGAGTTAAGACAAAAGTTTCTAGGTTTTATTCTTGGAATACAGTGCCATAACACTTTAGCTGGACAAGCCTTCATGCTTATGTTAAATATTATTCATTGATCATTGTGTCTTCTTACTGTTATAAAACCTGTGGTTTATTGCCTAAATTGGCCTATAAATGTAAACATGTCTATGAAGTTAATATTAGTGTATTGTAATAAAAAGTATTTTCTTATCAAAATTTGGAATACAGTAAGAAATTCTCTTCAGCCATAATGCTATAGAATTTCAGCCTAAGATATGCCAAATAAGACACATTGTCTTTTTTTTTAAGGTGGAGCTTTGTCATCTCTATTGTTTTTGGAGTGATAAACAATTAACTGTGAACAACTGCTGAATAATCCAGTCTATTCTTCTGTAATTCTCTTGCAATTTCCCATCAGTTACTTAAGGTAAAAAGCACTTTCATGCTATGCACAGTGAGGACAGGTACTTGCTCACTGACTGATACTGAACTGCAATAATTTTGCTCAGATGGTGGCCCTAACTCCTACTAATTCCTGCTCCCACCAGAATAAGGCTGTTGATTTCAGCAGAATGAAATGCTGCTCCCATTGCTCTTCTTATTGTTATCTCAAGGGGAGACATATGTTTTTAATATGATTCATGGTAACAAAGAACATAAGAACATAAGAACAAATTCAAACTGTATCCAGGAAAATCCCCGACTGTTTGACACTACATCTTGTACCAAATAAATAGGTGTTCCAGTGATTTATTAGTGTTTTTTCATTATCATTCCTCTGCTTGTGTGAATCCTAAGGGACACTTTTTTAATGGCAACTTTTTTTTCTCTGTTCCAAACATCTAGTACTTCCTACATGAAAATCAAATTAGAAGTCATTGTCAATGGCAACAAAACAGGCACAACTCAGTTAGATTTGCTATTAAAATTTCTGACTGTAAATCAAGTATTTTGCTAAGTGAGATTTTATTGAAGATGAATCCTGCAAAGGAGTCACTAACTAGGGATGATGAGACTCTGGATTTACTGAGTTTATTTACAAAGTTGAACCAGAATATACAAATTATTATTTTTCTTTATAAAACCTGTGCAACTTTCCAGTTATGATTTTTTTTTCCCCTAAGGTGTTGACAGTCCCACAGCCTTGATATGACAAACTTAATCAAACTGATAATTAATTTAAGAACCAGATTCTTCACTCCATTCATAATATAAATTAAGTGACTGTCTCACTGAAACCCACAGGGGTTCTAGAGTAGGGAAGTACTGCTAACTTGTTAACAGCATGACTGCCTGATTTCAGTATTTCATCTAGAGCACATATGGATTGCCACCAGCCAGCCTGGAAAATCAAAAATCTTCCTTCCCATTACCAAGCTTCTGTGATAATACTGTCACTGTATTAAATTGTGTTAAATGAGTTGGATGTAGGATCAGATATGTTAGGTATTTAGATCACTTCTAGTTATTTAAACTTCATTCATTTTCTTCACAAATGAAACTCCTCTGTGAGCACAGGGGAAAATTTTCCATTCCAGCTGCAATAATATCTGTAAAGACTTTAAATACGGCATGTGCAATCACCAGATGAGCAGCTGCATTAAGAATGAAGCATTTGTGAATATATCAGGATAGTTGAGAAATACAAATTGAGAAGTCTCTATAACACTTAATTCTCATTTATTTTAGTTTATTTATTCAGCAAGAATAAAAATTCTGATCTTGCATGGACTAATTCCTGATCTCATCAAATTCTGAGAAGCCAAAATAACTCTTCCGTTTTTATTTTCCCTGATAGGGTGATGTAATTGGAAGCTGGTTTTAATCCATAGTCTTAGTATTGCTTTAGATTTTTTTTTTTTTCCTTAGGATTGCAAGACTTTGCAGCTATTAGTACCTGAATGCAACAGCCCAGACACCCTAACAAATTATGCTGTTATTTCATGTCAGCTGTGGTGATTTTTCATGAATATTCATATATATTCATAGTTCCCAGAATCTGCAAGGCTTAGCTTAGTGTGCAATAAAAGAGGGTTAAATAAAACTATAATACTCTGTATACTGTCAGAATAAGATCATGGCCATGCATAGTTCTCAAACATCAGCTGATGCACACTAAGTCCTTACTTGCTCATGTGTTTCAATAGCTCTGGGAGTTATGTTTTCTGTCTTTCTTCCTGAAGGCAACTCAGTTAACTACAACCCTCTTCCCTGCTAGGTGTGTAAAATGTGTACAACAAAGTTCCTTTGATATACTATATATGAAAAAATACTCTTAATTCCATTCCTTTTGTATGTATGAATGCTTCCAGGGAATGCTGAATATTAGAATGAACTTTCAGTGACTGTAGACACTACAGTAATATCTTTTTATGCTCCAAAGAATGGTCCCCAATTTTTATGCTTTGTCTTAATCAGCCCTCAGTTGTGCAGTCAGAAGGAATCCAGCTACAATATTGACTTGTTACATTTCGCTCAAGTAAAATCAAACAATCTACTGAGATAATCCAATATTTGCCTCAGGTGATGCCAAAATTATGAGACTGGTGTGCTGTTGTGGTATCACAAATAATAAGAGAGGGGTGTTCCTTTTCTCTGTAGAGATGTGATTCAGGATGAATGGAAATAATACCTTTGCTCAGTATCCCAATATTTCAGATGTTGACAAAATCTTAGCTAAGCTCAAGTTAAAGTGTTGAAAGGACACATACGTTTATGTAGGGATGTTAAGCTGATGAATATTTCTGTGTTTTTTTTTTTTGTTTGTTTGTTTGTTTGTTTTGTTAAAAAAAATGTCTTCATGGAAGGTCATGCCTTTGAAATGCTACTTTGAAATTTGAATGTGTTTTTAATTGGTTATATAGTTTGCTGGGATTAAAAAAATATTTGGAAAATTTAATTTAAATTAAAATTGATAAAGACTTCTACACTTTTTGTGGAGTTCTGCTGGTGCTTTCAAATTTAAATGTTCTTGATATATAAATATAATAGCACAACCAAATTGAAGCAGGCTAATAAAGAGTGCAAAAATGTGAGCTCATTTTAGATTGTCTTGTACAGATATTTCTGGTTTTGATTAAAGATATTTATGTTTTCCTAATTAAAACCCTAGCAGAATAAGCTAAAAATTACTCAGCAGACTTGACTGAGCCTACCTAGTCAAATTCAATCTATACCAGAGAAGGATTATCCTAACAAACTGAAATACTTTTTTGTCACTTGAAAGATATTATTACATCAATAAATTTTCTACCACCTCCCCATGTTTTTACAACTCTCTAAAATAGATCTGAAGATCTATCTGAAGATCTTTTCTAAGAAGAATCTCTATTCTTTACTGGATGCGGGGGGAAACTTAGTTACAAGAGATGAGGAAAAGGTGGAGGTGCTTAACGCCTTCTTCGCCTCAGTCTTTAGTAGCAATACCAGTTGTTCTCTGGATATTCAGTACGCTGAGCTGGTGGAAGGGGATGGGGAGCAGGATGTGGCCCTCACTATCCACAAAGAAATGGTTGGTGACCTGGTACGGCACTTGGATGTGCGCAAGTCGATGGGGCCAGATGGGATCCACCCGAGGGTACTGAGAGAACTGGCAGAGGAGCAGGCCAAGCCGCTTACCATTATTTATCAACAGTCCTGGCTACCAGGGGAGGTCCCAGTTGACTGGCGGCTAGCAAACGTGACGCCCATCTACAAGAAGGGCCAGAGGGCAGACCTGGGAAACTACAGGCCTGTCAGTTTGACCTCAGTGCCAGGGAAGCTCATGGAGCAGATTATCTTGAGAGTCATCATGCGGCACTTGCAGGGCAAGCAGGCGATCAGGCCCAGTCAGCATGGGTTTATGAAAGGCATGTCCTGCTTGACAAACCTGACCTCCTTCTATGACAAAGTGACGCGCTGGGTGGACGAGGGAAAGGCTGTGGATGTGGTCTACCTTGACTTCAGCAAGGCTTTTGACACCGTCTCCCACAACATTCTCCTCAAGAAACTGGCTGCTCTTGGCTTGAACTGGCGCACGCTTCGTTGGGTTAGAAACTGGCTGGATAGCCAGGCCCAAAGAGTTGTGGTAAATGGAGTCAAATCCAGTTGGAGGCCGGTTACTAGTGGCGTTCCCCAGGGCTCGGTGCTGGGGCCGGTCCTCTTTAATATCTTCATTGATGATCTGGACGAGGGCATCGAGTGCACCCTCAGTAAGTTTGCAGATGACACCAAGTTAAGTGCGTGTGTCGATCTGCTCGAGGGTAGGAAAGCTCTGCAGGAGGATCTGGATAGGCTGGACTGATGGGCTGAGGTCAACTGTATGAAGTTCAACAAGGCCAAGTGCCGGGTCCTGCACCTGGGGTGCAATAACCCCAAGCAGAGCTACAGGCTGGGAGATGAGTGGTTGGAGAGCTGCCAAGCAGAGAAGGTCCTGGGAGTGATGGTTGATAGTCAGCTGAATATGAGCCAGCAGTGTGCTCAGGTGGCCAAGAAGGCCAACATCATCCTGGATTGCATAAGAAACAGTGTGACCAGCAGGGCTAGGGAGGTGATTGCCCCCCTGTACTCGGTTCTGGTGAGGCCGCACCTCGAGTACTGTGTTCAGTTTTGGGCCCCTCGCTACAAGAAGGACATCGAGGTGCTTGAGCAAGTCCAGAGAAGGGCGACAAAGCTGGTGAGGGGCCTGGAGAACAAGTCCTACGAGGAGCGGCTGAGGGAGCTGGGCTTGTTCAGCCTGGAGAAAAGGAGGTTCAGGGGCGACCTTATCGCTCTCTACAGATACCTTAAAGGAGGTTGTAGCAAAGTGGTGATTGGTCTGTTCTCCCACGTGCCTGGTGACAGGACGAGGGGGAATGGGCTTAAGTTGCACCAGGGGAGTTTTAGTTCGGATCTTACAAAGAACTTCTTTACTGAAAGGGTTGTTAGACATTGGAACAGGCTGCCCAGGGAAGTGGTGGAGTCACCATCCCTGGAAGTCTTTAAAAGACATTTAGATGTAGAGCTTAGGGATATGGTTTAGTGGGGACTGTTAGTGTTAGGTCAGAGGTTGGACTCAATGATCTTGAGGTCTCTTCCAACCTAGAAATTCTGTGATTCTGTGATTCTGTGATCACATAGTTATTTCATACACTGTTTATCACAGCAGCTTTTCAGAGAAGGATTCTTCTTAGATTTAGACTAATCTTGAAGTTAAGTAGTTCATCTTCACTTGGTACCTACATAGACAAAGACGGCACATTAGTTGTTTAAGACTTTTGTCTCACATACGTACTCAGGAACATATATGCATCAGGTCACTAGAGGAACACTCAGAGGCCCTACATCATTTTTTCTCTAACAGACTGACAATCTGAAGTAGTGCAAATGACTAACTTACACCAGATATCTAACTTCGGGGAAATAAACTTCCAAGAGCTAAATCTGACTTTACATTTCTATTTTCAGTCAATAGCTATACGCAGTAACAGATTCATAAATTTTGCCTTACAGGAATATAGGCAATATGAATACAGGCATCTGTTTAGTATTCCTCATGTATCTTTCTTCAAAGTTAGTTTCTGTCTATATTAAATGATTCATACTCAGTCTTATATACAAACCAGACACTCATTTTTCTTATTTGCAATTATATTTACTGCTTGTCAGTGTAAGATCTTTTCTGGTGTCCAAATTGTGATCCATTCTATTTGTTATATTTCTCCTCAGGAATAAAAATCGTGTTGAAAATGCATGCTTATTGTCGGGGAATGTCTTTTCTCATTTTGCCTCTTCAATATTAAGTTAAGTAAGGGTCGGTTTGTGTTCAGCTCAGTTTGGGGTTTGCCCAGGTCAGTTTGGGGTTCTTGCAGGCATTTTTATATCTGCCAGCTCCAGTTCACAGTGGCAGACCAAGACTGTGTCTGGATCAACATTCACTCTGGTGTAGGTTCACTCTGTTAGTCAGTGTCTGGTTGTTGATGCTTTTTTTGCAATTTGGATTGTCCCAAGTGCTTAGGAGGAACCAGTGTGGATGCAATTGATCACAACTTAGTTCTCAAAAGAAGGCAGATTGGGAATAGCTGGTATTGCTAGCAAAATGTCACTAGGAAGCTACATGTACACTTTGACAAAGGTGGAAAATACAAAATGTTTGAGCAAAGTTAGACATCTAGCTATATTGATAAGTCAGGAGAATCTTTCCAGATTTTATGTCAGGCTTAGATGTTACTCTGCTACCACAGCAGTGAGCCACAGACCCCATCTTTCCTTCCACAATTTATTCTGTCCCCATCTTAAGTTGGATATTAGGAAGAATTTTACTGAGAGGGTTATGAGGAATTGGAATGGGCTGCCCGGGGAAGTGGTGGAGTCACCATCCCTGGAGGTCTTTAAAAGATGTTTAGATGTTGAACTTAGTGATATGGTTTAGTGGAGGACTTGTTAGTGTTAGGTCAGAGATTGGACTCGATGATCTTGAAGTCTCTTCCAACCTAGACAATTCTGTGATTCTGTGATTCTGTGATCTTCTCCCAGCCCTGTGTCATAAATATAATCACTTTGCTCTCTGGAGCACAAGGACAAAGCAGCGCTGTAATGTAAAGCCTGAAAGCTTCATAATGTGAATCTGAGCCTCATGGCATATCTTTGGAGGGTTTTGTTACAGACACGGGAAGGAAAGAGGTTTGAAGAGAGGGTTTTGTCATGAGTAGGTGGGCTGGAAACATACTTTGTCCCCACTGCAAAAGTGGAAACAGCATGTTTTTCACTTACGTTGCTGTACTCCTTCCATTAATAAAAGGCATAAAAATCACAGTTTAAGTCAGCTTGTACCAGAAGAATATGTACAAGAGCAACAATTCTTGAGGCAGTGAGAGTTTAAGCACTGCTGAACAGGAATGTAGCACATCACATTGCAAGATTAATTACACTTTTCAGAGCACTTCCACTCATCATACAGTTTGCCAACAGATGGAGGTGAGGGATAGGTTACTTTTCATTTTTGTGCCTCACAATGGAGTATGTACATCCAAGCAGCCTTCAGAGAGCTCTGAAGCATTGCACTCTGAAGTCATACCTGTGTGCTGGAGCACTACTCTGTGCCTCCTCCATTTATGGTTTAATTGTACTTAGTGGCATTGTCTAAAAAAAGTTTTTTGTTATTTGTTTTTTGTTTTTTTTTGTGTGTGTGTGTGTGTTTGTTTGCTTGTTCCCCCTAGCCAGATAATTTATTACCTCTAATTAGTAGATATATTCTTCAGAATACAAAGATAAAAGTAGCCTCTAGAAGTCTAAATGATTTTAATGTACATAAAATTAACAGGTTCACATAGTCAAAAAATATTTGCATATAATTATCTTACACATATACATGTGCACAAATAGAGATGTTCTTCAAGCCTAGTATTGGCTTCTGAAAAGGAATAGAAAATCTTTGGCTTTGCCATTTTTACTGACTCTGTAGAAGTCATTTGTCTACTCCCAATATCAGGTGGTGAATAGGGAATGGCCAAACCTAATGGATTCGGTGTGGTCTGTAGAACAAGTCTAGGTAAAACATTATGTCCCTTCTTTATTCAGAAGAGGTTAAAAAGAGAAGGTGCTACTTTTATTGGCTCCCCAGAGGTTTAACAAGGCTGTTCCACAAGGTTCCTGAGAGCTTAGCTGGAGCAACGCTGCTGGGATTAATGCCAGCAAGGCACTTACAATAGGGCCAGAGGCACACATACAGGGCTGTGTTCCTCCTGCCAGAGCAGAGTGAACCATTGCAATCTGTATAGCCAGTTCATCCAGCAATCAGTTTGTAGAGAAACAAATGCTTGATTTTGAGTAAAAATATCTGAAGGGAACAGTGGTGAAATGTTCTCTTTTGTGTGTGTGTTTTAGTGCAGTAACAAAGAGTTTCCCCTACTTGAATTTTACAATGTATTGATCCTTATAAAATATCTGCATAATAATTCTGATCAACCCGAGAGGGAGTACCTCCTTCAAGATGTATTTCTAGGAGAAGGAAGCAGCACAGAGTTGAAAATATTAAGCTGTATGGAGAGTAGGTAGCCTGATAAAAACTTCCTGGAGGAGAAGCTGTGTTCAGATGTTTTACATGTCATCTTCAGTTTTAATTTTGACTAATAAATTAAATGCTGATTTTTATTTTTTTTCCCCTATAAGCCAACCAAGCCTGACTGTCTTCTTTTCACTGATTAAGACGAGAAAAGTCCTACAGCATTTTTCTGAGATTTTCTTTCTTATCTTTTACCCAAAGAAGGAAGAATAAAAAATATGTTGTTATGCAAATTTTGGACAAAAAATTAGTCCTCAGTCCTAGTAAATTTATCAGGTCATGTACATGAATTTGCTAGATATTACCATTCCATTAAAAAACATACATGTTAAGAAGCAAAGAGTACTATTTAGGTCCATTATAATTGTGTAGTGCTATTTAGGATACCATAGATCCTTGGACCAACAGTCCCTGGCAGAAATGTCAGAGATCCCTGGGGAGATTCCAGCCCTCTGTAAAGTTTCCTGCAGGCTAGGTAACTAGGCCAGGATATTCTAGGGTATCTAGACATCTCCACCCAAGATATCCTTATTTTTGTGAAGACCATTTAAGAGACAAAGGTTCAGCTTTGCTAGACCAATAAAATAGATGCTAAATTAAATCTATATATTGATGTCTGTACATAACTATTTGGGTTGGAAGAATTGCTGAATCTGTAGTGTTTATCACATTTCATTGTAAGCTAAAAGGGTTAATTAAGAATGAACATAAGTGCTAATTTTGCTTTAAAGAAAAGTAGTGCCAGCAGACAATCAAGATTCATGGCCTTTTCTTGTATTTAGGCTTCTAAGTTTTACCTTTCAAAAGAGAGGTCAGAGCTACTGTGCTTTGACAAAAGAGAGTGAGGACCTTTCCTTTGTATTCAGTAAATTGCTGGGTATCTCATTTACTCGGGATGAATTTTTATACTTCAGGATGGTTTGCATACTCTCATGGGTTTCATGGTTCTTTAGCCTAAAGAGGATGCAAACTTGTGTTTTCTAACTACCTGAGGAATATGCAGCTGTTTCACAATGAAAATGCCATTTATTCTGGTAATTCTGCTTTGCAAAAAGAAGCTGAGGTTTACCAAGCTGAGAGCACAAGCATCTGGCAATGACAAATAGCAAGATATGGATTCTAGCTTTTGTCATGAGGGCTACTCTACTTTTTCTCCCCATATGCTATGCATAAGCAGTCTTTCAAATGGGGATCATAACCCATAATTCCTTGGTCTGATTTTAAATTACCACACTTTGCATTGGCAGAGTTTCTGCTCTGGGCACAGAATGTGTCATAGGATAATTTATTGGATAATTTAATTGACTGGCCTTAAATTGACTTTAATAATTTTTAGGACTTCCTTTTAAAACTGTCAAGCATTTTTTATTTGGGCTTTTTTGTCACATTAATAAATTCGAAAGCTAGTCTTAATCTTATGTTGGATTCTACCATAGTATTTTTTTTTTTGTTATTTCTTTCAAGATTAAAATAAAGAGTAAATGGACACAAACACATGGTGAAAATCAGACTGTTAATTGGTTTGTGTGACTCCTAGAAGCACTGTAGAATATTGACTCTTAATGAGTTTTGAGGTGTAATTAGTTTTAATTGATGTTAGCTGCTATATATTTGCAAAAGGATAAAAAGATGGATAAAGATATACCACAGTCACAATACACCATTTCAGAATTAAATTGTGATGGTTAAACAAATATATTTTTCATTTTATATATTATTCATTTTATTTCATAATATGTATAAATATATATGAATGGATTCTTAAAAAATATATTGATTTATTATCATGTATTTTTTATTTTATTTCTCACTATAAGGGACCAATCTTTAGTCTATAATTCACACTTCCTACCTCATCAAATTTCATCCATAAGTCAAGCTCATGAAGTTTTACCTTCATAACAAATGCTTATGGGACAATGTGACAGAGTTCACAAAACAATAAAATGTTTAAGTTAAGGTTATTTTTATGCCCATGTGATTTTGTAAGTATTCTTTTTGGCTTTATGGAAAAATCGAGATATTTTAATTCTGTATGTTCTTAAATATATTGCGTACTTGTAACTCTTTCTAACTACCTACTTAAGTTAACCACTCCCTCTGTGTTTGGGAAATTGTCCTTTGTACAAAAGCAGAAGTTAAACTTAGTTTGGGTTTCCTTTGCTGGATCTTCTACACCTATAAACAAAGCTTTTTTTCTGACTGCAGGTGATGCTTGTATGCAACAGGATAAAACTTAAAAGCATTGAAGTTTTCACTAAATTTAAGTTTCTGTGTTTGATTCTGCTTCATTAGAAAATCAGAACTGAGCACAAAGTGAGAAGACAGGAGAATCTTCTTAGTGGCTTATGATGGCAATTGGAAGAAGGGGCGTAAAGAAGTATTTCCAGGGCATTACTCTGAATTCACCTGTTCCCTCCTTAAAGAACACTTAAATGATGTTTACGTGCTTAAAGTTACGTCATGCCCTTAGCAGGCAGTATGACGCTGAGCAAATCTTCAGATTTGTGGTCCTCAAACCTCTCACTTGGATGCTACATGATTCCTAGTATTGGAGGAAAAGGAAATCCTATATTGTATTAACTCTTCTAGTGAACTAGAATCATAGAATATCCCGAGTTGGAAGGGATCCACAAGGATCATCGAGTCCAACTCCTGGCTCCACACAGGTCTACCCAAAAATCAGAATTCAGACTGTATGAAAAGAACACAGTCTAAACACTTCTTAAACTCTGACAGGCTTGATGCTGTGACTACATGTCTGGGAAGCCTGTTCCAGAACTAATGCAGTTCTTCCTCTTTTCCGCATTAAATGGTGAATCAGATGTTGTTAATCAGCCAAGTATTGCTGACTTCCACTTAGCACTGCCAATTAACTCTAAGTGTAGATGTGATTTGTATTTTAGTCCATTGTAATGTTTCACTTCTTTAAGAGGGCTTCATTCCTAGTACTGCTATTTTTCGACAGCTGTGCTGAAGAATTACTGTGAGTCTTAAGCACTTGGACATATTCTCTTTCCCCCTTTATTCATATCATTTGGGCTCAACAAAAGCAGAAGCAAATGTTATTTATATCATCTGAGGATTACAGAATGATTTGTCATGAATTCTAAATAAAAAATTACTAAGGAAATACCAGAAATCTGTAAGTATGCTTTTACTTCCTTTCTTATGCTTGCACTTCCTGGAAGAAGAGCATCTCTTAAGGGAATTCAGGTGTCCAGTCTAAGAAAACATCTTCAGTGGAGGGTGCTCTTTTGAAATTAATGCTCTCAAATTCAAAGTAGAGATTTCCATAAAGAACACTGACTACAGCAGACTAATACATCACAAAACATAATCCCAATAAATGATTATATATGTACATGTATATTCACATACGAGATTTTCTTTCTTAACTCTGTCAAAAGTTGTGTGGAATAAATATATTGGAAATCTTGCTCCTTTGCATGTATTTCTAACTTCAGATGAATTATTAAATTATTACCACTTTTTTTTTTTTTTTTTTTTTTTTTTTTTAATATGCTTTTGGTTTTGATGTGTTCCTTTCCAAGGAAATAAATTTGTATCCACAACAAATCTTGAAAAAAGACACCTGAATAAAGTAGATAACTGTAATTTAAATGAATAAGGATGACATTTTAACAGTCTTAGAAACTTAAGAAGAATGGAATTAAATTTGATATAACTTCACAGAATCACAGAATGGTTGAGGTTGGAAGGGACCTCCACAAGTCATCTAGTCCAACCCCCCTGCTTAAGCAGGTTCACCTAGAGCTTGTTACATAGGATCTCATTCAGAAGGGTTTTGAATATCTCCAAAGAAGAAGACTCCACAACCTTTCTGGGCAGCCTGTTCCAGTGCTGTCACCTGAACTGTGAAGAAGTTCTTCCTCATTTGGTAATGAAACCTCCTGTGGTTCAATTTATACCCATTGCCCCTTGTCCTATCACTGGCCACCACTGAGAGGAGTTTGGCCCCATCTACTTTACATTGTCCCCTTTTATTTATAGAGATTGGTAAGATCCCCTCTTAGTCTCCTCTTCTCTAGGCTAAACAGGCCCAGCTCGCTAAGTCTTTCCTCATAGGTCAGATGCTCCAATCACTTTATCATATTTGTTGCTCTATGCTGGACCCTCTCTAGAAGTTCTACATCCCTCATTTCTTCGCCTTTAATGAAATTTAAATGCAGTTCTATTGTTTAAAGTGATTTCTGCTTTTGATAATAACCATCCTTGTAAGGATTTGGTAACACTGTGTCAGAACTTAGGTGGATAATTAGTCTCTGCCCACATTTCACATCCTTCTCCTAGTTCTCAGCTCTGTGTTAAGCTGACATCTGTGCTCAGTTGTGTGTGCTCTTAGTTTAGATATAAATATCTCCACACCTAATAACATCACAGACAAACATTTTCCACTTGCGTCTTTTCACTCTAGGGATATACCTACAGGTGAGCCAGAATGACTGATCCTGAGCTTTCTTTGCCCATGTGTCTGTTCTCCCATGTGCCTGGTGACAGGACGAGGGGGAATGGGCTAAAGTTGAGCCAGGGGAGTTTTAGGTTGGATGTTAGAAAGAACTTTACTGAAAGGGTTGTTAGACATTGGAACGGGCTGCCCAGGGAAGTGGTGGAGTCACCATGCCTGGAGGTCTTTAAAAGACATTTAGATGTAGAGCTTAGTGATATGGTTTAGTAGAGGACTTGTTAGTGTTAGGTCAGAGGTTGGACTCGATGATCTTGAGGTCTCTTCCAACCTTGAAACTCTGTGATTCTGTGATTCTGTGATATGTTCCAGACCAGGAAGGTTAGCCAGGTCTGGAAGCAGCGTGGCTGCATTAATTCAGTGATGTGTCCATGCTGCTACTGACAGTGCCTGCTCCTACCTGACATGGTATGCTGCTTTCCATGGAGGCTTTCAGACCTAGAGTTTGCATACAGCTACCCCTATGGAAAACTCCTAAGGCTTTTTGAGTGCATCTCCATTCATAAATTAAACAGAGACAGGGCAGACGTGTAAGAGCAGCAATTTGACCATTGAATTTTAACACTGACAGAGCAGTTCCTGAATAGTTTTGATACGAAAAGTCTCCCAAATCATCCCTAGGTTCAACTTCGGAATTGGCAGAGACCAAAAACCATTCTTAGAGGTAATTTGCGTGCAGTCACCCTGTCTTGGGGTCCAGAACAATCAATATATGATCTGACCATGTCACCTTTGCTCACAGGATCAGGAAGCATAATCTATCACTTTACAAGAAGAGATTGAACTCTCGATATCACTCTGCCCATGAATTGCAAGTCTTGAAGCAGCCAGCCGCATTCAGATTTCTCTATCCTGCCAAAGTTGCAACATGGTCCAAGAGTGACTTTGCCATGATCTGCTGGTTTTATGTGCACTGAATTCATTTTGAGCCTCAGCAGTAGGCTGCTGCACTCAGCTCTGATTTAAGGAGGTGATGTAAACTCACTAACGTCAATGGCAAGATTCTCATGGATTTCTTAAGAGTGGAATCATCTCCCAGATAGCACAGCAAGGTGTACAGCTTGAGGAACTCTCCAGAGGAAATACCATTGCTGTTGATTCCAGCAGGAAAGTAAGTCCTAGTAATATATTTCTAATAAAACAAGGTCTAAATTCATGTGCAATGAATTGGATGCCTCAGTTTGACTTATTGGCAGAAGCTTTTATACCTCTAGTCTAGTTCAGAACATAGCCATAATAAGCTTTTTTTTTTTTTTTTTCCCATTTTAAACTTTTCTGTCCTAGTCACAAATCATTCCAGCTGAATAAAATGAACTGATAAATCTGTCCCTTTTGTTATTATACTCGATTGATTAGTTCTGCTTCATCTCACAGGGGATGTATATGAAGAAGTACCTTCTCAGTAACTAGGTGAAATATATTGTAGGTAGAAAATATTATTGAGTGCAAATATATATATATATATATTATTGGATTCATTTCAAAAGTAAAATAAATGATATTTTCCAGGTGCAGATATAGTTATTACCATTAGAAAATGACTTCTCATCATTCAACATTTTTTAAATTTTCATGCATTTTCTGCAATGTTAAGAGTTGAAAATGTCTTTTTTTTTTTTTCTTTTTTTTTTTTCTTTTTTTTTTTTTCTTTTTTTTTTTTTTTTTTACAGCGCACATCAAAGCCTCATAACCACATACTCATAATCACATTCTAGGTGGGATGATTATTAGGTCTCTGCAAGAAATCTTCTGAAAATAATGAGTTAAACAACAGGGCAATTTATTATCTGTAATATAGACAAAACTGTGCTTTCCCATGATAACTTCTCACTGGATATTTGAAAAACTGAGGCATATGAGAAGCTGATGTCAGCAAAAACATTTGTAGAACAGCTTTGTTGTATATGGCAGAAGTTTCCTTGTTCCTACAATACCACAGCCTTAGAATTTGCTTCTGTCCATGAAATCAAGTGCTGTGGATGCACTATTCTTCAGGACATGCTACAAAAATCATTTTTTTCACCAGACATTTCCAGTGAGGAATGTTTTGAAGGTACTAGAGAGAACTGTAATCATTATAGTAAAGAATTACTGTTGGGGTGGGAAAAGGGAATGAGGTTTTTGATGGATTGCCTGAAATTCCTTCACTCTTGAGTATAATTAGATTTTCTTGTGGATGCATGAGTCCTTTAGAGGGCCTTTATAAAATCAAAGCAAACACAGAGAAATAAAACCAGGGATGAGCTAGGTTGTTTTTTTTTTGTTGGTTTGTTTTTTGTTTTTTGCTCACAGTATCATAGATTGCCAGAAGCAAATCTTAGTAAGATTTTCACTTGCGAAACCAAAGTCCAAGCCAACGTTGTGTGTTGTGATGAATTTCATTCTCAAATTTCCACATGCACTACTGACAGTGCCACTTTTTGAAGCCTCCCAAACACACAGTTGCAGAAGCAATTGCTTCAGCCAAACTACAAGATTTTTAAACCTCAGCCAAAGCCCCTAAAAGAGTCAATGAAAAGAAGGAACAAGTTACCAGACAAAGTAGGCCTCACGTATTGCTGTCTTGGGGCTGCTCTGAATTAGTTCAACCTTTAATCACAGAATCACAGAATCACAGAATTTTCTAGGTTGGAAGAGACCTCAAGGTCATCGAGTCCAACCTCTGACCTAATGCTAACAGCCCTCCACTAAACCATATCCCTAAGCTCTACATCTAAGCGTCTTTTGAAGACTTCCAGGGATGGTGACTCCACCACTTCCCTGGGCAGCCTGTTCCAATGCCTCACAACCCTTTCAGTGAAGAAGTTCTTCCTAACATCTAACCTAAAACTCCCCTGGCTCAACTTAAGCCCATTCCCCCTCGTCCTGTCACCAGGCACGTGGGAGAACAGGCCAACCCCCACCTCGTTACAGCCTCCCTTGAGGTACCCATAGAGAGCGATAAGGTCGCCCCTGAGCCTCCTCTTCTCCAGGCTGAACAAGCCCAGCTCCCTCAGCCACTCCTCGTAGGACTTGTTCTCCAGGCCCCTCACCAGCTTTGTCGCCCTTCTCTGGACTTGCTCAAGCACCTCGATGTCCTTCTTGTAGCGAGGGGCCCAAAACTGAACACAGTACTCGAGGTGCGGCCTCACCAGAGCTGAGTACAGGGGGACGATCACCTCCCTAGCCCTAATGGGTCCCTAGAAGTCGGAAAGCTTAAACTAATATTGCCAAACACAGGGATATCCCAAGCCTGCTTTCTTCAGCAATCTGGCTGTGTTTATGACAGATACCCTGTCCCATAATTAACAGTGACTGTTGCGTGGAAACCACAAATAAATAATTAAATGGGAAATTTCCTTTCTGTCTTTGCTGCCAAAACAGGGTGGTTGTAATGGACAGGGAAGGAAGTCTCACCATAGGGCACCATATGGCTCTTCTGTAGATAAATGTTGTATCAGCACTGAACACAATAAATGAAATGAGTTTGTTTGGGGGCAGAAATCCTTTTTTCTTTTCTTTGTTGAATAAATATCACCACCCTCATGCATGAATCTAACATCTAACTAGAGCTAGAAGTAGATCGTCAGCAGTGTCCATATCAACCCTCATGCACAACAGCAATACCCATAAACAGTGTGGGGGAACTGACCTCCCAGTCCCAAGCATCACCTCTGCTCCCTGCAGCCTGCTGCATGCATGGTCTAGGTGTGCAGCACTGGCACTGTGCTAGCATCACTTTTTTCAGATCATGAATGCATTTTTGAAGAAAATTTCTCCATCCTCCCAATTTACTCAGAGAGGTTTCAAAGGATACAAGTTGGATTTCTTTCAGATTAAACCAGACCAAAAAATGAGAAATATATCAAGACTACTTTAGACATGAATGGGCATTCAATACAGGTAACCAGAGAAGGAGCTAGCCTGAAGGAAACCCAAATACACATATCCGTTTACCAGCACCATGTCTCTCCAGATATACTCCTATTGTACTGTAATCCTTGACAATGCCAGGAAACATTTGTTAGTAATAAGCATACACTGTTTTTCTGTCCCCCTTTCTCTTCTCCTTATAAATACCTACAAAGATAAGCCATAAAACATTCTCCTTTATCCCTTCTGTCATCCACAAAGTATCATTTCTTCTGCTGAAATCCACCAATAAGCACATATGGACATTTGTACTCAAGAACTGATTTCACTAAAATATATATTAACTCTCAAAATTGTTATGTTTAATAAGAAATGCTATGTTTTATAAGACAAGCTTAATTCTAGTGGTATTTATAATTTGAATGGCAAAGTTGAAAAAGTAGAAGATATTCTGATGTCTTACTTTATCCATTTTTGCATACCAAATCCCTATTTTTACAAGTCAGTGTTATGATGAACGTTAATAATAGTAATTTAAAATACACTTTAAAAATGAAAAGAAATACCACAGAATAAAAATAAATAAATAAATAAATAAACTCTCTTAAGTATTCCTTTCCTATTTTGTATAGGAGGACTTAGTTAAAACTGTACATTTCTTATCCCAAATACTGTATTTTTAGAGAACAGAAATTTGGATTCCATTTAGTTAACACTAAATAAGAGCTTTAATATCACCTAATTTAGCCCATTAATTCCATTTTATTTTTATTTCAACTACATTTAGAAATTTCAACTCCCACAACCTCCTTAAAGTATTTATTTTACCCTGCACACTTCCTACTGAGCAATTAATGCACCATTCAGTTTTCTTTATAGAGTCCTACAAATCCAACACTTTCATTTCGTTCTCTTTTTACTAGTATTATTCATGAGTACTACTGATACAACATAAAATGATGTTCAATAGATATAAAAGATGAGCATTAAGTTCTGAAAGGTAATGACTTTGAATGTTTAATGATTTAATGATTTTATGATTTTGAATGTTTTTTGTTTGTTTGTTTGTTTCTGTCAGAATTATCATCAAACTCAAAGCCATTATAGAAGGATAAATATAGTTTTAAACACCTCTTTTCAAAAATAAATTGTGCTTTAATGACAATTTTTTGTTATTTTCCAACCTTATATCAACTTTGTTGACTTTGCAAGACTAAGTGAACTTCTCAAAATAAATATTCTAATAGAATGAGTTCAGAAGACAGAATCCCTCCTATGAAGCAATAACATAAGCATATGCTGACTGGTTTTGAACATCTGGGTTTTCTACAGCTGCCTGATTGGATGTTGAGATTCTTTCTGGATGTTGAAAAGAGCTGTCAGATAGAGGACAGTTTTATTTGCAACAACTTTCAAGGTTAGAACATTTGTTCCATTCTGCATTAGAAGTGACTCAAAACTGTTCATGCATTTATTTTTTAAAGTAAAACTGTAATTCAATATCTGTTCCCATGATGGAGATTCCAAATTTCCAGCGTTTTGGTGTTTGCAACTTGGCATTGATAGCACACTGATATTTCACAGCTGAATGCAGCTAAGGAGCTCATTTTCACTGCTAATATTTGGGCTATTACTCAAATATTAATTCTTTGATAATCAAGAAACAATAGTCTTTTTCTAACATGGAAGAAATCTGTCCTTTGAGATTCACCCAACTTCCAGCAAAGTATTATGTCTGAGAGACAAGAATCCAGAGTAAGAAATAACACATTTTATATGTCCCCCAAAAGTCTGTGACTCTTACTCATGTTGTCAGATCTAATGTAATTGCTCTTTCCCAGGCTTATTATTATTGTTCCACTGCTGAATTTGACTTTCTGTCATATATTATCCAATCTTTGTGTTTATGAAAGAAAACAAAATTCCACTCACTAGAAAGACTGATATTTACATTTTAGGAAACTGTAGGCATTTATATTGTGCTCATTTATTAGTTTCTTATTGGTAAGAGTTTTCTGCAGAAACTTTGCCTAGGAGTAAAAATCCATCTCACACAAGGCTTTGTGTTTCATCCAATGCAATTTTTCTTCGAGTCCTTCTCATTGTTACTCAACCTTACGTAATGTACTATAACTTTCTAATGGTAAATAGAGATAAACCTGAACATTTGTGAAGACAGCTTAATGACTGTTGAGATGTATATCATTGTATGTTAAGACCTTAGGAAGCTCTTTATGTTTTTACTGTACAGGAAATCAAGGGGCCTTATTCATTGTCTCAAACTTTGGGCATTTCAAAGATGCACCTAGATTAAAAGCCTTGTCACCTTCAATAAAAGACAAAGAAGTAACACCATAGTATAGCATAGACTTCAAATGGCCTGATGCATGTTTATCAAACTTCACAGTTCTGAAAACAATCCTTAAAGCTCCTAAATTAACCTCAAATTGGGTCTAAACTGGAAGTGACGGTAATTTGCAGCTGGAGCCTTCTGAGAGTCAGTGGCTCCATGCAGCTGCAGGGAACACACTGAGCAAGGAACTACCACGGACTTCCCAACAGGAAAAATGTGTCTCAAATAAGCCTGAATGGGCTTCCAAATTAGTGGCAGGAATACAGCTATGCTATGTTATGGATACATAATCTTACTGGTCTTAACATTCAGAAAACATTGCATTTATATTTTTAGAAACTTGTCACTATCTTCAGGATTGTCCCGTTCTCAAATATCTTACTAGGAGTGAGAGACCTAGGTTCAACTGGAGACATACCACCTGTGGAGTGAATAACCAGGTTATTCTGCTATTGGACCAGCATTTTGGAAACAAAACAACGATGTGTGCATTTTTACTACAGGTGTGGTTACCAGACCAGGACTCTCTGGGGACAGAGGTTGTGGGTCTCTTTCTACCAAACTCTAGATTGTAGTGGAATTTAGGCAGGTGACTTCCCTCTTTAGGTAAGAGGTGTGCATAGCACCCAGTTTTAGGTACAGAGATAAGTTTAAGACTAATAAAGCAGGTACCCAATACATGTAGACAGTTGTGAAAGGAGAAGACCAGTAGCAGATGTCTGGCTAGTCCAAATCTATGTCTCAGATTCAAGGACTCTTGGAACTAAAAGACATTGGTTCTTTTGTCAACACTGTCCTCTTAAAACATAGATATTTAAACTGACGGGTCTTTAATTAACCTTAAGTCTTGTAGAACAAAATATTTTGACCTCAGGTTCATTTTTCTTTTAGTTTACATTTTGTTCTGCAGAAAGATTCTTCAAGCTGCCTGTTTTGTTCACCTTTTTAACCTTACATTGTGTTTGCCTTGTCATCTGGTCTTTTTCTTTCTCCTCTCCATTATTTCCCTTGCTTCTTTAGAGACTTTTTCTCAGAAGAATTTACAGCTAAATTTTGGATGGATGGAAGCTTGCATAAAGCCAATGTTCAGTGCTAAAAATTACATGTGAATCTACTCATGTCTTCTGCTTCCTCTTGTGACCGCTATTACTGCTATTTTGATTACTGCTTGTTATTTTGTTCTTTTTTATTTAATACCTTCTGCAAAAATATCTAAACCTGTGCAATAGAGAAAACAATATGCTTCTTGTAGGCAAGAGTCAAAAGAAAAATAAATAAAGGTTCTCTGAAGACCATCAAGATCATCAACATCACAACATGAAAACACTTATTTTTGTAATCTCTTAGCCAAGCACTGGAAGTGTATGGGAAAGTGCAAGGACAGGGCAGGTATTAACTGGTCTCTTCAGAGAGTACGTTTTATACTGCAGTGGACTGATAGTTAAAGACTTCTTCAGGTGGATTCTTTGCATTCATAAGTGTTGGGAATTTTTAGAGGTGCTACAGTTACAGTTTTATGAAGTCAGCAGACCAAAACTTTATTGCAAAATATACAGATTCAATACCCTTAAAGTTATTCATTACAGTGTTTATTTATATTATATATATATCGTTATTTATATATATCGTTTATTCTATATTTCTGCTTTTATTGTTTGCCTAAGAAAACAGAAGAATACATACAATTCCTCCCCCCTCCACTTTTTTTTTTTTTTTTCCTAATAATCACCATTGGGATTCAAAATATTTTTTGTCTGGAAATGACTTTTTTTTGTCTTGGTAAGACTGCCTTGTGCTTAAAAATCCAATGAATGACTAAAATAAAACAAAACAAAACAAAACAATTAAAAAGTCAAATGACTTTTTTAACTCAGAGCTTGGATCTTTTGCCATTATTCTCAAGCCTAGGATCAAGAGCTTCAGTAAATAATGAAAAATTATTTACAAAACGTCTTTTCATACTGAGCAGTAATTTGTTGATCCAATCATTTTTCATCATGTTTGCATGACTACTCTGAAGATGCATCCCACTCACAATAATCAAGTATGCTACGTAATGGACACATAATCTTAGTGCTTTTAGGGTTTACAAAACATCGCATTTTTTCCTATACTGGGGTTAGTTTAGATTACGGATTTCAAAGGGAAAACAAGTCTCGTCAATCATAGGAAACAAAGTTTTCCTCATGGTGGCAGTTCTGGATTGAAATGGTCTATCCCTTCTCTTAGGGTCCTTATTTATTCATAGAACATGGTGGGAAATAACAATCCAAACTGTCATTTATGAAACTGCTCCATCTTTTGTCCCCTGCAAATACACCCAACTCTCTGTAGTTCACCTCCATCACACCACTATTCTGAACTTCTCAATCACCTCCATTGTTTTCTCCACAAACTTATTCTCCCAATGCTTTTTTTTTTTTCACCCTCTACCAATCACTTCTTTTCTCCATTCATTCCTATTATGTTTTTTTCTTTCCTATGTGCAGCATTAGTCTTTTCCTCTCTGCGTTGTAGTGCCATTCAATTTTAGGGGAGCCAAACAGAACTTTCTATGAACCTTAGCCACTTTAGAAATCTGCAGTCTTCTGCACTCCACATTTCAGAGAAGACATAAGGGTGTGACAAGAAAGGGAACAAAGCAAAGCTAAAAAGGTGCCTTATATGGTATCCACAAACTTGGCTGTAGCTTTAGCTTTTGAAATGACTTGTTTGTATTTGATTTGACTGGTTTTGATCCATCACAGTACTAGTAGAACAATTTTTATGTACTAGTAATTACAGAATTCTCCTTCCTTCCTCTCCCCAGTAGCATAGCTGTAGTTTATAGTCTGTCAGTATTTCCATTACGAACTCCATTTTTCAGAGGTCAATAACTCGGTCTGCATCAGCTCAAAACTTGATATACAAATTGTCAAAGACTCTTAATTCACTTTTTATCTCTGTGATGGAAAGGATTTTTTTTTCCTTAGGGAGGTATAATTTATGAGTTTTTTTTTTTTTTTTTTTTTTTTTTCCATATTTGAACCAAAGCTTGACTTCGTCTCTGAAACTGAAATGTTGCAGATTGTTGTCACTAATATGGGTTAAGCTTTCAAGATTTTTTTAAGTAGAATTAAATAGCCAAAATATCCAGAGAAAGCACAGCTACCAAGCAGCCAGTGCAGATAATTTTTATCCTTTTTTAGACTGCATAGTACATTAGTCTCAGTTGCTGACCCGCTAGTAAACAGAGTGTCATGAGTTTTCTAAGAGTGTGTTATGTAAACAAAGCAAAGAAAATAAAAAGCCTCAGAGTCTCAGCTTAGGCCACTTGGTCCACTTCAATCCTACTGCTGGACCTGTGCCAGTTCATGCCACTGGAGATTTAATTCTATGCAGTAAACAGAGGTGAAGATGCTTCTGTCAAATTTTCAACTGCAGCAACTCTTTCCAACTGCATTAATGACCCACAAAGTCATGAACTCAAATGGAGACATCACTGAGGTCTAAGCTGTCCTATTGCACAAAGGTGGACTTTGTATTGCCTTGCTTATGTTTTTTGTTTTTGTTTTTGTTTTTACCATATCTGGAGAGTGTGGTCACTGTTATTAGTTACTGTTATTAGTCACGTTTAATATAGGATTGTTAAGGACTCTCTGAAAGCCAGACTCTCTTGAATAAGCAAACATTTTAATCCAAAAATATTTTCAAACACAAGATGGGGACATGGGATATAGCACAGAAGGGTGTTCTATGCTGATAAATAAAAAATTGAAAACAAACAGACAGGCTTCTGTTTCTATGAAGTAATAACATTGACTTTCAAGTTCTGAAAAAAGGGCAGAAAAAGAGTAACCATCCAATTTTTGTAGAAAGAATAAATTCTTCGGTCCATGTTAATGGCCCAGGTGGAGTTCTGTTCCCCACAAATCCACACCACAGCCTGACAACGAAAGGCATAGGCAAGTAGGAACCTGACTGAATAAATTATTCTATTTTGTCACAAAGTTGTTCTTAGTAATTTAATGTGTCTGTATACCGTATTTGTTGTTATAATAATGACATTAGACAATAGCAAACTACTTAGCACCGTGAAACCATTAAATAGGTAATTATTTTGCATTTACTATTGCTTCCAGAAAAATAAAACTGAAGAAGAAACAATGCCTTTATAAATGAAATATAACAGCATGAAGTGCAAATAAACAGAGAATGCATCCGTACTCACTAACTGCTAGGAAAAAGCTCATCTGCTCAATTCATAATCCAGTGTACTGAAGGCACATCTGATTTTCTTTACCAAAAATTAGCTTAGTTATACAAACAGTACAAGACCAGGTATTTCTTTTCCAGCTGATTTAGCTATTTTGTTCATCCATAAAGGGCTAGTTTGTACATGCACCAATGCACCATTTTCCAGAGGAAGGCCAACAAGCATTAGGAAGAGTGTGCATATGCTTCATGCATATGCAACCTGAATGTTTTGTATTCTACACCTCCTAATTGCAGTAACGTGCTGCCATACAAGTGCTATAGGACTTCAGGCAGCTGGCTGCCTTCCTCGGAGTCCAGCTGTGTGTTCTGGCATATTAATGCACTGTCACATATTAATGCACTGTCAGCCAGCCTCACCCTGTGACATATGCTGTAACTCACAGCAGAGATGGAGGTGTTGTGATGTGTGTGAACAACATAGTGCAGTATACAATGAGTAGTTACATTTTACCAAACTTAAATGTAACCTCCATAGCAAGAGTATAAATACCAGATGTGATTTAGCCTTCATACAGCTTCATTTCAGAAACTGTAAAAATTTGTACTCGTGATTGCTTATGGTTCTCATAAAATTTAACAAAAAATAATCTTTAAGGAGAGCTCAATGTAAACGGCTTCACTTTTTTAGCACTTTTGGGGGAGATTTTTTTTTTAACCTTTTTTATACCACAGAGAAATCAAAATAAAACACCAGTGAAAAACCAATGAAACACTCACTTTTACAAAATACTACCAGAAACATACCTTAATTATCTAAAATGCTACCAAAGTTCACATAAAACCTACAGATTGTGCCACAGAATGCAAACTATCAGTTTGTTCAGTTCAGTTCAGTTGCAAAATCCTAGTGAAGTGTCAGAGCAAATTTTCAAAACAGAAAATGCTCTTTTTGTACAGAGTTAAAGAGGCAATTCATGTCAAAGCATTGTGGGCAAGAATTTCCATTCTTAATGGGATGTTATTAGTCTTTATAGTCCAGATTCATGCTGTGCAGAATATATCATTGTGGAAAGTATGGGCCTCCATTAAAACTGCTAACCAAAACTATTTTCAACTTACAATAAATTCATCTCACTCATCACTAGCATCTGGGAATGTATGCATTTAATCTTAGGAGTTGTCTAGCCTTTTTATTTTCTCCAGTGGACATAAATTGAAATACTTAAGTGTTCTTTATTTTAACTGCATAAGAAAATTCTCTTATGAAAGAATGCATTTTCCTCTATTGGTATTCATGTTCTCAACTAAGCAGAGAGCTTAGATTCATGCTTACCTGTAAGAGATGTAGTTAGGCAAAGTTAATCACAAGTGTCTAATTATCTTGGGTTTTGTTAACTTCACTCTTCAGATCACTACCTGGAATGAACCTGAAGAGCAAACATATCCCCCACATTAGCTCCATAACACAAACCAGTGGCCAACAGGTAGAGATATATTATTGCTTCACCGCTTTCATACCACCTTCATCACTCATGCAGGTAAACAACCATATCTTATTTAAAAGCTTGTGGTAGCCAAAACTTGAAGATGTCCAGTGGCAGTGTCTCAGGTGTATCCCACACCACAGACTTATTCTGCCTGCGCAAATGATCCTGTTCATTTAGTTCCTGGCAGTTCATGCTTCCTAGAAGCATGTTATTCTAGAATAGAATATACACGCCTAGAAGCATGTATATATGTGCAATTAAACAAATATGCGTGTATATATGTGTATATACATGCAATTAAACAAAATATAAGTCCCACTCATCCAGATTATGTTGTACTCACTGAATACAATGCTTTAGAGATGCTTTGCACATGCATTGTACTAATTATATGAGATTTTCCTGTATCTAGCCCCAACTGTCAGAAACCAGCCTAACAGAAGAAACTACCGAAATGATATAGCAGTATTTTTTTATTTTTTATTTTTTATCTCTAACAGAGATATTAACCAGCAGAAAGGACAGGGTGGGCAGTTCCATGTGTATACATATTCATTAGCTATATTTTCTTGCTCAAAAAGTACTAAGCCCATTAAGATTATATATTGACTAATGTTGTTGCTCTAATGTGGGCCAAATTTTCATATACAGCTTTGAATAATATTTATTTCAACAAAAGCAATTTTATGTGACACTGAATATAAAGATTTATAAGATCCACTGTTCCTCAAGTTGAAGATCATGTCTCTGAGCATGGCCACCAATGTTTAACAAGCCATATGAAAGACAGGTCAATTAGATGGTGTAACTTCACCATCGTGCTCTCCCACCTTCCAGCAAGTTGTGGCTCAGTGATTTTATCAGAGGCAATATCCCCATCTTTTAATGTACACTTCTTGGTCAAAGCATGACATAAAAGATTCACAGAAGTTATGTTGGAGGATTGCTTTCTGCACTCATAATTCCTCTGGAGGGTTTTCACATTTTGAAAAAGATGTAAGCTGTAGTTTCTGAGAGCTTGATAGCAAAGATCCCATCTCGGGCAAAGAATGCAATAGTGCAGCCTGGCTCCAGGGAGCACTTGCTGACTTATGGTATGTAAAATGCTGTCCCTGGGAGAGTGAGAGCATCCATTTCTGTAAATTCACATGAAACTTATTGCTTCTGTCCTAAGATAAAATATGGCTTCAGACCCCCTGAGACAGCAGAGGGTTTGTATGAACAAGTGTTCTGACCTTTGGGCTATTGGGAAACAGAAAGAAGAGGATTCTTCCAGATTTTCCTTCCAGAGGAGGAGAGATGAAGGGGTGTGTTTAAGTAGCTGAGCAATACCCAACACTAAGATTAAAGCATACAAAACAGTAGGAACTTCTTGTATAAATCTGTCAGTCCATTTTCAGCTCGTAATGCATTGTCTCTGAAATTTCAGCAGTCAAGAGCTGCTTTATATATCAGTCAAGGAAAAGCTTTGTTATGTTTTTGTGGTTAGAGTCCAAGTACAAATTCTTGCTTTCATACTGACGTGCAAAACGCCTGTCAAGATTCTGAGCCTATTGTATTCAAATCTATAAAAAACGCATATCAGGACCTTTCCTGTACCAAGGATATTACAAACCTCTTTGCTTTTGAGACCAAGGTTATATTTCAAGGCTTCTATAAGCAAAAACATTATTTCAAATTAACTGTTTTATGTCTCTCTTTATTCTGTGCTGAGCAGCAATTATCAACTTACCTCATGTGCTGGCTGTTACTTTGCAAACATCATGGATGCAGGAGGTACATGGAATAGAAATGAAAGTTTACTGAAATAGTCAATTGCTACTAGGAAGGGTAAGCGACTTGCCCCCTGGTATAGGAATATGTCTACCTATGGAGATCTGCAATATAAATCAAAGCAAGGTAGCAGGACAAAGGTCAAAGGCCCTGTGCTTCTCAGCCTGTTGCTGCTGCTTTAGATCCTTCCCAAAAGCTCCTTTTAATCCTTAACCCCATTAAAAATTGTTTGCCTGGTGTATGTTAACTGTCATTTCTCACGCTATACATCATGTTCTTCTTTTTGCCTTTTGTCATAGCAATGCTTTCCGGCACTTCCCAAGGCTCAAACTGCAAACTCTGCAATGAGGGCAGTGCTTTTGTTATGAGCTAGTCCCTGGCACAGCGGGGCCCTGATTCTTATTCTGGCTCAGCAAAATCACTGACTGAAAGTTACATTTTGTGTTGGTCTAGCTGTACTTGAAATGCAGAGCAGGCCTGGTTTCACAAAGCAAACAGCTTAAAGCTACATTTTTTGACCCACACTTCTTTCACGTCAGCTGTGTGTTCAAATCCTGTTCTAAGGTCTCCCTAAGCCTAAAAGATTGCTTTGGTCCTTCTCTAATATATAACTGAGCAGCAGGCAGAGACAAATGTTCATTGTCCCCTTTTGTACATCTACTTGATATATTGACAGAGTTATCCCTGCATGTACTCGTATTACATAAATAGTGATGGCAGCATTCACTGCTTCAAACTTTATTTAGACATGTGTAAAAAGGCCTATGACTTCAATTTACTTGTAAGGCTCTTTCAGTTGTGCTTATTTAGTAAACATATAAATGGCAATGTTATAAGCAGAGGAAGATCTGTGCTTTCAAAGATAAAGAGCAAAGGGAGGCTTGCTGGATAATCAGCACCACTGCATTTCACTTAATAGATGAATATACGTGATAGATACAATAGACATTTATGTCTTTCTATATTAAAAGTGATATCAATTCCATTTTAACATAATTTTCAGTATAACAGAACTCTATGACTTCATCTAAGATAATGATAATATTGATCCCCGTTTTGCAGTATGTCAGGGTTTAAATGTTAAATATTGATTGCATCCCCCAAGGGAAAAAAATAAAAATAAAAAATCACTGTACTTTTCTTTGAAACATCTAAAGGAAAGAGGCCTTTGTAGTAATAATTATGTACATTTTTTCATTTGCATAGTTTTGTAATAGTACAATACTTGGCACATTGATAAAACATGCACGAAATAATAGCAACAGAGTAGCTGGAAAAATCTGTGTGAACCAAACTCAATTAAACAAATACATTTTCATTAAAAATCTGACATAAAAAAATGGAGATGGGATCAAAGCTGAAAATGAAACCACTTCGATTTCATTTCAAATAAACTTGCCAATTAATTGCACGTTTCAAATGATTACCATTGTAATCATTTGTAAGTAAGGTACCGTAAAAATCATTTAGTGAAAACATTTGTGTTTAATACTTGCATCATATTTTCCTGGAATAATCATCTGGTTTTAGGGCCTTTCATATAATATAGTTTTGCCTTTTTATCACTATGACTTGTCTAGACTAGAATAACTATTGTTCAGGTATAATTTCTTGTTTTTAAAATGTACGAATCAGTGTTTGTGAGTAATATGCAGCCACAACATATGTATTTTTAAAACAGTTATGAATAATAGAATAGAAATTCTGGAACTCTATCGTTCTTAGTTTTGTGTTTCTTTATTTGGTGTAATGAAGAATGGTAGCAGTTTTTCAGCTGTTCCCTTAATATCAGTTACAGCCTTTTCTACTAAGAACCATCTTCTCTGTTCTTTTGACCTCCCACTTCATGCAATGACTTTCTTCTCTATCTCTCGTTGCCTTCTAATGTCATCCCTGTCTGGTCTCTAAACCTTTTATGCTTCATTTTAAATTCTGGTATTGCATATTCAAATTCAAAACACTAACTCAGTTTATTTTTCTGAACTTCCCTCCCCAGGGTACTTATCAATTCCTTGCTATCAAAAAGCAATATCCACTGAAATCACTGGAATAAAGAGAAATCCTGCAGATTTCTAAGAACTGTTTTACCTTATAGAGCCAAGCAAGTTATTGATGTAAAACACATAAATGACCATGTCTTTTTATAAAATGACAGTGTCCTTTTAGCCATGTGGGATCAATGGCAACTATCAATGGTCTTCAGACATTTAGGATATCAGAAACAGTATTTTTCTTTGTTTGTCTACCATAGTTGCTGCATTTCAAACACCTAGGACATTAGAAAATAGATTCCCTACTTCATTATATAGAAAAAATATCCAGTTTTGCCCAAGGTGAGGTCAGAGATGTACCGCCAAAAGTATTTGACTAAGAATGGGTAGAGCCTATAGGTTTGCCATGCAGTCCCAGTAAGAGGCAGAAGTTCCGGATGGAAAGAACTGTCCTCAAAGCTACCCACAGGCAATATAGTTCTTAAGAGGAGAAGACTGCAGCCAAAAAGCCAGAGGTCTGGAGACAATTTTTAGCAGTGGGTCAGAATCCTATTTTGATTTCAACATCTGATTTTAGCAACGGAGAAAAAAAAAAATCACCTCAAATAGTGATGATCAATAAGGTCTTAAATGATATTGGCCAACAGAGAACATTATACTTTTTTTTTTTTAGGGGAAAAACAAAAAGTATACATGTGTGTGTGTATATCCATATATATTAATATTTAGCTTTAAAATGTCCCAGTCTTGATTACAGGCTGTGGTTGCTACTGCAGTGGAGATATCCCACCCTAATCATAATCACTGTTCCACTGGCAGCAGATGAATGCATCTTCAGTTCCTCCTTGATTACCAGACTTTCAGTTCATTGCTTCCTTTTCTAGAAAATACTGAGATGCACAACCCGAATATTATTATTCTGCAGTGAATAAGCAAACTTATTATGCAGAGCATGAATGTACTGAACATGATTTTTGCTACTGCTCAGCAAACATCCTGTAGGGCTATACGACTGGATATTAGAGAAAATGTTAAGTCAGCTCTTAGGAAACAAACTGAGGAATATTTGCAGACTTGGGAAGTTCAGTTTAGCAAGTACTTAGCACCTGCTAATAACAAAAATGCAATGATGACCATTAGAAAATTACCAATTTCCTTAGGACAGTACCTTTGCTGTACTCAGATCCCAAATTTCAACATAATACTTTCTGCAACTTGTCATAAAGGAAGAGGATTTTTTTTTAATGTTTATTCATATAGAAATGGAAGATAGCTGTAATTCTCTTCCCCCATATACCCAGAACTGTTAACCGTTGAGAGAGATAGTCATGTCTTAGAGAACTTTATCTACAGAAGAACTTGATAACTGTGTTAGATTTACCCTAACCATCTTGACTGAGAATAACAAAAAGCATTCAACAGTGTACTATGTTACAGGGGACCCTGAATACTGATTCTGGTTTCTGAGCTATACTAAATTAACATAATTTCATTTTTATTGTTATTACCAGTGCTTACAGAGTAAAACTAGTTCAGATGTGTCAACTACACTAGGTACAGCCACAGCACAGAGTGCAGTACTGAGCAATGCAAAGTACTGTATTATAACATATTCCTCTACTACTTTGTACCAGGTTCTGCTCATTGTAGTGAAGACTGTAGCATTGATAGATCTGCAAACACGCTGTATTTAATAACACATAAAGCATATGTAAGGAACTCTTGCCAAGATAACCATATCTTCTTCTAGTATATAAAAAACACCAACAGTCTGTTCATATTTCTTTTCCAGCCATGCTGTTAAATAATTATGTGATCCTATCCAACAAGATAGATCAATCTGGAGGGGAAGATGCAGCTGTTCAAAGTAAAAAACAACTCATGGCCCATTTGTGATCATTGTGGAAATTTTACATCCCCCAAAAAAGCTGTACTCTGTGAAGACTATTCTTTGACGTAAGTTAATCAAGTGTTTGATATAGAAGGATCCTTAGCTTGCACAGACATTTTTTTATTTTCTTTCTCCCCAGTAATGCATTTTTGGGGCTCACCTTTTATTTTGTTTCAGTGGAGCTTATTGTCAGTTACTGCACAATCTAGAGTCATTTTGGAGGTATCTTCTTAAATGTTTTATATGATTCTGCATTTTTAATAGCATAGAATTTGTTCAGTTATGTACATTAGGAGTGGCATTTGTCTTTCTTGTCTTTAAAATTCAAAAAAAAATGTTGCTAAAACATGTTGATTTGAAGCCTTTATAATATAACCTTTCTAAGGGAGTGTATTTGAAAAATGTGTATAAGACTGATGTCGATGTTTTATTCCTGAGTCTGAGCCAGCCATAGCCATGAGGATGTTTTAATGTCAATCATCCTCTGCTTCCCTTAACCTTTAAGAACAGCTTCCACTTGAGCTTAGAGTTCTCTATCCCTCCCTTAGTGAGGCTGCCTAGCAGCAGTCCTGCTTACTCATAGCTGCAATGCCAACACACAAGAATGAACCCTGATTGTTCCTCTGTCCCTTAGCGGGCATTCTCTTTTGCAGGTAAGAAACAAATGCAAAACTATAAATTGCTTGTTAAATTAAAAATAAATAAATAAATAAATAATCATTAAATGCATAAAAACACAAGCAGTTAAATAAATGATAGTTTGGAATCAATTTCTCCACGAGAAAAATGGCAAATTGAGAATTGCAGAATACGTGGAACCACTCACAGAACAATTACTGTGCGCTAGTAGTACTGAACAAAGGAAATTATTTAGATATTTCCTGTAAAATTTCTCAGCCATTGCATTGCAGGAACAACTCTGAGTATTGCTAAAACATAACAACCCCTAATGTTTCCACAAATGAAATCCTGTAAAAAGCTACTATCATTAATCATTAGCTGTAAAATGCTATCAAGCAATTTAACCTACAGAATCAGCCCACTGTAGCAACCACAGTATAGTTCAATCTCTGTAATAATGCATATTCAATTATCTATCTCATCTTCTTCTGTCTTTATTATAATTGATAGTTAGGAACTGCTTAACTGCAACTCAAAAAAAAAAAAAAAAAAAAAAAAAAAAAAAAAAGATTGGTACGTGATCATTCCTGCCCAGAAGGCATATAAAAATGTTAACATGTAATCTATATTTTTCATATCAACTTTGGTTTCAAAGTAGTTCTTAATGCACTGTCTTAGAATGAATCCATATACTTCAGTGGTAGCACCATATTTCAAATTCCAACCCTTACCAGATGTAGCAGACCTGCAGATGCCCATGAAACACATCTGTAGAATTTCATTAAATGGCAAGAGTACAGAAATAAACACTGGAGCTAGCTCCTGGCACTGCTGTGTTGTTGGATGGGCCTCAGTGTCCTTCTGACCAGGACCACCCATTTTCCTCCAAGTGATGCTTGGGAACAGGTATAGGTTAGCATGGGCCAGGAATAATTGCCATAGATAGTCTGAATTCAGTCTAAATGTTTTGTAACCAAAATCCGGCCACACCATGCCAGTCCTGATACTGTTTGCTTTACCAGCTGGTATAGATGTTGCTACAATGCAATGAAATCTTCCAGCATTCATAGAAAGATTGTGCTTTCAGGGACAGGATAAATATATTAAAAATCATGAGTCTAAACTTGGAAGCTCAAAAATATGGGTTATGTTGGGCCCAATTTCACTGCTGGCTTCAGATTTTACACTAACAATTAGCCCATGTGAAGATATGACCCAGACTTCCATAACTCCTAGACAACATTGATTCTAGATAAATTCTTGAGGTAACAACTCATTTCCAGTGTGCTTTTAACCTGATAGATACTGAAAAAAAGCATGCCATCAAATCAACATGAAATTAACTACTGCAGTTTCATTGGTCTTCTTTCTTGGGATAATTTCCCAACAATATTGAATGTGACAATATTACCTTGGCATAGATAACGTAAGAACACAAAACTGCTCTGGAAATCAACATTGAAGGTACATCCAACTGAGAATCCTTGTACATCAAAAATTTAGGGATGCCTATATAGTGTAATAGACTATATTAGAGTAAGAATATAGAGTAATTCTTCCTTCAATATTTACCTTCCAGCATCTAACATCTGTTTTGGTTTAACAGTCGTAGGTGACGAAGCACCCAACTCCCCCTTCTTGAAAGGAAGAGGGGAGAAAATATGGTGAAGGAAAAGCTCATGAGTTGAGATAAGGACAGGGAGATCACTCACTAATTAATGTTATGGGCAAAATAGACTCAGCATAGGGAGATTAATGTAATTTATTACCTACCACTAACAGAGTAGAATAGTGAGAAATGAAAAGTAAACTACAAACACCCTAACCCCCATCCACGTTCTCCTACCTACTCCACCGAGCAGCACAGGGGAACGGGTTGCATTCAGTCTCTGACACTTTTTCTCCGCTGCTCCTTCACGGTCACTCTCTGCCCCTGCTCCATGTGGGGTCCCCCCCTTGGGATGACGTCCTTCCCAAATGGAGCCTACAGGGGCTACCCACAGCTCTTCAAGAACTGTTCCCACACAGCCCTGTACAATGGGGTCGATCACCCAGGAGCAAACTGCTCCAGCATGGGTCCCCCATGGGCGGCAGCTCCCCCCAGAGTCCCTGCTCCCACATGGGCTCCTCTCCATGGGCTGCAGCTCCGGCCCAGGGCCTGCTCCTGTGGGGGCTCTCCATTGGCCGCAGCCTCCTCCAGGCCACATCCACCTGCTCCACTGGGGTCTCCTCCACAGGCTGCAGCGTGGAGATCTGCTCCATGTGGGACCCCTGGGCTGTAGGGGGACAGCCTGCTCCACCAGGGACCTCTCCACAGGCTGCAGGGGAACAGCTGCTGTGTGCCTGGGGCACCTCCTGCCCTCCTTCTGCACTGACCTTGGGGTCTGCTGTGCTGGGTCTCACATTTTCTCACTCCTCTCCCAGATGCTGTTGTGCAGCAGTTGTTTGTTTGTTCTCCCCTTTCTTAAATCTGCTCTCCCAGCCAACCAGCATTTATCGCTCCCTGGCTCTGCTCTGGGCATCGGCAGGTTCCTTTGGAGCTGGTTGGAGCTGGCTCTGATCTGACATGGGACAACTGCTGGGCTCTGCTCACAGTTTGTCCCAGCAGCCTCACCACTACCAAAAGCTTGCCACATAAACCCAATACTTCAACTGACAATTTAGGGGTTTCCTGAACTGGAGGTGACACCAAGTTTGTGTTTGTTTGTTTTTCTCCTGTGAGTTCGTTCAATCTTTCTGCAGAGTGTTACATTTCCGGCTTCCATAAAATCCTATGGTAAACCCACACAATTCAATTTAGCACAGTGTGAAAAGGGATGAATGACTGACTTACAAACACGAATTGACAAAGAATTAATGCATTCATTTGCAGTATCTCATGAATGTTTGTCAGTGTTGTGGCTTTTTAAAATAAACAGATGACCAAACATTTGAACTCAGTTTGATTGAACGTAGTTTGATTGTTACAGCTTTTAGATCCCTTTATGCTCTGTATAGGCTTAAGGAAATAACAGTATTTGCCAGTTTTGTTCCCTTTTATTACGTACCTATAATAATATCAGTATTATCAATATGTTAGTAAAATATATTATCTATTCTGACAATTTTAATGTTATTGTCTTGTTGCATTTGTTGATGCAAACTTTTGATGATACTCTTCTGAAGAATTTCCCTTTGGGGATGTGCTGTATGTACTTGATTTATTTTTATGGTATGTTTTCCAATATTGAAAGAAACATGATTTCGTTTTTATAATTCAGTAAGAAGAGAACAATGTATTCATAGCATGCTTCTTGATCAGTTGTGCAAAGAGACAATTTTATTCTTGGATAATATGCCGATTTATAAGCTTTTTTCCTCTCTCATATTTCTGATGTAAAGGTATCTTGTTGAAAGACAAATAGACTGTAAAAGAAGAAAATTTTACAAGTGCAGTTGAAAGAGAAAGCAGTGTTATTTTCCTGTTAATGTCCTGCAATGAAAAACATTACATTGTGAAAATCAGCTCTTGGAACAGTCTTTATATCATGAGTATGTCCTTGGACACTAAAGGTTGTAAAATGTGCATTCTGACATGTACGGAAGATAGCAAGATTTTGGTTAATGAACTATCCTCTCAATGTGTTGTTAGAACCTAACAGAGATCTTCTGATGTACACTTTTCAGGAAGAGCTTCCTGGTATACTATTCCTAACTATTAGCAACGTGCCAATGCTCAATGAAAACACGAACACAGATATCAAGAAAAATTACTTGTCCTGAAAAGGCTGCTTCACCACTGAATTTATCCTTTCATGGTACTCGGATCAAATCCATTTGTTATCACAGGGAGAAAGCAAGGTAAGGCAAGGCAGGATGTGTCTAAAACAGGTGAGATATCTTTTGAATGTGTACATTTTTCTTTACTGAAGATTAAAAAAAAAAAAAATAGTTGATAAAGAGACATTGTAAATTATGTATTTTAGGGACTGTCTTCTGGCTTTGAGATATCCTGGCATGGATGGTTTGTACTTATAGAATGGCTTGGTTTGGAAGGAAACTTAAAGATCTAGTTCAACCCTCCCCCTCCCCTCCTCTCCCTTCCCCCCCCCTTCCCCAACCATCACCATGGGCAGGGATGCCGCCCACTAGATCAGGTTGCCCAGGGCCTTGTCCAATCTGGCCTTGAATGCCTTCAGGGGATACGGCATCCACAGCTTCTCTGGGCAACCTGTTCCAGTGCCCCATCACCTTCTGAGTAAAGAATTTCCTCCTAACTTCTAACCTTTATCTCTCCTCTTTTAGTTTAAAACCTTTCTCCCTTGTCTTATCATTATCTTCCCAAGCAAAAAGTTGCTCTCCATCTTTTTTCTAAACCCCTCTTAAGTATTAAAAAGCTGCAATGAGTTCTCCCTGGAGCTTTCTCTTCCTCAGGCTGAACATCCCCAGCTCTGTCAGCCTTTCTTCATAGGCAAGGTGTTCCAGCTCCAGCCCTCTTATATCTGATGTATTACTTATATCATTAAACTCTTTTACCTGCTCAAGAAGTTGTCTGAACTGACTACCTTACCCTCAGACCATCCTAATCTCAAGGCCGTACAGGAAGATGAGCCAAGTACAAGGCATGGAGCAATCTGCTTTGAGCAGCAAATTGGTAAAGGCCTCTTCCAACCTAAACAGTTCCACAAACCTATGTTTGTCTGGGAGACTGCTAGTTCACATGGACCACAGGCCTGTTGGTGCCCATGTTAATAGTTTAATACTGTGGAACTCCTGGTATTAACCTCAGGCCCTTTGGCTACTGTACATACACTACATATACAACAGGGGAACAGAATAATGAAAAAAACTTGTTGTTAAAACTGATTCTTTCTTGTTTGTAGTTTTGATTTCAATAATTTAATATTTTCTGAAATATTTTCAGAAAGAAAAGAAAAGAAAGGAAAATAAAATAAAATAAAGAAAAGAAAAGAAAAGAAAAGAAAAGAAAAGAAAAGAAAAGAAAAGAAAAGAAAAGAAAAGAAAAGAAAAGAAAAGAAAAGAAAAAAGAAAAAAAATAAAAAAAAAAGGAAAGAAAGAAAATAGGAGAGGAGAGGAGAGGAGAGGAGAGGAGAGGAGAGGAGAGGAGAGGAGAGGAGAGGAGAGGAGAGGAGAGGAGAGGAGAGGAGAGGAGAGGAGAGGAGAGGAGAGGAGAGGAGAGGAGAGGAGAGGAGAGGAGAGGAAGAAAGAAAGAAAGAAAGAAAGAAAGAAAGAAAGAAAGAAAGAAAGAAAGAAAGAAAGAAAGAAAGAAAGAAAGAAAGAAAGAGAACGAACGAGAAAGAAAGAAAGAAACTAAACACATGAAAATATGTTAAAAATCAAGAATCTAATGTATATCCAGTTTTGCAAGACTGAAGGTGCAGAGACTTGTTCTTGATCTCATCCAAGACAGCTTGAAGCTCAAAGTTGAGCCAAATATCACTGCAGGAGTAATTATTTTTATAGTTGTGGTAGACTCACAGATATGGCCAGTTACACTTTGCGTACCCATTGCTGCCTTGTTTCAGCTGAATCTACTAAGCCTTTGTTAGTTTTCTCCATGACATTCAAGATCTATAAAATTTTAAAAGGCTTTGTTATATCATATCATTATGGCTGACTGCATTAAATACCTTTTTTTCCAATCTCAGTCTATGCTTTTATTCATCTTTATGGTCCTCTGTACTTTTTTTTTCTGGTTACACTATAGCTTTTCTGACACTGGATAACCGGATTGTGTGTATTATTTATAATGTGCTTACATAGTGGTATAAATTGCTGTTTACAGGAATTTTAAAATTCCTACTAATGCACGTGTTGTTGACTCTTAATAAAAGTTAAACTGATGGTTTCACAAAGGTGTTATAAATTTAAAAAGTTGTTCATAGTGTTAACATTCAGCTTGCAGACCAGGCTTAGAGACCACCACTCTGTGTGTATGTGTATGTATATATGTACATTTTACAGGTGAATAACTTTTAAATTAAGCTTGGCCCTACTTTGCCTCTCTTATGATGCCTGCTCAACAGAAGTAATTATAAAGAAACAGTGAAATTTCTTTATGCCAAGTTTAGTCTCAGGTTGTATTGGTAAGATATACTCCTTAGACCTGTACAAGTAACATACAAACAATGTCAGAGAACAAGTTAACAGACAAATTGATTAAGAGCTGCAAGGTTTGAAAAACAGATGACAGAGTTCAGAAAGTTCCAAGATAATAAAAACATAACCTTGTTTAAATCTGCTGTTATCAGGGAGGACTGGAGAACAGAAAGTGCTGTGATTGTTTTTAAGAATGATATTGGCAATAAACCAAAACTGGAAACTAACAAGTTTTTCTTTAGCATTTAGCAAATTGAAAGGGAAATGGCAATTTGGTTTGAGAGTACGTAGATGAACATACGATGCTAAAAAATTTCCATTGACTTCTATAAAGAAAACCACACTTCCTATGTATCTGTTTTTTTAATGTAAGCCAGCAAAATTTAATTAAAAGAAAACAAGATGATTGGAGTTATAATTTTTTAAAAGTTTTATAGAAAATAATATTATTATTCCTGGTATTAAGAACCTGTCTAGTATTTTACCAGAATTACTCAAAAGTTAAAAATATAACAACAGTTATATGAGAGAGAATACAAAACAGATTTTTGTTGGCTTTTACTCTCACCTGATTTGAGCACCCAAAGTTAAAAATTTAAATTAGTCATCTGCAGTCCCTCTCTATTCAACAGAAAGAAATGTGTACATTCTGGTAATGATTTATCATATCCTAAAACAGATCTCTGGTAGGTCAGAGTCTCTGGAAGTGTGTCTCTCACTATTGATAGTAGTCAGAGTTCAAGGGATTTATTCAGATCAATTAAATAAATTTTATCTAGTCAAAACAAGAATCTCACTCTTTGTATAGATTCAGAGAAGCCACTGTGTAATACATGTACCACTAGCACTGTACTGTATTTCTATTACATAGTCTCAAATACTGTATAGGGTTGTTAATCTTCTCTTTGTGTTAAACTTGGAATCCCACAAAAATCTATCTTGTCTAAATAAAATTTCTTAATGAGACAAGTTTATTTCTATAATCGTGGATTTGATCACTGGATCCACATGACTTTAGCATGCTCTGACAATCATAGCATCTTTTCTGTGATAGACTGACCTTAGCCTTATGTAATAGAAAGGAAGAAAAGGAAATTAGGAGGAAAAAATAAATAAATTAATTAATAAATCCTGAGTTGTGTGACCTTCTGGGGAACTTCTAGGCAATCAGCATATTATCTTTCTCAGTGAGTTACACACTCACCTGTGTCACCATGTCAGGATTTTTTCTGCTTAGTTTTTGGCTTGGTTTATAAATCATATAACTAAATCAATGACTCTCATTACTTGTAATGTGAGGTACTGATTTTTCCTTTACCTCTGTTGATTCAAGTAAAGGAATTCTGACAGGGATATGTTGGAGAAGAAGGAAGAGTTGGAGGGAGGGAGAGGGAGAGATGAAAGAAGGCAGAGTGAAGCAAAAGTGGCATACACCTTTTTTCTGGACAGAGTTTAATAATGGATATTGTATACTGACAAATCTAGGGGAAGAAGAACATATTTTTATGTCATGAAATTACAAAAAATATCATATTTTGGATATCTGGATTTGGACTCTTGGACACTCAGAGATGCCCCGGTCTCTATCATCACCACACGCAAAGCTCAGGTTGGTGAAATGCATTCCAAGAGTAGGTTACCTAAAATCTGGTTATTAGGAAGATACAATTCAGTTCCTTTCTAGTTTAATTATTACATTTTTAGTGCTTATAAAACAGGCAGCCAAAAACTGTCTTTAGATAGATATTATAGTCAGCAGTTTACATCGATAGGGTTAGCATACCTAAAATAGTCCTTCACTAATATTGATAGGAGAACAAAAGAGTCTCTCTAGGGCCCTTTGGCAGCAAGCCTGATGGCAGTGACTTGCTTAGAGTAGTAAATTTCTTAAATAAAGATTCAAAAAGAAAAAAAAAAAATCGGATTGTTTTTAACCAGCAAAGAAGGTTCTGTTACCACACAGTATTTAGTATTTAAAAATAAAGTTATATAAAATCTATATTATACATTTTGTAATTTAGTTAGCAGGTGTTTTTCATTGTGTAATTGTAAATCGAATTAAACATAACTGGATACATTTCCAGTGCTTTCCCATGAGGAGTGCATCTTGACCTAAGCTGATTACATATTTTCATCAGTAGCCTAGAATAAATCAAAATAACTGCTGATAAAGTCTGTGAGATGGAGAGAGAAGTAAATAATATAAAAGGCAGGTTGACTATTTCACAGTCAGTTTTCAAAAGAGGCAAGTATAAGGTTGTAGGTTACAGCATCTATAATTAAATTTCACTAACCGTAAGGATTGGGTGAACCTTAACCCTTTGCCAGTGATGAGAGCACAAAATCTAATACAGTCTTGCAAGTAAAAGCAGGAAAATATGAAGTGGAAGTAGCAAGCAGAGCATCCCCCTGTTTTTGAGACTGGCACAGCTGTAATGGAAATACTTGCTTTACATCTTACACCTGCAAGTTAAGCAGGAAGTTGAGAAATCTGAGAATGTTCAAGAAAGAGTCATTTATATACATGATTAATGTAAAATCTAACAACTTTGACATGTAAAAATTCTATGGAAGGAAGCAGAGATGCTTACTGAGCAGCCTCCCTTCCCAAAATGACCTAACAAAACCTGCTGAAGGTTGAAACCTACCTGAGGCTGGGTAGGTTCAGGCATGATATTTTAGGAGTGAGGATATTTAATTCACACATTACTAGTGGACATGGAAGACTTATTTTACTGAAAATTAAATTAAAGGTGGATACAGTTTCCTAGATAAATTCCACTTCAATCACAGATTTTTATTTTTAAAAAGGTTTTAATAGATATTATAAAGAACGTGATAGGTGATGATCATAAAGTTTCTTTTATGTGTCTAAAACCCTACCATAATCTTCTTGAGGGAGGAGGGAAATAGGAAGGAAGGAAGGAAGGAAGGAAGGAAGGAAGGAAGGAAGGAAGGAAGGAAGGAAGGAAGGAAGGAAGGAAGGAAGGAAGGAAGGAAGGAAGGAAGGAAGGAAGGAAGGAAGGAAGGAAGGAAGGAAGAAGACAAAGGAAATGGCAGAGAAAATAAGTATTTTTAAAAACTCTTTCTGTTTATTACATATGGTTTAATAAAGCAAGTTTTTTTCGTGTAGAAATCATCAGCTAGGTTGCTTTAAAGGCTTGCTTCATTTTGAACTGAATCAAGTTCTGGATGCTGAAGCTATTTGGTCCAGGACTCTCACATTCAAAGAGAGCACCTGAGCTGCTGAACCCATCTACCCCTGTTGGCATGACCTTCCCTTTCCTGCAGGACAACCAGATACCCCTGAGATGGAAAAGAAAGATTACACAGCCTTGGGGTCAAACAGTGCCTTCTGAGCTGATAGCCTAGCAAAACACAAAGAAAACAGAAAAGCAGAGATTAGTGAAGAAACATCCCAGAAGACTCAATACTTTGTGATGATACTTCACATAAATTAGGAAGTGGGAAAACCAAGCTGAATGTCTGCTTCATCCTCTTCCCAGCAATGATTTTTAAGTCAAGTTTTCCAGCTACTAGGAGATACTGGCAGGTGCTAGCAGGCTAAGCTAGCTGGTTCTGTGGGTTGCATTTACTCTGAAGATACATATAGTAGCAGACCAAGAAGGCAATGGGGGTGCTGCTCTGGGGATTTCGCTTTAAGAGATTCTGAAGAGCTTCATACCGGAAAGGAAACTTTGAGTTTTCTCAGCAATTTTTAGGGCTCATGTGGTGGAAAGGAGCATTTATTGGCTATCTCAGCTATGCACTGGCAAAGTCCTATGCCTAACTACATCATGTAGATGTTTCTGGCAATGTCCTGAAAATATTGAAATGCTGAATAGAATGTAAGAGCTGTTGGTTTCCATAGTCTAAGTATGTCTACATATTATACCAAAGAGAATAAGGCATACTTCTTAACTGATTTCCTTTCTGCTGAGAAGTGTCCTTCCTTCTTTGGAAGCAGAGAAGCTATGGTGTGACATCTTTAGTTTTGGATTTGCAGAGTAACTTCCATGTCCCATCAAGACAGACCTCCGCCTTGACACTGCCTGAACAGAACATTTTCACCTTTCACTTGCCTTACTGAAATTAGTAACCTTTTTGCAGTGTCTCACCTGCCCTTGGACACCAATCAATACAACTGATAAAACAAAGCTTATGTTCATCCTGCTTTGAACAGTGAATGCCATACATTCTTAATACAATTGAAATTTCTAAGTAATACAACCTTAACGCTCAAACAGAATTCATTAAAGCTGATCAGAAATTTATTTCTACTCAGGAGGTATTCATCTTACAGTTCTTCTTCATAATCAGTGACAAACAGAATATCAGAGAAATCAGAGGTAAAAAGAATGCATTTCTCTTTGGCATGACTGCAGTCAGTAACTGATAACTTCAGCTAAATTAGTTTACTGCTGCTTTTTAACACTGGAGCTTCTTTTGTTTCTGCCCTTCATGTTCATTTTGATTGTTATCTGGAACGATTGCAGCATTCAGGATTTGCTTCTGATTATGGCAATTTGATTTTCCCTGTGCTTGGCTAATTGCATCTCTCATTTCTTGCAGATCATTATGAGAACAGATGACAACGGAAATCAGCTCCTTCAGAAAAAAAAAAAAAATGCAGTCCCAGGACTCCAAACTCATGAAAGTCTTCAGCAAATTGATGCATGCTACATTTCTGTATGATTCTTTTTCTTCCTCTCTCCTTATTTTTTTTCTTCAGAAGAGTGTTTAAACATATATTTAATTGAAAATTTCATCAAGAAGGGAAATTTTCAGTAGGACCTTATAGATTTAACAACACACATCCTCTTAAAAGCATACATGTATGTGATTTTAGAAGATCTATGAACATCCTCAAGCTTAAGCAAACACTGTTCTGAACTGGAAAGCTTTTCTGAATCCAATATCTACATAGAGTTCCTTGCAGTAGTCACCGAAATCCAAGGACATAATTTTGTGGTCCCTTAAAGTCAACATGACCTAGCAGCAACAACAGAGGCTGCCTGACCTCTTCTGTCAGTACAAGCATTTTCATTGTCTCATGGTAACACTTTCTCTAGAACCTTACCAGGTGGAAATGCAATGAAACTAGACACCACCTCTCATACTTAAATGAAAATGAGATTATATAATTCTGTAATCTACCATAGGCCCAAGCATGTATACACTTTAGCACAGAGGAAATGATAAAGTATTTTCCATGTGCCTGTGAGCTCATGCCAATGGAAGATATTCAGCAGTCCTTCAAGGTGATATTCAGGAGATAATTTTTCCATCTCTCTTTTAAGACTTGCATAGATTCTTACTTATACATCCTTTACTGAGAGTATCTGCATAGTCTAGATTTAGCCACTTCTGAATACAGATAAAAGAAATATAATTGAAAATTGAACAAATTATCATGTAGCCAGTTATGTAGAAATATGTCTGGCATGTGGAAAATTTGACAGAGAATGAGAATAGAATGAACCTTGGAAAAGGGAAGGGAAGGGAAGGGAAGGGAAGGGAAGGGAAGGGAAGGGAAGGGAAGGGAAGGGAAGGGAAGGGAAGGGAAGGGAAGGGAAGGGAAGGGAAGGGAAGGGAAGGGAAGGGAAGGGAAGGGAAGGGAAGGGAAGGGAAGGGAAGGGAAGGGAAGGGAAGGGAAGGGAAGGGAAGGGAAGGGAAGGGATATACATATATCTTGCTATAGATATGCAATTGATACTTGGAAACTGTCAGATGTAGTCAGATGTAATGCAATCTGCATTCAACTGAAGGTAATTACTTTGCCATAAGCAAGAAATGAATGATGCAATATTCTGTGCTTGTCTTTAGTGCGATATTCATGTGAAGGGCCTAGGTCCGCCAAAAGAATAAAAGGTGCTGCAGTTGCATAATAAAATGTCATTATTCTTAATACATTAGACCACAGAAAGGATCTGTCATATAAAAAGACACATTCTGTGATACCAAGCACATAGAAATTTTACAGTCCACAGTAAAACCTCACATTCATCCCCTCATAGGGACAGCAGTGTTTAATACACTTTACTGACTGTATTGTTAGTTTTACATTGTGAACCTGAAGATACTTATATTTTGTCATGCTGTCTAATGCTCTGTGCTGCAGGATATTGGAGCCTAGTGGACCATGCAATTAGAATGCCAGAGAAATAGTAACTTATGTAATTTAGATATGAAATCTTCTATGGAATAACAAAATAATGCATGGTAGTTATGCACCACTGCAAAATCCATCACTAGAGGAAGTGTTCTATGAAACAAGATATATATGTGTATATATATGTATATATAAAGTAGAACACAACAAAGTGCTCTTACAGTACTATATTGTTATCTACCAGTATCTCTTGATGAAAATGTAAAAATATAATCTTCTAAAGTGATTCAGCCACTTTTCATGTTCACTAATGACACAGCTACAGAGGAAATATATGCACATCCTCTGTTTATCAAGTGCTAATTTTCAAAAATTATTAGCTGAGGGAAATATATCATGCTCTGACCATATTCAACTTCTTCAGGTTCAGATATGCCCTCCTTCTGAATTCATACTTATTGCCTTTAGCAAACTTACCTGAGTCTAATATATCAGGCTGAAGGTATTCTAGATTGTGCCAGTATCTAGTAACTAAGAATGTGACTCTTGGTATTAGTGCCCAACTAGCTATCTAACCAAATTTTGTATGCATGTTTTTCACTGGATATTGACTTCAGAGGCCAAGATTGCACCAATGAAATATTAAATATTAAATCAGATTGTGTGATTAAATTTAAGTTAGGAAGATAGGATCTCATTTGAGGTTTTCAAAGGAGTGTGCTTTTCTCCCTTTTCCATACTATGAATTTATGCTCGTGTTAAATACCTAAACTAGACACCACATTTAATTACTATTTAGAAATTTTAGTTCCATAATTTACTGAAACTAAAGCTAGCTGCTGTGAAGCTGTCTGCATCTTAAAAGATGAAGCTCATCATTTTACATATAAGCATTCTAATAATCAGGACTGCCCGTCCCTTCCTTTTTTTCTTTCTGTATATGGTGAAAGATTATTTACTAATTGCTCTATACTTTTCAGAACATTTTTTTTTCAAACTTTATTACTTATGAAAACCGGGAAGAGATTCTGTATGACTAGATCATGCAGCAGGACTGCAATTTCAATCTCTGCTAGGACTTACGTCCATACAAAGGATCCTTTGAATTCAGACAGGAAAAATAAATAAATTCTAATTGGCATGGTGAATTATAATTGCAGTATCAACTCTTTAATATTAAAGTTGTAAGTGGGTAGAGTAATAGGTCAAGAAAACACAAACTTTTTTACTTTAACTGTTATGACAAATATTCTGGATAGTTATCCTTTAACAAAAAGCACTTGTCAGTAGCTTCAGAATTTAATTTTAATTTGCCTAGTCATTAGAGACAGATTTGAAAAGCCAGATGTCAAGGCAAGCACCATGGTATATTTGATAGCTAGTTAATGGTCCTTGAAATTCAGAAGCAGTATGTCAGCCCTACGAGCTCCCTTCATAACCAACCCCTGATCTCCCAGGCTTATGCCTTCTTTTGTTTTTCCACTGCTTTTATTAAGACTAACAACTGAAAGTGGGAATTATGTTGTTTTTTTGTTTGTTTGTTTAGAAGAGCTAGAATATCATGTAACATCATTTTAATGTTCATCATCTCTGTGACTTCATGACTGTGAAGCTTCAGAAACTATACATATAGTTTCAAACAGAAAAAAATTGTATCTTTTCTCTGCAAATAAACTGTGTGCACTATATAGTTATGCTGCTTCTATTCCTGATTATAAAATATTTAATTTATGCCAGATTAGTATAGCATTCCACCCTTTCTACCTTATGAAATGAAAGGGGCTCTTTGGAATGCTCAAGAGAGCCAATTTACACTGTAGGATGCGTGCTGGCTTGAACTCTCAATATGCAGTTGAAGGTGTGATTTGGCTTCTCAGCTTCTAAAACATCAGTTTGGGTAAAACAAACATCCTCTTTTCAGACTCCCTCAAGCACTTTGTCAGATGGAAGCAGTTTTTTATAGCAGGTTGTTGAAAGAAATGGCACATACACTACAGGGAATGAAAAAGGTATTAACAAACTAAGCAGGGTGTTTGAATTCTGTGCAGAGTCATCAATTGCAGTGACATTTCCTTCATATTTGAACAATGAATATCCCTGCATGTAGGGTCATAGAATAAATCAAATCTTTGTAGAAAACAACAACAAGCAAGGAAACAAACAAACAACAACAACAACATCCTACATCCTCAGCAAGTAGAAAAACTTAGCTATTCATAGTGTTGTTTTTTTTTCGTTTGGTTGGTTGTTGTTTTTTTTTGCAACCTGAGCATCAGTATTTTTCCATTTGGGGTGAAGTTAATTAAATTTTGTAGTTTTAGTGTCAGATAGAAAAGTTTTGCTTGGTACATATCTGTCAAACAAATTAAATCTTGGAGATGAGCATAATGTAAATGTTTAAAAAAGTCTCACCATATTTGTGAGACAATCAGAAATATCTGGTGTAACAAGCAATGTTTCCTACAGACTGCTCTGACATAGTACTTGTAGACCCAGCTCTGAGACATGCTTGATCAGACTTTCTGCAGGCTGCTCATGATAAGGTCAATGTCTTCTCCAGCCTCTGCCACCTATTATTTTTCATTTTATTTTATCAGATTTAACAACTGTGTGAGCATTGACCAAACTAGCCCATTTGTTAGGTGACTTTGGCCATCATAAGGGGATTGTGAATACATAATCTGTGTGCTGAATCAGGCCAGCGTCCATCTAGTCAGAAACATTCTCTGTAATGTCAGTAAGGACTGTCTACTGCAGAGGAGGAATCATAGCATAAAGTCTTTGTGCTCTAATGGTGTAGAGTTCACCAGAACACATTAATTCTCTGCAGATGTACACGCACATATGCTATTAGTCAAGGTTAAGCCTCCATTTTGAACACTGCCTCTGAGTCTTTCATGAAGGTCCAAAAAATGCAGTATAACACTTAATCTGATTGCATAGGCTTACCAGGTAAGATCTGTTTGTCTATAGAAGTCATGCATGGTTCCTTTTACCAACTCATTAACATCAGCTGAATGCAATTAACTGTTGGCCCACTCACTAAATATGTATTATATTTATATATATTATTATATATTATATAATATATAATATATATTATATATTATATATTTTATATATAAGCACTGTCATTTCCAGTCCTTTGAAGAGGACAAGGCTCCTGTCATTTATTTATTAATATATTGATTTTGAAAAAATAAATTAAAAAATAATAATAATATATAAATTAAGCTGCTGAGGAGGATTTATATTAGAAGAAGAAGAAAAAAAAATAAATAATAGCAGTATTTAGATAGCATTCTGTACATTTTTCTAAATCCTGGGAACACTCCGAAGATGACATTAAAGTTCTTAGAATTTGTTTCTTCACCATTTCAGATCACCTTTAAGGAATCTCAGCCATACTTTAAAATACAATAAGCATCCAGCAGCTGGGAGTCACAGAGGATTCTTCAGTGTGCCTAGGGAACTGCCAGCAGTAGTCAGATTTTCTTCTAATTATAACTCTTCAATCATCCCCGTGGAAAACTGTTTATGTACACACTCCTCATGAAATTCTGTCATGTAGAAAAGATCTGGAAGTTTTATTTTAATTCAATTGACCTGGAGTGGGGAATACACAAAGTGCTAAGCCTGGGTAATCCTTATTCATGCTAAAAAACATTTATCCCCATCAGTAATACCAGCTGTACATTCTCCAGGGGGAAGAGGTTTTGCACAGCCTGAGCTCATCAGGCACAGGGCTGTACAGCACCAAACTCTGCAGAGGCTCAGACTTAGAAAACTGACTCCACAGAAATCTCCAAAGTTACCTTTTATTCTACATCACAGCAAAAGCATAAGAAGTTTAATGTACATTAAAATTTAATTTAAAAGTGTGATATAAATATAAAATATTCATCATGGTAAAAAGAAATGAATTGTTCAGATCCAGGAAAAATTGGTTCTCATTTTAGTGGTTTTAATTTTGAATGGAAACTCTTTTAAAGTTTAAATAATCTCCTTCATATTTTTAAAGTATTTTTTCCCTTTTTACATTTGAACAAAATGAACGTGTTTCCGTGATAAGTTTAGATTTTGAAAAGTTGCTTTTTCTCACCAAAACAGTCTATTTGAATGTGTTTTTCCAGCTCTATTGTTATATTTTTAGCTACAGGATGAATCAAAATGACAGCCATAGACTTTCACTGTCACTGAAAGTTTATATAATTTTCCTTGAAGTCTACTCAGAAGGCAAGTGAGAAGTTCATCTAAAAAAAAATAATTAAAAAAAAATCCATGACTGTGGAATATTTCTGCTTATCAAGACAGAAATAAAAGGAGCCATATAAATAAAATAATAATAAAATATAAAATAATAAAATAATAAAATAATAAAATAATAAAATAATAAAATAATAAAATAAATAAAAAATTGCCCTCCCACAACACCAGCCCCCCTATGCAGCTTCCCAGTCAAAAAGAAAATATGTATGATATAGAGTGTTTTGTTGCCCGTTAAAAGATTTTGTAGATTAATGACCTTCTGCTATGACAAGGTAGCAAGCAGAGCAGTTCCTCATCTAGTCCACATGTTAGCAGAAGGGCTCTTCTTGGGTAACTTAGAGAATTCAGAATTTGTCTTCCTGGCTGCTCTCTGAAAGATGGAGAAAAGTAGTTCAGGCAGCTTATTTTGGAAATATTTGTTTCAGTTGTATTTCAAATACTATAACACATTATTTTTCATTCTACTATGTTCCCAGAATATTCATAATAACAACCCTTATAGCAAGGATCATGATAATCGAACCAGCTCTGGTGGCTATTCCCATAGAAAAGTCCAATTGCTACCTGATCTGAGTAAAACAGAATTATCCCATGCAATATCTGCTTTGGCAGCTCTTTTAAGGTACAATACATGTATATTACATGTACAATACATGTCACATGTGTGTGACAGATTAAAGGGGAAATTCTAGAGATTTATTCTCACTTATACACAGAGAGAAGTATAAGTGCTCCCCCTTTTACCTGGCCTCTCCTGCTTTCCTCTTGAAATTTGTATTTCCTGTGTGGAAAAAAAGTAATGAAAAAAAATTTGCTTTAGCTACTACTATCCTTTAAAGACTGTGTGATCAAGCCACAATACGGTTTCCCAGAATTTCTGCAGTGGCTTCACAAACCGACCCTTGCAAAGGAACAACACCAGAAAAAGAAAAAAAGAAAAAAAGAAAAAAAAAAAAAGTGCAATTGAGTCACATAACCCTTCCCACAGTATACTAGAGGGGGAAAGAAGTGGCATTAAGAGGCTGGTCTTGAGACCTACAAAGAGTTCACATCATGCTACAGTAACCCATCAGACTTTCTGTTACTAATGGGTCTATAATTCAGTGTCAACTTTCAGCAAGGAATTATTACTATTATTTTTAATAATAATACGATTTTTAAACGTTTTACTTAAGCGAGGACAGTCATTTAGGATAACACTACCATACACTGTGTTACTCTTGCAAAGCCTGTCTTCCACTTGTATTTCCAGACAAGTCACATGTGTATGTATTTTAAATGCTGCATTTCCTATGGAATCTGGGAGAGAGTTGTCTACCAACCCTGAAGATCTGGACTTAAGTGGTATATTTTATGGTGTATGTAGTAGTAAATAAAATGTCACGGGCAGCAAGTTCAGTTGCTGGAACCCAGTAATCTGTATCATGAAATTGCTGGAGTAATCTTGTCACATATTAGGCCTACATCAAGAAACTCTACCCCATATAATTGTGGAAAGTAGTTTGGAAGCTTACATTCATCAGGAAATATTCCCAAGAGGTAGGCTGGATGGAACTCTATGCCCTTGATGCTTAATTATGTATACATGGTCAAACTGCCAGTTCTCTTCCGTGCCAAAAATAGGCCCTGCTGTTGTTATTTTGCTAGAATAGATACAGCCAAAGAGAAATATGAATAAAATTAGTCTTCAACTACTTGGTTAAAGTTGTTATCACTCAGATATCCATAAAAATTATAATCCTTTGAAGAGAAGGAAACATAATGTATATGTTCCACCCAGGATGGGGCAAATGGTTGAAGGGAATAGAATCATAGAATACCCTGAGTTGACAGGGATCCACAAGGATCATTGAGTCTAACTCCTGGATCCACACAGGACTACCCACAAATCAGACCCTATGTCTGAGAGCGTTGCCAAAGGCTTCTTGAAATCCAAGAGGCTCAGTGACTTGACCACTTCCTTGGGGAGCCTGTTCCAGTGCCTGAACACCTTCTTGGTGAATAACCTTTTCCCAACACCCAGCCTGACCCTCCCCTGTCCCAGCTCCATGCCATCCCCTCGGGTCCTGTCACTGTCCCCAGAGAGAAGAGCTCAGTGCCTCCACCTCTGCTCCCCTCATGAGGGAGCTACAGGCCACCATGAGGCCTCCCCTCAGGCTCTCTTTTCTGGGCTGAACAATCTACGTGACCAGCTGCTCTTCATACACCTTGCCTTCTAGACTCTTCACCATCTTTGCAGCCCTTCTTTGGACACTCTCTAATACATTTCTTTCTTACATTGTGGTGCCCAAAATTGAGCATGGTACTTAAGGTAAGGACATACCAATTCAGAGTAAATGAGGTAAATTCTGCTTAGTTAAAAATGTCTTCTTCATTTGAATATTAATCATTGCAGAAGTGCTAATAAAACTGTGCCATTTATGCTGCTATACAAATTAATTAATTAATTAATTAATTAAAAATAAAATAAATAATTAGGAAGCAGATAGCAACCAGAGAAATTCTTAGGATGACTGCTGGAAAGATTTTTCAACACAACAGTGGTTGGCACCACAACAATGGTGTTTATTCTCGACATTTATATTTAAACAAGTACAGCTTCCAATGTGCTTTTTACCCATCAGTCCAGGTTAAAACTAAAACTCAATTTCATTCACAATCAAAACACTCTACAGAGTAGAGACAGAAGGCAATGGGCAATACACGTATATCGGGGCCCATATATATCACATATACACATAATACACATATATCATCTTATAAAAGCTCCAAACAATATTTCTTACATTAAACCATGGATTCATGTAAAGTCAAATGTTTCCCAAACTTCAGGGATTACTTCTAATGTAATATATTCTTTTTCTCCAGGGGAAAATTTCTATTTTCTTTTTTGTTGTTGTTGTTGTGTTTTGTTGTTGTCATTTTTTGTTTGTTTGTTTTCAGTGGCACTTTTGGATAAACTTTTGCAGGAAAGCTGATGATTTAGGGAGAGCACAATAATATTTTTGAACTATATTGCTTATGTGCCATTTTTAAATTTCAGAAGTCTTCGAGGACAGTTGGAGTAAAAAAATAAAAATGAAAAAAAGAAACAAAATAGTATTAAGCAGGTGGAATTACCTTTGAAACTTTTGGCTAGGGTTGTGGGATGTGCTTCAGAGTAGTATAGATTTCTCTTTAACAAATTACACAATATATATTTCACTTAATAGTTGTGGTAGGAAAAAAGGAGATCCCTTGTCAGACAAAAAAAAAAAAAAAAAAAAACACAAAAAACAAACAAACAACGACAACAAAAAAAAACATAACGAGGAGGACCCCATGTATTTCTAATATTTTGATTGCATTGGAGATGCATTGGAGAACAATCATGACTCTGTTTAAGTACACCAAATTTCCACCTGAGTACTTGACGATGACAACCTAAACTTAGCTGTGCTTGATTAAACAGGTTCTTTGTGGCACTTTGAGGGTCCATAATTCTCTGACATATACAGTTACAATTACAAATACATGCTGGCATTCACTTATCTGAAATGAAAACATTTACCTTCCCTAGGATTCAGCTGTCCATTAGAGAAACTCTCATCTGTGTTTGATATTCAGTCTGATTTAGTGTTGTTCTATCCAAGATAGAGATGGCTATTGGATTCACTTCTATGACTTAGTTAACTTAGAGCTGTCTTAAAAATAAATAAATAAATAAATAGATAGATAAAATTACATTATTTAAAAATATGGTGCAGTGATTTAAAAAGGAATTGTGAGTTCCCTGAGAGTAAAAATAAATAAATAAGTAAAATTGAAAAGTCCTAATTCAATATAAAAAGTTACAACTCTTTCTGTAATACATTATAAACCTGTAAAGTTGAGATAATAACATCCAGAATTTTCTCCTGGAATCCATACGGAATAAAGGGTCTGGATATATCTTTTAATACTGGACCACTACTGAATCCCTTTTTTACATGTATACTGGATATACCTTTTAAGCCAAACTTGTCCTGTACCATCATCCAGAGTTTAATCAAAGAATGTCCCCTGCTCTGAATACTCTGACTGTTTACTGTCACAAGGGAAGGGCTGTGCCTCCACGGATAAGTGACTCCCACTAGCAGTTTTTTATAACCGTGCTACAGAAACCAGAAGAGATGATTAAACTGAAGATCTAAGTAAAGTATTCTCAGCTGCCATTTCTCTAAGTATCTACATGGCCATAACGGGATTTCAACACGTCAGCATCTAGATTAGATTAGATTCCTCAGCCTTTACATATCCTGCAGTCTTTTCAGTTCTGTCCCTGTACCACAGACTCTTCTAGACGTGTAATGTAGCTTCTGTTCACCTTTGCAACCCAACCTTTCCCCACTTGTAAGGAGTTTCAGTAGCATCATGATAATTTCTGGTCATGTCACAGCTGTATCCACGTGAAAGACAAAGGTCAGCCCATGTCTTATTACATCCAGTATGAACTGGAGTAGTCTGTCCAGAACCTACCACTGAGTGTGAGGACATGCAGCACTCAGGATTTGTATGATAATCTCAACAGTTTCTCTAGGAATTCCACCAGTCAGTACAAAACTGCATGATATAAATATACAATCTTCATAAAATTGAACAAATTAATGTCTTTTAGAGTCCCAGTTCAAGTGTTATCCTCTGTAGCAGCCGTCAGCAACACTCCTCATTAGTATCAGTGAGTATATTATGTTTCTTAATTAGAAACTCTTAAACTTTTTAGTCATGGGAATTCAAGGGTAACAAAAGAAGAAGAAATAGTGTGTGATTCGTTTTAACGGCACATTTACATGCTCTTGGCTGGAATAGGAAACTTGAAGTCACAGTCTTAGTCTTGCATTAAATAGGTAGGAGTATACTGTACACTATCCAGAAAACTCAGAACTAGATGAGGATAAACATGAAAGAAAAATTCAGAGTGCAGAAGAATGGATATTTAATCACCCATTGGCACTAATAATAGAGTTTACTGAAACAACTGTGAATTTTCCTGTTCAAGTGCAGAGCTTTAGTAAGGAATTCAATTCCAAGGTCATAGGGGTGGCAAGAGGAGAAATGCTCAAAACATGGGTTCTGGAGAAATCTTGTAGTCAACAGCATAGCTCATACTGACAGCTGGGTCATGGCCATGCCATGCTCAACCCAGCAGAAGAAATCTGGCACATGCTGAAGGAAAGGAGATTCCTTTATTAATATCCTCTACCTCCCCAATGCCCCGTTAATATTTTTAACATAGCAAAGGAATAGAGAAGCTATTGAAATAGTTAAAGCTACAAATGTTTGCTAGAAAATGCAGCTAGTGATTTATATCATACTCCCAAATACATAAATAAATAAATACCAATAGATGGTTTAACTATAATGGTTTGTGGTGCTACATTTTCTTACTGTAATGAGTATTAGTAAGTTTGTCTTAAATTTATTCCTCCTTATTTTAGGCAAGGTTTATTCTAGCTATCTGAAGGTCAGGGTCCATCTCATCTAACTCCAACCATCTAAAAATTGGACACTTTAAAGTCTTAACAACTCCTCTGAGCTCTCTCCACAATCTCAAAAGATAGAAAGACACCTTCAGAGTGTCATTCATCCTACCAATATTAAGGGTCCAAGGTATTTGGAGATATTTGTGTGTTTTTGCTAGCTGCAGAGGAAGCCAAGGCTCTTTGCATTGCCTGGGTTCATCACATAGATGGTTATGGCTCACCGCTCTGTTAGCTTTATGAATGGAAGTGTGGGAGTGTACAGCTGGGAGGAAAAAGAAGCAGATACTTCTCACAGCTTGATTTCAGGTGTCATGTCTTGTCACCTGATTATTTTCCTCTGTGTGTGTTAAGGGGAATGTCACATAGTCCAACCTTGGCAAAATGGCTTGTATAACACAGCTGTTGGGATATGAGAGTGAGTGTAGGCAGTGGGTCATAGCAAAGCACACAAATCTTTCTGAGAAGGTGCTTGCCCCAGGCTGCACATGTTAAAGAGGAAGGCACCATCAGCTGACTGAACAGGAACTGGGTGCCACCTCAGAGGGGTTTTTCCCCTGTGCATCAGGGGTGAACCCTTATCTCCTGTGGGAGAGGGGTACAACTCCCCCAGATTGGTGCATGTGCCTGAAATCCACCTGGCCTGTGGGAGGAATCCACCTGGCCTGTGTGTCATTAAAGTATACTTAAAATTTGTTATAGCGGGAAATTTCAAAAGCTGTAGGTGTTTATTAACATTTTGTAAGTGTCTAGTGTTGTGATTTTACTGTTGTGTTGTTGAAGTCAATCTTTAGTATATGGATTGGCAGGTGTTGTTAATACATCAGTAAAACCTTTTGATCATTGTTTGGTTTACCGAGTGAAGTGAGTATTTTTTTCCCTGCGTCATTATTAACACATTATATTAAGTCACAGTTAGTTGGAGGTCACTCATGCATCTGACCTGTAACACAGAAAAGAGGATGTTTCCTCTCTTCCCAGCATGCAGAGTAGTTGCAGATGCTGAGGTGCTGCTTCTCAGTATGATACTCTTTGTTGTCTGATGTTGAGAACTTCTCCCTAGAGACTGGAAAGACACTTATTAATTTTTTTTTTCCTAGTGACACCTAAAACTTAATAACAATTAATCATAAATTATTGTGTATTGGTAATGTCATTATTTCATACAGAAATAATGATTTCATTAAGACAGACAGAAATAATCAGTCTTTTTGACATTTATTGTAAACGACTAGAAGTTCTATCCATCAAAAATATACAGAAAAAAAATATTCTGTGCTAAATTTACCTTAAATTTTGGTCCACTTAATGTCTTTCATCAATTTCTATTGTCTCAGTTTAACAAATGGAATCATAAATAATGCAATCTACATCAATTGCACTTATTTGCAATTAGAATTTTTTTGGTGCTCTGTTTTATGAATATTTAATAAACTGTGTAACCATGATGGAAGGAGTGCAATTTAGAGGGACATAATGAATATTTAGAAATTCTTGCTTTGTGATCTCAACTTCTGATTTTAAATTAACATCCAGTAAATCTTCCTGTACAATGCTCAGCTCAGCAAGCCTGACATTTTCCTGATCTAGAAATACATGGATGATTTCACGATATGTTTTCTACTTAAATGGGATTAGATTTATTTGTTTTTAAAGTTTCTAATCATTATGGACTGAAATTTTATATAGAGTACACATTATAAAGCACACATTATAGGGTTTCTATTAACAAAAACAAATTAGTCCTAATGCAATTTGTGTGATGCAAAAGAGAAATATTACATGTAGTTATTAGAACAGAAACAATAATTCTCCAAGAATTCTGGCTGTTTTGTTAGGTACAAGAGTAACTAGATGAAAGTTTTGTTTTATTTTCTCCAGTAAGCCATAATATCTTTATTCTAAAGTATATTATCGCAGGGTTAATTCTAACACACTGCTATCAATTTTCAACATTTACCAGTCTTTTAGAGTAAAGCAAAATAACAGGAAGATAATTGACAAAAAAAAAAAAAAAAAAAAAAAGAGAGATTAGACATATTTTTCCAAGAAAAAAATCTCATGATTCAGTGGCCACTATTCAAACTATGGCTTATACTTCTGAAATGTGCATGAGATACAGGACAACAGAAGGATAAATCTCATTTGCAGAGTGCTGTGATATTGGAGGTCTCTCTGGAAAGTGCTATGGATCAATGAGAGCTTGGATGTAACTCCCCTTCACTTTGCTTCAGAATTAGCTGGACACACAGGAAATGTGTTAAAAATATGCCTCATTTCAGAGCCTAGACACCTGCAAATCAGGCATTGAAACAGACTGAAGGCAGGAGTCTAGCAAAAGCACTTGGAATAAACCTGATCAATACTTCTATTAGAGAGAGAATAATAATGATTTTGTTCACACTATAGTACTTGGAATAAATTGAGTGCAGAATGGGAAAGAAGGCCCGGTGGCCTCACTGAACATGCTACATTGTTCATCTGCAGGCAAAAAGTCTTACCCATTCTGCTGACTGTGTTACCACTGTGAGCTTAGGTCTGTGAATCCTGCAGGTAGATGCTAACCGCCTAAGTATTATAGAATAGCAATCACCTTCCTCCACCTCACCAGAACCAAAGGGAAGAAGGCAACATCAATTTGAATGAAAGTGCTGAAAATGAAACAGCTGGAGGATGGCCATTTCTAACTTACTTGATGGAAAGATGAATCTTTCTTGATTAAAAAAAAAAAAAAAAAAAAAAAGATTTTCTGGCAGAATATTTAATATTTGGAGGGGGGGGGAGAAAAAAATAAAAAATAAAAAAATAAAAAAAAAAAGAAGAAAGAGGAACTACTCACAAATGATGTAAAAGACCAGTGGCCACCCATAAAAGTAGTTTCCTTCTGCACAACAGAGTGGGGAGCGGGGATGGAGCTGGGCTGTGCATTGGGTGAGTTTGGTTTCTCCTGGGCTGTGTTCAGGCTGTAACAATGTGGCCATGAGGGAAGATCCAGTGCTATCTGACAAGAGCAGGTTTAACTACTGCAGTGCCCCTTGTTCAACAGAGTCCCTCAAATCTGGTAATCTCTGCAAGCACCACCGTTCATAGAAGAGAGGTTGAATTTTTGAGTGGGCAGCAAAATAAGAAAGAACTTGTTTCCTGACAGCCCTTCTTTTATGTTACAATAAAGCACAATTACCAGCATGGTTGCAGAGCCTAGAGTGAAATAACTGCTTCAAATACAGGCTCATTTGGAACCTAATTATTAAATTACTTGAGATTGGTATTTGATTACAAAATAGTTTGGAGCTTATTGGCATTTTATCTCCTAGTCTTATCAAAGATGACATGAGCAAATATTTATCTTTGATATAAGACTGTGAATTATCTCATGGAATATGACTATTGCTGGTTATTACATGAGTTTCAATTTCTTCCTAAGCAAGCTATTACTTTGTTTATCTTTCACTTGAGAGTCAAGATAAAGCATAAACAGAAATGAGCTTGTTTCCCTGAAGCTGGAACTGTTTTTAAGAATGTTCTGACTACAAAGATGGAAACAAGACTTAAAGTATTTGCATTGTAACTAGTGTTTGATCAAAGAAAAAAAAAAAAACTGATAATAAAAAGCTTGATTTGTCTGAATGCTGTTATGTACTCCTTGTTGAAAGGGAAAATTTTAAATGGAGAAATAAACAATTTTTGAAAGAATAAATAGAAATGGTTGTATTGGGTTTATGGGGCAATATTTTGGTAGTGGGAGGCTGCAGGGGTGGCTCTGTGAGCAGAGCCCAGCAGCTACTCCATGTCAGATCAGAGTCAGCTCCAGACAGCTCCAAAAGGGACTTGCAACTGGCCACAGCCAAGCCAATAAGCAAGGCTGTTTGTGCCTGTGGAAGAGCAGATTTAAGAAAGGAAGTAAAACTACTGAACAACAGCTGAAAGAGCAAGGAGTGAGACCCAGCACAGAAGACTCCAAAGTCAGTGCAGAAGGAGGGCAGGAGGTGCTCCAGGCACACAGCAGCAGTTCCCCTGCAGCCTGTGGAGAAGCCCCTGGTGGAGCAGGCTGTCCCCCTGCAGCCCAGGGGTCGTACATGGAGCAGACCTCCATGCTGCAGCCTGTGGAGGAGACCCCAGTGGAGCAGACGGATGTAGCCTGGAGGAGGCTGCGGCCCATGGAGAACCCCCACAGGAGCAGGCCCCAGGCCAGAGCTGCAGCCTGTTGAGAGCCCACGCAGGAGCAGGGGCTCTGGGGGGAGCTGCTGCCCATGCATGCTGGAGCAGTTTACTCTTGGGGATGGACCCCGTGGTACGTAGCCGTGTGGGAGTAGTTCTTGAAGAGCTGCTGCCTGTGGGTAGCCCCCGCAGGCTCAGTTTGGGAAGGACAGCATCTCATGGGAGGGACCCCATGGGGAGCAGAGGCAGAGAGTGACCTTGAAGGAGTTGTGGAGACAAAGTGTCAGGGACTGACCACAGCCCCCATTGCCCGTTCCCCTGTGCCGCTCCATAGAGTAGGTAGAGAAGGGTGGATGGGGTTAAGGTGGTTTTAGTTTGTTTTCAGTTTCTCATTGTTCTTGCTTGTTGGTAATGGGTAATACATTAATCTCCTTATTCTGATTATGTTTCACTTGTGATGATAATTGTTGAGTGATATCCCTGTTCTTACCACAACCCTTGAGCCCTTTTCATTGTATTTTCTCTCCTTTTTTCTTTGAGGGGGATTGAGAGACCAGGAGTGGTGGAGCTCAGCTGCTCCACTCAGTAAAACTACCACAATGGCTGAACCCACAAAGCACTCATACAGAGAGGATGCTTTAAAATAGAAAGAGCAGGTTGTTAAAGCGCAAGTTGAAAAATCTAAGATTCATAGGTCCCAGGTTAGCATTCACTTTGACTTGGAGCCTGCACATGCAGCTGTTGATATTGAGGAGTGAAGTGAAGTTGCTGCGTATTTTGAACAGGATTTTTTTGCTTCTTTGATGTACTTTTTAAAAGATAAAACACTTTTAACAAGGTAACCAACCCAGACCACCAGAGAAACCATAAACAGAGTCTTCACCTATTTCCAGCGTTCCTGTGGACAAACAAGATGTTGGCCCTGCATGTACAAAATTTACGTTGTGGATATAATTTGGTATTCCCTGAAAATCTGTGAAGGGCATTCTTTCCTATCATTTTCCTTTTGGGAAAACACTCAGCTTTCTAAATGAACTGTCTTTCAATGACAAGTTGTCTAAGCAGGAAGCAGCATGTATAAGCTCCTTTTTTTTTTTTTTTCCCCAGACTCATTTTCTCTATACAGATAACTGATATATAACAGTCTGTAAAAGATCAGTGCTTGAGACATTCGTTTTTCCTAAAAATGAAACAGCATTTCAGCTGATTAAAGCCTTGTGGGGTTTTTGTTTGTTTTTGCAAAGATATATCTACAAAATATATTTGCTTATAAACTGTAAATTATGTTCAAGAAATTCTCTCGTGTCTAACTTTACACTAATTGTTGAAGAATCAGGTAATGAATTTTAGTTAGCTGTTTCTTTTATCGGAAAACTTCTAAAAGGAAAGAAAACAAATACCTCTAAGTTACTTTATTAAAATATATAACTATATTCCCATAAGACATCAAGAATGACTGGCATAATTTAAAGAACACCATAAAAATCAATACTGCAGAAATAAATAGTGCAGGGGGTTTAACTTAGTGCTAGAAACAGGGAGCATCTCTTAGATTTTATGTTTCTGTCACAGTTAGGAATAACTGACATTGGCATCAATAGGGGTGAAACTATAGATCAGTGGCTATGAAGACATAAAGAAGTTAATAGCAATAACTCACTTATTATTCTAGATCTTCAAGCCTAGACACACTGGTGACATATGATGACATGAATGAAGCCTGTAGAGCTAGATATGTCTGAGCCAGCTTGGACCATCTCAGTATTAGTTAAATGGCAGGAGCTCAAGGTAAACAGGGTGCACTTTAGGCCCTTATGTGATTTAGTGCATCCACAACTGTGCCTGACTGAGTCAGAATCATTAGGATTGGAAAAGAAGAGTCAGTTCAGTTATGGAGCTCTCCAAGCAACCAGAATTTCAACATCTACAAAACCCTGATCAGAACAAGAGACTTACTAGAAACACCAACCAGTTCTTTCCAGTACAAATCAAGACACACTGATGGATGGTGACACTCTTATCTCATCCTCACAGACAGTTGGGATGGTACCAGGCTGCAAAACTAGGGACCAGAGCTGATGGAAATACAACGAAGCATATTTATCCAACTTTACTGACACAGCCAAAGAGCTCATACCATTGCTCGCGGTAAGAACTGCAATTTCTCTACAAAGGCTTGCAGCACCAACTTGAATTTCACTTATTGTTTTTACAGTTTTCGTGTATCACAGTCTACTGCTGTTATTTTGTCTCACTTCAGTAATAATAGCCTATAGGATCCTGGATGGATCAAATGGATGTTAATCAGCTAAATTTAAATAATAAAAAAAAAAAAAAAAAAAAAAAAGAGAAGTGTAACAGTTGCCTATAAATTGCTTGAAACTAAAGCAAGTGCATAAAACCTAATCTTGGCATAAAATTACTGTAAGATTTACTCTTTAAGTAAGTTCTTTTAGGGCATGAACAAACTAGAAACAGCAGCAAAAGCAATACAGAAAAGACCAGCCAGTAAGGTAAGTCATGCTGACAGGGCTAATGCAATAACACTTTTCAAACTGTACAAACATTTAGAATACAAATAGTCTATTCCCTTCCTTCAAGCACAGCATCTACAAACATCTTGAGTTCTGATTTAGCAGAGCATTCAATCATGTGTTTGCCTCTGAACACATGGTTAAGTTCTACTTGCCACATCCTAGATTTACTATATCGTACGTCTGGAAATTCATGTTGTTTAACAATGAAATAGAAAGCTTTCCTCTACACTTGAAAAATCTATCATTCATCCATCAGTCAATAAAGTTTCATATTTTCATTTTTTTGCACTGGTTGTGAATGATGCCTTTCTAGGGGAATAAATAACAATAATTAAATATATATATATACGCAACCCCTAGGCAGTAGGAGTCAGCAACTCCAATAATATAAAGTGAGTCATATACAAAGCTTATAGTAGCACAACGGGTTCACAAAAATGGGTTCTATTGCAGACTAGTGAAAATAGTACTTTTCTGTGCTCCTGCCTGTACAGAGGAGATTACAGTTTACCAGTTTGGTTTTATTGGAAAGAGAAAAGGTCTCTATACATAAGCCTGTGGACCAAAGGGGAGCAGAGTCCACACAAGTCAAAATATTTCCCAGTCTGATGCAGCAAAGACTAAAGATAAATAAAGACGAATTAAAATCACAATCCAAACAAGACCTAGGAACTGGCTCTGAAAGAAAAAGAAGGGGAGTCTGGGGGACTATCCTTAACTAAAAAAAATCCTGTAACAATTAGTTCAGATGCTGTCTCTTGTTTCATTCATGCTTCATTCAGAAGAAAAGGTACTTTGTGCTTTTTTTTTTTCCCCCAATTAGCATTATAAAATCATCCTGAACAACTGAAACCACCCTTAAGTTCTTGTATTTCTTGTTAAGTGCTTAGATCAAAAGCAATCACTGTCTTTCTTGTATGCCCTCTTTAGGTACAGAAGGGCTGCTATAACTTCTTCTCCAGGCTGAACAACTCCAACTCCCTCAGCCTTTCTACGTAGGAGAGGTGCTCCAGCCCTCTGATCATCTTTGTGGGCCTCCTCTGAGCTCATTCTAATATATCCATGTCTTTCCTGTGCTGGGGGCCCCAGAGCTGAATGCAGTGCTCCAGGTGGGGTCTCACAAGAGCAGATTAGAGATGGAGAATCATCTTCCTTTACCTCCTGCCCATGCTTCTTTAGATGCAGCTCAGTGTATGGTTAGCCTTTTATGCTGCAAGCTCACACTGCAGCATCACGTTGAGCTTCTCATCAGCCAGCATCCCACACCAAGCCCTTCTCAAGGCTGCTCTCAATTTATTTTCTGCCCAGCCTGTATTTGTGCTTGAGATTGATTTGATCCAGGTGCGCTTGTCCTTGTTGAACTTCTTGATGTTTATATGGGCCCACCTCTTGAGCCTGTCAAGAGCCTTCTGTATAGCATCCCTTCCACACAGGAAATGTGTGGAAGGTGTGTCTTTCATGCTGTAAGATCAGCAATAGCAGTTTTTTTACTGCTGCATTTTACTGAGTGAGTCTCTCTGTAGAGAACTTTGAAGGAAGTTGTGATGTTATCTATTCTGCAGGGACACTAAAAATCCAACAATACTTCCATTTCTAAGTTGATATTTGCCCTGAAAAACCCTGACTGTGTCATTCCTCCCCACCATCAACTCAACATACAGTGTACTTCTTGTGTTCTGATGACAGCCCTGCCTATGGCACAAATGCTTATTAAAAAAACAAACAAACAAACAAACAAAAAACAGTATCTGTTATAAAAGTAAAATATTAGTGTTTAATTAAAGCTCTAGGACTCCACTAAGGAGAAAGGTAAAAGGTATTTGTAACACACTCTAAAATAGCCCTTGCTTTCCAGGCCTCAAACATGCCGCCCTCCATATCTTCAGTCTAAAGTTTTCACCTAAAGTTTCTGCAGGCTGCTTGAACCTCTCTGTGGACCTAGGATGTGTGCAAGGAGGCAAACATCATGTGCCAGTCCTTCATGCAGGTGTGCTTTGTCAAAGAGCAATCTTCTGCCATGTGTCAAGCAGCACATGGAGAAACACCTCCAGAGTATTCATGCACATAGTTCCCAGTACACAAACTGTGCCTGTCACCAGAAACCCTGACCTACATTTCTTGCTAGAGTTCCCAACCTGTTTGGCACAGAATACATGCACCTGTCACTTGCTTTCACCTGCATCACTGGACTGTAGGATCATACTTACATTCCTCACCTATGAAGAACAGCTGAGAGAGCTAGGGATGTTCAACCTGAAGAAGAGAAAGCTCCAGGGAAACCTCATTGCAGCTTTTCAATGCTTAAAGGGCATTCAATGCTTAAAGGACATAGAAAAAAAAAAAAAAAAAAAAGATAGAGAGCAACTTTTTGCATAGGCAGATAATAATAGGAAAAGGGGGAATGGTTTTAAACTAAAAGAGGGGAGATGAGATCTTAGGAGGAAATTCTTCACTCAGAGGGTGGTGAGGCACAGGAGCAGGTTGCCCAGAGAAGCTGTGGATGCCCCATCCCTGGAGGTGTTCAAGGCCAGGTTAGATGGGGCCCTGAGCAACCTGATCCAGTGGGAGGCATCCCTGCCAATAGCAGGGGGCTGGAACTAGATGGTCTTTAAGATCCCTTCCAACCCAAGCTATTCTATGATACTTTCTGCATCTTCCCATGGTCCATGGAGCACCCTGCTTTCCCTGCACCAGGATGAAGTGTTGGTGGCTCACTGCACCAAAGGTTTGAGACTGCAAGTGACCCCATGTGATTTACTGCCACCGTTTCCTTCCTATTCCTTCCTTCCTTTTCTTTTCTTCCCCCCTCCCCCCCCCCGCCCCCCCCCCCCGACCTTGGGAATGCTGAGATACCAAAATTCAATGTAAACAAAATAATCTTGTTTTAGAGCAAACAAATTAATCAACCAGTAACTGCCACCAAGTACGTCAGTTTGGTATATATGTCTTTCATTAGCAGTAGGAACAAGGTTGACTATTTGAGAATGACTTTGCATTATGCCTGGAGGAAAAAAAAAAAAAAAAAAGAGAGAGAGAGAGAGAAACAACTACAGAGAAAAAGTACTGAAGAAAAACCTGTACTCTCTGAATCACTAATATAGTATCTGAAGTTATAGCAATTGCTAGGGCATAAATGCAAGCCAGAAGGGTCAAACAAGAGATTATCTTTCTGAACATCTTTCTGGGACAGGCTTGTAATAGTTGTGTACACATCCAAAGCAGGCTGACTGCTGCTTTTGCAGCCTGAGAGGAATGTTTATGGAAACTAAAAGAGGCCAAAGTATGGGGAATAAGGGATGCTCAGAGTGAGAGAGTCTGTTAAGCACCAAAATATTTCCCTACAGTTCTGTGGGAATGGACCAAAATGGCCTGTCTTGTCTTTGATATATGAGTATAAGCAGGGAGCAAGAAAGAGTACATTTGGTGGAGATTTCAGATATTTCTGTCAGGAAGGAGAAAATTAAGAGCAGTACTCTATGACCCACTAAATAGTACTGTATGACAGTTACTTCAGTTAAAGTGTCTACTTTTTCCTGTCCCTGGAAATCACATTAAATCAGCAGAGAAAATAATGTTTAGAAAAAAATGAATGTATTAATAGTTGCCATAAACTGATTATTGCTTTCTTCTAAGCATAAATATCTGACATTTTAACTGCTTTTGTAAGAAGCAGAAGTCACAATAAAGGTCACAGGTTTGCAAAATCTTAACCAGTAAATACATTCAGTTTTTCAACCTAACTTCAACTGTGCTATCAGGCTAGAAGTGGGCTGATAACATGCAGGGAATGAAGAAGATGCACCTTGTGCGGACCAGGGGGACACTGGAGAGTCTTAGCATAGGAAAGGATTGCTACACATTTTACCTCCTGACAGGCAGGGAAAGAAGCCAAAACAAACTAAAATAAAATGTTCTTGCATAAGCTGAGAGCTGTCTTCTGAGAAGGCTATACTTTTATTAAATAGTGCTCCAAACTGTGGATCACTATAGTAAGTGTTGTATCTGAAAACATGATGTAATTATATAACTGAAATATAATTAGATAAGACAGTCCCATTTTGCAGTGGGATATAGTATCTTCTACTAGATCATATCTGGACTTCCATGTAGAACTAACATTTGTTAGATATTAGGCTCCACAGAGACAAATTTTTCTCATGTCAAGAGACACTTAGGCTCCCAGCACAGCCACTGTGAATATGTTCATCTGACCAAAAATAAGTGTGAACATAGGTAAATATAGCTCAGTATGCACTACCAGGGGATCCAGGGCATGCAACCTCCAATAAATCCTGTGTATTTCCTAGAATCATAGGAAAGAGTCATCTTTCCTATGATTCAGAATCATTGGAATGGAAGGGACCTTAAAAATCATCTAGTTCCATCCCCTGCTATAGGCAGGGATGCTACCCACTAGATCAGGTTTCCCAGGGCCCCATCCAACCTGGCCTTGAACACCTCCAGGGATGGGGCATCCACAGCTTATCTGGGCAACCTATTCCAGTGTCTCATTATTTCTGCCATACCTTAGCAGATGTTTTGGAAGCCCAAAGACACCTTAGAAGGCCGGAGGTGCCTGATTCCAGGCAACTTTCTTATTTAGGATGAGTTTAACAAACATCCAGGCTCCACTGACAGTAATGGCTGGGTCTCTACTCAACACCAGCATACATGCAAGAACCTACATACAATGCAAACCTACATACAATGCAAACACCAGAAGCCAAGTATGTTATCCTGAAGCTAAATCCCATCTCAGTTCAGAGCAGAGCAAAACCAGAGATCACAGCACAAACTATGTGTCAGATTCAGTTTTAAATATGTTGGAACCAACTGTAGCCATGGCTATTTAGTCTTGTTGCTGAAATACCTTTTTATTTTTTGTAAAGCCATAGAAATGTAGAATGGTTTGGTTTAGACCGAACCTTAAAGGTCATCTAATTCCAACTCCCCTGTCATGGGCAGGGACACCTCCAACTAGACCAGGTTGCCCAAAGCCCCATCCAACCTGGCCTCGAACTCTTCCAGGGATGGAGCATCCACAGCTTCCCTCCTTATATCTAATCTAATCCTACCCTCTTTCTGTTCGAAGCCTTTATTCCTTGTCCTACCACTACACCCCTTGACAGAGAGTCCCTCCCCAGCTTTCCTGTAGACCCCCCTTAGTTACAGAAAGGCTGCTGTAAGGTCTCCCTCTAGTAAGGTCTCTTCTCTACTCTAGACTGAGAAACCCCAACTCCCTCAGCCTGTCTTTGTAGGAAAGGTGTTTCAGCCCCTTGATCATCTTTGTGGCCCTCCTCTGGACTTGTTCTAGTATGTCCATGTCCTTCTTGTACTGGATTCCCCAGAGCTGAACACAGTGCTCCAAGTGGGGTCTCACAAGAGCAGATTAGAGAGGGAGAATCACCTCCCTTTACTTGCTGGCCATGCTTTTTTCAACGCAATTCTTTTATTAACTTAATCCTGCTGATGGCAACAGAAGGAGAAAATAATCCTTCACTAAGGCAGGAAAGAAACACAAACAGGCACCCACCTATTCACATGGTGGGGCTACCTGTGAAGTGATAGCAGGGTCATCCTTCCCAACCATATCCCACAGCTGCCTCCACTGTTTGCTTGGAGTGAAGCTGAACTTTGGAAACTTTGGAGCCCATACATGAACCTGAACACCAGCAAGGGGAGAGTGACGTTTCTGCTACTTCTGTAGTTTTCTTTTCACAGTACCTGAGAATCCCAACGTCTTTTTTTTTTTTTTTTTTTTTTTTTTTTTTTCCAACAAAATTACTCTCAGGGCCACCCTGCAAGAGAATGATACTGTTGTTATTGCTATTATTTCAGTTTTAGTGATGGAAAGTGGGCTGCAGTGAGGCCATAATTTCAAGGTATCACTGTGACTGTAGACATGCATAGCCCTCAGTGAGATTTTTAAAGCACCTCAGACTCTAATTTCAGATGAAAAATTAGATACTTTGTGTCTAAGTGCTTTTGAAAATCCCAGCAGGGTCCCATTTGCTGGTTCATTGCCTAACTGGCTTGTAAAATCTGCTGTAACTTGCTCAAGGTGACACACAACTTTTGGATGCTAGTTCACAGATTGTTTTCTCCTCTGCTTGCTTTGGTTCAGCCACTAATCCTTTTTTCTGCCTGACTCTAATCCCAAACTCACTCCTAAACTCCATCCAGTACAAACACACCCTGGTGGGACAGGGCTCAACTGGTCAGTTCATCTGCTGTTTTCTTCTGTATATAGCAAAATCTAAGGGGCAGTTGCTCTTAGCCCTGTAACTCACCTTGTCTTTTTACTATTAAAAATCTTTCAACATGCAGACTTACTACAGTGCTATGGGTTGCTGATCCCACATATTTTTGTCAGCCACTTAAATACATAGAACAAAATGGGTAACATGACTTTTCTAAGTATCTGCTCTACCACAGCTTCATAGGAAGGGTAAGGAAAATAAGTTTATCAATATCTAACATAAATCTTAATCTGATAATACAGCCAATTCATGTTTTCTTCTAGCAAGAGGAGACATGGAAAATAATCTGTCATTGTTTCCTTTGCAAGCACTTTATTCCAGACAGGGAAACTGTGAAGAACATTCTTTTCACTAAAGAAAATAAATCTATTTTCCCATGGTTTATATTTTTAAAGTGTGCATAATACTATTATGTCCTCTATATTCTTTGATGTTTCAATACCTGTTTCAAATGGATTTCTCTGCAATTAGTGAAGTTTCTGATATTTGAATCCCTCCTGTGAAAACTGAAAATAATTTAGCTAAATTGGTGCAGTTAAAACTAGCCAAAAAGTTTATTGAGATACTTTTATTTTCATGTATTTTAAGTTAGAAAATGTTTGAGCTATCCACCAACAAACTGCCTTTAATGTACAATTATATTATTACATTTAACAAGTGGAAAAAAAATTCTTTTATTTTCAGACTAATTCAGTTTCCTTTATGACACAAACTGACATGCAAATTTGAGAACATGTAATTGAAGATGGCACTAATAAATATGAAGAGGCTTCATCCACCAATTAGATAACTGTTCCTCTCAGGTTATCTCAGGAGAGATTGGCCTGTTGCCTGCAAGCTACTTCTCAAACACCTTATATGCCTACAACAATATATACCAAATGACAAAGCTTTCAAAGAGAGATCTGTTCTGAATGTCAGAAATTACTAATTTCTTCGACATCTTACATGATTTTCCAAAGCTATGAAGTACTGTACAGGAGAATTTTTTTATAGCTGTGCTGTAATTTCCCTAGCTAGTAAATTCAAGCTCTATCTCTGAATTTAAATATGTTTTATAATAGGAAGTGAACTTTATAGTTCTCTATTTGAGTTTGAAATTCAGCACCCGATCTGTGTGATCTAGGCAAGCAACATTGAAGTAAAATGTGGAAGAAGATTTTGTACTATATGTAAGAACTTTTGTATCCTTAGAAAAAATATCCCCCCTCAAAAAAAAAAAAAAAAAATCACGTGATCACGTGTGCTACAAATAGTTTAGAAATCACAATGCAAAAGCAAAGTGGTATGCCATATACATGATAAATGTCTATGAGAAGTTAATAAGGCCAATGCAAGCACACCAACAGGATGCAAACAACAAACAACAAAAATTAGCCAAAGATTTGCTTTCTTGAAGAACTTGAAAGAAGTTATAGACATGTGATTCAGATAGCTTTCTTCACTATATCAATAATGCTGAGTTGTCTTCTGTCCATGTTAAGCTTTAATATTTATTTTTAGCACATATGCAGTATTTTATAGTATATTTATATAGTATATAGCTTATGTGGTTTAATAATAGGTATATCCCTTCTCTTTGTCATCGGTATGTAGGGCTTTGGTCTTAAAAACATATATTTTATCTATTTTTTAGACTTAGCAAAAGATTTGTGAACATCGATAATCAAGACAACTAAAAGGAACAGTAAATATTTTGTAATTCAAAGGACCTTCTCAGAAGGTCTTCTTTTGGGGAAATAAAATGCTACGAGAAAAAAATACATCATATAGCTCAAATTCATGCAACCACATTTTTTATCTTAAAACACTTTTATTTTGTCCTGAACATTTATGTCAAAAGACATTTTTGAAATGGAAGAATTCTGGGGGGAAGGGAGAAAGCAGGTGTTCCAGTTTTCTATAGAGAAAAACTTTATGCAAACCTGTTTTAATCCCAGCCCTTCACTCCTAGCAGAGAACATCAAGATCATGACCTTTTTTTTTTTTTGAAATTCTCATGAAAATATGCAGTGAGGCACAAAGATGAGACATGGTAATATAAGTCCTGAAGGAGATGTAAAATGCTAACAAATCATTTTTCCTTTTTGCAAATGCAAAAGTTTATGTTATTGCTGTTAATAACAGCTCAGTAGATCCCAATGAGCAGACTAGCTGGTATTTGGAATCTACAGAATACGGACAAAAATAAAAAATGTGAACCTGAAAAATACTCTTCAATATATGTAAATAATGTAACTCTAGTAACTTGAAAGAATTTATGAATTTGCGTCATCACATCTGTCAACCAGCTGATCCATAAGGTTTACCCATAAGCTGTATAAATCTTCTAAACAGAAAAAGATGGTGGTTGACATGCAAAGAAATCCACTAAGCAGTTAATAACTTTCATTCCTTGACAGAAGTTTTCTTCTTGTACATAACATCCAAATAAATAGCCTAAATAGTATGAGTTTTATTTTCTCCAGGATTTTCCATGAAAACTTAATATCTGTGTTTCATTTGCATTCAGAACGTCTGACAATTCTGCAGCATGTGAGCTAAGCCCAGCTCGTGTAGCTGATTCAATAAGCATCAATATTCATTAAAAGCAATAATGAAGTGATATTGCCCTGATTTAGAGAACTGACAGGAGGCTGGTGGCAACAGTCAGTGTTGGACTAGAATGCCTGGCCTTGCTCTCAACTCAAGCACTGGCCCATGACTCATTAGGTTCTGCTGTTAATCCAGTGATATCCAACTGAGAACAATGAAGAGTGAATTTCCACTTCAGACTCAATGCCTTTGCACCATAACACAAAGTTGTGCCTTGCCATGGAATAGGTGAACTGCTTCATTAGCACACTGGGGCCAAAGTCTTAAAAAGTCAGTGCTTAAGTGTATATTTGAATTGTAAGTAAATATCCTAATATTCTGGGGTGGTATTGCATCAAAAAGCTTCAACTATGTCAAAGGACATCTAATGATTTGTTAACATATTTTAGTATCCAAACCTATAAATGGTGTTTCCAGCTATTTCAGAGTACCTCAATAATTAATTAATTTAACAGAATCACAGAATCATCTAGGTTGGAAGAGACCTCTAAGATCACCTAGTCCAACCTCTGACCTAACACTAACAAGTCCTCCACTAAACAATATCACTAAGCTCTACATCTAAATATCTTTTAAAGACCTACAGGGATGTTGACTCAACCACTTCCCTGGGCAGCCCATTCCAATGCCTAACAACCCTTTCAGTAAAGAAGTTTTTCCTAATATCTATCCTAAACCTCCCCTGGTGCAACTTTAGCCCATTCCCCTTCATCCTATCACTGGGCACATGGGAGAATATACCAACCCCCACATTAAGATGATGTTAAAATGGATTTCATGCATCTGGAACTTGCAGAGGGCCCTAGAAGACCCAAGCAGATCCTTTCCACTCAAAACTGAAAACAAAAGCAAGTTAGGATGTTCAATGCTGATTTTATGCAAAAAATTTACCTTTACTGTGGCAATCAGGGACCCAGGCAGAAAAAAAAAAAGTAGCATTTAATAGCTTTATGAAACAACAAATGAACAGAGCAAGAGTTTCCAATTAAAGAGATGGCTTCTACCTTAATGTTGTTAACAATACATGTAGTTTGCTTAACTACATGTTAACATGTAGTAACAGATGCCTCTTCCTCCCCCCACCCCCCTCAAATCCTTCTTTTAAAGCTTTTCCTCTTTCTTGATTTTAAAGAAACTCCTGAGAGGCCATATGCTGAACTGTGCTGGCTTGCCTCACTGCAAATTGTTGACAAGCTACTGCAAGTAGTTGTCAGCTGCTGCATCCAACACATGATCCATGAATAGCAGAGCTATCCCCCTAGAGACCACCAAGGGCCACTGCCTGCAGCAAGAGCCCCAGCTATCACTTAGCATTAATAAACACAGATTAGTAAAAGGGCAAGATGCTTCCTGCTTGACTTTGATGGACCAATTTGGCTATGTTTACAAGAATGAATTAAACAGCACAAGAGAATGTTTCCAAGCACAGGAGCTTGACTTAACAGGCCTAAACTGTTAGAATGACCCAAACAGGCACTAGAGTCTCTCAGATGGTTCCTGGACAGTCATCAAAAGCCAATGTGGGCAAGTGGCCATTCCCAATGGGCAGTTTAGCTAAAGGCAGCAAATTCTGAAAAGCAGAACTGAAAAGTGATAAGGCTGGCACTATGCTGACCATTGGCCTCCATGCCAGAGAATAGCCCTTCCTGCACTTGAAGCCAAATGTAGATGTCAGTATTGGCACCCAGGAGGGCACACATCCTTGGCTGTCTGTGAGCAAGGTTCAGCCCTTGAACTGGGCACACAACTCCCTTGTAACACGCCAGGGGAGAGTTATCAGCCTGAGATGTTACCAAACTACCCATTTCCCAGAAGAGTCTTGGACAACAATCTAAAAGCATTTCTGTTTGATTGTGTCATGAATTTCTGCAGAAAAATGCCTACAATTAGCTCAGTCAGGGAGAGGTGGCAAAGCTCTGTTTTGGAGATTAAGTACCAGGGTCCAGTCCCAGCTCAGAAGCATGTTTGTTTATTTTATTCACTGACTGTTTAACATTTAATACATAAACACTGTCTGGGACAAGAAAAAGAATCCACAACTCACCCTTTTTAGGCAAGTTTACTGATAACAGGATTAAAGACTTGTGCTGGTCCTTACATTTTCTGCTTTGTCCAATGGCTCTCCAGTTCTTTGCTGCACAGCAAGAAAGCTTCAAGAAAAAGGGGGGAAAAAAATCTATCAGATGCTAAGATCATGCCTAATTCAGATATTCTCTGTTAGATGGTTTTGAACTTCTACAAGATAAAAAGTGCATGGGGGTGTGTTGCCAATTTCCCATGTGAATTACCCCCAACATCTGATCCAGCTGGACTGCAAATTAAGTAATTTCTGCTTCTCTTTCTGGTTAATTAATTAGTTACTCTCACAAATTAGTAGATGTTGTGCTCATTCCCACAGATATACCATAGGTGTACCATTTGGATACATTTAGACTGAGTATTTCACTGAACTAGGTAGCAAAGTGAATTAAAGGATCCCAATTTGGGAAGAGAGTTAGTGGCAGGACAATTTGCAGGGCAGAACTTTAGCCACTCTTGCAGTTTCACCAATGATAAAAAGGCATCCAAAGAACTGGTTTTAAGATTTTTTCTCCTCAACTGACATCCTAAATTCCAGCTACATTACTTTTAAAAATTTACTTGACATGTTTATATGCTTCAGTAATCCCATGTTCCTCTGTCTCAGTTTTTCATGTTGTATATAGCCAACACTAGTACCTTGCTGATGGGTGAGATTTTAAGAACAGCTACTGAAAACCAGGAAGATTTTTTTGTGCTATTAAAGACTTATTTGGATGCAGTTTTCTTGCATCCCTTACTGTTTAATTAAATCAGTATCAGCTTAAAGACCGTATAGGACACTGAGAATGAAGTTACCTTTCAGCCTAAAAGAAGAAGGCTAGGAAATAAGGAAAAGGACAAGGAAGAATGTAGAAGACCAAAATAAAGGAAGAAATGGGGAGGAGCGGTTTTGTTGTTCAGATACCCAGAAGCACATATCCAGGCAACAACTCATTATTATAATGCTTGACTTGAATAGATGGTAAAAAATAGTTTCATGCAAAACTTATGTTTGCATGGTGTTACTTAAAGTGTGTCCCTAAAGTTTCATTGGAAGTATATACACTTAATTATTGCATTGGAACGACAACTGAAAGAAATGCAAGATTTAGAATCCACAATGTATATGTTGGGAATGTTTAGGTAACACTAAGAAAGAAAAGGTAGCATCTCTCTGCAAGAGACCACCTTCATATTATCTCTGTCCTTAGTGATAACAATATGCTGAAATGATCTGAAAACAGTTTCCTACAACTCATTCTGTCTGGGTGACCACAGAAAAACAGCCTACATAGAAATTAGATTTTACCATTTTTCATTAAAAGTCTTGAAATTAAAATGAGGCTTAGGTACTACGTCTGGAAAAAAAAAAAATACAATATCTCCTTTGCGAAAAAACAGCCTGTAATAATAATACTCTGAAGGAAAAACCTCTTCCAAACTATATTTTGGGCCAGTCTTATTTTAATCCAAAATTATACCAAAATATTGGTCAAAACAAAACATTGTTTCTTCCACACCTTTAGAAATTTCTCTTGTTAAAAAAAAAAAAAAAATAGGTTTTAATTTCATAAGTAGTTCTACTGCAAAACTTTAACTGTCTTCTGGGAACAATGTAAAATATTCCTGGCCTGTAGGCATCATAATGCTTTCTCTTCAGACACTCCAGTGGCATTAGAGAGGCTAAAACCAGACTGAAGTGTTCTGGGGTGGTGAAAATAAAGATGTATGCTTCTCCAAGTTATATTACTTCTGAGATTCTTTCCCCTTTTTAAGTAAGGAAGACTGGAAGACAGTGTATCTGATTTAAGTTATTTTACTGTGAATTTCTGCCATATTTTGAGCATATTCCAAGTGGCATTTGAGATATAAATAGCAGAATAAACAGTCAGCTACGCAAGCAAAGTTGAAAAGTCAGAGACCAACAAGATTATCAGTTGTTTCTGCAGTATTCTGACTTGCTCACATGCCAAGTGTAATATCATGTGACGAGCATTCTTTACAGCCAGGAGCTCGATTTGGGGTTTCTTTATTTTCCACTGGCACCCCAACATTCTAAAAATAGAGAAAACTATATTAAAACAACAAAAAATGAATGTCCCTTATATTTTACCCCAAATCCTAAATTATATGTTGCATGACACTGTGCTTCTATGGTTGCCTCATAAACGTAAGAACAACCATATGTTTTGGAAGGAAATTCCAGAGGTAAAATAAAATGCTTCTTCCCTTTTAAACCTAGTCTTATTCAACGTTCTGAAGTTGGAAGATGTGTTTTATCCAATATTTGTGTGCAAATAATATTTATGATAAAATAATGATCAGACATAGGACTCTCTCTAGATCCTATTTGATTATGAATTCTACTCATTTGGCACTTCTTCCTGACTATAAGCACAAAGAAATAGACAATTTTGCATAATGAAAACAACTTGAATAATGAGAGTGTTGTTAGAATGCCAGTCTTTTAATGCTCTCTACAAATGCAAATAAGTTAAAATGGATTTACCGATTGCTGAATAAATACCTGTCTTCACTGGGTTTTGATTTGAGATTATGTCCTCCAGATTTGTTTGTTTGTTTGTTTATTTTTATTTTGCTGTCAAATACTTTTTTTTTTTTTTTTTTTTAAACGAGCTTTACCTTGTGTGACCAAAATGTTTAGATCTGCAACATATCCAAGAGCTCTAGTGCATAAGGTTATCATTTGCCTACGAGGACCTACATCTCTGCCAAAAGTATTGTGAAGAATCATATTCACTTTAATGCCTTGAAATTAGGAATAAAATCAAGCTGCTTTCATGTATTTTATTGCCACTTTCAAAACAGTAGTAACAACATTTGAATGTACTGCATTGGTTTTTGTCACTACTATGCAAAAAGGGTTAAATCTTATTTTAAACACTTACAGTCCAGAAGCCATTTTTAAGATACCCTGAAATTCTGTTTCCTATTTTGACAGTATTTAGGTGTTCTGACTTACCTATTTCAGTGGGAATTATAATTTGTCCCTTAAATCTGCCAGTCCTTTTTAAGTCTTTGCAGTTCATTTTCATACTTGGACATAAGTCACTGTGTATCTCTGCCCTGTTCTGGGTTCTCATGTCAGCAGTGAAGTGTTTTCTTTTAAAAACCTGATCTTTCATTGTTGTTTTCTTGAGTGATGGTTGCATTTGTGAATCCCATGAGCATGATTGCAGTCTGAAACTGGAGACAGTTAATCTAGGAACACTTACTCTGCTGCCATTTAACCACAGTCTCCTGGGATGAGCTGAGCGGGAAGTATGGGATGCCCAAAACATTAACTATATTGGATGAGAAATTGGTGTCAGGTTTCCTTCTGAGCTCTTTCCAAGTACTTGTGATATTTGATTTATCCATTAGTCATATTTGGACTATGATCTCTGGAGTAACTTTTACAGGAGGTGAGCTAATAACCACAAAATATAGATAGTCAGCTAAAACACATCAAGGATAAGCTTATCAAAGTAAAATGGAGTTCCTCCGTACTAATATTTAAAGTTATACACTAAAATGCTAATTGCCAGTCTCAGATCACTGTAGAGGGGGAACTGGTACCATAATAACAAATAATGAGATCTAACTTGCCACACACTATTTGGCAGCTGAAGAGTAAAACAAAGGTCTAAGGTAACACTGCTTGTAACAAGCCAACAGCCTCTGTAATAAATTGCTTCCTATCTAAATAGAGAAAGAATGAGCTAAGGAGGGAAGCAGAACAATGAAGAAAAGGACAGAGGAGAAGCAGATGTGAATTAATGTCCCCAAGGAAACTGGGTGACCAAACCAAGCTCAGAGGTCATGCACCCTCCGTCATAATCATGTTCACCCCAACCTGGGACATGCATGGTATAGTGGGGGGGGCTGCTTTTCCATAGCAGTCCAGATAATATGTATGGCACTGAATATCCAAGCCTCCAGCTATTTAGAGGACTCCACTCAGATACCATTGAGCAAGAGTTGGAAGAGGTTATCATTATTTTCAGCAAGATCCTGTATCACCCAGCCTCTCTGTGCTACTCCTATCCCGATTTCATTGCAAAGAACATTCCTCTCTGATTAGACAATACTGTCAGCTTCCATCACCCAGTTCAGTCCTCAGTCCTTCACATTTCTCAGCACCCCTTTTCTCGTGTAGAAATCCCTTTACACAACTGCAAAACTCCCCTCAAAGCTTCTTTTTGAAAAAAAAAAAAATCAATGGTTAAGAAACTGCTATTCTGAAGCCTCTTGCTTGCACAAATAATTACATAATTACTTATCTTGTGTCTGTATCTAGCTGTGGTCTCTAGATTTATAAGCATTTAATACAGGGCAATTGAGGTTAAGGAAAAGGTTGTCCATGCACTATTGAAATACAAATATGTACTTAGTTGTGATTCTCTCTATATATATCTGTTTAACCTAGAACACGATACTTGTATGCCATCAGTTAGATATGAGATTTCTGTTAAAAATACTGGCTTTCAAAATTCTTCCTCAGTATTAACTGGATGGGATATGTCACTGAGAACTGTGAAAAATAAATAAATAAATAAATAAATAATATCCAGTTTTCTTGAGTAACAAGAAGTTTGTAGAAGGAAGCAGTGTGGACCCTGCTGACCTGTGAGGACAGTATTTATTTCTCACTGTAGGGATGGTAAGATAAACAGGAAATAAGGAATATAGGTAGGATGTTACTCCTTACTGTTTATAGCATTTGATAGAACTAATGAGAAATGCATTTCTCTTTAGTATTTTTGAATTAAATTTAAAATTTAATAATTATATTTAATGTTTTGAAATAGTTTAAAATTTTAAAATTACTCCAAATATCTTTATACCTCTTATATACTGTTGTGCACTGTGTTCTTTTCATTCCATTTGCAAGAGCCCAGCTAATATATCATCAAGACCATGATTCTTATCATAATGGCTTCTGTCCCAGGATTCTTGATTTGTAGCCATGGACTTGGTTATAAATTGTAAATGGTGTTTTGTCTTTCAGTTTATAATCTGGGTCCTAAATTCTGGAGGGTAAGTTTTAAGTATAAAAATAATATTCTAAAAATAAAATTATTGTACTTCTCTTCATCTAAAGAAGTTATTACTGTTATATTACTGTTATGAGGAAGAAAAATATTTCTAGCAATGTAAATGCTCCCGACTCTCATAGCCCAAGTCCATTTAAGTTTCCTTTAGTTTATGACAGGTACAACAGTATGGAGAATCTGACACCTAGTGTAGACTTTTAATGCTTCATGTAGAAATAGAACTCTACAAGAATTACTTTTCAAAATATTTTCTCATCTTCCACAGTTTAAAATGTTTGTTACTGTGACTTCTTTTATTCTTCCTATTTTCTATTTTCTTTTGTTTATTCTACCTGAATGGCTGAACATTTCTTTATGGGAGACAAACATGATGATGTACCTAATTAAAAAAATAAAGCTAAACATTTTGCTCAAAACAGAAGCATGCCATGTCTGAGAAAGGGGGTTTAGCACTCTCTTTTCAACCTTCAATGTCATAACATTCACAGTAATGAACCATTTTACACAGGGCTCTGATTACATTGTGTAAGAAGGGGATGTAATGGATGATGTGAATATCACTCCATTGAGCTCTTCAGCTATTATCTCTTCCCATCAAATGCAAATCACTAAACATATTACAATTTTCTGTCTCTCTTTTTCTATATATTGCAGTAAATCATGTGAGATGGCTTAGAGAATCAGAATTTTAGATTTTATTCCCTTTCACTAATCTTGAGACATAAATTCAACTCAGCTTAAATCAAGTACATGAGCTGAGCTTCCTGTTTCACATGCTGATCTACCAGTTGTCAGCAACAAGGTGAAAGTGAAACGAAATCCGTATCTCAGTATATGAATACCTCTTATTGTAAATAATTGCAGTAGTGCCATAAAGCTACTCACAGAATGAATACATAACAGAGGTATGTCTCTAAAATGCTTACACTACAACTTGAAGACAAATGAAAGACAGAACACATCAATGTAATAAAAAGGAAATAAATTAGGTATAAAACTCTTGCAGTCACATAAATATTTAAACATTACTTATAACTAGAATTGACAATAACATCAGGAATATCATTTCCAGAAAGAAGCTCTGATAACACTGATAAATTCAAGGGGTAGATGTCACCCTGTGCCTTGTCACTGAGTGCTCAAGCAAATCTGAAGTCCCTAAATGACATGCAATCTAAAGAACTACATCTTTTCATTTCATATGATAACAGGGCATTTTATATGGCTATATTTTTTTTCTCAGATGACTTGAAAATTGTTCCAGGACATCATAAAGTGTTGAAGGTGGTAATACAAAATACACATATTTTTTCAATATCCATTTTTCACTTTGATTTTTTTGCATAGTTTATTTTTATCCATTCCCAGTCAATAACAAGATCATATCAGATCTGAAAACACAATGTACCCTTGCAGGTATAGCACCTACTCCACAATAGCTAAGTAAAAGAGTTCACTCAGTTCTTTTAATATATTTCAATAAGGAACAATCTTCAGGGAAATAAGGAAGCATAGACAAAATAGGTTGTCTGCCCCATCTATCTGAATAAATGCAATTTAAAAGCAAAGTGCTATAAAATAGGAGAATGAAATATTAAATAAAGAGTATTGGAAAGTTGTGAAACATAGAATAATAGCTTTGGCTTTTTAAGCCAGTGAGGGTCTTGAGTGTTTAAAGTGTATAATGTGAAATGAGCCAGATGAAATAATTATTTATCATTGGCTAGCAAAGACTGAATTCTAAATGGAAAACAATTTTCAATTAACTGGTCATGCTACACTTACCTGAGGTTATGTTACATAATCAATCATGAAGAAATGTTATTTGCCTACTGTTCATGAGCTAGATGGTTCTAATGCTCATTTAAAACTAAAATACTATTTAAGAGAGGGGCCATTGATAAAACTTAACACCCACTGGGGGAAAAAAAAAAAAAAAAAAAAAAAAAGAAAAGAAAAAAAAACAGCAGAATGCTGGTAGACACTTTCAATGTATAATTTCAAAATATTTTGAAGAAATGACTTATAGCTGTTCGCATCTAACATCTCATAAGGCTATTATCCTTCTAAAGTAATTCCTTAGCTACTTTTATAATCAAAGCTATTCAGGTCTCTTTATATTACTGCAGGCTATGAAAGTGGAAGCAGGTAATTAAAGTGGCATGTAAATGTATGAATATGCTAAGCTCACCCCTCAGACTCAAAGATAAAGTCTTTGCAGCACTGGGGTCAGAGTCAAATTTTCCTTTGTCACTGAGGACATGTATCAGAACTGATTCCTTTAGTCTCTCAAGCTTCTCTCAAGCAATTCACCTGCAGAATTTCTGCCTATTTCCTTCTTTTCACTTGCTGGCTATAAGGTTGGGATGAACTGTTATTGTTTTCAACTTGCCTATAAAGCACTTGAGCACAGAACGTAATTTGTTCTGGCTTTTTAGTTGCTCAGTGCAAAGAATGTATTGTGATTAGGATCTGTGATTAGGATCTTCAGGATCTTTTGTAATATAAATAAATATCAACAATGCTCACATCTTGGAATAGCCTAGGTTTCCTGTGCAGAAATATTCATTTAAAAATTGATACACACATGAGGAAATGGGAGGTGATAATCAGGATAATTGAAAATATTTTTAAATGTAAGTAATTACTTACATCCATTCTTAAAGCAAATGGATTATTGAATTAATTTAATCCAATAAATATGTTATTTTATAAATATACAAAAAAGTGGTGATATTTATAGAGTACCTAAAGGGAATTCTATTTCCCACAAATACAAATTGTCCAACTAACTTGAAAGAAACAGCTTGTGCTTAACAGTAAGCATGTGCATAAAGATTTGCAGTAACTATATAGTAGGAGGCACTATCTGGAGAAAGCAGCAAACACTTTCTTCTAAATACCACCACTGAATCACGCTAGGATTTTGAAACACTTTATAAAAGCTAATTATCTTCCTTGTATACTGAACTCTTAATCAGAGGAACTCAGCATCTTTTGCTGTTATTAATTAATTCCATCTCATGAGACCACAGTAAGGTAGGAAAATATTATTGTCCTTTCGGCAGCCTGGCAAAACAGGTAACATTTAAGACACTTCTACACCTAATTTTGAAGCATCTTTATTGAAATCAGTTTCAGATATTTTTCAGTTGCTGTGTAAGCTGAATGTGTACCAACACCAAAAGTCAATAAAAGCATAGTGCTAACAGAAGTACAATGTGTTACAAAGCAAACCGTATCCTGTAAATCTGAAAAAGCATTTTCCCAAAAAGTGCTAATGGGAGAAGGCTATGACTGCATCCCAATACATCCTGTGATTATAGTCCTCCTGTTAGCCAACGGCTTGCTAACTAAATAAGATGCACTCAAGTAGAATTACTGACATGGCTGTTATATATCAGATAACTTTCATCTCAAAACTAATGCAAGGTGTCCAAAATATTGGGGTATCTGGAGTCTCTGGCATACAAGCAGTGCAGGATGAAGCTGTGGTGTTTTCACACTGATGGACGGCTAAGCACCATGCAGCCACGCTCTCAATCCCTCTCCTTGATAAAACAAGGGGAGAAGATATGACATAAAAAGAAAAACTTGTGTGTTCAGATAAGGACAAGGAGATCACTCACTAACTACCATCACAAGTAAAAGACACAGCATAGGGAGATTAATGTAATTTATTACCTATTGCTAACAGGATGGAGCAGTGAGAAAGCTAAAGCAAACACTCTTCATCTCTGCTGCTCCTTCACGGTCACTCTCTGCCCATGCTCCATGTGGGGTCCCTCCCACGGGACGCCATCCTTCCCAAACTGAGCCTGCGGGGGCTGCCAACAGGCAGCAGCTCTTCAAGAACTGCTCCCACATGGCTCCATACCATGGGGTCCATCCCCCATGAGCAAACTGCTCCAGCACGGGTCCCCCATGGGCAGCAGCTCCCCCCAGAGCCCCTGCTCCTGCGTGGGCTCCTTCTCCACAGGCTGCAGCTCCAGTTCGGGGCCTGCTCCTGTGGGGGCTCTCCATGGGCCGCAGCCTCCTCCAGGCCACTTCCACCTTCTCCACCGGGGGCTCCTCCATGGGCTGCAGCATAGAGATCTGCGGCATGTGGGACCCATGGGTTGCAGGGGGACAGCCTGCTCCACCAGGGGCTTCTCCACAGGCTGCAGGGGAACTGCTGCTGCATGCTTGGAGCACCTCCTGCCCTCCTTCTGCACTGTCCTTGGGGTCTGCTGTGCTGAGTCTCACATTTTCTCGCTCCTCTATCCCAGCTAGAGTTATGTAGCTTCCCCTCCCCCCCCCCTCCTTTTTTTTTTTCAGTCTGCTCTCCCAGAGGCCCACCATTCACTACCAGTTTCAGCTCTGACCAGCATCAGGTCCCGTTTGGAGCCGACTGGGGCTGGCTCTGATCTGACATGGGGCAGGTGCTGGACTCTGCTCATGGAGGCCACCCCTGTAGCACTCCTCCTCATCATACACACGTTCCCTCCTTCCCCCAACTCCCTGCAAACCTTGCCATGTAAACCCAATACAGATGCATACATGAACTGAACAATGTGGTTCTCACAAATTTGAAGCATTTTTTGTGTTGTGTCTTTTGTGATACTACTGAAATAGGTATTTTCCTCTTAAAAAAGAGGAATTGTTGAGGTATTTTCCTCTACATATAACAAAGATATCAACTGAACACATCAATAGTGTTGCTTTCTTGCTTACTATGTACTGTTCTTCAATAGTATATTTGGTAACATGATAGTAATATGCAATATATAACTTCTGGGTAACCTGCCTAGTGCATCAAACCACACAACAGCAGGAGAAACATGTCATCTGCTAGAAACTGTTCAGTCTGAGCCTAAGGATTTTTTTACAGAGACCAGCTTTATCAGACAAACAACATTCTTTATTCTTGATTTGTCCTTTTCTGCGGTTTCCTGTGACTACCACTAAGAACACCAGCAGCATCCAAACAATGAAAGGAAAAGCAGTTTCTCCATTCTAGGTATTGCTGAAAACTTTGTTTAGTCACTTCCTTATCTTCTGCTGTTACTTGTTCCAGGTAACTTCTTAGGAAAAAGACAGATCTGATCTGACTTACCTCATAAAATATCAAGTTCTTTTATTTCAGCTGCTACCTAAAGTCACAACCAGGAAATATTTTAAATATTGTATGAGAGTTAACCAGCAATCCCCCCGGGTCTAAGGATTCCCTCTTGAAGCTGGATGCAGTGGGATTTTCCATGGCAGAAGAACATATCTTCTTTCTCTCTCTCATTTTCTTATCTCCCAAGAATGGAATAATAAAAATACTTCTGGATACTTACAAAATTCTTTGAACATTGCTCAGAGCCAATGGCTGGTATGATCTAAGACTCTGAGAAGAAGAGACAAAATGTCTGGTTTGCAAACATTGTGTCAAAGGCCCAGTTATATGCAGATTTTTGTCTCAGGTTGTCATGTATCTCTCTCTGATCATTTTTAATCAAACTAGCTCTGCACAATTGGTATACTATTTTTGCAAATATAGATTACAATCTAGTGAGGCATCACAGATAAATGTAAAAGTCTTTCACTTCATTTATTAATGTATACAAAGCCATGATAGAACAAATTACATTATTGATTAAAAAAAAAAAAAAAAAAAGGTGGGGGGGGGGGGGGCAGGGAGAGAGGCAGGGGGACTTGGAAAAAAATGAAGATCTGTACAACTCTATTGAAATCTGACCCTCAACACATTCAGTTCTGTCTCTGCAGCAGAACTCCTCTTAGATTATGAGAAAAAAATTTAAAAGTATCTTTTTTAACTCCTCGTTTCCCAAATATCTCTTATGAGTATTAGTAAAATACTGTAAATTGACAAAAACTGTCAGTAAAAGTGGTTTTGTTCCAGTGTCTATAATTGCTACCTCTACACACAAAGAATACACACAAAGAATAACACACATAATGAATAACACATTCACAAACACTGTGAAATAAGGCTGTCATAAGTATATATACAGCCACCTGAGCTCTGCATTGCATACTGAATCAAGGGATTTCTGAAAACTCTCTGCTATCAATTTCATTTGCATGAAATTAGAGAATGATTAAAAGAGTGCTTAAGTGTAGAAGTTTATCCTATGTGCATGTACTAAGAAAATTTGTTAAACATACTAGTACTCATGCACAAATATGTATAAATTTTATGTATATATAAATTTTAAATATAAATATATGTGCATGTACACATATATATGTATATGTATGTTCATATGTATAAGCAAATAAAAAATAAACTACAATACATAAAAATTATCATTGTTTTTATGATGGATATCCCACTTAGAATACCCTTATATACTGTCTTTCTTAAACTCTCAGATTTCAACTCAAAGAAGACAAATGGAATTGTATTCATTTTCAGTTGTAGAAATTACTCAGCATTTTTGGTTACAGAGATAGGATTGGTACTTTGTCAGAGTAGTCATTTAATGTATGCCCTGACACAGAAATTCGGACCAAAAATGCTCTATCACCAATACAATATTCCCTCGTGCTGCTGTATAACTGAACTTCAATTCATTCAAGCATAAAGGTGATTCACTTGGAAAAGATAAGAAATTATCTTGACTTGAGAAATATTTATAACCTTAAAGATTTAGCATGAAATCCAAAGTGATCTTAAGAAACTAAAACAACATTCAAACGACTGAGCTACATATATCCGAAAATATTGCACTGCAGTCACTTCAGTTGGAAGTTCAGCATCCCCTCTGTGATACTTGAGAAATGTAAGGGTATTGAAAGCCTCCAATAGGGCTGAGTATTCTTTGAACTCCACTGACTATAATAATTCTTAAGATCTTCCACTGTCAGCAAGATTCGTTCTTCAGCACAAGAAAGCTTCACAGAATTACACAGAATTCCTACGTTATCTGAGCATCTTACTCAACAGTTCTTAGAGAGATGTGTATAAATGCATAGAGATCAGCCTGTAGTTAATTAAAAAAAAAAAAAAAATGTTTGGATAGGGTGAATCATAAAATGTAGCCCATGGGAAAAAAAAAGAAAAAAAAAAAAAAAAAAAGACAGCTTTATATGGTTATTTCAGGACATTGATTAAAGAATCTTATTAGCACTTTGTTGTGAATACCCCACAACAGAAGACATGCATAGTAGACAAGTTGCCCAAACAGCTGCCAAATACCATCTAGGGCTATCCATTAATAAAAAGAAACTCTCCCACAATCCTCCTAATCTTCTCCCTGCACATATATATATACACATATAAATATATCCTTTGATACTAACTCCATGTTGTGACATAACTGTTCAATACATTTTCCATGAACATATCTTGTGCCCACACATGAGTCCTAGTCCTCTGTTTAGGTGTGTACACGTTTCAGCTCAAGATCTCCAAGTCTCATGGCTCAAGGGAGCCTAAACTCTACTTAAAATTTGTGTCTGGTTCACATTGCTGCATTTCAAGAAGCTTGAACTCAGACTCATCTGTTACTGAAATCTCATTTTTGCAGGACTTTCGAAGGTCCTTTCAGCCTGAATCCCTTGCTGCCTATCACAGATGATGTCCAGCATCCTGCAAGATACTGTTTTTAGGAGATGCAAAAAATCTCCTCAGTAACTCATTACCTGAAGTGGCAGCTCAAAATTTGCCAGACATGCTGTCTACATACTTTATTCAGGTGCTAGGAACACCAGGCTCTTGGAAGAAATGAAGCTTTTCAACTCCTTGTAACCTGAACACAAGGATGGAAGAGTGTGTGTGTCCCTGTTTTTTTTTTGTCACTAATTCATGCAAACAATGTTGTAGCTACATATGAGCCTCCTCTTCCCTTCATCATGCATGCACTGCACTGAGGAAAGCTCAGTACCTAGTGGAAAATGTTCATCCTGCCAGCCTGGGACAAGGACTTGGCAGGAAAAGGCTCAGATTCATCTGTCTGCTAGAAGTGTGTTCGCTATTTAGTAAGAACTACTCACAAAAGTGAATATGTTCCAAGGTTAGATAGTACAACGGATGCTTGTCTGCACCTTCAATTAAAAAAGAATTAAAAGGGTAATGACAGAAGGGTTGCGAGAGCTCCCAAGCATAACGAGGTCCTCTATAAACAACATAACCTAGACAACATAACCTCTGATTGCTAATGATGTTGCTATACTTGCAGCCTGAGGCTGTATTCAAAGTACCTGGGATGGCTTATCTACCTTCTTACTTCTGCAACCAGCCATCAGCAAAATCTGTACCTATGTTCATAGAGCAGCTGTTTTTAGTGAGCTGTTTTCAGATACCAGCCAAAATGTGTGCAGCCCCAAAACATCCTTCAGAAGTGTCTAGGAGTCACGTATTGTACAGATTTTTTTTTTTTTTTTTTTTTTTTTTTTTTCCAATGAGTCTCTTTTATGCTAAAAAGGGCAAGTTAGTTCTGTAAAGATCTGGTTTCCTTTCTAGGATCTTCAGGCTACCCAATCTGATATCAGAAATTCACCAGTAATAAGAGGATTGGTTTGCAGGACACTGAAGGAAATGGGATGCTCAGCATTAGGATAGAAAATGAACAGACTGTGAGGCTACAGCACCATCAGGGATTGTAGGAAGACCACGGATAAGTCAACAAAAACCAGTCTAATGCTGATCACCTACAATGCCTGCAGGACACCTACATGATCTTTCTGTCCCAAGCATTCCTAATTTATTTTTTTTTTCTGTCCACGGACACAGCTACAAAAGAGAGATGAATTTCAGATTAGGGCTGGCCTGGAAGCTGCATATTTGAACTCACTCTGGATAAAGGGTAGTTCAGACTTGGCTATCCTGCTTCCTACTGGAGCACTGTAAGCATTATATTATTAGTTGTAGTCAATTATCACAGAAAGACTGCAACCAGATTCCCCAGTTTTCCTGTCTAACAGCAAAGCTGTTACTGAGTTTTCAGAAAGAGTCCAATGTAGTTTATGTATTTTAAGTGTGTCCCATGAAATGAATTTCCTGAAAATACACAGAACTCCAGTAGAAGAAAACATCAGATGAATTTCAGTATCTTAAGCACCTGAATCACAGTATCGTATGATAGAAAATAAATTTAATGGCTTAATTATTGAAGGCACAGCAGATTTATTTATAATTCACATACAATTCACACACAAAAAAAAAATAATAACTTTGTCAGACACTGACCCTATAATAAATCACATATTGTGATCCTTCCTTTCTTTTTAGTAATGCCTTTTTTGCCTGTAATGTAAATATCATTTGTTAATGTAAGGGTCCCAGAATTTAACACAGGATTGTATTACTCTAGACCAAGTCATGTGGTTGATTTTACCTCGAGCCATGAGATTAAAGATAGAAAATTCGCTAACAACCACAGAGAAAAAATACACAAAGAAAGAGTAATGTCAAAATTTTATTGGTGTTGAGGTAGCTTGCCTTACTGTGGAATAGTCAGCCAAGATATTTGCACAGTTTGACTACTGTTAATTTTCACTTTTATTGAGATTTTACACAAACAGAGCAAGAAAATAACAAGCAGTATCATTTACATATCATAACATATCCAGGTTACACAGTGGCAGCAGCAAATGCCAACAGGCACAGTATGGAGCACAGGACCCAAGAGCTCAGTCAATTATACGACTAGTGGGAGATGTGCAGGCATCAGATGAATTATGTTAAAAAAGTGATTGTTGGGGAGGAAGTGCTGGGTTTAATGTAAGCCTTCTCCTGACAAAGAGGAAGGATGCTTTTCAGTAGTGAAAGGGTGGTTACTGGGTGGTGAAATGGGAATTGGCAATAGGCTCTACTGGTGAATCTGGTGACAGGATCAAATCTGTCACCACTCTCCCCTTCATACAACTTATGGATTGTGATTGTTTCCATTAAACAGGCTTGTTGCACAGGCTTGTTGGCCATCTGAATAGAAAAGTGCTGCTTTATCCCTTCAGGAAATAAGGAAGATTTTGTCTGACTGACTTTATGGCCATGTCAAATCCAATCACAGATGAGTCCTCCAAGAAATTAAAGATGGTTGTTCTATGATGAAGACAAACACACCTTTAAAACAGAGGGCAGACATCTACAATTTAAAAACATAATTTATCTCACAGCTCCCATGACTTACTGGAGGACGAAAGTGAAAACAACTACAACATTTTACTTTCTTGTTTGTTTTTGTAGGTGTTTTGTCTGTTTGATTGTTTGTTTTGGTTTTGGTTTTGTTTTATTTTTTTTGCAAAGGAAATGATGCAGCTCATGTTAGTTTAGTAAAATTAGAATGTACAGTGTCTAAGCAGGAGAACAAGAATATGTAATTATATTTGACTGCAGAACAAGAACATACAATCGTGGTGTGTTTTTTCTTTTTCTTTTTTTTTTTTTTTTAATCTCTTTTTACATTAAATAAACAGGTTTTTTTAATTTTATTTATTTATTTATTTTTACTGCCAGTGTATCTTCGCTGTTTGGAAAACTAAATAAATGGTTACAGATAAGCCATAACAGAACTTTTTTCAAACTAAGCTACAGAGAATAAACATTTAAATGTTCTCTAGGTACCAGTAGTAATTCTGGGTAAGACAGAGCATGGATGGCAACCTTTTGTTCCAAAATTTTCCTCTAAGAATTGCTATATTTCTAAAGCTCCTCTATTCTCCCTCCCTTCTGCACAAACTCCTTCCCCCTCTACATTCAGTTACATCACATGTTCATACATGTAAATACGCATATCAAACAGTTCATAAAACAAACACTGCAGAAGAGCTAGTGACTTCTATTTGTAAATCGTAACTGTAGAATGGGTTGGATTTTTTTTAAAGGGATATTAGCATTCTCTACTGATAATTCTGAAATAAATAAAATGATAAGAGGTGGAGGAAATTCTGAAAGGTTAAGTAGTTCTCATTTGATTACACATCTGAAAATCCATACTTAGATTACAACTTTAGAAACTGAACTGGAAATATCCCTATATTTACAGCAAATACTGATTACTCTTAGACTAGAATTAATAAAGAAGTAGTCATTTTTGTGTTTTGTTTTGTTTTGTTTTGTTTTGTTTTCTGAACATCTATTTTTGATCCTTATCTGGACAAACAAATTTTTCACTGAGAAACAATGGAGCAAAGAAGTAACATAGCCAGAGTTTTAAACGTCATTATTTCCTCCATTTCTTAGCTACTGCTATCCTACATTGATCTGTTCCTCTGCAAATAATGACACTTTTAGAACCTAGACACATTTTAAAGCTCTGGATGTGGGTTTTGCATAGGGATTATCTGAAGGACTCCAAGGGAAAGAGGATCTTCAGTATGCTGGTTGGTGCTTCAGCATGCTAAACAATTTACTGACCTATCCAGAAGTGTTCAGTCCATTACCATCCATGCAGGACATACAGACTTTCTGGAACACCTGTGTTCATATTTCAGCATCAAAAGTGTCCTTTGTATCCACACACATCTTTCATTACTTGGATTTGTTATTGCACACAACATATAAAAAACAGATAGAAATGATATGGCTTGCAAAGCTGGCAGAACACTACTCATAGGTGCACTGCCATCTTCTGGGAGAATCTATCCAGTTTTGAAGCCAGATGAATTAGTTACTTTGTCCAACTTCTGCCCACTGTAGTGAAAATGTTTTCCAAGCAGCTGACAGTACAGCTAAAAGCTTTGCATTTTAGCTTTATAATGTCTTGCTTCATTCAGGACCAAGAAACAAACATCATCACATCCTACAGTTATGAGTACTAGCACATCAAACTGCTTAAGAAAATCTCTTTTATGGCCAAAGAAGACAATATAACATTTGCAAAACATTATCTTCAAAGTAATCAAGATTTTTAACTACCATCTCTGTAAGTCCTACTCCTATTCAATAATCCAAAGGAAAACACAAAAATTGGTTGTGTTCCATTCACAGAGATTCATTATGAGTTTGAGATATATCAGCCAATCTTCAAATAATTAAAAAGTTACTTCTTATCTATTTTTCATCTACTGACGCACACTGACCCTTTGGATCAGGCTATTAATAACCTGATTTACGACATCTTCCATGTTTAGACAGATAAGCAGGAAATCAGCTTCAAGAACTTGCATGTCTCTCTAAAAATATTTTAATAGTTCTAACAAAAAGCTTGGATGTCTCAGATGAAAAGCTACCACTCCAATCATTTCAAATATTTTTCCATATAATAATTTTGTTGCTTTTTCATAGACTAGAAAAACACTGCCTGAAATCTCTTTCAGAAATTGCATCGAATTTAAGGCTAATATATACCAAATCTCCACTGCCTTTTGCAAGAGCAGAGGTAAGGAAGCAGAAAAACTGTTTATTCTGTGAGCAAATGTTATCAAATGAAACGTGGTTAAACTAAAACATCTGTCTAATTAAACCTCAAATTCCCAAGTAACAATATATTTTGCTGCTTGTATTGATAAGCCACTGCCATTGGCATTGACATGCCAATGATTATCAGCTATACCCAAGAAAAGAAAAAAAAACAAACACATATTACTGTAATCACTTATAATCATCAAAGTCACCAGGTCTCTTAACTTATCCTCTTTCTATTCTACCTCTTTTTGTCATAGGCTAGAAGTATGTCAGAGAGAGAGGAGTTAAAAGGATTACCCATTAGTCACTACTGAGTCTCATATTTAATATTTATGCTAATAAGCTGTTCCCAAGCCAGTTTATCAGTTAATGCACTCAGACTGTCTGTCATCCTACAAGCAATAATACTCATCAAAGCAGATTTTAAAGCAAATGCTTTATGCTGAAATGAAACAAAACCACTACTAGTGCTGATAAATGCTGGTAAGCCCAGGACAGGATGCAAAGACTTCAGAGGTCAGCAATTCCTCCGCTGCCACCACCCTGTCACAGCTCAGACTGACTGCTACAGAACAATCAGTCAGTTTAGTGTATGGCTGCAACCAACAGCTTTTTGCATGTCCCATCTAACTCTGACCTCCAGGAGAGCTCAGCTGTGGCTCTCCACACAGTATTTGGAGGGCAAAAGTTAATTGAAACCAATTAGACTGCAACTGTGTTGTCTAATGAACTCAGACCAGTGATGTACAAAGACTACCAGGCTTTTTGTTACCATAAACATCCTTGGTGTTCAAAAGGATGTAAAATACAGGTATTTTCCAATCTCTGTTTACTCTGCAACTTGGTTTGACCATTTTTAGGAACATCTGAGAAGCTCACAAGTATGAGAGTTAATTAATGAAAAAGTGTGCCTGATCTAAGTAGCTGACTCTTGTCATAAAGCTTCTTATTCTCCTACTATTATCTACACAGCTGAAAGGACCCTGCAAAGAATGGCAGTTACTGGACAAAAAGAGAGGTTCACTGACATCAGTAATGCAATTCATCTTCAGTAATCCCATGAAAATCTTTTGCATACAAATAGGAGCTCACAGAAGGAGGCATGTGCTTCCCCTGCACAGTTCTTCCACACTGTAAATACTCTTTGGAAAGCTTACAACGGACAGACAGCTACAGTAGGGAGATATTGACATTTGTTTTGGGGCTGGGAGTGGACTGGTTGAGAGATTTCTTCTTGGACTGTGATGCATAGAAATGGAATTATGAGCTAAGTGTTCACACGCATTCACGTCAAGTAAAAATGAGGCAATTCAATTTGAAATTGGGACCAGATGCGCTTCCAAGATCCAGGCAAGTTTCTGGGGCTACAGATGGATGGAAATAATTTGCTGACCAGATAAAAGAAATCTATGATTTTGTCAAAACCAACAGTCACAAAATAACAAAGTAAAAGACAATTGTCTTTTAACAGTTGGTTGTTTTTGTTTTTGTTTTTGTTTTTTTTTAATGCTGAATAGAGTCCTTCTATCCCATACTGTCTCAGGAGGAAAAAAAATAAAAAATAAGGGGTGGGGTGGGGGGTAGAAGGGGTTCAAGAAAATTTTCAGTACAAGAGAGACATATAGATATATACTATATAGACATAGTGGATCTGTCTTCCAGAAAAAATGAAGGTAAGCCATCACTCACCTCTCCTGAAAAAGCCAGAGTGCCCTGTGGACTAACTTTAATATAATTGTCTGTGTAGAAAAGATGCAGGAACATAACCTTGAACATGGGACGTATCCAAAAACAGGTTTACAAACATCTCCCATCCATGAGGACCAGAAACAGAAGAACTGGAGGGGCCTGTGGTACAGGGATTACTAAACCTCACTGAGCATAGCTGTGACTACACTCCATATTTTCCTTTGATGGCCCTTGCTTTCTTCTGTAAAGCTCTGATGATCTTTGGGAAAAGAAAAGACAATAGGAAAAAAAAAAAAAAAAAAACTGTTCTACTGTAGATAGCAATAAGCAAGTGGAATTCCAGAAAGGCTGTAGGTCATAAATTTTTTACAAACTAATATTCTGTTCTATGGAGAAAATTAATTCAGGATGTCATCACTTGTTACACCTGTCATTCAAAATAGATAGTTCCCAGAGGAAGAAGTGCTTGAACAGCTCCTTCCACTTCCTTGCCCATGCACCTCACCCTCCTCACAGTCTGGGTTTAGCAGAGGCTTTCTTCTGGGCTTCCCAAAGTCATGTTGCAGCTTCCTAGCAAGACTCCCTCTGACCAGGAGCCACAAAAATGCTTGTGTTTGCTGGCAGCCTCCAAGGAACAAAGAGCTTTCCCCAGGCTCAGAGAAGAGCCTCTCACCTCTCTCCTATGCACATGCTCTTGCAGATGACTCAGACTGGGTCATGGATTTTGACTTTCTTCCAGCCCAAATCCATCTGAAGTCCATAGACATGTTGCAGACAGAAGCACATCTTTCTGTCCTCTGCAGCAGTCATAACTGCAGATTTCTAGCATGCTCATAGTAATAATTTTATGGAAGGGTTCAGAAGAAATAAAGATGATTTGATACAAGTTATTCTCAGTTATTCTAAAGCCCACAGTATTTTTTAAGGATGCATATTCAGTTTGGGACACAATAGAAACTCTAGCTTTTAAGAATTATTTGAACACCCTCTATTTCAATATGTCATGACATGAAAATGAAGCATTACAAATCATTGAGTATATCAGCAATGATAATTAAATATGTCAGCAAAAATATATTGCTGGCATTTGATTTTATATCGAAAGTATCCTTGAATGAATATTAGAGAGACAGGTCTTTTAGCTGAGTTGGGGAAAGTGCTGGAAATAAATGTTTCTCTATGCCCTCAGAATTCAGAAATGTTATTTCAAATGTTTACAAAGTCATATGTGTTAAAATACAGTTTCTAGTGAGCTAATCTATGAATCTCAAAATGAACAAAAATGATTGCTCACTTTCCCACAGGAAGAAATCATCAAGTTTCACTTGTGCTCCTTTTCCTGTATGATTAACTAATACTTCTGAAACAACAGATGACCTGCAGTAACCATTCACAAGGGGATAAAGTCATAAATAGATACAGTCTCAAAATATATTTATTTAAAATGTAAACAACTCTCAGATCAGCAGAGCAACATGATAGGTTTGCTCAGCACTTATAAAGATATAAGTATCAAATCAAATATTAATATCTATGCTAACAATGAATACAGGCTGTCTATGTTGCACTGACTGGAAAAAAAAAAAAAAAGTGTATCAGTTTTATTACGACTTGCAAACGAGCATTCAGAGACATAATTAAGCTCAGATCTCAACATCAATGGAAAACTCAATTGTATCAGCATCAACAAAGCCTTTCTGATATAAATATCTATAAATAATGAGAAGCAGCTACACCAAAGACATGGATAAATATAGAAAAAAAAAATCTATCAATAAAAAAGACTGCACTGCCGAAACAGAATCAAATAAAATGTTGTGGAAGATAATCTTATTAATGCTTTAATGATATTAAAGTTATCTTCTATCAGCAGACCATTTTCTAAAAGGTTAGGAGGCAGCTGGAAACACCTAGGGTACCAGCCATCCTCTGAAGATGCTATCTTCAGAAGCTATGCTCCACAGAACATCATCTCTTTCGATTCCTTTGTAGAGTTCTCCAACTGTTATGGTAAAGCAGAGTTCAAAGGTTTGAACTGCCCCATTAATTCATCCAGGGCTTTATCATGCCACCATTTTCTCACATGTCAGGGATGCCATTACTTTTCTCTTTTAATCAAAGAGAGGAAGGACTGAAGATCTGCACAGACAGTTGCTGTGAATGCTGCCTTATTTAGATTTGTGTCAAAGGGTCAAAGAGCAGGGGAAGCTGTGGGGACTAACAAGAAATGCATGTATATTCCCTCAAGTTAAGGAGTCATGTGCATAGCCAAGCTCAGCTGAAGGCAAGGATGAGAGAGAGAGAACTAGGCTGGGCTCAGAGAGTGGCTCAACAATATTTTTACTCTGATTGACAGGTGAAACACTTGCTATTGGGACACAGAGATGCCATTTTTCAACAATACTGATAGAAGCTAAAAAGGTAGGCAAGGAATAAGGCTGACTTTCTTTCATTTATTCTTTCACAACCAAATTTATGAGGCTGCTTGAATTTGAACTATGTATCTTGAAACTTTAGAGCATTTATAATAAATGATTTTGTGGCACATGTGAGGCCAGTGTTAAATACCATGAGATTTCATTGCTCATTCCATGAATGATCACAGAATCACAGAATTTCTAGGTTGGAAGAGACCTCAAGATCATTGAGTCCAACCTCTGACCTAGAAGTCTGACATCTATTCAGAAGTTGATTGAAATATTTTGTTCAAAATTACAGGAGACTTGGTACAAAGTTTAAATATTGTGTAGCCATTATATTATTCATAAGGCACTCTTTAAGCATACATGGACTGGCTGATCAGCATGTCAAACACAGGATATTAATGGAGACAAAACATAACAAAGAAAGGTAGATCCTGACTTTAAAATGATACAGTGAGGAGATTATATTCCACCACCTTGAAATGAAATCATATTTGAAAAATTAAGAAAATAAGGAAAATTTGTTTTGTCAAAGGAGAAACAGATAGGGTTTCAATTAACTAAACGGAGTTAAAGGGTTAAGGAAAGAGGTTCAATATACTAACAGGCGTAAAAATGTATGCTGATTTATTCAAAAGAGGCCAGGGAAATCAGGTTTTTTGTATGCAAAGCCTGTCAGAAAACAAAATTTCCTGTTGCTATGGAAATTGAAATGAAACCAAAAACTGTTCCCAATCACAATGGAAGGGTGGGATTTTGAAATTTCCTTTGGAAGAAATTTTTTTTGGGAAAACAATTAATTTAGAGCTATAAAAATATGTAGCTTCTGACATGTGAAATGCTTTGTGTAGATAAGGACCTGGATTTCTTTTCTATAGTTCAGCTCACTTCTGTTTACATAGTGAAAATGTTAATAGCTATATAATAACATATACACAAGATACAAGAAAAACTTTCTCACTACTACATGCAAATGTGTACATAACAAATCAAGCTGATCACAGAGCAGATGATTAAACATTTCTGCTTTACACTTTGACTTTTAAAATCAGAAATGAAATAGAATTATTAGCACTTCCTTACAAGGGAAGCTAGGAAGATAAATCAAATCTGTACAACACTCACATACATACTAAAATGAGCTCTATCAAAGAAAAGGAAGGCAAATGTGACAGAAACTGAGAGTAGCCCTAGAATTTTGCTTATGACAGACTGGCAATGTCTCCCCATCCTGTTCCCAAGGATCCGTTTACTGCATAAGAAAATATTTCAGTCTCTATTGAAACATATTCCTGGTCTCATCCCTGAAGACCCTTCCTATACTTCTGCCAGAGAGCATGGGAAATATTAGTTGACACCACAGAAGATATCAGCTTCTCCCCTTAAGCTCAAGACAGTGTCACAACAGCAATTCAAATGTGTGAGGCTAGGTCCCATACTTTGTTTTCTCCTCTTCATATTCCAATACTCGAGCCAGAGAAACTTTTGTTACACAGGTATCCAGCCCAATAGATTCCTTATTGAAACCACTGAACTGGGCCCTCACTGGAATGAATTCTCCCATCCCCGGCAAACTCACAAAAGTGTTGGGTTGTTACCACAACTATGGAGTCATGGAAAAAAAAGGGCTGGGTCTCTGTCAAGAAGACAATAATCCAGGGGGGTTTCAAATTGGCTCACAGCTCCCTTCCACCCACTCAGATTTTGGTGATTCAGGAGATAATTGCTTTATTTTTTAAAACCCAGCTGATTTGAAAAATATGTTTTATCTTTACAAAGATTTGTATCAGTGTCACTGAGATAATGACCAGCTGGAGCAGGGCCTGAGTAAGGGGCCACAAAGTAGCAGGAAGAATCCTCAAACCACTTCTAACATCAAACCTTCACTCTCCCCAGCTTGAACTCAGCACCCTTACTGCCTAAAGAAGAAAAAAATAATAAATAAATAAATAAATAAATAATAATAATAATAATAATAATAATAATAATAATAATAAAGCTTTTCCTTCTTGCAAGCCTTTCACATATATTAAGAATTATGTATCTGTCCAAGTATTGTCTCCTGTAGACTAAAAAGCATAAATATTAAACAATAATATTAGAACAATTTCTCTCTTGAGCCCTTCTGTCTACTTTAGTACTCTACTTCTGCTTACCAGCCACTAAGCAGTTACTGGTTGATGCTAGTTTGTTTACTGGAAAGAGCTCTTTTTGAAACACATCCACCAATTATTCCAGAAGAACATAAATATCCATTTGTAAATACTATTTAAAACAAATAATTTTCTCTGTGATCAGATTTCAGGGCTAGATTCCCATCAAAGGAATCACATAAATTGATGGGGTCCACCAGGCTTTTCATGTGCTGGTTTGTTTGCTTTAAGTATACTTTAATAATGAAGCTCTCACTTGTAAATTTGTTAAAAAGGGCTCATTTCCTTTCTCAAGATATGATTTTCTTGCAACTACATTTTATTTTTCAACTCAAGCAAACTAGACCATTCGTTTTTCTTTACCAATCACAAGCTGAGTGCCACACACAACAGAAGGCAACAGATTGGCTATAGCAACGATGGAAATGACATGGACTTTTGCTCTGAATTCTCCAGGGAACATAAGCATTTTCCAAAGAATACAGCTAAAATTGGATGAAAACATTTTTTTTTTTTTTTTTTTTTTTTTTTTTTTTTTTTTGTGAATAGAGAATTCATTGAAAAGGGCTGTGACAGGGAGACCAACTTTATTTCTGAACCCAGCCCACAGTTGGTGGGAATTTTCCACAAAACAAACAAACCAAACAAAAACAAAACAAAAAAGGCAGGAGGGATTTTGGAACAGTGTACATTTCATTGTGAAATTTTCTAAGAGCATCTTGTTTCTGAGGATGCTGAAATATTGCATTTCGACATATTCTAAAAAAAAAAAAAAAAAAAAAAAAAAAAATTTTTCATTGTGAAACATTTTATTTTTCTTATTTCAAACCAGCCTAAATTTAATTAGATGCAAAAAGGATTAACCCCTCAAAATCAAATGAAAAATTGAGCCACATAAAAAAAGTTCAAGGGGCCTTAAATTATGGACATTTTAGACAACTTGGTTCAGCAACCAAACAGAAAAATCTATTGTTAACTCTAATAAAATATAAAAATTTTACATAACTATGGCAGGACAGAACAGAGGATGATTCTTTTTTTTTTTTTTTTTTTTTTTCTTTGACATTTCATTAAAGACAGATCATTTTAAAGAGCTTGGCCAAAACTAAAATCAGTTTTTCCAGCAAGACCTCAACTTTTTCTACTTCCCCACAGCTGAAGTCACCATTTTCATGCTAACATGAGGTCTTCTGCAAGACCACCGCATTTTTGACCATCATGCTCGCCCTAGGGAAGGATTGTACAGATTGAGACAACTGTCGTCCTACACAATTTAAATGTTTGAAAAGAGAGGCAAAAGACGTGATGGAAACCAGAAGTGTTGGATGACAAAATGGCTGGCACGGGATCACATGAAACATTGATGAGAGCTGCAAGGGAAGATCCCAATCCTCTGTCACCCAAAGCTACAGCTCTCCACCATGACAGTGACACGCCTGAGCAAGCCCCAGTCTGTCCCTCCCAATCTGTGCCCACTCATATTGATATACCTGCAATTCAGGCTTCCCAATGGAAGCAGGATTGGCTTCCAGTATTGAAGCAATGACAGTAACAAAAAGCTTTGCTGTACATTCTCCCAGCACTTGAGTTTCCATCACCCTGCCAAAGATATCTCTTAATTAATGTGTCAGAACCAGAAAGGATTGATCACAGTGATGGCTTCCTCCATTCTGAGCTTTATCAGGTCCCAAATTCCTTTTTCAGCTACTTTTTGACCACTTAATTAACAAGTGATTCATAATCTGACTAGCCAAGAGAAAGAGGTATCTCAATCTTCATGAAAGGAATCAGAGATAGGAAAAAGTCAGCAATTTTTTTTTTTTTTTTAATGCTCATGTATAGTTTCTTGTTGATGATTAAATCCAACAAAGATCATGCTCTGATAACTGTGGAAATATCTGTCCATGAAAGTTATTCTTCAGATACCTTTTTCTGCTTTTTTTTCACTACATGAACAGCCGTACATTTTTATTCTTTTTTTCTCCTCTGTCCAATAAAAAAGAATCAGCCCTTGTAAGGTTTATTGAAAATAATTTGTGTGCTGAACTGCATTTGTGATGATGAAGTCAGTGGCATTTCAAAGGAAGTGGATACTGGAATTATATGTACAGGGAGAACAGGATCTTGGCAATCCAAAAATTACATTCACCCTTTTTTTAAGCTTGCTGAATAGCTGGGGACATTGCATGGGCTATATATCCTAACACATGCCATATACCTAAAAGGGGAGTATGTGTTACCAAAGCCCTCCTAGGCCATAAAGTACAGAGTCAAAAGGGAAAGAGACACCATACAGTGAGCTAGGCTGTTGTATTCCCACTACAGACTTATATTCCAGGTTACTTTTGCTGTGCTTTATCCAGTTTTAAATGACCACAAGAAGGGAAACTGCACTTAGTAAAAGTCATGATATAGCACAGTCCTTTTCCATTGAATATTTTTATTTTTTTTTCTGTAAGAGTGGAGGAGAAGAAAAGCTTCAAGACATGGGGGCAACATTTTCCAACAAAGCATCATTGCAGTATGTCCTCTCTATAGACACAACTCTTTCCATCACCCCCTTTCTCCTGCTCCATTACACTCCTCCAGCTGCTCTCATTGCCTCTGCCCTGATTTCAAGACTGCAGAAGCATTAAAACTTTGGAAAATATTCTATCAGATTGAGAAAAACATTGTGGATAGGGCACAGAAGGCTGCAGTCAATGTGGTGCAGCTATGCAACAGAAAACTGCTGGTGCAGAGACATAATCTTCTTTCCACCCAGCACCCCAAGCACAGTGTACAGAAAAGCTGCATGGCGTATCCCTGCTGTGTGCATATTCCCTACCCCAGTCCACAGATTCCTCCAACACTTATTTTCATATGGACTCACAGTGGCCCTAAACTGACTCTCCTAACGCTGAATTTTCACCAACATTTTTTTATCCTATTCCCATTGCTGTTCTGACATTACTCCTACACTAGGGCAGAAAATCCAGGGGAAAATAAAATAAAATAAAATAAAATAAAATAAAATAAAATAAAATAAAATAAAATAAAATAAAATAAAATAAAATAAAATAAAATAAAATAAAATAAATAAGTATTTGAGCCACCTTTTCTCCCTCATTTCACTGTTAGCTTTCAAAGAAACTGGATTTTCAAAGCCCTTTCTGGATACCCTAAATCATATTGGGATGATTTTAAACATTAAGTGGTGCACATACAGATTTTCAGCTGGTGATAATACAGTGAAAGGAAGCCAACAAAAATTGACGTTCCAGCTCAAAGCACCCTTGGCAAGGACCCACATTGCACCTTGCGTGCTCTCACTGCATTGCCTAACGAGATCACTCTGCATGCACCGCACTCCCCTGTAACGCAGCAACTCTTCAGCAAGTGCCAGCACAGTAGATGAAGAGATGTTACCTTTGGTGCCAGACTTCTAAAAGCCCACACAATAATGCTTTGACAGCTGTCCGATCAGTATGTATATGTCTAGATATATAAAATACTCAAAGAACTAGTCTCCCATTTGCAGAGGCAGTCTAAAAGCCAAAAGCACATTATAGTACCAAAAGCTGTAACTAGACAGAACTAGTTTCATCCTTTCTCTTAACCTTTCATTCACTGAACGTACATTTTGTGACTTAAGATGCATTAAATATACCATACCTCTGTGTGAATCCATATGTTGGTTAGGAATGCTTCAGATGAGATTACAATTCATCCTCAAAACTTGTAACAATATAGATGATGTACCATATTTTCTCCTCCAGGTTCAATTGTGTAAACAAACAAACAAACAAACAAACAAACAAAACCTCCAGAAAATAATATATTAATTTTATATTTATATATATTTATAAATAAAATTTATAAATATTTATTAAAAATATATATTTATTTTAATTTTTCAGTTACTACCAAAATAAAAAATAAATAAAAAATAAATAAAATTGTGTGGTGCCAAAGGCAAAAGAACAGAATTGCAAAATAAATTCTAATAAATTCCATGCACCCCAACATCCTGCCCACCAGCCATTTCTCTTTCCACACCTATAACTACAGCTAATTTAGTCTTTAAAAAAAAAACCTGCAAGGAAAAATATTGCTGTGCTTTTTTTATGTTATGCTTTTGTGTTCAAAAAAAAAGTTGGAACAACATAAAAAGTGATTGACCCAGGGGAGGGGGGTGTTTACAAAAAAGTCATGTTGGTTTTTAACAGCCTTAACTTCAATGTACCCATCATTTCATTCAACACTCTCAGTCACCACAGCACAGCAAGATTGTTACTCCATATCCTCCTGAACTATTCAGAGAAAAAGAATGAAAAATAATAAATAAATAAAATCTGTTTTTCCTTCCACCCAGGAGGCTTGTGAAGCTATGCTGTCAGACACCAACGTCCTCCTGCTTCATACAAAATCTCTGTGAACTTCTGAGCATTACGCTGGCTCTTTGTACAGTTATTCACCACACTTTTTTCCAAAGATACACAGTCCAAACACAGAATATTGAAACCTCATTAAAAAAAAAAAAAAAAAAAAAAAAAAAGAGAGAGAGGAAGGAAGAGAGGGAGGGAGGGAGAGGGAGAGGAGAGAAGAAGAGAGGAAGAAATGGATATTTGTGTACTTGGGGTTACATCTCCTGGAATTAAATGCCAGAATTATCTATCTCCATGCTGTAGGGCCTAAGCTGATCTTCAAATAATTGATAAAAAAAATATCCCAAAGTCCTAAATTTCACTAAAATCTAATGTTCAGGAGCAGAGAAGATTGCTTTCTCTGAAATGCATGACATTTGACTCTGTCAAAAAGTAATTCTGGACAGACAAACTTATTGAACTCTTTAATGCTTGCAGTTTTGAGGTTTCTGGGAAATGCTGTAGAAGCTGCAAGGATAATTTATAGCATGTGTAACACTTCAGAAGCATCCAACCTCCAGTCAGCGTGAAAGGCAGATACAGCGTCATGGCTAGAAACTGGCCTAGAGAAAAGGACACATTGTACCCTGCAACAAAAAGCCTATGGGAAGAAAATACATTATTGCATCTAATGGAACAGGTTCAAGGTTATATATAAATCTCTACCTGTGATTCCATAAAAGCACATGGATCAACACAACACAGAGTAGCCCCCAAATGGCTGTAGCTAAATATCTGGACCTTGAACTTCTCCCTTGCATCTGCTTTCTCTCCCAGGTAGCTTCCTAGGGGTGTAGGAGTGTGGTGACATCAAATTCAAAGATATTATTCCACCTCCTGAAAGTCTGTTTATTCCACACAGACCTCATTATACTCTCACCCATACCCATTCCTTCCTAGGACCACAAGCATAGTAGCCCCATGAAGGGACTTTGGAGTGGTTCCCAGGGCCATACAGGTCCCTCAGCCTCTATGCACTACCAAGAAGAGCTCAGTACTAACTGTGCAAAGGGAGAAATGGAAACCCAAGTACCAGCACCTGTGTTTGGTCCCTTGACCTCCCCACAACTAAGGCAGGTACAACCTTAATATTGCAGTTGTAGCCAATGTTTTTGCGGTTTCTCCAAGCTTGGATATTTTTTCTGGCTTCACAGCTGTAATACCAGGAGTTGGCTCCATTATAATATTTATATTAATGTACAGAGACAGACTTTAAAACACATGGCACAGTCAGAATATTTCATATAGCTTACAGGAAGCCAAGAAATAATGCAAATTTGGGTCACAAAAGTACTGTCAGCATACTGTGCCTGCCTCTGCCAGCACTGTTTTGCTCCCTCTGGTACTTTATTATGTGTATTTTTTAATTACTAGAGGAAACTGAAGTTCAACTTGCAGGTTATTCCAGACTTTAACAGACAGCTAGCAAGGCTTTTTGGGAAAGTCCAGATTTTCTTGTACAGGAAGCTGTTTTTAGCAATATTATGCCAAATTAATTCCTACCCAGCAGCCATCACTGAGCAACATTAAGGTAACAGAATAAATTCCTGTGTCTGTCTTCATGTCACTCATGTCCAAAGACCTACATCAGAAACATGACCCTTCCTACATATACGTTGTTCAGGGGATGGCACCACCGTAGTCAAGTGCCTACACCTTGTGTTGTCACACCCATCACATCTAACTTTATCTACCTAAAGGCCAGGCATCTAACCGAACTAAACCATACCGGCTTGCTACATAGCCAATGGACGTGTGTCCCATCTTCTGACAGGACCTTTGTATACATAGGATGTGCTGTTTCCTGAAGAGGTCTGTTTTTTCTCAGTTGACAGAGATAGTCCAGACAATCAGCCACACAATAGCTGAAGTTAGGGGACACAAATAATGCCCAGGATGCCCTTCTCTCTGTGTTGATTCATAAAAAATCCTAAGACAATAAGAGCGAATTATACCATAACAATGTCCAGAATACTTGTGTGTGGGTTATAATAGGATTTGAGTGGAAATACTGTTGAATATCATAATGAAATAGGAAAATTAGACAGTATATATGTCATTAAATAGTAGAGACTAACTAAAGATTAAACCATTGTAATGCCTTCTTGAGCTCTGACTTGAAAGTCTTGAAGAAACAGTGAAAGATTATCTTAACAAATCACTGCTGGAAACCATATAATATTGCTTTTAATCAACAAAATACTGAAATAGTTGAGTTCCTCATTCATGGCACCACATTGTCATGGCTGAAACAAGAAAGGCTCTTTCCAGCCAGATGCCAGAAATGGGTTTTCCTCCTCAACCAGCCCTCAATTTGGAAACTCTTTGGCCAGGAGGTTCATGGTCACGTTAGGGGTGGTACAAAGTCTTTCCTTCCCACTGATATGAGATCTGCGGGAATCAGACGTGGGTTTGGGTGAGAGAGCCATTGACTTGCTTTTCTTCCTATATCCCAAGCATAGACTACCCCCTTCAATATATTCATTAAAAATAAATGAGATGTAGATCATTTCCCAATGAAGCAGTCACATTTTTATTTAATCTAATTATTACACCTAAAGGAACTCTGCCTTTTGCTTCTTAACTATGAATTACTGCTGTTTGTCCTTCCTTAGCTGTGCCAGTGGAAGAGCAACTTCCAGAGTGGAAATAAATGCCAACATTTTGTAACCTGTCTATAGGCACACAATGGCTCTTCCTTCTGCTAGATCATGTTTGGACCATAGGCCCATCATGAAAAATTAACTCCAACCACAGAAGAAATTAAAAGAAAAAAAAAAGTCTCAGTGAGTTGTGACATTTTGCTGTGCTTAGAAGAGATGTTGCAATTATGGTGCAGCAGAAAGTGCTGAGATTGTTTATTGGCATCTGCTCTTGCCTCTTGATTGACAGAGCATAAACATCTCAGAAATATAAGCAGCAGCACTGCAGCTATAGAGCACCAGACAATAATATTTACTGACTGCAACTGAGCTACTGCTATTAGACACAAATTGCACATCTAGCACAGGGTTATTTTGATTTTGTTTCAGAAATGTTCTTTTTTGGATGAAGAGGTATTAGCAGCTTCACAAATACTGTCAGCTAATCAAAAAATATCAGAGAAGCTCTCCATAGCTTAGCGGCTTTCTGTCACTTGTTCAACTTGTTAGGGATATGTGGAAATGAATAAATGCATTAATACACAGCATCCCAGCCTGGGTGAGACTGTATGCTGCATTTACCAGTCAAAGCTGCCTGACACTTTCAGCATTCCCTGACAGCAACCTGTTTGCATGGAAACCAGACCAGGCTCTGCTTTTAAATGGTAATATTTCGCATTACAGTGCCTGACACTAGTTTCTACCTAACCGATAAGTTATATTTTGTTTCCTTGCCTAACACGGATGTGCTATCACTTATTTAGCTTATGTTTATGCTTTGCCACTGATTTGCAACACATACTGACTTTTCCTACACAAAAAAGCACAGCCCATAAGAGTGTCCATATGCACAACAAGACTATTCACTAATTTCACCCCAGCTAAGCTCTGTCTGTTGCCAGCCAGGCAAATGAAAGATGCCCTTCTGGACTCAGAAAGACCTCCCTCTTGTTCCTCTACATTTGCCTTTTAAAGTCTCCTGACACACACCAAAAGGCAACAGTGACAGAGCCTGCTCCCGGCAGGGCATAAACTGGGACAAGCTGGGCGATACCCCATCCTACATCACACTGGGGGAGAACTCTGCTAGCACAACTGCTACTGTGGAAATACTGAATATCAAAAGGGAAGTGCTTGCCATCAAGACAAAGAAACTAATAATGTGCCAGAAAACTGTTTTGTATAAAGACAAGCAAATTGCTCCCATACAAAATGGGATGCATATCCGAACATAACCTCTTCTGTGTTTTGGTATCTGAAACAGAGCAGATGAGTGAAGAGAATTTAGGCAGCATTTTAAAAGAGAAAAGCATGTGGTACAGGAATAAAATAGCAATAAAGACAATCTGCCTTCCATTGATACTGTGTTGATGTTATATAACTCTAGACCAGGAAAGAAGACGAAATAAATAAGAAACAAATCTCCTCTTACACTCACTTCTTAACAGTAAATTCTACTAAAACTACCACTAGCAGAAAGAGTATGCAGTATTTCTGTATTTACTCTCATCTGCTATTTGCTGGCACTCAAGTCTTGTGTCACTTTTCCGTACTGCTGCATGTTACAGGATCGAAGTTCTGCTTTGAGGGCAGAACTTTTGGCATGAAACAGGGCTCACATCCTGCTCCATGTCATGTCAAATTGAGGAGCTGGATTTATTCCAGCAAAGGAAACAGATAGCAACAAAGCCATTTTTTTTTAATTTTTTTTTTTAAAGGTGCAACTGATATGAACAGAGCTCTGGTCTCATCCCAGAATAACACATTGCATAACACATGGATATGTACTCTACCTTCTGATATGGTCCAAAAGATATACCTCACTGTGTTGCAAGATTTATCTACACATTAAAAAAAAAGTCAGAGTAACTTAGTGTCAAATTTTTAAGATTGATTAATGTGATCAATCAAGAACTTATGAATTTTATGATAAATTACCATTTAGTGCAATTTTTCTGTGATCTTTGGGTAATGTTTAATATACAAAATGAGATTTTTCAATAGCATGTGTTTTTTCAATGATTTAATACAAATTTCTTGCAGTTTTTCTTGCATTACAATATTTTTCATTCCTTTTGAACTTCAACAGCAATGTGATTTATCTTTATGTGGAAACTGCCAAGAGAGTTTCTTTGGACAGAGCAATTTTTATGCGGTTATTCTGCTGGTTCTTATTACATTCACATGCACATACATATTTAGCATTTTATATCATTGCATCTTTGTAATGCTAATTGTTCACTAAGAACAAAACACATCTAGGCTAACTTTCCCTTTGGTTTTCCTGCATTAACAATGGGAAGAATTAACCTAAATTATCTGTGAAGCATCACATACACTTATGATACTCAGCAACTAATAAACCAAATTCTGAAGTTTCTCCAAAGCTCAGAGTATTCCCACAATACTATGTTGGTGCACAACAGTCCTGAGGGACACCTCTCTCCAAGGTATAGGTTGATCCACCCCATTCTTTTTTTTCTCATTCTCCTGGGAAGAGGTTGGAGCTCTGTGCCTCAGCAAGTACAAGTGCACTTCAGCTATTCACTCAGTGTACTTTGCAGTAGAAATTCTGGCACACACATGAAAAATCAGCCTTCTGGGTTATTCTGCAGAGTAATTGATTCCCATCTGGGTTTACTCAGTCTTGAAGTCAACTCCTATTGAGTTTGATCTGCCTGAGTAGAAACTGATTCAGCCCAATAGGAATTACAAAAAAAAAAAAAAAAAAAAAAAAGCCTCTCTTTAAGGAAAATATCAATATCACAGTAGCTTGGATTCTCCATTTCCCAGCATCTAATTTAGTCACCAGAAAAATAACCCAAACAAAAACCTAAAAAACCCCTATGTTCACAAATATTAACTACTATAATGTCCTCAAGTTTCTCCTGCACTCCTTCTTGCTAGGCTCAAGGGCCAGCTTCCCTTTTAAATAGCTCTAGAAGATACAGTTTGAACCAGAGCAGGATTAGCTAGCTGCATAAGAAATCCCTGGAGAAGAGAGGGTTGCACAGTGCTGCAGCACTCTGCCAGGCAATGAGAGCTGCTCCAGTCCATAGCACAAGCCAGGAAGGCTGCTGTCATCAACAGAAAATCTTTAGAAAAATGAGCTGCAACAGTTTTACTTATGCCCACATGCATTGCACACTCTACCTCTCAGATGGTCAATATATGGTAGAAGAGAGCACGTCCATGCATCTCCATTCCTTGGCATTACAGTCCTGGACTGAGAACCAGTGCAGTTGAGATGCTGCTCACATTTTCTTCTAACCTCCAGCAAGGAAGCAGAGCTGAGAGCAGGGAGCAATAACTTCTAAAGACCACCAGAGACGTTTGCTTCAGTACCCATAAAACAAAGCCTCTGGGGAAGCCACTAGGGTGGTCTTAATAACAGCAGGATCCTCTCCAGGCACCAGAATTGCTCAGGTTTGCAATGACAGAAAAGGTGGTTAAAAGGTACAATACTCTCCTTTCCAGCCCTAGGCCACATGCTTCATCCCAGGACTCATGATTTAGACCCTTTGGGACCTGACAGAGCTTGGCCATACTGGATGTGGAACACTGGGAAAAATACAGGCACAATGGGATTAATTTATTTCAACAAACTAAAAATGTATTGTGCTTTTGGAAAGAAATTCATAAATATTATGCTTCCATGGAGTAAAAACAGTATGTACCAATACATTTTCTGTCCCAGCTTAGGAAGCTGCTTCCCAACTCCAGTATTAGATAAATGTTTTACAGTTTTACATGTACATAATTCCTTCTTTCTTCTGATGTGTTTGGAGGTAAAGACTTTACTGATGTGCCATAATTTTTATATGTTTGCAATATATGTCTGCCTGAACATATAAGCTATCAGATTTCTACAGGAAAAAATAAAAATAAAATAAACGCCAATCTCACATTTAAATCTGTTTTCCTGCCTTTTTTTTTCTCCCCAAAATGCATATCACTAGTTGTGTGAAAGCTAAACCACCATATGAGGCATATTTTAAAACCTCATATAAACAATGAAGCCTGTATGGCATCCTCAGAGCAAAGAATGTCCAAATATGGCTGAGAGTTAAGTACCCTGAGAATTAACTGCTCTTAATAAATTCACTGAAGTTTCTAAGTCCACATTTACTAAGGATCAGAAGAGAGAAATAAAGGAAGGAGAAAGTAATTCAACTCATTTTCCTGTACCATTATCTAAAGATGTTGTGTTATAAACATCCTCCATATCTTGAATGCTGGAGGCATCTGTTGAATCTTGGTCACTGACTACAATTCCTACTGAAGAAAGGCTAGAAATGAATGAGTGCATCTTTTTTGCATAAATATCCCTAATATTAAAATAAGGTAGGTCATTACATTTCTCTTTGCGATCATTGTTGCATTGGTCTGGATCAATATCTTTTTGCTTTTGATAGTACTTAGAAAACTTATTGAAAATAATGGTGATTGGAAGTGCTACCACTAATATCCCACAGATAATGCATAGGGTGCCAAGCAGCTTTCCAGCAAGCGTGACTGGGTAAGTGTCCCCATAACCAACAGTGGTCATGCTGATGGTTGCCCACCACCAGCAAACGGGGATGCTGTGCAGTTCTGATGAGTCATCATCCTTCTCCACTGAGTAGACAAGAACTGAAAAAATAGAAATCCCAACAGACAAAAACAAAAGGAGAAGTCCAACTTCCTGGTAGCTATGTCTCAAAGTAGCGCCTAAAGACCTCAGTCCTACAGAATGCCTGGCCAGTTTCAGGATGCGAAATATCCTCATTAACCGCAGGATCTGAACCACTTTCCCCATGTTTTCAATATCTTCACTTTCTTCTTCCTTTGTGTCCACAGCCAAGGTGGCATAAAATGGGATAATAGAGACAAAATCAATGATATTCAGTGGTTTCTTCCAGAACTTCTTTTGACTTGGGGCAGTGATGAGCCTGATCACTAGCTCAGCAGTGAACCAAATAATGCACGCAATCTCCACAGCTTCCAGCACAGGGTCTTCAATCTCCCTGTCGTTGGCATCCAGCCTTTGAAACTCAGGCATGCTGTGAATACACATTGCCACAATTGACGCCAGGACAACACTTAGGGAGGACACCGCAATTAACTTGGCAGACAAGCAGTATGCAGGATTTTCCATTCTGACCCAGATCTTCTTTCTTATGTCACCAAAACACAGATTATCAAACTTTTCCAACTCCTTATCAAATATGGATGATTCTTCGTTAGAGGAGTCAATGCTTCTGTCATTGCTTTTCTGATCCCAGTCTTTCTCGGGACCTTCTTCTTTCCTTTCCTGGTACCGATTGCTGCAGCAGGAATCAATAAACAGCTCATTTATCCCCCAGTATTCTATTTCCTGGCAGAAGGAAAAGACACAAAGCTCCTCCATGACATGAAGTTTACCGGTGTAGTAAAAATTCAGAACATATCGGAACAAGGAAGGGTTCCTGTCAAAGTAATATTCCTTATCTGCAACACTATAATCATCACATAGTTCCAGAATAGCCTCTTCTGAATGGCATTTGAGAAGTTTCCCAAGTCTGGTATGAGGAAACCGGAGCAAAGTGCTTTGATCCACTGATTGTTTAAAGCCACCAACATTCAAATTGATAAGTTCTGCATCTTTGCCGGGTCTGCGGAAAAATTCACCATAAACCATTTTGAACAGAACAGTTCCACTGCTAGTGCCCAATGAGATTACATTGAACCTAAAAAGAACATAAAATATTATTAGAGCACTTAATTCTGTTTTGCTCTTCTGACACATTCTTTTTTCTCCAGTTACTGTGTAATGTTGTAACAAAAAAAAAAAAAAAAAAGGATTATTATTATTTAGAAGTCCACAGAAATAGGTTTAAATTAATTTGACAGTTTAACTCAGCTTTACCAAAATTTGAGAACTATAGACACTGTTTTAGCTCCCCTTAATTTTCTAGTGTGCAGGAAGAATGCCTAATTTATCGATAAATCAGTCTCTGTATTACTATCACATTGAAATTAATACTTAATAGATACTGCAATGAAGCTGGAAATCTTTGGTTTAAAGAGAGAAAACTTGATAATCCATCAAAACATTTAGGACAAAGCTTAAGAGCAAGTATCTCAATTATGGTGTCGGGAGAGCTGTATTGATTTATATGAACTGGCAATTTATAATCCACTACTTTCGACATTATCTGCATGAGTGCGAACTGCAATTACTTCCATTGTAATACCAATTCATTTCTTTCTGGAGTCATTTACAGAAAAGCGTTCTGTATTCTTGAAAACATCAAATGTGCATTTGAAGCTTTCCAGTTTCTGACTTTAGAATTTTGCCCGGTCCATATTTGGACATCTACACTCCCTCCTCAAGGTACTTTGCTCACTGGTTTCCTACTCACCTGGAGTGTCTCAACCCTCTCACGACCTTGGTCAGTTCCAGAAGCTCTTCCTATTCTGCCACAGCATGGATACAATCACTATGGTAATGCTGAGAAGCTGGTGTTCAATTGTCATTTCTGGAAACAGAAGCTTCCAGACATGGAACTTCCAGAAAAATTTTGCCTTAGCACATAACTGTGGATACCTGCAGATAGACAGAAGGACATTTAAATGCTTCCACATTTTCCTGTAAATTATTCAGCTGCAACTGAATTCAAAAAGGCAGATATAGTTACCAGAAAATAAGTTAATTTCTTTTTTTTCAGGATAATTTAGCGCTTGCTTTCCTTCTAAGAAACCATTGTTTTCAAGCCTAAACTGGCAGTTCTTACACTTTTCATGAAATTATATCACTTCTGATCATACAGAGAGCAAAATTTCTTGATCTCTGACACTAAAACATTAATTGATGTATACTAAACTAATTGATTTCAATTTAATAGGGAAGTTAATTAATTTTAATTGTGGCAAGAGAGCATTGTAATCCTCCAGTGCTACTGGGTGGATTCACACATATAAGTATATTGTTCTAGTGCTCTTTAATGGCATGGGCAAATTACTCAAGGAACACACAATATTTTCTATACCTGTCTATTTTTCAGTGCCTCCTATAGTAGTACCAACTCTGATTCAGAGTCTGGATCTGTTAGAGTTTGAATATTTTCTGCTGCACCTCAAGGTCTCCTGGCTCAGTTAATGAAGGTCACTAGAGTTCTATCTATTTCGCTGTTCGCAGTGTGTGCAACATGGTTACGCCCCTGCTGTACATTAACATGAGACAGGAGCATCAGCACTTATGTATGTAGAAAAAACCTAGACACTTTCTCAAACAGGAGTCACTGTAGATGGCTGGAATACCAGCCCTGAAGAGTGAGTCCTGCATCAGCACCAGAACAAGTAAGAAGCAAAAAAAAAATAATAATAAAAATAATAAAAAAAAATCTGCAATCTTTATTCATTGTCAACTAAAAGAATTCAGCTTTCATTCTGCCTTGGGCATTTGTATTAATAGACCAGTTCCTCAAAGCCATCTAGCCCCACTCCGTCAATCCATAAAGATATCAAGTGTTTTCTTGCTGTAGCTCCAAATAAAAGATGAGATCCACAGAGTCTTGTGGAGAAGGGAAGACTTGACTGAAATGAACTAACTGACCTCTTGGTACGAAACAACTGTGAATAACGTGAACAGAGATAAGCCTGCATCTCAGTTACTGCCAGCTACAGCTTCATCAATCACCCCAAGTAACTTGTCATACAATTCTTCGGCACATCTGTCTAATGCAGAACAGACCTCATATTTTTAAAACAGACTGACTTTAAACTGGATGCATTGTGGAGATGGAGACATTTTCCAGCTCATTTTCAAATCTATCACCCCAAGTGGGTGATACCCCTGCAAGGCTGCTTGCTTCAGAGGGAGGGATCCACTCCGCTGCAGAACTCCCAATCCCCTTTTACTGCAGTGGGACCTAAATGGAGGTCCAATCCTGCTCCATTGTACGGTCAACCTTCATGCACAGTGCTGTCCTGGTCACTTGTTGACTGTAGCAAAAGACAGAAATGGGAAAAACTCTACAAAACTGGGTTCAAACTTCTTATTAAATGCCAAGGAGAGGAGAAGGAAATTGAGATACAGATCCATGCTCGGAGGCAAAGCACCAAACTGCTTTGAAAAGTCTATCAGTGAGAAGCTGAATCTCTCCGAAACTATTCTGTAGTATCTGTGAGATGCAATGATATATTTGCTCTGTGGTGCAGAACACCTGTTATTTAGAACAGTAACTCCCTGCAACTGCCATGACAGAAAGAACTACTCTTGTCTTTTTGCCACTCTGGTGCATTCCAGCCAGAGAGAGAACAGAGAAAATAGACCACCAGGAGCTCAGTGTTTTAGTGAATAAGTTAAGACACCCGGGGTTTAACTGCAGATCCACTTCTCTGTTTAGGGGAACTTTACAAAGGACATTCTGAGCCATGAACTTCTCATTCTCTTTACCTTTAACCTCCCTACATGCAATTTTGCTGTTGTTTTTCTATAGTTGTTTCTTTGGTGTTGTGTTTTTTTGTTGTTGTTACTTTTTTTATTTGTTTGTTTTAAGATAGCCACAAACATCAATACAGATCTATTCAGTACTGTTCTCTTTTCAGTATTTCCCTTGCTCTGTTTTTCTGTAGTTCCTCGTGCAAGTAGGAACACAGAGTGTAATGCTACAAGCATGTATTTACTAATTTTTGTTCAGAAGACTCTTTCAAACCAAAGCTACTAGACATCTCAGTTATCTTCTTGTGTGTAATTACTGACACCTATAAGACTTCAACAACTAGGCCCTGAAGATGGTGCAGATAAATATATGCTCTGGTAATTAATTTTGAAAAAACATATTTGTATCCAGAGTAAGATTTATTTATGTAGTCAAAGAAATGTTATTTTTGAAAATGGAGAAGGGTACTACAAACTCCTTTAAACAACTTATCTTAAATCCAAACTAGTTGGAAACATTAATTTTACTGTGTGCATAGACTACCATACAATCAAGATAAGTTCTCATTCTGTTAAAACACAAGGGGGGGGGGGGGGGAATACTGCTTTCTAAACAAGAAAGACAGAGAATGGTTATTTTTTACAGGATGATAAACTGAGTATATAGAAGTGATTTTACACCTTAAGATGTAGTTAGAAGACAGGTATTTACTAGCTAACAGAATGACTGTAAAACACCATTGCTCAAAGTATTTCCCAAGGCTCAGCTTTTAAAAATGATTAAGACATAAAATAAAAGCACTGATCTCTGCTCACAGATGAAGGGCAGCAGGACTCAACCGATAAACAGTAAAGCACTTCACTCAGGATCAAGAGGCAAGCCATGATTTTACAACAGCATAAATTCCGCCTAACGTTTCTCAGAGTCTGCAGCAACTGGAGGTCAAAGTATATTCAAAATCAAACTAACTCTGTTTATTGATTAATTTCAGTGAGTAAAACTCTACTTCATTTTCAACAACTCATTAAGATGAACAATTCACTAGAAATGTACGCTAATGTTATAAAAAACAGGCAAGATCTAAGATTATTGGGAGTGGGTGGAAACTATGACAAAAAGAAAATAAGTTTTACTTAGAAATAGCAAAACAAGAACTTTAGTGCACAGCATTCCTTTGAATACTAGACAGACTTATTGTTGAGACAGCAATATAAACCCATATTGGTTATGCAGATGATACTCATAATGGTATCCATGTAATTACACTGTATAATAAATTTGGTGAGCAACAATTTACTGCTTTATTTTGAGGGCACTGTATTCATAATTTGTGCAAGATACAAAGAGGAAATGGATCCTGCTTAGGAAGGCCATCATCTGGAACCTGCTATAATCCTACTGTTAACTGACTTTTAGATAGAACCAGGAATGCACAGGAGAGTTTCAAGAAAACTAGGTCAAGAGGAGCTTCAGGATCTGAAGAATTTCTTGTTTCACTTGCAGTGACCTTGATCCCTGAGACATAGACCAGGATATTCATAGAATCATGGAATGGTTTGAGTGGGAAGGGACCCAAAAATCATCTAATTCCAACCCCCCTGCCATAGGCGGAGACACCTCCCACCAGATGGGGTTGTTCAAAGCCCTGTCCAGCCTAAATTAGGAACACTTCAAGGGATGGGGCATCCACAGATTCTCTGAGCAATCTGTTCCAGTGCCTCACCACCTTCAGAGTAAAGAATTTCCTCCTTGTATCTAATCTAAACCTACCCTCTTTCAGGTTAAAGCCATTATGCTTTGTCCTATTCTACACTCCCTGAAAAGGAGTCCCTCCCCAGCTTTTCTGTAGGCCCCCTTTAGGTACAGAAAGGCTGATGTAATGTTCCCTGGAGTCTTCTCTTCTCCAGGATGACTAACCCCAACTCCCTAAGCCTGTCCTCATAGGAGAAATGCTCCAGCCCTTTGATCATCCTTGTGGCTCTCCTCTGGACTCATTCTAATATTTCCGTGATATTGTGCCAGGCACCACCAGAACAATTTGTGGCATTTAAACAAGTGGCTCCAACCCCTGGGCAAAGACCACAGATGACAACTTCTCTTTCAGCACAAGGGAGCCCTTTACTTACACAGTGGACTGTTTTATTCAACGGTAAAACTGTGCTCAGCTTGAAATGATGCTTTCCTGGAGTGCCAAAGCCTGCATCATGAACATCCTAACACAGAGCTTCCATAAACTTTGCAACTCTTAACTTAAAGTACCATCAGCTTCTTTGATCTTGCCTTCTGTAAACAACAAGTATTCATATATACCATAATAGACTGCTAACTATTCCAAAGCACACACTTCTTGCCCTGGAGAGAGTATAAGAATGGAAGCAAACACATAGCAGATGTTAGTTACTTGGTTGCTTTAATTGATTCAGTTTGTTTGATGAGCTACTGGATAAGAGCTCATATAGAATAGAATAGAAAATGAAACAAAACACAAAAGAAAGGTGTTTACTGCAAGAATCAACATTATTTTCTGAGTTGCCAAAAAAAAACATTCAATAGAAGTTCCAAATGTTAAGCTTGAGGGCCAAATAAAAGCCAGTCATAAGGAAAGCTGTGTGAAAAGGATATAAACATTAGAATAAAAATCAAAACAACAGGATCCAAGTCTTCCCAGTCCAAATTGGAGATGGGTTTTAGCCAGCACTTCTGCAGTCGTTCATTGTTGGTGAGGCCACAGACCCATTGTCTGGCTTGGAAAGGAGATAGCAAATTTCTGGGCTTTTAGCATACTGTGAAATCCCTAAAGCTCACAAAAGGAGAGACACAGAGACAGAGTTTGTATATATAGTCCCTTTGAGAGAGCTTCACGATGGATGTATAATGTGGCAAAAAGAGGTTTCCATCCTCTTCTGGAACATCCCTGTAAAAGTTTTTTAGTGAGGATGTGAACTCCACACCAAAAAGTTATATGTTGAGAAAGTTTCTCTTTTTCAGTTATCACTCCCATATTCTCTATATAAAGTCCCCCTACTCAGTGAGGTCCTACATCACAAGCTACAGTACATCTTTTTTGACATCTTTTTGTTGCACATTTAACTATGGTAGTGCCTCAACTACTGGTTCCAAATTGGGACAGCTTCAGCTTTTGTTAGCATAAATCTGTCTGTGATTATCCAGGCACAATGGAAAGGAAGCTGAACAGATTTATGGTTGGATAGACTATGCTGTGCTTTGCTACTTAAAATATTTGAAGACAGCATGTCCCCACAGATTTTCTACTAGTTTATTTCATGGCTAAATTGCCTATAGCCTCACCTTCTGCTTGTTACACTGCAGCACTTCATAAGCCTCTCAAGATTAAGAAACACATTTCATGATGTTTTCCTGTAAGTAGAAAGTTTATAAATATAAAAGTCCTTAGTCCTGTTCACACTGAAATCAAAAGAGTTACAATACTGACCTGAGCTTGGAAGGACAGGGAAATCTTTATAACTCTGAAAATTCTTCAAGATCTCAGGGATTTGTATTATTTTTTTTTTCCCCAAAGAATATAATAATTTCCATTTAAAGTTCCCCAGTTCAAAAATCTGTGTATTAAGCAAATTCACTCTCAGGTGTCTTGTTTGGGTACCCAGCTATCACCAGGCATCAGATTTTTCCTCCTCATGATGCAAATGACCACATAGGTTCTAACTTCTGCTAATTTCCTGAGAAACCACCCTAGCTACATACATGGAGCTTTAGACATCTAGCTACTTCAAAAAACTATGGATATGACTCTAACTACTTCAGTTCAGAATCAAAACTTTAACCAGTTTTGAAAGTGTTTGGATTTGGAACCACACAAAATAGGGCAAATGCTTGTCTAATGCACCACCTAAGAGTATTGTGTATGCTTTCTGGCTCACTGAGCATAGTAAAACAGCTAAATGCATATATAATTTACTTAATCAATCACATTTAATGATTTGGACTGAAATCCAGTCGGTATGACTGAAGTTACTACCTGTCATCTAGGCAGTTGTTACTACCTGAGCGCATATGATTAAGCCTGAAAATATGCAAGGTAATATTATTTGTTGCAACTTCTCTTATTATGATACTAGCTGTAACCAGCCCTATTTTGTAATATTTGACACTGTCAAATTCACTCCAAAACCATTTGCAGTCTGTGGTGACACAGGCTAACCTAAAAGAAAAAAAAAAAAAAAAAGTAATCTAGAACAAATAGCAAGACCATCTGAAACTGTTCTGTGGTTATGGATATCCTGTGAGGCAAAGATGATAAGTTCATTAGCTAAATTATTTGCTCAGTTGTTATTTACTTTAAATGCTGTATTAGCGGTGACATCCTTTATCCAGAATAATATAGTAAAATGCTATGAGAATTAAAGAATCATGCAACTACACTTCTCTTGAAATTGATTCAGTACAGCCTTCAAGGTCAAATTTTGTTCTGATGTTACCTCCACATAAACCTATTTGGTCAAATTCATCCCTGGTACAATACTGTTGATGTCAACAGACTTTCAGAAATTAAACTAGTACCAAATGCTTGTACATCTTTTCAATAATATGGAAAATTGAAAGAAATGATAGTCATTTGGAAACAACAGCAGCTGTTAGAAACACTGCTGGCAATAAAATACAAAATTATTTAAACAGCTGTACCTGTGGAAGATCAGTCTTCAAAGCAAAATGCATTTTCTTTAAAATATCACATGCCCCAAAAGACTGCATTGATGAAGGAAGGAATAGAACTATTATAACTCAGAGTGAAAGGACACAAGCAAGAAGTAAGAGGAGTAAGCCCCTCAGGCACATGGCTCATACCATTTTTCTTGGGCACATATTTCCAGGTGGGGTGAATCACCTGTTAGAGAAGTCCTTCTCTAAATTAACTAGATAAGCAGCCTAGATGACACATCCCATAAGGTCCCTAACTTGCATATGGTTAATATTAGGTAAAATAAATCCTCTCAGAAAGTGGAATTCTGCTATGAGGATGCTGGCAAGAACAGAGTATATGCCAAAGGGTGGGAATAAGAAAGGGGCAAAGAAAAACTACCAGCTGTAGCATCTACATCACAGAAGCTTCTTTGGAACCATGGTCTGTGGTCTGAATTACTTTCTCATATACATAAAAGAAAGGGAGCAAAATCTAATACCACCCAATTATCAGAATGTCATCTTATGATAGAAAGAGAAAAAGAGAGAAAGAAAAGAAGGAAGGAAGGAAGGAAGGAAGGAAGGAAGGAAGGAAGGAAGGAAGGAAGGAAGGAAGGAAGGAAGGAAGGAAGGAAGGAAGGAAGGAAGGAAGGAAGGAAGGAAGGAAGGAAGGAAGGAAACCTGAAATGTTCCTTGCAATAACACACATTTTGACAGGTAACAAGTCTGGCACCTTGCAACATTCCCAATGGCTCTGCAATTTATAGTCTGTTCAGATAAAATTAAACGATCATTATCCACTTTAACTAAGTGGAATTGACAGATTGACATACATTTGCTTGACAATCTACCTGTAAAACCCCAGCAATCAAGCACAGTTGCAATGCTGTCATTATGACACCTGTCAGTTTTCAAGACAGCAGAAGTCATTAAGCATTTCCTTGAGACGTATTGTCCCAATTGCTGAAATTCACAGAAAAAAAAAAAAAAAAAAAAAGAAAAGAAAAAAAAAAAAAAAAGATACAAAGATCCCCAAGGCATTATTACAACCAGGTCAACACTGTTATAGTTTGATGGTAAAAGAAATTCTTTCTCTCCAGGTTAACTTTTTGACAATAATCTTCTTTGACAAGTCATCTTAATGACACCCTGCTTCCATCAAAAGTACAATTTCGAAACAAAAAATTTTTGAAGTGAACGTTTAACTTGCAGGTCAAAGGACCTCTGAAACAAGGACAATTTCTATAGATTCCCTTCCTTAAAACAATATTCTCTACTTTATTTTGTACCAAGTCCTACATTGTTACCGTTCTTGTATTTCTCCAACAAGCACAATGAACATAGATCCTATTGCTACACTTGTTCTGGTAGTTTGTGTTACCACTATCAGTCAAAAGCATCTGATACTTGATCCCAGTATCAGACATTTTTCCACAAAGGAAAAATGGCACAGAATAATGGTACATTCATCTATTTCTTAAAAATAATTCCTCATTCTCATTTTGATCATTGTCTATTTAGAGATGAAACTCTATTTTACTCATAAACATATGGTTAAGGTTATGAGATAAAGGTTAATTGCCTAAGCAACTAAGATGATGCAGATACCCAGGTAGGGAAAACAGCATGCCTGAAGTCACACAGCAGATCAGCTGTCCATGAATAACTGCAGCCCAAGTCACCTCACTCCAGTGTTCACTTCACAATCTCCTCCATAGCTGCCATACACCAAACTAAGTAGTGGAAACACAGGATTGGGTACCTGGGCCTAGAACCCATAGTCAAATGCAGTCTGATAGCAGGGCATTCGTTTTTCCTGAAGTATGTTGTATTTAAATATTTCTTCATTAAAAAAAAAAAAAAAAAAAAAAAAGGAGAGAGGGAGAAGAAAATCTAAATATTAGTCCTGTACTTATAGTGCAGTGCAATTTCAGGAGTCAGCAAATGCATTGGCAGGGTATGTTGACAGAGATAAGAAACTGTACAATCTATCCAGCCACTATAACCTCTCCAGGCCTAACATAAAGGGATAAACAATTAAATATAATGCTTTTTTTCTGTATTACAGAAGCCAATGTACTACTTACGACTCTCCCGAGTTTTCAAGCTGAGTGTTAACAGTTCACAAGCCTCCACACAGAGGCTAGTTATACCCACAATTAACCATTATAACTTTTCCATGTTAAGGAAAGGAAGTAAGAGTTTGGTGAAATTCATAACATTTTTACCTTCTGTGGAAAGGGAACAGAGTTAAAAATAAGATTTAACTCACTACAGGATGATTGACCTGATATTCAAAAATTCCCATTCATTAGTTCATCCTAGATTTTGCAATTGTAAAGGAAAATTATTTATTTTTTTCCTCACTTTGGAGTGTGAGGAATTGTCTTCCATTTCATACCACAGAAGACTCCTGATGCTGCAGGACTGTTGATCTTTTCTGCTCCAAGATTCTCTTTTTCTCCCCCTCATAATTGGTTGTTTGTTCTTCTTTTTTTTTTCTTTTTTTTTTTCTTTTTTTTCAGTAGTAGCAGTAGTACTAGCAGTAATAGTATTTATTTTTTTAGAAGCAAGATAATATTTCTGAAGCACACAAAGTCAAATTGCAAAACTCAGTTTGATTGGATGAAACGGTTGTTCTGAACAAGGACAAATCAGTACACACAAAAAGCAAGTTTCTCCCACCTTATGCTGGGAGGAGACACCTATGAACATAAAACACAGGACTCTGCTGTAGAACATCATAGCAGAAAAACTTTTTATGAGACATCGATGATCTTGAGGTCTCTTCCAACCTAAAAATTCTGTGATTCTGTGATTCTGTGATCTGAAATCAGTCCTGCCTGTGCTAGTAATCACACCTTCACTTGCACTTGGACACGGAACCAAAATATCTAAAAGGACAATTCAGCCATGGATGGCACAGTGTTAAACCACTGAATTGGCTACACATAACTTTTGAATCCATGCTAGTTTTATTCTGTAAATCTCTAGCTTTGGGATAAACTGCTTTAAAAATCCTCTCTCTACAATATTATTATGGGTGCATCTCAATCACTTAACTTTTTTTTATTATTATTTATAAATAAAATTGTTATGTTAGTAATATACCAGTGACTGCAGAAATTAAGTTGGGAATGAATCCCGAAGAGTTAGCTAATTCAAACCCTCTCTTTCTTCAAGGCAGGATCAGTTATTCCTAAACAAATTTTGACAGATGTTTATTTAATCTCTCATGATAAAGACTGCCCAGAGAGGTTGTGGGATCTAGTCCAGTGCTTGAATGCCCTTGTCCCCTCAAAGTTGTTTTCCTAACTTCTACTAACCATCCTGTGCTGCAGTTCAAGCCCATGGATATATAAACAGAGTAGATTTGGAATGAAATGGAGTCACTGAGGACAGACAGTAGAAACAGGGTATCTCCAAAATCTTCTTAATGATTCATTTTCTTCCTTTGTTACATATCTAATTTTACTTGGCAGTCTGAGTAGCTAAAGTGACATTTTTTTATATATATCTATATTTTTATATGTTTTGAGGAAAATCTATTAATCTTAGTGATAAAGAAAGGTTTTCTTTACCCAGGGGAAATTCTCCAACATATTTGCTGTCTCTTAGGCAACAGGAACACAAGCAATTGTTATTGTGGAAATTCTGGGTGAAACCTGCAGCTGAAAAACTGTAAAAACCTTTGTGTTTGAGGTATTTCACTAAAGGAGTCACTGTGTTGTTCAGAAAATAAAATAAAATAAAATAAAATAAAATAAAATAAAATAAAATAAAATAAAATAAAATAAAATAAAATAAAATAAAATAAAATAAAATAAATAAAAATCTCTTGACCCAAGACTACTCTGAAGCAAAGCTCCAGATCTCACTGATGTAAGTTCTGCTGTCTGCTTGGATCTGACAATTGTTTTCAAATCATTCAAGTAACTTTTACAATGTGTGAATGTGTGAGTGTGCATGACATGAGGCCACATGCTAAGGGAGGGTATGTTGAGACAGCCAGAGACAATACCTTCAAGAGAGATATTTTTTGAGTATAGAAACCTCTGGATGCAACAAATTATTTGGGCCCAGACTTTCAGCCAGCACTGGGAGCAGCACGCTACAGACCAAGCCAACTGGCTCTAACCATCATGTGCCATCTCAGAGTGGCAGAAGGAGGGTAGCTTGGTGTTACAGAAGCATTAGGTACAGACCAAGCTCTGCGGACATACCATTCAGAAACAGTCTGTAAATTTTACCCATACTTAGGCTTCATTTTCTTGCAGTGCACAGATTTTTGGGTACATGCCCATCACTCAAATACTGGACATCACTTTGTTCCACTCCTCTCCTTGACTTTCCAGGTAGCATCACAAACTAATCTGTTTTGAAATGGTCTTCTGGAGACTATCTTGTCCAATGCAATGATCAGAGCAGGTCCAGTTATAGCAGGCTGCACAGGGCCAATTGAATTTTGAATGTTTGCAGAGATGGAGAATTCTCAAACCCTCTGGGCAACTGGCCAGTGTATGACCCCTCTTATAATGAAAATATTTTCCTAATGTCTAATCAGAAGCTCTTACATTCCAACTTGAGTACACTGGCTCTCATCCCATTGCTGCACACCTCTGAGAAAAGTTTATCTTTGTCTCCTATGTACTCACCCATCAGGTAAATATTGGCCACAGTAAAGTTGCCTCAAGCCTTCTATTCTCCAGGTTGAATAAGCACATCTCTGTCAGTCTCCCCCTGTATGCTGTGTCCTCCATCCCCTGACCATTTTGATGGCCCTCTGTGGGACTCACTCCAGTATGTCAATATCCTTCTTGTAATGGGGAGCCCAAGGCCAGACATAGTCCAGATACTGTCAGATACTTCTGATACTTTCTCACAGTGCCAAGCAGAGGGAAATACATGTAACTGCTGGCTACAGCCGTGTTTTTAAGTCCTATCCTTTCACTGCAAGAGCACACTGCTGAGTCTTGTTGTCTACCAGGACACTCACATTCTTCTCTTCAGAGCTGCTTTCCATTCAGTCAGTCCCATAGCCTGTACTGTTGGATGGGGTTGTTGCAGCCTGGGTGATTTTCCCAGGACATTGAAATCCCTTTTAGCAGCATCCCTTCAGCATACCAATGTAGTATTAGCCATCTCAGCCTCACTAACCTCCCCGATTACTTCAACTTGGCTGTTCTCACAAAGCATTTAGCAAGAAAGGACATTTGCCAGAAAAGGTGTGAAGCAGGTATCTTCACTGCACAAGTGTTCAATAGAATGTTCACAGAAATAGCTGAGGCATTGTCCTTCTATGCAAAATAGAACAGCCAGCAAATAAGTTTTTCACTGAATAAGTGAGTGCAATTCATCTCAGCACCGTTCAGTATTATTAACCATCCCTTTTTTTCAGGAAGTGTTGAGTAGCTGCTAACACCTGGATTTACAGAGGCAAAATAATACTTCACATTGGCATAATTTGTGAGGTGGCTGAGGTGTTACATGAGTGGGCGGTATTCTGGCAAAACTAATAAATGTGTTTGCACAGTCCATAACAATACAGCCATTTACTCAATCCAGGACTCAATGTCAAGCCCTCTAAAGTTACTTAGGGGTAATTCTTACCATTGCCTTTCAATGACAGAAAGTTTGGTAATGGAGTATCAAAATAAACCAAATTAGAAGGAATTTCAGAAGGTGGAAACAGCTCTTTCCCTCCATCCTTCTCCCAACCTACCTCTACAAACATGGTCTTGTAATGTCTAAGATGATTGTCCAGAGAAGAAAAATGAGGACAGTTGGCTAGGTAAAATTTTAATCCCATACAGGGAAAGCAAAGGTTTTGCTGTACGTTTTAACAGGGCAATGGATTTCTTAGGCTTTTGCCTGGGGTAAATTTCAGCCAGACAGATTCAGAAACTCCCACAAAGAGCCCCAGGTATTTCAAAAGAGACACAGCAGGGAGGCAGTCTGCTACCAATGGGTCCAGAGAGACACCTGAGAACCTGACTACTTATCCACCAAAAAGGAGATAAATCCGACAGTGTTTTCCTTACTGCAATTTTTGGTGTTAAATTGAGCACTGTTATGTTCCTGCTTCACTACCCACAATCATGAGTACCAATGGCCACAAGGCTTCATGGGCTAAGAACTTTGCAAATCTCATTCTGAGCTGAAAGAAGTTATGTTTCAGAGACTTTCCTTAGCCTTGAAGTAGGGAATAGCTTCAGAGCAGGAATTAGATTTAATTAAGCATATTCAGTACATCAGAAGAAACTAATTTAAGAACAGCACATATTTGTTGTCAGTTGGTAGTTTCCCTTTAGAAGCTGCTGCTTAAAGCAAAGTATCACTAAGCACCACTTCAAGCAAAAAAAAAAAAAAACAAAAAAAAAACATTTGACCTTAGCAGCAGAGCTAATCTACAATTCACTGGAATAAAGAAGACACCTGAAATTACATTACTTTCTTCTGGTCTACATATAAATGAAGTACCTCAGTATGTGCTCAATAAAAGCTTGGAGAGAAACAGAATGATGATACAAGGAGGGCAAGGCTACAAGTTTCAGTGAAAAGAGCCAGCATTGAACAGTGCATCACAGCAGGATGCCGAAGGACAACTCATTCTGCAGGGAACGAAGAGGTGCGAAGACTCTTGCCTCTTGCTTCATTTGTGCAGCAGTGTTGTGGTGTAACCCAGCAGGCAGCTCAGCACCACACAGCTCTTCACTCACTTCCCCTTCCCCACAGTGGGATGGGGGAGATAATAAAAAAAAAAAAAAAAAAAAAAAAAAAGATAAAATGCATGGGCTAAAGTAAGGACAGTTTAATCGGACAGAAAAGGAAGGAAATGAAAATAATAATAATGATAATGACAGAAGCATATTTAAAAAAAAAAAAAAAAAGTGATGCACAATGCAACTGCTCAACACTCATCAACCAATGCTCAACCAGCTCCCTGTTTTATTTTTCATCATGATGTCCTATGGCATGAAATATCCCTTTGGCCTCGTTGTGTCCCCTCCCAGCTTCTTGTGCACCCACAGGCTACTTGCTCGCAGGGTGGTATGAGAAGCTGAAAAGTCCTTGACTTAATGTGGGCATTCCTCAGCCACAACCAAAACAGTGGCATGTTATCAACATTAATTTTCTCCTAAATCCAAAACATAGCACCACAGCAGACACTATGAAGAAAATTAACTCTATTTCAGCTGAAATCAGGACAAGCAGTTCCCCAGAAGCCTCTGGGAAGCCCTTTAACATTAAGACTTTGTATGCGAATGCAAAAACACTTGCTACCAGCTGTAATCACTAGGATTTATCACTGAGGGAAAAATGTCTGAATGCCTCTGAGATCCATGTCACAGGTCTAGGGCCAGGAACTGCTGGAGAAGCCAGCAGAGACACATGTGCTTGTACATTAGGCTCTTCTCATTTATGAGCTTCACAGTTTTCCATGTATCCCACAAACTTCTCATGAGCGTCAGATGTACTGTTGAGACACAAAGGACTGGATCGTCCTTAGTTATGCACCTTTTTCTCATTCTAACAAATTAATAAAATTAAGGGGGGGAAACTGTTCATTGCCTGGTATAACAGACAGAAAATGGTAAGACAAAAAAGCACAAGTCCCTAAGAAGAACAACTTACAAAGAATGAGACCGTAAACGCCATTACTGTTTCCAGACTAAAGGCATTGAGCTAAAATACCAGTGAGGACCCTTGTTATCCTTTTTCCACAGCACAAGCTTTTACCGGTTTCACGGATGAATTAAAAGAGCAGTATTGATCCACACTGGCTGTCCTTTTCAGTGCAAACATTGCACTGGACAGGCAGGCACACAGTGTTTCTTAGCTTCAGAAGAATATACAAGGCAGCATCCTTTTCTGCAGTTTATTCAGGGAAAAGGTGCTACTAAAATGTCATGCTGAAACCATCATTCAATGCTTGTCACAAGCTAAGGCTAAAACACCAAGAACTAACTTAAATTTGGGCTGCAGTAATGAGTTGGTTATTTTCAAAATCAAAATCTGACTTATGGCTCTATTTGTTCTTCTTTCAATTGGCAATAAACTGAGTTCATAAAATTACAAAGGAGTTTTGGAATTGTAATCCAGTTAAATCAGCACTTACAGGGATTCAGATAAGTGAAGAATTTTCATTAAAAAAAAAAAAAAAAAAAAAGTACTGTAATAAAAGTCTTCTTTGGGACATCCTCCCCACCACTATCCTTTAAACATACTGATATACTGACTGACAGCAATTATACACTAAGTTTATATTGTACATTTATCATCTCACAAACTACAAGGTCGATTCGTTTCCCACTAAAGTAAGAAGTGAGAATCCTCTTTCCCTTTGCAGCACTTTTTGCCCCTGTATCAGGGAGATGTCTGTGCAGAAGTCTGCATGGCAGTTAACACCACTGGAAACAGCCTCAGCTCTTCTCAGCACAAGGGGAGGAGGTAGAAGAGAAGCAAGGAGCAGCATGAAGCTATCAGAAGCACCTCCAATTTTTGGCAAACTATCCAGGCTGTGTCTTAACTCCTCCATGCAAATCAAAACTGTTCATAGATTTTTCCTGAGTTGGTTATCTACCTCCAACAGGTAACTTGCTTGTAGTTACATCAACATCAGCAATCAATTTGTTAGGCTCAGAGAAAAATAAAATGCAGAGAAATATAAAATGCCCCCTATATGGGGCAGCAAATTGCTAATATAAAGTTGTACAACACTGTTACATACAAGACACTTTTTTGTCCATAAATCTTTTATCTTTTTATTAACTTTAAACTGCCATGAGGCAGATGCCTTCAGCTCCGTGCTTTGGAAGCAGAACCTGAGACTTGAGGGGTGACCCGTTCAGCATCACACAGCAGGCCAACACGTTCTACTTCAACATCTCCAAATCTATAAAGTCTCTGTCTTCGCTTTGCTTTTTGTGAGAACTGAAAGAGGAGAGAGACCAGCAACCCTCTGCACAGGTTGAGCCCCAAGCCTGTCATTAGAACAGCACTGGGCTGGAATGAATAAGCACATTGAAGAATTAACCAGTTCTTAAGATATCAGCTGGCATCTAAATTGCTTGTCCACACTGATGAACAAATGACAAAAATGTGCAAAAGTGGAGGAAAGAATAGGGAAGCAAAATTCTTTCTAACTCAGATGATAAGTAATCTGTCCTCCTTAAACCCACCACACGTTGTTCTCTCCACGTGCAGTTAGTTGGTTCCCTCCCCATCCCCCACCCAGGAAAAAAAAAAAAAAAAAAAAGTCATCTATTAGTCTTTTTAGTCTTTACCCCAAGACAACCTTCTTCAGAGCACATGCGACTCCAACAAAGTATCACAGAATCACAGAATTTCTAGGTTGGAAGAGACCTCAAGATCATCGAGTCCAACCTCTGACCTAACACTAACAGTCCCCACTAAACCATATCCCTAAGCTCTACATCTAAACGTCTTTTAAAGACTTCCAGGGATGGTGACTCCACCACTTCCCTGGGCAGCCTGTTCCAATGTCTAACAACCCTTTCAGTAAAGAAGTTCTTTGTAAGATCCGAACTAAAACTCCCCTGGTGCAACTTAAGCCCATTCCCCCTCATCCTGTCACCAGGCACGTGGGAGAACAGACCAACCCCCACCTCACTACAGCCTCCTTTAAGGTACCTGTAGAGAGCAATAAGGTCATAGTAGACGTATATTCAGAGCACACACACCTTGCCAGCACAACCTGCTGGGCAAGAGGGGACAACTACATTTCATTTCTTGCTGCTGCTGAATCAGAAATATGTGGCAGAACAGATATCAGTGAGGGAAACAATTTAGAGGAATTAAACTGAGTGAAGCCTTCCACTTCCAGTCCTCTACACCAATTTTACCAAGAACTTACCAAAAAGATGATCATGCTTGCTTCAGACTTATCCTAGCTCCTTGCAGAGCAGTGCTTGAAGTTCAAGGTCTCAGGCTTTATCTGTAACACTGCAAATGACCAGATTCCAGAGCAAAGAAAGCTCCAGAACAAGAACATTGGCCACATTGGATTTAAGGTAAAAACCTCATCTTTCCAGAAGACAAATCTATTTTGAAAATAAGATGAGTGTAGAATGAGCTCTCTCAGAAACTAAGGACCAACACAGTCAACACCATCTTCCTTTCCAAGCAAGATACATATTTTAAAGGCATCTCTTGTAGAGCAGAACAATAAATAAAAATAAATATAATAATAATAAATTCAAGCATCAGATACAGAATTTATTTTCAAGAAAAAGAAAAAAAAAAAAAACAAGTTATCCACAAATAAGAGATGACAGCAGTTTAACACACTATTGTTAGGACTCTAGATATATTATGAATGATAGGAAGACAAGACAGAATAGAACAGATTCAAATAAAATGGGAATAGAGTATAAAGGGCAGTGTTATTAAAATATGGATAAAATGAAAGGGCCCAGAGGGAAATGATGGAAAAGAACAAATGGTGGAGAAGCAAACTGGGGTCATGGCTTGGAGCAGCTGAACACCTGGCATCATCTGGTGCAGAACCATTGACTGTAACAGGTCAAGGACTGCTGCTCTCAGCTGAGGGTTTGGCCCACTGCACTGAACCAGACAGAGGCAATCAAACAGGCCTGGCCTTCTGGGGGTGTTCTCCCCTCAGGAAATAAAGAGGCGACACAGGAAGAGAATAAGGATGATTCCACAAATGACAAAGGAGAAAGCAAAGTCTAGACAAGGAGAAAGAAGCTAAACAGAAAAGAATGAAAGGAGAACAAGAAAGAAGAACAAAGAGATGGGGCAAAAGCAAGATAAGAAGCAAATATCCACAGGTTAGTGGAATACATTTCATTTATTCATGAGCACTGTTTTATTATGTGTCCTTGGCAGCCATCCCATAACTGAAAATTTGCAAGGCAGAGAATGATGCGAGTTTAGAGACTTGAGCCTCGTTTCTAGTCATTAGCCTTGGGCAGGTCTTTTTAATATACGCACCCCAGTAGCAAGTAAACAAGTTCTTTAAATCAAGAGCCTTTTGACAGGAGGCGCACGGTAAACAAATGGACTTAGCCACAGCCAGAGAGGGATTCCGGGAGAAAAGGCAATAAGCAAGCCTGGCCACAACCTGTTCATGAGTAACCAAGAGGACAGACAGGCTGTTGGGAAGGACATTGCCCAACAGGCTGTACTCTGCTGCTCACTCTGACCCTAGCTTGTGTCAGAGCATCTGTCTTTCATGCATGCTCCTGGCTAACTGGCATTTATTTTACCTGGGAGTGTGCAGAGCTCAGCATGCCCAGCTGGCACGGAGGAGGGATGCTTGCAGTGCGCAGCCCAGGAATGGTGGCAGCGGTGTTTGGCAGCTGTCCCAGCACAGAGGCAGGCACCGTGTCCAACACCAGCTTCGCTGGGGGCTCCGCCAGAAAAAAGTGCTCACCCCTGGCACATGCATCAAGGCTGAATGGGGAAAGACCAGCCATCTCCATTCCCCATATGGGTATAAGGTGCCTCCACAGCTTGGTTCAGTCGCTGCTGAACTTCACTTTGCATTAAGGCTGAGCCTGCCCCATAGTCCTGGCACTAACAGTTAATGGCGGGTTTTACTTTGCCTGTAGCTGTAGTTCCGGAACTAAGGTGATATCAGTGCCTTAATACTGATTTATCATCTGTTCAGGTTTGAGGTGCTTATATTCTTCTTGCCCTGGGGAATTTGCTAAGTCCTAGAGAGGATGAGCAAAGAAATACTTTACTTAGAACCTCTCTGTTTGTTCAAAGGACAAGATGTTTTAAGAAAATATGCAACCCCACCAGCCTCTGGAATAACTCTAGGGGTAACACCAGAGTTTGCATCAGTGCAACTGAAAACCTCTATTTGTGCTTTTTCCTTTGCCGTTTGCTTTTACAAATGGGGAGCTGAAGGGCTCCTGCCATTTTTGTGGGTTGTCTTAGTGCTAAGCCTGGTAAGACACAGATCTTTAGATATTATGTTCAAGGAGAAAAGTCACTTCAAAAATAGCATTGATGTCTTCTGCTATAAAAACATATAGGTTTTGCTTATTTTAAGATCAATATAAACAAATCATTTCAGCCTGTATAAAGAATGCCTAACAGAAAAAGTTAGGAACCAGGAAATTTAGATATTATTTCTGTACCTTTCCGATTTTTTCAACTCCTGCAATTGAAAAAAAAAAAAAAAAAAGGAAAAAATGTTAGTGTCTCTTTATAAAAAATAAATGTTTTGAAATTGACAGATAACAAGCACTACACAGAAGCTAGGTATGAATATTGTCAGTTAAAGCTTTTTTATCATCATTTAGCTACCTACTTATATATAAATCATTTACCCAATTTCAGAATATAAAATCCTCTTTGCCTATCCACAGTGCTGTCTCAGCAGAAGTTTGGATACAGAATCCACAAAGTTTTTTCATCGTTAACCAATTGTCTCCCATTGCCCCAAGTACTACTTTTATGAGTGGAATTTAGAAAAGTAGAGGGCAACAAGAAGGGGATGAAGTTGTCTATTTAAAACAAACAAACAAACAACAACAACAAACAGTCTCATCACAAATGATTACAGATCTCAACATCACTGCAATTGGCAACTTCCACCTAGTAGTGAATAACAAATATAGCCCACAAAGTTTAAGCTAATAACAAATACAGCCCACAGTATATAGCCCACCTCTGCTACCATTTAAACCTAGGACATCAACACAAATCAAGTCCTACCAAAACTGGGGTTAACCCTAACTGCTTTAAGCAGAGAAAGATTTTGGAAAATGCTAACTGAGGAAAGTAAGAAAGCATGACTCAGGACATGCCTCTGAAAATGAGACCTTCTCAAGATATCATAGACTCCCAGGATTTGACTCACACACACCCCCCAAAACCTCTGGCTCCTGCACAAAGTGTACTCCTGCCTCCTCGATCCTCCTAGGATGTTAGTCTGAATAACTTATGCCATCTATTGGCCTAGACCTGCGACAGATGCTCTGAGGAGAACTTTAATTCTGGGAAAGTGACTGTGTTAAAAGGGATCTGACAGTAGATCTGTAAATTCTGCTAATGGAATCAATACAATGCCGCTGCTCAGATCTTGAGGTCTACCTTCTCCAGCAGACGTGCTGCTTCAGAGCCCAGCTCCCAGAAAAAACAGCAGTTGTGGTCTGGTTCAGGCAAAAAAAAAAAAAAAAAAGAGATGGTATTGGCATAGGACTAGCACACACTGCCAAGAAAAGCCAGAAAATTAGCAGTGAGGATTTTCACTGTCTTACAGAAGCATGTAAGAAAAGTCTTTATTATAAGAGAAAGGCCCTTCAAAATTCCCTTGGATCTAAAACCAGGGAAACTATCTCCAACTTACTAAGTCTGCTTTAAACCAGCCACGCAGTGAGAAGCCACTTCTCTCGCCTTTCTGTACCCACAGTGGCTACCGCAGTGATTTAGGGCTCCTCCAAGAGAGTTTACTTTTTTATCTAAATGTGTTTTTAAAAGGCAAGGCAGAGCTCTGCAATGCGAAAGGGACGCAGAGCCATCTCTATTGATCCACTCCCTCGCAAGCCATTAGGAAGCACCCGCGGAGAAGTCGGCGAGGAAACACGCGGCCGCCCCGGCATCGCCTCGTCCCCTCCGCGGCTCCAGAGTGGTCCCCACCTCCGGGGCTGCTTCTTTTGGGGGGCACGGATTGCTCCGGGAGCGACTTCGGAGGAGCCGGGGCTCTCCAGTACCAAGCTGCAGCATCCCTCCTTCTCATCCTCCTCCTCCTTCTCCTCCCCCGGCTGTTTGCCCCGCAAAGCGCAAGGAGAACCCGTCGCACCTCTGGCACTGATCTGTGCCATGCCATGCCATGCCATGCCATGCTGTGCCATGCCGTGCCGTGCCGTGCGGAGCCGTGCGGAGCCGTGCCATGCTGCCTACCTGGAGCTGCCCGGCTCCTCTGCCTGCCCCGCCGGGCTCCGCCGGGCTCCGCGCAGCGGGCGGTGGGAGGGGAAGGGAGGCGGCAGCGGGCGGGATCAGGCGAGTCCCCACCCCGGCCCCAGGCACCCCCCAGCCCCCCCCTCCGGAGTCCGGTTCCCGTCCCGGAGCCGCAAAGGGACCGGCACCTTCCTGGCGGGGCAGCTGGAGCCGCGCTGCTGCCGGCTACGGGGGTCCCGGGGTGGGGGGGGCAGCACTGAGAGCGGGGGGCATAAATTGAGGCCGGGGGGGTCCCGAACTGAGGCTGGGGGGTCTACACTGAGACCAGGGGGTCTCGCACAGCACCCCAGGAGTCCCGCACTGAGCCCCAGGGGTCCCGCATTGAGACTGGGAGATCCCGCACTGAGATCGGGGGGTCCTGCTTTGCACCCAGAGAGCTCCTGCTTTTTCCCCGTGTGCCACACCGCACCCGTGGGGTCCCGTCCCTGAGGCACGCGTGGGGACCTGCCCGTGCCACATACCGAGCAGTGCCCCCCGCTCCCACAGCCCAGGAGCGGGGAGAGGGGCAGCCAGTACGGCAAAGGGGACAACGCCGAGGCTGCCCCTGGAGTCCCTCCAGTATGGGCTGCGGGGCTCCCACCTTCCTGCTTTTGGGCACCGATGGTGCTGACAGCACCCCGACAGCGCAAACGGCATCGATCTGCTATCGATTTGCTGCCACCGATGTGCTCAAGGGGAGAATAGGTGGCTTCGCCTCAAGGTTTTGCAGGGGTTTCTCTTGGTGTCCTGTCCCCAAATCTGTGTTCGGTCTCATTTCTGCCTTAGTGAAAGCCAAAGCGTAACAAGAAGTCAGGCCTGCTCGGACCATACACAACAGAATATTTGGGCAACCCCACCAGTGTTCCTTGGATTGAGGAGATTGTGCCTTCACTTTCTGTACTTTTCATAAACTTTTCCAAACTTTTCATTAAAAAGAACCTTGAAGACGTCAACATTACCATAACCTACTTCAGGATTTGGGGTAAAAAAAAAAAAAAAAAAAAAAACACTCCATATGTTTGGTTTGTTTTGCTTTTTTTTTTTAATTAGTCCCTCTTTAAAATTAAAAAATAATAATAATAATAATAATAATGTGATTATAGCAAACATTTTTTTTCCTTTTTTTTTTTTTTTTTTTTTTTTTTTAGAATTCATTACATGTTTTAAATATTTTAAGCCAAAGAATTCAATTTAACAAGGTTGTTCAAGAATAACCTCTTGCTGTCAAGTGAACATAAATACTCACCATGTTATTGTGTTCCTGGTGATAATTTTGAAGTCTTACAAGTGCCCTGAGCTGTGAAGACTGAGGAGAGTGGGGATCCTAAGACAATGTATTTTTCTCTGGTTGTGTTTTCTGGTGTTCTCTTAAGTTGCTATTGCTGTGCAGAAAGGGTTCTTTTTCTTCCATGTCATGGTATATATTTGCATTAATAAAAACTTGTTTATCATCTTCCTGTTCCATTAATCAGAGAAGCTTTAATCACCGCAGAATATGGCTTGCCCAGAAATTATATGAACCCGTCAGTGCTATGCACAGCAATCTGCATTTCTGCTATATGTTGTTTTTTTTGTTTGTTTGTTTGTTTGTTTTTGGTTTTTTTTTGAAAAACCTAATTCACCAGCAGTATATTAAGATCAAAAGCAATGACCTGCACAGAATTACATTTAGTTACAGAAAGTTTGCAAGAAATTAAGGGGCTGAGTGCTTAGTGACTTTCTCAGAATTATCCAAATACAAGAATATGAATGGAATTCTTCTTGAAGGCAAATGAGGTCATCTCAGTGGATCATTTAGAGATCTCAGCATAAAATTTGAAAGATTGTGCAGAAATACTGTCACTGACTTTTGAAATGATACTGCAGCACAGCAGCCCATCAGATGGTTATAAAACCTGAGTCATCACAGGTAAGATGCTAGAAACTGCCCAGGAAGGGGACCAGCTGCTCTCTGGGCAGCAGGGGCATCTAACACCTGCTGAGATCTGTGATAGTAAAGGGGGATGTGGTGGGCTCATTGTTCAGGTCTACAGTCCTGGTGATCCCTGCCCTTAGCCACCATTGTAGCCATTGGATACCTCTCATGGTTTTGGTCTGCCCACCACAGAGGGCAGAAATGTGCTGCCTTGGCATCTCACCCAGCCTGCCAAGCCTGAACCTGCATTGCCATAAGTTGCAGCTCCTTACATCAGCATGATCTTGCACTGCTCTTTTCTGGATGACAGGCCCAGCCCCTGGGGGCAGCACATCTAGAAATGTCAATTCTCTCCTCCCAGTGTTCTGCAGATCCAGACATCTTCTCTTCAAGAAGCATCACAAGACTAAGGAATCACATTTATTTTTGTATTTGATGCATCATGGCTTATTTCCACATAAACAGTGCTTGAGCACTGATCTGTCTGAAGGAGCATCTTCCCTTAAAGAGAAGTTTTTTCATGTGCTTCCACTAAACCACGGCAACTCCCCTAAACTCTGATCATGCTGTTACATAGAGGGCTGATTTGAGGTTTTTGGCAGGTTTCTGCATCTTCATTTGAAAACATGCCCTGGAATTTGTTTGTCTTGCTCATCTGGAAAAGGAGAGAGGTCATTTCTAGTTTCCTGATGCAGGGAAATTTATTGGCAGCTGGTGGTGGTGGTGGGCATGAACTCAACTGCTAGCAATGAGGAAAAGAGATGGAGGGAAATCCAGGCTGTTAACACTGTCATCGTTGTTGCTCTGCAGAGGTTTATAATATTGGAAAACGGGGTTAATTGTTGTTTTCTTGCTTAAAAGGATTGATTGTATGATGAAAACTGCTAGGATAAGTGGCATATATAAAGCTGGCCCACATTATCTTGTAATCTAGCCAACGGTCAAACAGAAAGATTTGTATTCTGAAACAAATCATTCTAAAGTGCCCAGGCTAGTTTTTACAAGTTTTAACTCCTTCAAAGCTACTGGTAATAAGTTAACTTAAGTTAACTTATTAATTATTAAGTTAACTTAATAAGTACTGGTAATAAGTTAACTGTTGTTTTAAATCCTTATTAAGATGAGAAGACTTTCACCAGTGGGGGGAATGGAGTGAAAAGTTTGCACTAGTGAACATATGGTTGCACACTGGAAGCAATTGTGACCCCTGTAAAATGGCTTACATCTTTTTTATGGCTCTCTAAAGCATGCAGTGATCCTGTTCACAGTCAGGCTGCCACTGGCTAATCTGAACTGGAAACAGCAATGCCTTGAGCACTGTTGTGCAGGGGTTTGTGGTGTTTATGTAATTCTGCCATCCCTAGGGGCTGGCCATTTTTTCCCCTATTTGTTTTCTTCCCTGAATTGCCTTCATTCAACCAAATTCTGTCAACACTTACACCAGTGGGACCCTATTAAAGGCAAATGGGCTCAATGTTCTTCCTTCACAAATGCTCATAATTTAAACTGCACAGCTGTGGGACAAAGTAGGAGTCACTCTGCCTTAGGTACTTTCTTGGGGAGAAAAAAAATAAATTACAATGGCAATTCCTCTGTCAGCAAGAGCTGAATTTGATCTGTTCTGCTCACTACAATCCTACCCACTCTGCTCCAGCCTCCAAGGGGACACGTGGGACAGGGACTGTGATGTTTCTTCCACACCCTGCAGCACTTGCTGATGCACAGCCACAGCCACCACACCAGTCAGCACAGGAAATTGTCACTTGCTGCAGAAGAACCCCTATGAATCACAACTTTTCACTTTCCCATTGACTTACACGTTTTTGAGTGCAGGATTTCAGGTTTCTGGCTGGATGCAAATTGTTTCCTTCAGTTCAGTTTTACTTGTGGTTTGCACCACTCCACATAGTTTTTGTCCTCCCACCCACAAAAATCAGAGGAACTACTTCTATAAGATCATGTTTTTACATTGTCACAAGTGAGAGGTAGATTAGGAAAAGAGCATTTCTATACTTGTGTTTGTGGCTTCAGTCTGGGGACTATGATCCTTTGAATTAAGTAAATTGGTATGTATTTATTTTGTTTGCTATTGAGTTCAGGCAGACAAACTTTCTTCATAAATGTGTGGAGTTCCTCCTTATTTAGCTAGAGAAAATATCTTCATATAGTACAACACAGAACTTTCAAACCACTAAATTGCATATTTCCAAGATGAGGAAGTATTTCCAAAAAGATATTTTAAAGGGTTTGTTAAACTGTGACTGGATGAAAAGTTACATCTGCTGCAGAAGCAGAATTTGGAGCTCAAGAGTTTTTACTGTTTTTTTTTTTTTTTTTTTGTGAGTTTTTGTTTTTTTGTTTGTTTGTTTTAGTGCTGAGTTTGCTAGTAAACTCAGAGGAGAATACTGCTAGTATTTGAATTTAAAAGCATCTGTAATTGTTTCTAGGAATATATGAAGAATCCCAGACCTTCAATCAAGCAGAAATTCATCTATGCAAGTTATTCACTGGTTACTGGGTTATTGGCATATTCCTTAGGTAGACAAGTCAAAGGTATGTGTGCATGGAGCATCTTGCATTTGTGGAAAGTATGTCTTCCATTTATTCTGAAAACATATTAATGCAGAAGCTTGTTTAATAAAAGGTGATGAACTGCAAGTTACTGAATTCACTGAGATAGATAGGAAGTTGCTGGTACTGTTCCTAACTCAACCTAATCTGAAATTACAATGTGACATCCAGTAGAATAGGTCAAAAGTAGGACCATGACAGCACAATATATAAATGACAACTCGTGGAAATGTTGAATGCAGCAGCTATCATTACACAGGCTACTAATACAGAAATTACACACTGGATATATAATCTGGCTTGCTTGTCATAACTGATTTTTTGCTTAACAAGAAATTCACTGGGCTTTACAATATTTTTCCTTTCTTAAAGGAATAGTGTGAAAGAATAGCTATAGAGATAAAAGAAGATGGGATCTACCAGTGAGAGAAACACATGTTAAGAATGGTGAAGGACCTTATGCAATCTTTTATTTCTCCTACAGGTTTATAGAGGGTTTGGGGGTTGTTGTTTTATTTGGGCAGTGGCAGTGGTATTTTCTGTTTGTTTTTGTTGCTATTTTTGGGGTTGGGATTTTATTGTTGTTTCTGTTTTTTTGTTTTGTTTTGTTTTGTTTTTTAATTGCTGTTTCTGATTGTTTTTGTTTGTTTGTTTGTTTTTTGTTTTTCCTTAGGAAGATGAAACAAACCAGGTTACCCAGGGAAGTGATGAGCTTCGTCTCTGGGGGTGTTTAAGGAACGTTTGAAAGTGGTGCTTAGGGACATGGTTTAGTGGGTGACATTGGCGGTAGGGGGACAGTTGGATGAGATGATCTTGGAGATCTCTTCCAACCTTAATTATTTTATGATTCTATATTAATAAAAGGACACTGGGGCCTTTTCTCTTCAATATTCTTTCTCTTTCCTTCTTTATTTCTCCTTCACTGTCTTTCTTGGTTTTCAACTGTATTGTTATTCAGTGTTACTAAGGCAGTCCCTTAGGAGTCTCAGTCTAGGCACATAACTTCATTTTGGTAGATGTGATACAATCAAGTACAAAGGAAAAAATTCCTAAAGATTGGATAATACAGACAGGTCTATAGAGAGAAGAAACTGAACATCAGAGTTTGGAAGCTGAGGTAATACTAAAATGAATGGAACAATATGAAAGTTATAGTGGTGTTTCCGTTTCCTTATCTGATATTTTAAACCTTTTCTTCTATTTCTTTTCAAATCTATAATAGTTTTTCTCTTCTATTTCAACTTTCTTACCTTTTGGGGATTTGTCCTTATTTTACATTTCTGATCACTTCTGAAGTCCTTTAAATGTCCATTTCTCTGTCTGGCCATCAGTCACCAGCTGTGTGGGTGAAAGATAGAATTGCAAAGATTTTCTTCAACACTTAAGGCCAGGAATCAATATTGCTATATAGGCATATAGCTCAGATTATTGAGATGTAAGGGTATTTACATCTGAAAGCATTCCACCATGTTCTTCTAATGAATAATGAAGGCAGCTGTATAATTATTGTGGGTCTGGGTCAGCCAAATAAAATCTTTGGATTGTATGAAACAACTACTACTTCTTCATTACTATCCTGTGTTTATTTAATGTGTTTGGGGAAAAAAAAAAAAAAAAAAAAAAAAAAAAAAAAAAAAAAAAAAAAAACCACTAAAAGCTTAGAATTTGATCACAAACACATATTTGATCAGAGGAATTGCTTTTCAGGGAGGCTTGTCTCATCTGATTGACTACAGGAAAAACTTCAGCCTAGCAGGCTAAAAAGCTAAAATTGTTTTAATGTGTTATTAAAGTATATGAAAACCTCTCTGTGGTTAAGATGGGATATTTACATGATATTTTGTTGTTTTGTTGTTGTTGTTTGTTTTATGATTTAACAGTTATTGAGAAGGTACTGACCAAAATTACACCACTAAAATAATTGCACAGTCCATTGAAGGTGAGACACTAACCCATTCCAGTGATGATGCAACCAAAAAGAAACATCGATGTTGGAAAAGGATGTTTGCTGTGCTTTTGAAATTTATGACCATCCTCATTAATACATCTATAAACTAAGTAAAAATGTAGACCCTGAATTAAGAGAGTGGATGAAATAGAACATTTTACCCTGTTTTGCTGTTAACTGTAAATCATAGTTTTGCCATAGACTTTTTTGTTTGTTCTGTAATTTTATTTTATTTGTCAAAGAGCAATATTCTCTGTTGCATTATTATACTTGGGAATCTCTACCCCAAAATCTGTCTGAGTCCAAAACATTAAGATCTTTGAAAACCCATCTTAGAACCCATCTCAGGTCTAATGACCAAGATAAATTATTAAGTAGGACATAGGCTGTGGTGATGGTTAAAAGTACGTAACTGGCTTACTTTTCACACTGAATGTACCTTTTTGTGGAGCTTTTCTGCCTTTTCCTGAAGTTTTTTGGATGCAAGCAAACTCTATTTCATATAGTTGTATTAACAGGGCATAACATGATAAAGTTTTATGCTGCTTAAAGTTGGGAGCCATTTCACATCCAACAGTTCAGATGCACCAAGGAGATAAGCCTTGTGTTGAATCCACCTGCTCATAGTTATCAGTAGTAAGAATAGAGAGAGATCATCATAATAATTGGTCACAGCATGATGATGAGCCATCAGCAGAACATGGTCATAAAAAAATAACCACAATATTTTCAATAGAAATAGAGAAGCACTTGCATCACCATATATATTCCAGTGAAACCTCATCTGTATTCAGCTCTGATAACCCATATTACATAAAAATACGTCAAACTGGAATAGATATTATTTGAATGTTCACAGGAGTGGAAAGTCAAGCCTAATAGATGGCATGAGAAAGACTCAGTTGCTTCACTCTATAAAATGAAGAGTAATAGTGAGAATGCTTTCTCTCTTTAAAAATGAGGAATAAAATCAACAAATAAGAATAAGTTCAAGAGCTGTACTGGTACAAGAACAAATCAATATAAACTGCTCAAGAACACAATCTGGATAAAAATTAGAACATCCCCAAACATATAAGAAATAAAGATCTGGAACATTCTCTCACTGGGGAGTCTGATGAGCAAAAATGGGATTGTTTTGGAGTAGGTTTTAATCACTTCATGAAAATGATCGTATAGAGGATTGCCTGTTATAGTGGGAGAGAAAGTACATGGATTTATGGACTCATAAACTTCTTCCCAGACCTGAGATTTTCAGGACACTGCTGCAAGCAAATGTGGAAATCAACTAAATCAAAATAGTAACATTTAACATTTGCATAAAGGAAGCTGTGAATAGTTATCCTGATCAAAAACCCTTTTAATACTATCTCTATTTTCTGACAGTGATTAGAATCTGATGCTTTAAGACCTGCTTCCTTTAGAGACAAACATCTATTTATATGTCCAGTTTGAATGTAGAAATACTAGATGAACACAGATGCAAGCAGTGCATCTGATGAAGCAGGGATTACCAAAGTAAAAACAGATGGGCCAATTATAAATCAGCTGTGGAGCAACCTGATTGCTTAATGGAAAGATATATGAAATCCACAGCGAGTTTAGGTTTAATGGCACTGTAACATCTCTTTGTACAAATGAAATAAATGTACAGGACCTGGTAAAATACATATATGGATGAATTATGAAATTTCTAACACAGTACCAAAACCTGATATCTTTGACCCCTAAAGGTATATTTGCTGGATGATCCTTATAACACTCAGATTTTTCCAGATATATGAGTTAAAGTAGTTGCAGCAGAATCTGTTACTTTATTAATACTTCCTTGAACACCAGCCACTGTTTTTTGCCTTGCAAGAGGAAAAAACAACAGTCATTGTCTTAAGGAGCCGAAGACATTCAAAGCTCATAGTGCTTTCTCAAAAGAAAATCAACTTAACATCACTGTTGATTTCCAGTCCTGTGCTTTAAAGAGACTGCAAAGGACTTTAAAGCAAACTGCTTTACAGGATTCACTCGCTACATGGAGGAGCTCTAAAAGCAGTCCTGGGACATCCTGTGGACTAAGCTGTAGCATTATCAGGCTGACAAATAGTTTTAAGAGCTTCATCTGTACTTCTATACAGTGCTTCTATGTTAGAGTGCTGCTCTTTAATTTAAAAATAACATTGGAACATAAAAATAACAATCCCTTCAACTTACGTAAAATAAAAACTTATTACTAAGTTTACCACAGTTTTATTCTCAAGCCATAGTAGTCCTGTCTATAATATGTCTAAATTCTGGAATAGCATATGTTGCTTATGGTATGGCAATTGCACCATAACAAAAAAAAAAAAAAAAAAAAAAAAAAAAAAAAAAAAAAAGTCAAGCCACTATTTGACAACTCTTCCACTTGCTTTTCACCTGCTGTTAGAGTCAGGACTCAGGACTCTCTTGATAGTCTTGCTTGTGCTGGGTAATATCAGAAAGTTAGGTTTGCAAATGGACCTGCAATTTCGGCACGGTAACATAGCTATTTTATGAACATGCAACGATATGAAAAATCTAAACCATAATTTTCAGGCCCCTCTCACAGTTGCATGCCATGCTCAAATCACAATTTATAAGTATCTCATGTAAGCATTCTGACTGCACCCATGTTGCCTAAGTTTGAGAAAGGTGTAAACCACACTCTGTACTCTTCAAGGCTGCCAGAGCCTGCCTCTCTGCAGTAACTGGAGGTAACTGAAGTAACTGGTCAAAACATCTATTGTGCTGAAATGCATTGTCTGACAATCTGTTGAAAGTAGCAATATGTCTTCTCCATACATGATCCCTCCCCCATGTCAAAACAGCCCACCTCCTCTCCTTGTGTATGGTTGTGCCAGCACTAATTAAGAACTGTAAACATATATGTTTCTTTCTAATGGTGGTGCAGTTATTCATTCCATGACATTATCCCATAAATAGTTGAAATGATGCTCCTGTGGAGGCAGCACCTTGCAGCATGAGGACACTAAAGTTCACCCAGAACTGGGAAGACATAGAAGCAATGTTGCCCCTGTGAGCAACGCATAGTCAAACCATAGCCTAATCTGAAAGCTGTTAAATAACTTTTCTAACTAAGCTACACTAAAAGAACCCCTGAACTCCACAAGAACCTCTGATTTTGCATACATTCTGCAATCTAATGAATGAAATTACAGGTAGAACATATACAAAGATAATTGGACATGTGATACTAATCTTGTCCTGAAACACCAAAAAGATGTTAGCAGTATCTACTTATGCCATAAGTTTGTCTTCTTTGTAAAATACTTAATCTAGGGCCAATTCTCCCTGCAGTTACCAAAGGCTATATAAATACAGACTGATTATATTTAAAATAATGCAGCTACAGTAAAGCACAAGTGATCTTCCATGATCTTCCATCTTCTGTAGTGTATGAGCAATTTACATTTTTTTTTTTTTGTATCTTGCCTAACACTTCTATGAAGCATTATTAACCCTGTTTTATGAATGGAAGACACAGATGCATGTTTTACGAGACTTCCAAAAACATTTGAAAATTTGAAGTAGACATTCCTAATCTATGAGAGACTGATTGGTATTTATTCACACAATTCATCACACAAAATGGGGATATACCAAGTGACCATCTGCATATCTTTCATGGTCCTAAGTAAAGATCACTGGACTCTTTATGGTTAGAATCTGTTTCCGCAAAAGACATTATTTCTGGCAAAAAAACAGGGCTGTCCCCAAACCATTATGAAAAGTGCTGTGAGACCTTTAACTTAACATTGGATGCCTGCCAGTTCTGGATAGAGATGTGTCATCTGAATTTGAACTTATCTTCTTCCCCAGAGGCAATAAGAAGTTCTACCTGCAGAGCAAAATAGATAAACACTGGTGCAATTGAATACATTTCCAAATTTCTAAATAAACCAATCAATAACAATAAAAAAATAAGCTTCAATGTTTACAATGTGCTGGGAACACAGAGAACTTCTTCCTCCAAGTTTGGAGAACCTTCTCCATAGGTCACTGAAATCAAATACGAAAAAGTTATCCATTCAAGACTACAACACAAAAAATGTTGAGATGTCAATAAACAAGTATAGAACCATATTTAAATAAATTACAATTAGATTTACAAATTAGTTATAAGGATGCCTGCAAAGATCATTCTTCTCTTGGTTCTATATCACTTCATTTGGACTGCTAATAAGACTATTGGAATATGGAATTACTTAACAGACAGAAAAAAATCTGTTTATTTGCTGGAGATTACATGGCATTTTCACTTGCTATTTCTGTTGCTACATATTCTAATTTGGACTGGTGCATGGACTTGCACCAAAGAAAATTTCCTCTTCCTTATAACACTGAAGACTTACTTTCAGATAAATAAAAGATGTTGTAGGATATTGTACACTTTACATAAATAAGAGAACATATAGGATTACAAATGAGTAAAATAGTGACTATAAAACCAGAGAAATGTTTGAAGTGGCCAAAGAAAAGTGGTCTGTATGCCTGTAGGAAGAGAAGAAGCATGGCTTCTGACCATAGTCCTGGTCAGGTTCTTCAGGATCACAGGAAACATCACTGAAACTAAAGATGAGCTAAAAATACAAGAAGATTATATCTGTGTGACCTATCTGCATGGCAGGATCTACTTTGTGTGCCCATTACTTTGAGGGATATAAATGTACAACAGCAACTTCAAATACAGACAAAGGGAAAGAATGGGAGTGAAGACTAAAATCTCTTGTATATATTTGAAACAGAACTAGATCACAGATTGTATTTTCAATTTAAGAACAAGTAATTCTTTCCTTGTTTATTACAGACATCAAGTATCCATATATAACAACATATAGACAAAGACAGGGTTGTACAGGGGCAGCAATTATTAATGGACATTATGGAATGACAAATAAAGAGCTAGCTCAAAAATGGTATTCATTGCACACAGATGTCTGGACCATGGGCAGATGTCTTAAATTGTCTACACAAAGCGCTTTTGTACTATCACAGTAATCTAAATTGCTTTGCATTTGGTTCCAGATATTTCCACAGATTGTTCTCCACTGCATATAAATTCCTACTCTGAAATTCTAACTGGACTTTAAGGGCCAGATTACTTCCTGGTGTAACTCTTTGGCTTAGTTTGTCTTAGTTTTATTGAGCCAAGTTGATGCAGCCAAACTTTCAAAATGGTACTCCTAATTATAGGAAATCTCATAACTAACTCCATAGGTTATGGTCCTGGTTCAGAAGAGAGCTTCCACTGCCCTTGAAACACCACATTGAAGGAGATAACACAGAAAGCACAAGCAGAAAGAAGATGGGGTGGAAGCATAGCCTCGTGTGTGCTTTGTGTGCAAACCACCATGTACTTCACAACTCAGTATGCTCATGGTTGACACTCCTTGTGGGGAGGCTTGCCTCAAGTCTCCTTCTGCACCCTATTCAGAGAAGAAAGAACTGTCATAGCATGACTTAAAAAAACCTTAGCTCAGGACATTTGTCCTCTTAAACCTGTTGGTCCCCAATTTTATCTGTGAGTTGCAAGTTAAAATGAAAATAATTACTGCCCCTAAATATGGGAGAGCCCCAGGGAAGCCACCCATGCCACCCATCTCTAAGACAGATGGCTTTCTGACTCTCCAGGGATCTTAGCTGTACTGTACTCCGAGAGCAGGACTGTACCTAGCTGAAAATCAAGTCGGTGATTATTTAGGAAATCATTCTTATCCCCAGAGGAGTCATATCTTGCAGCAGAGACAGCCCAGACTAAGTTGCTGAGTTCTAGTTAATGGCTTCATTCTATCTAATGTGTCTGTTCTTGTAGATATTGCTTACAGATAAAGTGTGTGTTTTCTGTCTTCCCATTTATTTATTTATTTATTTTTCTTGGAAAATATTTGAATTAGTTGAGCATATAAACATACTGTCTAGGAACAGATTCATGGGAGAAGGAGGATATAGAGTGAGACAGATAGGATAGTTCATTTAATAACTATTATTCTGTATTGCAACCCTGCGAAGAAAATGAATAATAAATTTTCCAGTGGGCATTTTACAAGGGTCACTTTACAAGGGTGCGACTGCAAAATCTCTCTCAGTTTTATTCTTCCTATTAACAATGAGTTATCTATCACTTAATCTGAGAAGCACTGTGACTTGAATTTCATTTCTCATGCAGTTTTGCCTTCAAAATATGCAAAATAGTTTTTAATGTTTAGATATAGCCGTACTAGATTGTGCAGACTTCCTTTTTTTTCCTAATACAATGGTAACGACTCTACATGATCTGACCCTACGACTCAGTTGCTACTTGTTGTGGGAGAACTATCAGTTACCAGACAAAAAACTGGAAATATGCAGACATGCTGATCCTAGTAAATTAAAGAGCACATACATCCACACAACTGTTAGCCATGAAAGTGTGTCAAATACTACATCATTTCTTCCTCTTCTTACCCTAATGCAAATAAAAAGTCCAGAAGGAAAATTTTGTCATCCTTGGCATTTTTGGCCATAGAGTTTGAATAAAGTCTTATTGATTTCAAAATTCTTTAGAAATTAGAACTGTGACAGAAAAACAACTTCTTGCTTTTTACTTAAGTCAGTTGATAACTTTGGTTTGACTATAAATCACAGAATCACAGAATCGTCTAGGTTGGAAGAGACCTCAAGATCATCGAGTCCAACCTCTGACCTAACACTAACAAGTCCTCCACTAAACCATATTGCTAAGTTCAACATCTAAACATCTTTTAAAGACCTCCAGGGATGGTGACTCCACCACTTCCCTGGGCAACCCATTCCAATGCCTAACAACCCTTTTGGTAAAGAAGGTCTTCCTAATATCCAACCTGAAACTCCCCTGGTGCAACTTTAGTCCATTCCCCCTCGTCCTGTCACCAGGCACGTGGAAGAACAGACCAACCCCCACCTCGCTACAGCCTCCTTTAAGGTACCTATAGAGAGCGGTAAGGTCACCCCTGAGCCTCCTCTTCTCCAGGCTGAACAAGCCCAGCTCCCTCAGCCGCTCTTCATAAAACATGTTCTCCAGACCCCTCACCAGCTTTGTTGCCCTTCTCTGGACTCACTCGAGAACCTCGATGTCCTTCTTGTACATAAATATATATAAATTATATAAACCTTGGATTAATTTGTGTTATTTTATTGCCCAGAGTCATAATTATGGTCCAAGACATGCTACATAACAAAAGAAATTCAAACAAAGAAACAAACAAGCCAGAAAAATTAAGGTATCTAGGAATTAATCTACAATTGCCTGGTAAAAAGTGGAAAAATAAGAAAACATGCAGACAGTGTCCATGCAGGTAAACTAAACGGGTAATGCTTTCAGTACTGCTGTGATAAGGCTGAGTTTTAGCAGGACCACTGTAATTCTCCTTCCTCTTCAGCATGTAGTTGTTAGTTGCCATGACCCTGCTCAAACTGCAAAAACTGAACAAGTCACCACCAGGATGCTGCTTTGCCCCATAACCTCAACATGCATGTAAGTATTGGTAGGCTGAAGAGAAATATGAGTAGAGACTGTTTAGGGTAGAAAATCATAGAATCATAGAATCATAGAATATTCTGAGTTGGAAGGGACCCTTAAGGATCATCAAGTCCAACTCTCGACACCGCACAGGTCTACCCAAAAGTTCAGACCATGTGCCTAAGTTCACAGTCCAATCTCTTCTTAAATTCAGACAGGAAAAGCATAAGCAATCTGGACACCTAACACAGAACTGAGGTGATGGTTTTGCCAACAGCGTAGATCTAGTTTAAATATCAGGTAGAGCCCACGCAGTCTAGAGGAAATCTCAGGTACTTCCCTAGAGGTACTTAAAATCAAGTTCTGGAAAAGTGTAATAACCTTTTTGTAGTAATGTAAATAATAACTGCACAGAGAAAGTAGGCATAATTTTAATGGCCATCTATCCAGAAATAATAAATACAGTATGTTATGCAATACTGAAGCTCTGACTTCCTGATCATCATTCTATTTATTATTACAATCAATAGTGGATTCTATATAAATAACGGTGCTTTTCAGAAACAACAACAACAAAATGTAAAGTTGAAAATTTAACAGATAAAGGTATTTCAAAAAGAAATAATGGGAAAACAAGCTAGCTGAGGATAAAACTTGTTTCTTGGTTAAAAAAAAAAAAAAAAGGTATCTATGAACATAGTAAACTTTGTTTTTACTTTTTGTATGTGTGTATATATATATTATATATATATAAAATATATATATTATATATATATATAAATTAAAAAATTAATTAAAAATTAAAAAATTAAAAAATTATATATATAAAAATATATATATAATATATATATTATATATATTATATATATATAATATATATAATATATATATTTTTATATATATATATTTATATATATATATATTATATATATATATATATATAATTTTTTAAAGATGCCAGAGTGACACAGTAAGGTTAGCTGTAATAAATAACTTCAGAATTAATGCATATGTTTGCCTAAAACGACCTTGGTGTAACATTTGTTAGATTTAAGAACAAACACTGAATAAAAGTTGAAAAGGTGCAGCTGGCTGGCAGAGCAGGCAAGAGCATCCCGATAGGAGGGTGTCAGGCTCCCTCTCCAGGACATTGTTGTTAACTACAATTCCTTCAGCTCTACTCTCATATGCCTTCGAGTGTGCAGAGGAAGGAGCAAAGCCAGATTGTCACAGACATAAGCCTAGGCCAAAAAAGATCCCCAATATAAAGAGTCTAAACATGAAATATATAACAGAGAGACTAGAATATCTGACCACTCAGTGATGACATGCACCAATACACACAAAGTGAAAATTCATTATTCCTGGTAAAGTTGTTAGAAAACACAGAAAGAAAATGTGGAAATATTGCTCAAAGAAACAGGGAAACCAAAACAATGTTTTGGCCATGAAAGAGAAGAAATGAGAATTGCCACGGTGGAACTCTGTCTCTGGTGTTAAGGACCTATTGGCACAGAATAACTGACAATTGCACTAAATGATGATCAAGACAAGGAATACTATTTTTGCATGCTTTGTTATATACAGTAATAAAAAAAATATTGAATCTATTATTTTTTGTGCTATTATATTTTCTACAGCTACATACAAACAATGCTCAGCTCAATATTTACAGAAAAAGCAAACAGACATCACACCAACACCTTCACTCACTAAGTGACCTGACTACAGTCTAGCCATGAGCATCTCAGCTCATCAGCTCCATGAGTATGATGGTCACATGCATCACACATGGTTGCATAACCCAGGTTAATAATGTATATTGTATTAACCCATGTTAATAACGGTGGGAAGCCATCACTGATCTGGACCTAGGGCCACAGAGTAACCTCTCTACATTCAACAAGCAGCAAAAGCAGGGTCTTTATCTCTGATCTGCTTGTATTCAGGGCAGATCTCTTACTTTTCCACAGTTTTTGAGAAAGTTTTCCTGAAATGTTTAGTGGGTGACACTGGTAGTAGGGTGATTATTAGACAAGATGATCTTGAAGGTCTTTTCCAACCCTAATGATTCTATGAAATAGGCTGGCCATGACCAACAAGGATCATTTCTGTTCTAGAGTCCCACAGGCCACCCAATCAGACACTTCTTCACTTGGTTTGAGATGTCCAGCAGTCTCCAGTATATATCACCTTCAACATTAGTTGTAATCAATTACCTCAAACATCAACAGTTTCTTCCTTTCTTATTACACCACTTGCTCTAAAGCTGCAGACACACATCTGCCTGTGAAACACTTCAGCTCTCCAGAGAAGACCATAGACACTTCTCTACATGGAGAAACAAAGATAACTCAGAAACAATGAATTGCCACATGCTTTACCAAAACAGCACCATTTATCCTACTGCCTTTACACAACAGCCACCTGCTGGTCAGGAGCTGATGGGATGTGGATAGGTGCAGATTTAATCAGTAAAACAAATGAGCAGGTGACATAAATTATCAGTTTGTAGCTAGGAGGGTAAACAGCTGAAAATGGGTTTCATCACTATAAAGGTGACAGCCTTTCCCCATAACCCAAATTTCTGAGAAGATAGAAAGGGTTTATTTTTTTATAGAAATTTCATGAAGGAAGCTTGCATTTCTATGTAGCTCTAAGGGGAAAAGCAGTGCAGGCAAATAAATACATAATGGAGCTGGGTCTGGTGCTGAGGTGAGAATTTCATGGTGATTAATGCTGTTATCTTTCTAGAGGCATCAGATATGTTAACTTCTCTACTTTACTGTGCCTAACGTTCCAGTGGTAACCAAGGAATTCTCATTTTGCAGTTTCCAAATCTAGTTCTGTAGCTGAAACATCTGGACTAGAACTTCTAGTGCAAAAATCAGTTAGCAAGCTGTTGTTACAGTAGGAGTTACTGTTAATCCGTGTTTTCTCATACAGGTTCTTAGTGACAGGAATATTTATTTCTGAAACATGGACCCATGGGAGACCAGGTAAAGCTGTTGTGAACTGTCCTCACACAGAAATTTTTTTCTTCGTTATTATTGTTGTTATTATCATTTTTCCATTTCCTTTCAATAGTTTAGAGGAGGATTTCTTTCTTTTTTTTTTTTTTTTTTTTCTTCTTGTTTTTTTCTATTCTAATAAAGATGTTCAGCTTGGGCCACCCAATTCAGTGGCTTCTTGAACCTCTTTCACAATCCTGTTTCTGTTGCTACAGGTAGTAATGTTGGCTGGTGGCTGGCCAGGCATGGTTACAGTCATTACACTACTACATTTTCTCTTGGAAGTGCTTCTGGATTTTTTTGTTTGTTTGTTTATATTATGTATTTGCACTCTCTAACATCCCTTGACAAGAGATTCTGAAGTATAAATATTATGGTATTGTTATTTACGAAGCAGAATATGAAGTTGCAGGTTTCTCTTTATGTTACTGTTAATTCTTAACTTACTGATTTTTTGACACAGGACCCATGAGTTCAGAGTGCATGGAAAACTTTTTGCGTATAACACTGAGGGTGGAATACTTTGAGGACAAATACTTATCTTTTTCTGCTGTTGGTAAGTAGATAAAGAAGATCTTGGAGACAAAATTGCACAAGGTGATGTCTTGAAAATCTTTTGAGGTCTTTCTATACTAGAATTCCCTGGATCTCATGAAATGTATAGAGCTATTGGAAGTATGTTACACCTCATTGTTATTATTATCTTTAAAAATGTCTTTATTTCTGTTTAACCTATTCTTTAGTTTTATTAAGTTATAACTTAGCTTTATCAAGTCTAATCATGGCTGTCTTTGCACTCAAACTAAAATGCACAATGTAGGAAGATATGGTAGTTGTTAGACATGTTGGTGGATTTCCCTCCTGGTAAAAATATGCCCGAGTAACCACACATACTATTTGGAAAGCACAAAAGCTGAAGCTGACGCTACACTACTGGTTTTGCATAGATGATTCCCCACTTCTTTGCTTATAACTAAGGGGCCTAGTGGATTATTAAATTATCTGGGGCCTCTGACTACAGAATCAATGAGTGGTGTGTTTCTGTGGAAAAAACACCACAGAGTGCCCTTGAAGGGTGAAATGAGTTAACTTTGCTCAATAAACATAATCAGATATAAAGCTATAAAAATGCAAACTCAGTTTTGAACTAGCTCTTCATGTTGGTTGTCTGACTAGATATGATCTGCTGTACTGCACCCATCTTCCTAGAACTTTAAACTTGTCTTACCCCTCTTAATATATGTTTCTGTTTGAGAACCTTTACCCATACATCAGTAGACTCTGCAATTGAGATATGTATGGCTTGAAAATGTAAAGCAATTATTTTGGGCTTAAAATCAATGATAATTTTGTAGTTTAAATTCAAGCTAAGCTTTAGTGTGCTTATCATCCTGATAAGACTCCTAAAGGGTCTCCATTGGCCAGCCAGGCATTAGAGAGAAACGTGAGTTTATGCCAGTCCCAGAACTAAAGCCCCTGTGTTGTGAGTTGTTATCATTAATCACCCATGACAGCTTTGACACTGATCTGTGTCTGGTCTGTACTTACTGGGGCTTCCTCCCCAATCCTTCAGGATTTCACATCTTCCCATATTGGTCATTTATCATCTTAGCCTTTCAGTTGCTATGTTTCCTGTCACAGTCTGTTTGTAGCTTTACTTTTATCTTTCTATTTATTTTGATACATAGCTTTATCTCTTTGCAATTTTATCTTAAGTTTGACCTCAAGGTATACTGCTGGGCCATAAAAGAACCTGGGCCAGCTGAACTCTAGGGACAAGGGAAGACTGCTGGGGGAGTTTGCAGAGCAGGAGTCGTACTTATTAATACTAATCTTAACTAATTTCCTATAGATCAATCTGGCATAGCCTGGGAGCTAGATGAGGCCCTGGCATCACAGTGTGGCTATACAGTAACTTACAGCAGCTGGAATAACATTGAGTTTCGTGCTTCTGCACTAAGCTGCCATTCTTACTTGGAGGTAAGTCTAATTAATATAGTTGTTTTTTGTTTTTTTTTTTTTTTCAGTACTGATGCTGTGTATGACCTTTACACAAAAGATTAAAAAAATTATTGACAGGTATTAACTGAGGGGTCATAATATCTTGAACATCTACTAGCAGAATGTTTAGTTCTCTTCAAATGTTTCCGGATATCTGAGAATACACCATGGTATTGACACTTCAATGCCCTACAGAATAGGACAGATGAGCATATGAAGAAGCATATTACATATGTGTCCTAGAAGTGCAAGTGCCTTCTACTGGATAAGAATATGAAACATTTTTGTGTTATGTAGATTCTTACAGGCTAGTTAACCAAGGAAAAAACAATAACAGTATGGAGGTGCTTTTCTGTGCAAAGTCTCATGGGTGGATTTCTTAAGTTAGGTCACAAGGATAGCTGATGTCCTACTAGGAAAAATGTGTCTAATGAATGTTTCCCATGTCCGTGCAGAAAGACACATTCACAGTAACTATACAAGTCAAAGCATCTCATACCCCTGATATGAAAAATGCTTCAATTCACCTAAAAAGTGCAAGTTGTCGTTATGGCCCATGGAGTCTGAGAGAGTTACTATGTGAAACTAACTACATGGAGGTAAGCACTGGAAGACTTCATCTTTGTAATCAGATTAAATGCTAGGAATGGGAATTGGAACAGACTTTGAATATCACACTATGAAAGACTTATTGGTGAAGCTACAGCAGCATCTTGAGCTTAGTGATATATTTATTTTTTTTATAGATATCTGAATAGTGTTAATAGCCAGTAAAGTTGTGAAATAATTTTCAAAAGGTTAAGGTTGAATGGCATCTCAACAAATGTTGAGATAACAAAGAAACTTTCCTTCAGAAAGCACACCTACTGAACTTTCTGGGAAGAACTGTAGAGAGAAAAAGAACAATTCCTCTTTGAAGCAGACATGTTTGTAAGAATGAAGCCCTGACACTAACTGGAAGTGAAAATGCTGAAACTAGAGAATGCTTAAAAAAAAAAAAAAAGCTGAAATGAAGTCGACTATGGATAATACACTATTATGGAATAAAATATCATGAGTTCTTGACTTGAAGAGAGAAATGAAAGATTTCCCTTAGGGAAATGCTGGTCTCTATTCTTAATCTCCTACTGTCCTGAAAGTACTTTTAAAAAAAAAAAAAAAAAAATTGTGAGATGTTCAAGACAAGGGGGTTGATGGTGACGCTAAGAAGAAGAGTGACTTTTTTCTTCAGGTTTCTGTCAGAAGGGATGTTCCACAGACTGTAAAGGACTTAATTGAAGAAGAGTCTGAAGACTGGACTCTTGCCTTTCCAGAGGTAAAATTACAGTTTTTCTTCCTAATAAGAACGAGTACTACTTCCAACACAACCATCCTATGTCCACACAGTATAAATTGTCTTTTCAAAAACTACATTTAAGTAGGAAGAGCAGAACTTCTTTACAAAGTTATAGAGATTTTAATATATATTCGAAATACAGGCAACCTGTAAGCCTTATCTCCAAGGAAGAAGTAGGGATGTATTTCTCAGACAACCTAAAACTCAGGCCTTCCCCAGGCAAAAGGGTACGCAACAAAAATTCTAAGAACCCATGGCCTAAGAATGAACTCCAGAATGCCTTTTTTTTTTTTTCTTGGACCCTATATTTTTAGTGTAGCATTGCAGTTAATCTCTTTCCCCATAACTTATCTCCATACAGGAAGAGGTGTATCTTTTTTTTTTTTTTTCAGTTCAATATCTGTTTGCTTTCAATATGGAAAGCTTCCTCTGTGTGATAGGCTGAGCAGGGCAAAGCTTGAGAAGTATCACAGTAGTATTTGCAATAAATAAACAAAATTTCTGTGTAGTTCAATACATAAATCATCCAATATAGTAAGTCACTTTGAACAGCTTGTTTAAACTGTTAATGAATTTCTATGGGCAGGCTAAGTCAGGAGAAGCCTCAATATGGCAAATAGTGTTTCATCAACCAGAAGAGAAAAGGGCTCTGCTTGTGAGTGATGCCTGGAGTGCTGGCTATGGACTCAACACCACAGACACCAGGATTCTGCTGCGAGTACCGTATAATGCTGCACAAACTCAGCTGTTAAAGGTTGGTACACTCAGTCTAACCCAACAAGTTGTCAGATTATATAGGTCTAAACAGATCTGTTCCTGCAGGCTCAGGGAATTACTTTTTCTGCAGTGAGATCAAGTACATTTTACAAACAGCAGTGGATGATCCTGATGGTGGATACTGCTGTGGCATGTCCTGTAGGTAAGGAATATGGTACCTCACCCCAATGTTTAAATGTAGGGAATGTCTGGTAACTACTGTAATGAGCTGACAGTTTTCCTTTCTGGTCCCTAAGATGGTGTGGATTACGCTAACAAAACGATCATCTGGACAGTTCCAAAATATATTCAAGCACTCTGTACTGGAGCAACTAGCTTTAAGGATGTTCTTGTTGAAGCTGGTGTGAATCTACACAAACTCTCTGTTGAAGAAATGGCTTCCAGGAAATACGTGTTATCTAATGATTTTGATGTGATTACAATGAAGGTACCAATAGGTGCAGAAGGTGGCTATTACAAGGTTAGTTGGTTATATTGGATGGCAGGTAAATTATTTTCTGTTGTAACTGTGTGGTGGTGGTGTGTGTTGTTTTCCTGGGGAGGAATAATTTTTCATTCTGGTCATTACAAAGGGGAAAAGGTTGGGGAGGAGGAGAGGAGGGAAAGGGAGGGAGAAGGGAAAGAAAACATATATCAAACATCCCCAAAACCCTGACCAAAGGGTTCTTTTAAACATCACTTTGTGAAAACTTTTTTCTGATAAATGGAGATGGACAGAATCCTATAAAGAACTATGATTTCTATCTTTCCTCAGATTAACACAGATTTGTTTACCTTTCAATCCTGATGTCATCTTCCTTGAAGACAGTCCTAGCTGGTCTATAAAACATGCATAGATTGTCATATTTTCCACAAAATGTTTAAGATCGAGAACATATGCCATTTGTCCTCAAGACCACATATCAGGATGCTTTGAGACTATACCTCTAAATCGAGTCCCTTGGAATGAACTCAGTCCTAGGCAAACATCATAGCTGAACTTCAAAAGGAGAATGCAAGAGGAGTTATTTCACTGATAAAAAATTCCCTGTTTTGAAACTAGGAGGTGGGGAACAACCTTCAAAAGGTAGTCTCCTGAGTATCCTGAGATAATATAAACTCTTAAAAAAAAAAAAAATACAGCCTATTATAGTGATACAGTAAGTATGACACGAGTGCATGATTCCTCACAGGTGCTGGTTTTTCAGACTTCCTTCCCAGCATAAAAGCAGAGCCACAGAGATGAGGAGGACAATTGTTTGGAACTGTAGCTCTATCTGACCCTGTAATGCTGTGATACAGTTTGTACTTCATATATGTCATGTTATGTTAAAGGATGCTGGTTATAAAATTCCAGACTTCTGTGAACAGTGGACAGCATGGGGCAAGATACTGCATCAACCTGTTCTTGGAACACCAGTGGGAGGATAACAAATGGGGACTAACCAAACATACCATCATCAAGGAAATAGAAACACCATTTGAACTAGTAGAACTCACTGTAACCAACAGTAAGTATCCTAACATTGAGTTTACTGAAGGTTTTGGTACTGACAGGATATTGATGCTAGTATGTTCCTTTTCAGATTCTAATCTGAGTGCAAGGATAATGAATGTGACAGTGGGAATGTTCCTCTTGGATGTGGAGCTTGTGAACTTGACCATTGAGGGGGCAACTGTCACAGTACCTGAGGCTGTTCAGCATGGGTATCGAACATATGAGATTAAATATGCTAATCAAAGCAAAGCCTATGTAATACATGTGTCATTTGATGCCCAAAGCATTAAGAAAGAGGTGTGTACTAAGAAAGAGCAGCATACCATGGTGTAGAAATGATATCACTCAGTATTTTTTTTATTTCTAAAAATGTTTTATTTCAGTATTTGAGAGATGACATAAGAACATACACACTGAATGTCACACTGGAGTTCATCGTTCATCCAACAAGTGAGACCTTCTCTGTCCCCATTGTTACACTATCTGCTATTAAAGATGCTGGTAAGCTAGAGAAATCTATGCAAAACTGTATTTATCTGGCTGCAATTTACCTGACTGTGAACTCAGCTGCTAACTGGGTGAAGTTCAGCTAGTGATGCTGTCAGTACCAAATAGTGCTATTAAACTCTGATGACACCTAGCATGTTGGCTGACCCTTAGCTGTATTACAGTACTGCCCAGTGCAAGGGGGTTTTGTGATGAGAACAGCCTCCATCTCCACATCATTCATGGGAATGTGGACCAGAACTGGATGCCCTTCATCTCAGGCCGACACCTGACACCAGGGGCTGCACAGAAGTACAACTACAGTCTGAGTGATAATGGTACTCACTTGGCCATCTCTGTCCCTTTCCTTTCTTCCCTCCTGGACTATGAGGTAAGGATACCAGTCTGTATCAACTAAAAGATGTGCTAGCTATGAGATGAACATGATATACTACACCCTTGTAGATAAAATGAAGCTTTCAAAATAGTTTCCATTTGGATAGACTTAAAAGGCTTAAAGAAGGACTTTTTTTCCTTGGAAGAACATTTATTTCCCTTGGCTAATGTTGGCAGTACTAAAGGGCTGAAGAACCAATTAATGGTAATTGCACAGGCAATCACACTTGTTGTATTGTGAATCTACTGAAGAAGTTCTGCATCTGCTTCTAGGTTAAGAGGAAAAATCTCTTGTGGGTTTAGTTTTGGTCAAAGACAATTACCTCTGGCTTGTGATAACCTCCTCCTAGTTCTTTAGTTTTTCTAGAAGAGTAGTGGATCTTCATTTAACCTGTGATAATCCTCTCTAGGAAATTCATACCTCTGGAGTATTGGCTTCACTCCATTTAACCTTAAAAGATGGAGTCACCTTGGCTAATAAGGACTTCTCAGTTTCCTGCAGATTTTCCCCCTCAGAGCTAATACGTAAGTATACTGCCACTGATATGTTTAGCTTTTAATGCTCTTTGGGTTGTGTAAGTCACATAAGCCCACACTATCTGAAATGTTTCTAGATCTTACACTGATGTGATACCATATGTGCCTGTCAATTTTTCTGCCAGGTAATATGCTACAAGACAACTCAACTTAAGGTCTGTAGGAGATATATCACTAAGCTCTACATCTAAACGTCTTTTAAAGACCTCCAGGGATGGTGACTCCACCACTTCCCTGGGCAGCCCATTTCAATGCCTAACAACCCTTTTGGTAAAGGTCTTCCTAATATCCAACCTAAAACACCCCTGGCGCAACTTCAGCCCCTTCCGCCTTGTCCTAGGCATGTGGGAGAACAGACCAACTCCCACCTCGCTCATCAGCCTCCTTTAAGGTACCTGTAGAGAGCAATAAGGTTGCCCCGAGCCTCCTCTTCTCCAGGCTGAACAAACCCAGCTCCCTCAGCTGCTCCTCCGAAGACTTGTTCTCCAGACCCCTCATCAGCTTCGTTGCCCTTCTCTGGACTCACTCGAGCACCTCGATGTCCTTCTTGTAGCGAGGGGCCCAAAACTGAACACAGTACTCAAGGTGCGGCCTCACCAGAGCCGAGTACAGGGGGACGACCACTTCCCTAGCCCTGATGGCCACGCTGCTTCTTACACAAGCCAGGATGCCGTTGGCCTTCTTGGCCATCTGAGCACACTGCTCACTGCTGGCTCATATTCAGCCGACTATCAACCAATACTCCCAGGTCCTTCTCTGCCTGGCAGCTTTCCAACCACTCCTCTCCCAGCCTGTAGCTCTGCTTGGGGTTATTGCGCCCCAGTTGCAGGACCCAGCACTTGGCCTTGTTGAACTTCATGCAGTTGACCTCAGCCCATCGGTGCAGCCTATCCAGATCCTCCTGCAGAGCTTTCCTACCCTCAAGCAGATCGACACACGCACCTAGCTTGGTGTCATCTGCAAACTTACTGAGGGTGCGCTCGATCCCCTCATCCAGATCATCGATAAAGATATTAAAGAGGACTGGCCCTAGTACCAAGCCCTGGGGGACGCCACTAGTGACTGCCCTCCAACTGGATTTGACTCCTTTCACCACAACTCTTTGGGCTCAGCTATCCAGCCATTTTCTAACCCAACAAAGTGTACACCAGTCTAAGCCACAAGCAGCCAGTTTCTTGAGGAGAATGTTGTGGGAAATGGTGTCGAAAGCCTTGCTGAATTCAAGGTAGACCACATCCACAGCCTTTCCCTCATCCACCAAGCACGTCACTTTGTCATAGACAAAAGAAAAATAGACGTAGAAAAATCTTTGGGAGAGAGTGAGACATTCTAGGAAGAGAAAGGTGAGTTAAATTGTTAGTTGTCTAGTGCACACTCTATTGGTGTTAACTTTGAGAAAATCAAGGAAGTATTGAAGTCTTTTTAAGATCTTCATCCTCGTGAGCTGCTAAAAGTCTTGTTAGTAAACCCATACAGAACCTCTTAGTTGTACTAAGCTACAGAACAGAACAACTGGAGTCTGAAGAACTGATTTGTACTGAAAAATGTTTTTGTTTTTTTTCCCTCTTTCAGAGTGTCTTCCCAATGGCACTGTGGTTATTACTGCAGTGAAACTGGTAAGACTTGCAGACCTGGATACCAGCCTCCTTGTGTTAAGTGACAGAAACTGCAAGCCAAGCCTAGTAACAGAGAAGACTGCAACTTTCAAATTCAATGTGAATACATGTGGAACAAGAAGAAAAGTGAGTGCTTAGTGATATGAAGTTTACTCTTTATTGAGATAGGTTTAGTACTAGAACTGCCAGAAGCTCAGAGCTGAGTAGAAGCTGCAAAAGGTCACAACTCAAAAGTAGTCACTTTCAATATGAGGCAGACCTAAGGTCCTTTTCTGAGGATACCAAATTCTGTTGGGCTGAATTTTGAAACTTCACCTTCCTAGTTGGTGAAAGAAATTTTCAGAACCAGATGTGCTTGTTTTCTGAAACCAGCATGTAGTCTGACACTTCATGAATTGTTTAGTAAGTCTGGAATGTGATTTTTTTGTTGTTGTTGTTGCCAGTACATACTGATCTATTATAGAAGCTGGTTCTGTATTACTAACGAATACTTAAACCAGCATTAGAGTGAGATTCTTCTTCCTGCCACATACTGTTTAAATAGAGAGGCTTGAGAGAGGAGGGGGGGGGGGAAATAATAGATCAAATCACTTTCAAATTCTAGTCACACCAAAAGCAGCTTACTTCTCTGAATGCTAGGCAATGATTCTGATAACATAATCAACAGAACTCCTTTTTTTGTGGTCCAGTGCACGTCTTTCTGTGGTGCTATGTCATTCAAGATATTGTTACTTGATAAGTTACTTCTTGATAATGACTCTGTTAGCTGTAGCTTGCTTTGGTTCAGTAGGTGCAGGACAGTAACTTCTCACCACTTCCAAGTGTACTCTACTCAGAGCCATCTGCCAGTCAGATGGAGGGATGTGGATGTTTTTTAAAAAACAAAGTCACTTCTAAAGTAACTGTCCTGTTTGTAACAATATGTATCCTTCAGTTTAATAGCACATCAATAACATATGAGAATGAGGTTATCTACTTCAGGCCTGGAAATGATTCACCAGTATACAAGTAAGTGACATTTCCTAGAGGGAGGCTGTCCAAATTGTTTTCTAAAATCTAATGTTAAGCCTCTTCCCTCAGATTAAAGTTTGTATGCTTATACACAATCAAGCAGACTGTTGATGTCCGTTATGAAACTAAGAAGAACCCGTCATCCAGTATTAAGCCAGGGTTTGGCTCTCTTGACCTCTCATTGAAGCTTTTTAAAGGTAACTTCATGATCAGAATTTTTGGAATAGATGGTGTTGAAAAGGACCTCTGGAGGTTATTTTGTCCAACTACCCTGCACAAACAGGGTGACCTAGAGCAAGTTGCCCAGGACTATGTCCAGGCAACTTTTGAATATCACCAGTGTGTACTGAAAAATATCTTCAAGGCCTCTGAGAGAGGTTGTACCTCCAGAATGCAACACAAATGATTGAGTATCTACAGTGGATCATTCCAAGTGCAACCAAGTCTCATGGTTTTTCTGCTTGGTATGAGCACATCAACTTCTGTGTAGTGGATGTGATGGCAGTACTTGAAGTGAGGTGAGTGGAGAAATTACCACAAACCACAATAACCATAACTTCTGCCAGAAGGAAGCTACATGCATTACTGCTGTAAAATGGTAACACTGCTGGCAAAAAGTTCTAACTGAAGTCTAAACAAAAACATCACCCTGATTGGAGTGGACCTGATGCTTTTGCTTTGTTACCTTTTTAAAAGCAGTTTTGAATGAGTCTGACTTAAAAGATTTTACAGAAGGAAGTTTCTCTCCTCTAGATATTCAGAGCCAAAAAATACAGTTCAAGTCTTTGCTTTCCTTACTAGTTCTTATTTTTCTACCATCATGGCCCTATTTGTTGACATCTCTTTTTTTTTTTTTGTGCCACTGTGATAGAGCAAATAGGGGTGGAAAGCAGAGTGACTCAAAGCTGGTGAATACCTACTCTGTAAAAAGGAAACTTTGCCATCAATGTTCTCTTCTAGATGAGTCTTATTCTGACCTCTATCAAGAATTGGAATATCCTGTGGTAAAATACCTGAAGGAAACACTATATTTTGAAGTAGAACTGCTGCAGCCTGCAGATCCAAGACTGGAACTAAACCTGGAAGACTGCTGGGCTACAAACTCAAAAAGTCAGGACAGTCTTCCACAGTGGCCAATCCTCATAAATGGGTAAGGAGAGCTTTTCTCGTGTGTCTGGTAACTGCTGAGCACAAAGCCTCTAACGTTAGTTGGAAGGAAAGAGTAAGAACAGAAGTCACTTGGGAAGGATTTTTGGTCCTAAATCTGTATTTGTTATTAATCTGTGAAGGGCATGAGGGTGCCTGCACATTAGCTATGCCTTCTGGTGTTAGAAGGTCACCAGGGGTTGGCAGAAATACTAGCTTCTAGCTAATATTTATAAGAGAATAAAAAGTAACTATTACTACAACTAAATACCATGGCAAAAGACAGGGACTGTGACTGGGAGAGGCTCTATCATCTACTACCATGGCTTGAGGAAAAAAGGAAATTTCCTCATTTCACCTCCTTGCTTCCAGAAGGACCTTGTCAAAGTGATAAAGCTTTAGATTAAATACACTTTCTTTTCATTTTCCCAAAAAGGTGTGGAAACAGCAAAGACTCTCACAGAACAGTCTTCCACAAAGTTAATTACAGCACCAGAGTAAAATTTCCTCAGCACCTGAAGAGATTTGAAGTGACAATGTTCACCTTTATAGAAGGCACTACTCCATTACAAAAGCAGGTGAGATATCTCTGGCTTGCTGTGCAGTGATCTCAATGCATGAGCCTGGAGTAGTGCATGCAGCAAATACTGTAGAAGATCTCGGCTGGCCAGGTGCTGCTGGATGCTATTAGCCACCTCCTTTAAGACTTAACACTATAGGAGTAATAAATAGAGACTAGTGACTCATCATTCATTTCATCTCATTTGGAATCAGTACATGTATCCAATATTTGCCAAATAAGACTCCCTGTACACACTACAAATATTTTTACCTTGTAGCTGTATTTCCACTGCAGCGTGGTGATCTGCAGCACTATGGCACAGCCTTCCAACTTCCTTTGTCAGAGGAGATGCAATCCTGGGAAACATAGACTTGGTAAGAAAAGCATTTCTCAAGTCATTCCTGAAGCTTGCTCAGCAGCACAGCATATGCTCTCAGGAGCTTTGTCAGATGGCAGACTCCTAGTCCTAGTGTGTGCTGTACAGAATATTAAAAGCTGAAATGTTTCATTAGACCGCAGTACAGAACCACAACCGCATGGGCAAGCATCATCTGGGGCAGTGCTTATTAGGAAGGAAAACATGACTGGCAGAGGTAGGTATCGCTTTTAGATCACATTACTGATATGCTGAATGTACTGCTCATTTAACATCATGCACAGAAGCCTTTTTCTCTCCTCTCTGTAGGTGAATACACTGACTTTTGACAGAGGCTAAAAGACTAAACAGAACTGTATAGTTTTATGAATTTTCAGTTAAATAGCCTATGCAAATTCAGTCTGCCCCGACTTTCAAGGACACTGCAAAATACACTGTCTACTGATGAAACTGTCAACTAACCATGTATAGCTGTATCTTTGTCTCTTAATCAACTGTAGTGTGTTGCTCTCTTCTACTCCTCTAGAGTCTAGTAGTCTTGATCTCTGTGTGACTGGCATCTGACCTAGTCTTCTCAGCTAACATGTCTGAAGTTTGTCTAGCTACTTTGCAATTGGAAGCATTTGTTTTGGTGTAGAAAGGGAAAGGTAGCAGCAGATGTAATGTCAACTGCAAATCATTTGTTATTATTCACCTTAAAACTTTTTTAAAAAAGCATATAAAGTGTTGCAGGGACCTTAATATCAGTAATTTTTTTTTGAAGTAACTGGGAATAAATATATTATTTTGTAGTGGCAACTGTCAGAAAACCTGTAAGCTGTGGATGGATTTCACTGGAGGGTTGTGGCTCTGCAATGTCAAGTTGCCTCCCTTGGTTGTGGGGTAAATCAGTCACAAGTAGCATCAGTAACTCTGCTTAGCAGAGTAATCTGTCACCCTAAAGGAAAAAAGCTTTTAGTGGAGACTTACAGTAGTAATGATAATACATGGACTTCATCTATAAAGTGTTTAGGATTTTTCCTTGTTATAAGGTATGCTAAGTAGGCACTCCTGTCAGATAATCCTGTCCTTTTTTTTTTTTTTAAATGGGTAGAAGATTTCTTGACTTCTTTGCATCTGAGTAGTGATATAAGAGGAGTTTAGATCCAGTACTGTATTTTCCTGTTCTAAGGAAAGACTGCTTAGCATGAATCATTATTGCTTAGAGCCAAAGACACAATAATGGGTGGTGTACAGGGCTGTTTGCTTTTTAACTTTATATTAAATGAAATTCTACTACAAGGGATTGCTGTGAAAGGTACCTTGAGCAAGAAACTATCCCATGAATCTATTTGTACTTTGTGAAGAAAAACACAAATATTTGTAGCTCTGCTGTTATACCTGTACAGAGATTCCATTAAACTGATCATTCTATAATTTCAAGATCATGTTTCAAAGTCTTGTCCATCTTCCAGTTGTCTGCTAGGTGTATCTGTAGTTAATGTTTCTGGGGGGGGGGGGGAAAAAACAGGGCTTCATGATGAGTGACAAAAAGTCCCTAGCTGTGCCTCAGGACTGTCCTCCAGTAGAAGAGGCTATAATGCTAAATTAGTCTTCTTTCTTCTCTGGTTGGTGAAGACTAAAGTTATGGAGCTATGATATTGAGGAATGAGTCAGCAAATAAAGTGTCAGCAAGGAAATGAAAGGAAAAGGCAAAACTTGTAAGCCTGATGAGACTTGACAGTGATTTTCGTGCTTACTGTTTTTCCCTATATTAACTGAATGGCTTAGGCACCAGCTATTCCTCAGTCTGTAGGCATGAGCTATTGAGAATTCACAGGGCACATCTGTAATGTGCTACTAGGGCTTTGCACCTAACAGAATACAAGTATAGTCACTTTAAGTGGTATGGCAACTTCCCTGTACATCTTATATCATGCTGATTGTCTCCCAATAAATAAGCCTGGTCTGCAGTGCTTCCTCTGAGGAGCTGCAGCTTTCATCTGCCAGTGATCTACCAGCACAGTGTGGGCTGCCTTGGGTAGCCTGAGCCACCTTCTCCCCTCTTACAGGGGTGGGGAGGAAAAATGTAATATCCAGGAACAGATGTGAGAACCAAGCATGAGGAAGGGTCAGTCTATCATGAACTCTGTCCTTGATGTGGTTTCCTGAGTCTGATACTTCTCTTCAAACCAAGACTCAAACGTGAAATTGTTTAATATAAATGCAGTATTTAAAATCTTTCATCTATAGAGATGTGTTCTCCCCCGGGTTAGTCGACATCTCAAGATTCTCCCTATTGACAGTGATTTAAGAGCTGTAAAAAAAATAAAGCTATATGATGCCTATTTAACTTTTTCTCTACTCTTTAGTCTTCTTTAAAAAAAAAAAAAAATTGTTCATTGTCAGTTTGCAAAATGAGAATTCTTAATAGATAAGACAGTCCTTTATTTTCTTCACTGATAATTCAAGGAAAATTTTTTCTAAATTTCTTTCCATGGCTGAACTAAGATTCATGTAACCTTGTCAGATTTTACAACAGTATGTGAGACAAAATCAATTTCAATATCAGCAAATATTTTAAAGACAATGTGACAGTAGTACTTTGTCTACCTTAGAGGACTGTTTATACTAAAATTCAGTAAGCACCTTCCTGGTTTTATATATTAAAAAAAAAAAAAATCCTCTTTAAGTGTTGAATCAACACCTCTTTGCCTTTTAAGTGGATATTTTATGACCACATGCTTTTCCCTCTGGTATTTGGGATGTTATTTTTATATCCCTGTTAACACAAGTTGAAAGGAGATCAATCTTCTTTGTTTATGCTTAATGTCTCCTACAATTTCAACAGGTGAATGATAAAAATCTAAGGGGAAAAGAAGTCTTGTGTGATTTGTTTTTTTCTAAGAAAATAGAAACAATAATGGAATTCTACTGCAGACAGATATTTCCACTTGGAAAAAATGGTGATAAGTCAGTGTTATAACTAGCCACACTCTATCTGGCTGTTGATAGAAATGGTTCTTTTAATGTACTCTAACTTTGACCTGGCTAGTGTTTTTAAAACCGTGTGCTGCTTTTAGTCTCTTAGAACAGCAACAACTATCTATTAAATATCTAAAGATTAAGAAAAACTACACTTGTTCTTTGACCTAATTCATTTTGGTACACTTGGTTTTTATTTTAAATTTTAGTGTCTTCATTAGAAGACTAAATGTCATAACCATATACCAACAAGAAACTATGTTCTAAGAGTGAGCTAATGATGTGAGTCTTTGGTTCAAGTGTTTTTTTCTACCTGATAGTTTTTCTTTTGTCAGTCTTCAGATTGTCACTTCCTAACACATTCTACTTCCATTTGGGCATGCAAATCCAGAAACACCGAAGCAGTACACCAAGTGCATTGACAAATCTTAGGCAGGTTCCTACTTTAAATGTTTCAAAGCATAAGTAAGCTGTATCAGTCTCCTTACAGTGCTTAATGTAGTGATAAGAGAACAAGCCTAGGTTCGTGTTGTGTAAAGAAGCAGAAATGCAGAAGCTTAACCAAGGAGCATTTTTGGAGGGACTCAATTTTTCTAACTTATGGCAGCAAAGCTGCTTTATTGGGAACAGGGTGACTTCTCTATGACTAAGTTCTGTATATATTACAGCCATGAATTTTATCTGATTTAATTTTATTGTAACTTATCATAAATGCAGAAACCTGGCTCTTCAGAAGCTGGGGTGTATCTGTACTCATACATTAATGTATTCATAAACCTACACTATGTATAAATTTTATATAGATATAGATGTGTATGACTTTCTACCTTGCAGAGATAAGTTCCACTGAAGAACCATCTGAAGCCCTTTAGCAGAAGGCTTTCTTCCCCTCCAGCACACCTATGTGCAGCCCAAATGTGTAACCATAAAACTTCTTGGCACCTATGTGGTGCTCCTCAGTTTAGAATTTCAAAGTGCTGTGTGGGGGCAGGCGGCCCTGAGCTCCCCCCCTTCTGCAGCTCACAGAGGGTCTCAAGGCTAGCTCTGGCTCTGTGTCTTTTAACTACTGAGGACTATTCTCTGAAATACTTACTATTTCCACCAAGAGGCAATTTGACGTCCTTGACATCTTCAGCACTGTTCATGTGGCCAGTAATGTTGCCGCTCTCCTGATCTCAAAGGGAATGCTTGAGCTGGAGAATGGAACTGTAGGTGGGCTGGCACCCTAATTACTGGATTTTCTCCTTTTTGCAGATAGGCTCCCTACTCAACAAAACCTACCTCCATGTGCACTAGAATAGATGCTGGTCTCTGAGGTACAAGAAAACAAGAGCCAATTCTCATACAGCTCCTGTTGGTGACATTAACTCTGATATTCTTAAAAATAAAATTAAAAAATATAGTCCAAGTCCTGTTGCTGTCATGAATACAATAACTCAAACCCTCCCTTCACCTTCAGTGAAACTTATATGCTAAGAGGAAGAACTACAAAAGGAGAGAGCTAGAGAGAAGCTGTATTATGCAAAGCAAACATGGCACATGCTAGGAAATCCAAATTCTAGAGTCAAAGAATCAGAGACTGAGTTGGGTTGGAAGGTAGCTTAAAGACCATCTACTTTTAACCCTACTGCTGTAGACTGAACAACCCTAGTTCTCTCAGCCTGTCCTCATAGGCGAGGCGCTCCAGCCCTCTGACCATCGTTATGGTTCTTCTTTGGACTGTCTCTAACGGTTTCATGTCCTTCGTATGTTGGTGGCCTATGACCAAAGACTCCAGCTTGGGTCTCAGAGCAGAGAAGAATCACAGAATTGTCTAGGTTGGAAGAGACCTCAAGATCAAGTCCAACCTCTGACCTAACACTAACAAGTCCTCCACTAAACCATATCGCTAATCTCTGCAACTAAACGTCTTTTAAAGACCTCCAGGGATGGTGACTCCACCACTTCCCTGGGCAGCCCATCCCAATGCCTAACAACCCTTTTAGTAAAGAAGTTCTTCCTAATATCAAACCTAAAACACTCCTGGTGCTACTTTAGACTGTAATCATCTCCTTTGACATGATAACTACACTCCTGTAGCCATGAACTGAACCCACCTACACCTCTTACTCCTACGTTTTGGTAACTTTTTCCTCATTATTTACAGGTGCAACTGGAGCTTCCATGATAGGGGGGTGGCTCTGTCAGTATTAACAGATCAAACTCCATGAGTATAGCATGCCCTATATAGAAGGACTCTGCAGGACACCCAGAGAGATATGGCCTAACATCTTCAGGGCCTTTGGTTCTCCTGTGGCCAAGGGCGGGGAGGGTGGGTAGGAAATGCCAGCCCTGAACCATTCTTCAAATCTGTAGGCTGTCTCCTTTCTACTGGGACAGTCTTTTTGCATACAGAATTACATAGTTTTGTTTATGAGCAGCAGCCTTCAGAAGTCATTAACTATCACTGTCTTCCTTTATAGTTGAGTAAACTGAGGCAGTAATGCTGTATGACCATCAATATTACAGATAAAATAGCCATAGGAATGGATGCTGTTACTTCCTTTCCTTTACTTTATGAAGAGCTAGAAACACAGTTATTACTTGTAGTTCCAGGTTTGGAAGATTTAAGGAACAAGATTAAAAGACTTCCCCAATGTAGACAATTTATCTGGTATAGTACACTGGTCTATCAAACCAGTATACTTCTGAATGATGATGGTCTATGACCAAGATGACAATGATAGGACTATCCTCTGTGTATCTGCTTGTGGCTTGCCAGCACCAGTGAGCAGGTACCCCCTTTACTGCTGTCACCTACAGTGAGAGTCTTTGTGAAAGGACTCAGCATCAAGCTCTCAGTTCTGCCTCTGTGAAAGATCCTGTGGCCAACATACAAATTCACTTCCTTAAACAGTAGGAGGACCGAGTCAATAAATAAATAAATAAAAATCCACATTGATCTTGCCTATGCTGAAGCCTGAAAGATTGTGAGAAATATAATGTGGGTTAAAACAAAAAAGAAGCATAGGGGATATGCTTAAATGTGAATATGTTTTGAGTGACACTGCTACCTGCATAAATTTGAACTTAGCTGCTTTTTTCAGACAGTGATGGATTTCACACTGTTTGCTCCAACATGCAAATATCATGTGAGAAGAACACTGAGTCAGCTTAGGTTGAACCAGGGAGAAAAAGTGTACAAAACCAATTTTATTTCACTCCAAACAACCAGAAAGAAGAAAGAAAAAAGAGAAAGGTGCAATAAAGTTTTAGCTTTGCAGAGCTCTGCTACAGGATGCATCCTCAAACTTAGACCATCTGCCCCACACAGATGTGTTGATTGATTCATCCTGGTGAGACAAACCTGTTACCTCCTGCCTGCTGCTTTCTCAGTGTCTTACATCTCCCCATGGAGAAAAGGTTAATTTGTCTTAATTAGCTCTGCACTGTTCAGCCCTGCAATGCATCGTCTGCCCCCAGGTTTTGCTCCTCTCTGTGCATTGCTGGTCTTAGTGTAGCCAAGTCTTTATAAACAATCTGCAATGAGATATACAAAACAAACTTTTTCTCTTTGTTTTTGCTGGTGAGACTTGTGTGATCTCCATCATACAAAAGGCAAAGAAATTAAAGATTTGGACTATGTCATCATATTTTTATTTTTTTTTTGAAAATTTAATGGGTGTGTTTTACAGGACTGTTACTGGTTGTAGGAAATATCTGACATGACAGCTTTTATTAAGGAAATGTTATGGTTGTCAGAATCCTACATTTCAGTATACCTTGAGGATAAAACTTTGCATCTTTCTGATATCCGAATCAATTTATCTCATGCCAGAGAGGAGGAAGAAGAGGAAAAGAACTCAGCCTTATTTGTTCTAGAAAGTTGATGTAAAAATGTCTTCTGCAATTTATTAGACATAGAAGTGAAGAGTTTTATAGATTAAATACAGAAATAATACACGTTTCTGTATATATTAATACAGAAGATAGAATTTGACAGTAATTTATCTATACAAAATGACAGCTTATATTTCAGTTCCAGTATTTAGTAGTCATGGCTAGATTTTACCTATCTATCAGATATATAACACAAGATACAGACTATGACATTGATATTTATTTGTTTATGAGCAAAGATTTTCTTACTATTACTCTGTTTCTCGATTTTTAGGTACAGCAGAAATGTGGATAAATAGACAACACTTGAACTAGCTATACATGTTCTTCCTTGTCCTAACATTAAAGTGCCTACAAACCAATACAGTTATTATCCTTATATTGTTTTTAATTTACTTTTTTAAAAATCACTTTAAATCCTATGGATTTACTATTGTCCTCATTAAACAGAAGATCAGTAAGAACAGTGATATGTAAATCCTAGGAAACTCAGATAGCTTTTTGTTTCAACTTTAATATCCAACTAAGCTTAAAATTTCTCAGAAGCTTATTATTAAAAAATAAAAAATGATAAAAGAAAAAAGCAAGACTTCCATCTCAGCGACTTGTAACTCAGCTTTAAGGCAATCCTACATCACCTTCCAGCATCGTGTCCTATGTATACCAGTGACCCTCACTCCCCCTCCCTCTTGCTCCTCTGGCACCCAGTGTCACAATGCTCCGGTGAGGAAGAAATTTTGCTGGGTTTGTTTGTTTTTTTGTAAAGGCTCTTTACAGCAGAGTCAGGGGGCAGAAGGGCAGGTGTTCCAGGTGGGGTCTACGCCCGCTTGACGCTGTTGAGAAGCTCCGTCAGTTCGCTGATGTACTTGATGGTGTACTTCAGGGTCTGTATTTTGGTGAGGGGCTGGCCCCGCTGGCTGTAGGCGGGGGGCAAGTAGTTACGCAGAGTGTGTAGCGCATCGGCCAGGGTTCTCATCCGCAGCTTCTCCCTCTCGCTGGCCTTCCTTCGGCGCTGGGCTGACATCCGCACTTTGGTGCCCTTGGGCAGCCGGGCCTGCCCGGGGCTGGGTAGGTAGGCAGGGGGGAAGTCCACCAGGCTATATCCCACCAGGCTGCCACCACCATAGGGGGTCTCTGCTGCCGCCGGGCAAGGGGATGAGGAGTAGGACTCAAAGGACGGCGTCGGGGACAAGCTGTGTGGAGAGGAGACAGGGTGCAGCTCGAAAGCCCCGGTGGCATTTTTCCAGTCCCAGGAAGATAAGCAGACAGAGTGCTCTGAACCCAAAGCATCTTCCATATTTATCAGCGTCTCATGCAATTTGTCCATCCTGGAGGAGCGCGCAGGAGAAGCAATTCCCGCTGCCCGCCAGCAAAAGCTGGAGCCGCCGGCTGCCGAGACCTTTTTATGATGGAGGGAGGAAAGTGACAAAGTGGGAGCGTGGGTTTGGCAAGAGGAGTTCAAAGGAGCACCACAAGTGCTAAGATGGAAAATGAACTCCTGATGTGCTAGTTTCTTCTCAGTGATAATTATCAACCTTCAGCTAAAAAGCCTTTAAGCTAACAGGCAACAGTGAGAAAGGAGGAAAAAAAGATTATCTTCTTGCGACTAAACCAATTAAGGCTGCGCATCAACATTTAACGTTGCACTGGGGGAATAAGTGTTGGGAAAGGAAAAAGAAAATGAACAATTTTGCAAAAGTTAGCAGATAGAGAATTTAAAGATAGCGAGCATTAACACAGCCCCTGAATTTCAACCATCGAGCCCTGTATTCTGTCTAACTGAAAGCAATGGCACTACAACAGTGATGATTTGATCCATGCAGACTGCGGCTGAGGTAGTCTCTCATTATAAGTGTCTTAATCATGGAAGTCAGAGATGGTTGTATTGTATTTTGGTATGTTATGGCTCTGTGGATTTCTCTTCTCATTAGATTGCCATTTCTCTCTGGATCATGTGGTTTTCAGAAGATTAAAGGAGAAAAGCAAGGCATTCCCTGTAGTTTGCAAATTTATTTGTCATTTTAAATCGTGGGTTGAGAGGCAAAGAGGAAATTTATAATTGTAAACAAAGTCAAAGTCCTATTTAAAAAAAGTTGTATGAGGATGAAAAAATTTCTTTGGAAAAAAAAAATGTCTAGGAAATAAAATAAATGCAAACTTTGGTCCCAGACAAGGCTTTATATATAAATTTAATACAAACTAGTATACAGATTAGACATGAAGGAGAAGACTAGAAGCTATTTTTTAAATAAGTCCTGTCCTACCTCTAGGACTTCTGCCAAAGAAAAAAATAATAATAATAATAATAAAATAATAATACTTAAAAAAATATATCCAGTCCTTACTGAATGCAACAGTGAGGTTCTATGTTAAGAATTTCAACATGAAATGAAAAACTACCCTCTAAATTAATAGCATTAATAATGAGCACTTTTCATCTGTAGGCCTCAGAAGAGTTTACAGTGATGATTAATGATCTCTGTTACTCTGGGGAAATGGATAAGTATAGTCAAGGAGGATCCTGCCCAAAAACACACAACAAATCATTAGGAGAGCCGGGAAAACTATCCAAAACTATTGGGCTTTGCAGCCACTGAGCAGTTCAGCTGCCAGCCATGTCTTTGTATTGGCTCATAATGGAAGCAAAATATAATATATATTTTAAAATATAAAAGAAGGGGAGAGAGAGTGCCAACCTAAGGGAAACAGAAAAGTAGAGTAGAATTTATTTTAGAGCTTCTGTGTAATGATCTCTGTGCTCCATAATCCACTCTGAAAAATGGGGAGAAATGCCTCCAGATGGCCCGTAGCCAAAGAAAACTGGAATACACCATTTCCTTGTGATTGTGAAATCCTCACTGCAATCACTAAGAGAAAAAAAAAAAAAAAAAAAAAAAAAAGTTCATTTAAATTATGGGCCAATTCAATACTCGCTGAAATAACTTGGAAGGCTTTTACGTATTTTTGTTGAGTTTGAGATCAAAACACTGGGAAGCAGCTTGCAGGATACTTACTGATTTTATGCAGAGGTGAGTAAGAAGGAACCACAAAGTGAAAGGTTTCAGCATTTCAGCCTGGTGTGAGATGGTTTGACTCTGATGAAATGTACTCCATGCGGAAACTTAGGGCACAGCTTACCACAGTCAGGATTGCTTTAGGTTTTATTGTTAGCTAGTGGTGTTCTGATCTCTTATTTATTCTCTCTTTAAGGAAAATGAGTTGAAACAGTCCTTAGAATCACAAATTCCTGTTACAAATTAAAATTAAGACAAGATGAGCAACAGATACTTTCTGTAACATCAGTGAACTGAATGAGCTTCACTGAGTATCATTTTGATGGTCACCAAGTCACAAGTTAGAAACAAAATCTAATTTAGCATATGTAGGAGACTCGTTCTTGTCCTAGTTAAAATCTCTCACCCACTTATTTTTCTCTTACCTTCTCATTACTTGTATTTCATAGTGCCTTCATAGTCTGTGTATAACTGCATATAAATGTATGTGAACCATTCTTCTTCATGGTTTTTATTTTGGAATCAAATATTAAGCTCTTAAACACAGTCAAATTTAGAAGCAGAAATTTCAACAAAACACTTGTTTGCTGTCTTTAACCAGTTCATGCTGACAGTTAATTTGTACTTTCAATCTGTGAGTAAATGATGGAAAATATTGTTTAGATACCAAAAAGAGAATTAAAAAACTGTGCTTGTCCAAGATACCATTGCTATAAGTGACTGCACACAGTCAGATTTCATCTCTATATTTTTGTATGTAGGGATTTGGGATGAGATTAGCCAGGGGAAAGTAATATAAATTATACTGTTATCTATTTTTTGCTTTTTTATTATATCTTCTGGATAACTGTTTAGAGCTACTAAGATAGGATATTAGAGTATGTAGACATCTGATCTGATTGCATGAAAAATCTCTGTATCTTCTAAGCTTATGCTGTTCTTGCAGCTCAGCTTCTAAACTTATGAACTGCTACATGGAAAAAGAACATTTACAGGCTTTTCTATGTTAATGAATAAACAGGAGTAATGCTCACACTGCCTTGCAGTTGTGCTCCCTGTATCCTTACCAGAATGCTCCCAGGCACCATTTCAGCTTGAAACCAACTAGTCATGTGTTAGACATTGCCTGACTCTGGCTCAAGGGATGCCACCAAGGATATAGGGGTGAACAAAGAGAGTTTACCTGTATGAATGTACTTGGTCTGGCAAGCTTCTTTTCAGAGCCAGAAAATAGGTTGCAACATTGTTTGCTCTACTGGCATAGATGCAGCCAGAGGTCTGATTTTGAGAAATAACCTCCCATTTCTACCCACAGCCCCCAGGTTTCTGAAATGTACTCACATGAAGTGTGCCTAGGTTTTGGCCAAATTGAGAAGCTATGTAAGGTCTCTATTCATGATTCCTGAATGATCCACAACCTAAATAAGTCGACAGAGTGTTGTGGTATTTAGCTGTTCTTGGATTAGTTAATTTTGGATACCTCTATCCTCAACATGAGAATCATCAGTTGGGAAATTAAATAATTATATCACAAAGTAATGAGACGATGATAACAGTAAAAAAAAAAAAAAAATGTAATGGAAAAAAACTGGCATTGGTAGAGCTGTTCCAGTGTTCTTTTATACAGGCCTTTAAAAAGTATGATGCAGAGGAATGCATGGCTATGGGCTGAATACCAGGTTTATTCTTCTGTACCCTGTGACTATTTGATACTTTCCTGTTAAAAAAAGTCTAAGAAAGTCTAATATTTCAGGTGGCAAATTCCTAGAATTTAAATACATGCAAAAAATATGTTTGCAGTCTTTATTTTATTTTATGTCTGTCTCACAGGCTTGGGGAAGTCCCTTTTTGTCAGTAATGCCAAAACACTGAAGGGTAGTGAGATATGAGGTCAACATCAATGAAATACTCACTGACACTTGAAAAAATGATAAGAGATTTTCAGTTTGACTGACAATTTTTATTTCCATTTCAGTAATTTATTCTGCAGTGTAAAGGCTAACATCTCAATCTTCATCTCCTTTAAAATGAAAGTTCCCCTGCTCAGATTTCTGCATTCATTGCAGAAGGAAGGAGAAACATGTATGGACCAAACCTTTTTCTATTAAAAAAATGTATAGATTAGAAGATTTTTTAGTGCTTCTCTACATGTCTACCTTACCTTTTAATTTAAAAGAAGTTGTCCAAATAATCACTGCCATGCACAATTATGATAGGTAACGAATTTTTAATGTAGTTATTTAAGGACAGATCTATATTTTTCTCTATAAAAATCTAGAGTAGATTTTCACCAAGTTGTGAGATTGGTAGAGGAAACGATAATGATAAATGATAAATAAAAATCATATTAAATGGGTAGAATGCAAGCTAAAACTGAGTAAGCATGAATAAATATATTTTGGTAACACTAATACCTTAGCGGTCAACCTCCTTGAGAGATAGAACAGAAGTCCCTTGTATTGCAGATCATACAAATAGCCTTGTGGAGCACTTAGATGATATTATTTCAGCTTGCAATTTGTACCATAGGGAAAATAAAAATCTATATCTGCAAAGCTTTTAAAGTTGCTTCATCTCCTATTTAACCAGAGGTTTCCCAAGAACTAGGTGCTGTGTCTCCCACTCATTGTGGAAGTGGCTGTTACAGACCTGCTTTGCACAGATTTGGCTGCCCATATATAAAACATGGCAGGAGCAGCTGCAGGTCGCACTGACTTCAGCAGACACAGCAGGTGTTTAACACTTCTGAAAAGTATCATTGGACACCTCGATTTATGCCCAAGCTTGCAATAAAGGAAGAGAAGGATCACCACATTTGTTATCAGGAGTCACATTAGCCACCAGGTAATGGTTCTCTCTTTTTTAAGGCTTTTCCTTAATCTGGATAGAAACTTTTCTTTTTCTTTTTCTTTTTTTTTTTTTTTTTTTTTAATGAGTAGAGTTTGTAGCTTATTTGTAGTTGTGGAAGAGCATCCAATCTCAAATTAAATAAATAAGACTTATAAGACTTGAAGATAAGCAAGCCAGACTGTGTCAGCAAATACAGTTTTATTTATATATTTATTTATTTTGAGGACAATATGCCCTCATGTGCAAGACTGCAGATGACTGTGCAAGACTGTGGAAGAACAACTAGCTGCAATTCCCAGAGGGAAGGAAGGCAGTGAGAGAACCAGGAGTGATCCTGAGTCCACACCCATAAGAGGAAGCCTACAACCATTACTGCAATCCATGAAAACCATGTGCATATTGGATCCCTGATTGTTATCACCACCTTTGGCCAAACAAATCCAGTGTTATTCATTTGTAGTAAGAGCAGAAAACTAGCGCTGTTTAAAATCTTGCCTTAAACTTGTAAACCTTTTAGTGCTCTCAACTCAAAAATACCAAACTAAGAGGCTGGTGATGGAGGAGAAACATGCAAGTATCATTGATTTCACCAGGGCTTTGCACAGGGACAAGGATCTCTCCACAGTTGCCTGGTAGGACCAGGACCTATCTATTAGCTTTACATCCTCACATGTAAGTATTTGATCCTCCAAATAGTGGCAGTCTCTATTGACCAAAAAGTGACATCAGCCCCACAATTCATTTAAAACATCTGATCTCCAAGCAACTGGCTTCCTAGATGAAAAGGCCTACGTGTGGAATTTACACCTATCCACCTTTTAAGTGGAGTTTATTACCTAGTGGTTTTCAGCTGATTTTCAGGCATGTCTTTTTAATACCCCTGTTAACAGAAGTTGAAAGGAGGTTAGGCTATGTGGTTGGTCTTTAATGTCTACTGGTTACTTCAGCCAGAAGGAAAGCAAAAAACTGGCGGAGGAATGGGAGTCTAATGAGATTTATTTTGCTCAGAAAATGAAAAGTAATAGGTATTATCAAAATAAAAGAAGCTGTTTAGGTAGGAGAGCTCCATTATCTCTTAGTGCAGAGTTGTTTTATCAACTTTCACATTAGTTTTTAGAAAAAAAGTCTACTGAAATTGAGTTGATGTATTTCAAAGTTTTTAATGGTGGAGGGATACCTGTTGTAACTACTAAGATCATAAGCAATACCTCCTTTCTGCCCAAAAGCATAAGTTCAAGTTGCATGAATGATAAAGTAAAATATATATATTTTTTCCAAATGTTTCTTATGCTATCTTTGTGAACACCCTCATAATTGCTTTTGCCATGTCTGACAGTGGTTTCACAGGGCTATTTTTAAAATTGAGACAACATGTAAGGGTCCCAGAAAAAGTTCAAGATTGGTACTATTGATTTCCTACTACTACATTGATTCTTTGTGCCCCATCCTCTAAATGGTTCATTTTGCATCATGATGAATTTTCAAAAACTCCCTAATTCTTATGAGAAATTCCAATAGCCAGGTAATTAGCATTAAAATCTCAGTCGTGATTATTTCCAGTTGAGCTGCACAGCTGAAACTGAGTGTTTGTGAAGCAGGCTATTTTTCAAATGCTGTGATTACATTTCTTCTCAGGCTGTTACTTTTCACCCAGCATACCTCAAAGGGATTGCTCATTTCTCCTTCTCCTGTGTCTGAGCACTGATGTGTAGAATTGCTGCTTGCTGCTATTAGAAACCGCATTTCATCTCGGTGCTAAATGAAGTTATGCTCTGAGCACAGCCTGCAGTTCAGTTTAACAATTATAAAACAGATCAATAGTCTACAGTAAGAGAAAACGTACAAGTGTTAGATTAGAAATATTATTTAGCTCTTACATATTTCCCCTTCTGAAATAAAGTGCTGTATGTGTGTTGCAAGCTACCTTTCCCAAGCTTGTGGTTAACCCGTAGGTGAGGATCATTGATTTTAAACATCAGTTATACATTTCTTGGCAAGTTGTTAAATCTTAATTTTAATCACAGTCATTTTCAAAAAAAAAAAAAAATCTGTCCTTCAATCCACTGATTAATAGGAACAGCATTAAGTACTTTTTTTTTTTTTTTCTGCATTTGCCTTGAATGTTATCTCAGAAGATAACATTCTCAGAAGATAACATTAACTTCTGAGATAAAATTCATACAATGAATTAAACTTGAGTTTACAATGAGTTAAACTTGAATACATTTTAGTAAAATTACTCTTATTTTTAACAGATAAATTGCACACACAATGGGATTTCAAATTATATCAAATCAGGGGAAGTAGTTAATATATTGGAGAGCAGAGATGACATTCAGAGGGACTTGGACAGGCTGGAGAAAATGATCTGTGAGCATCCTCAGAAGGTGCATGGAGAGCAAATGCAAACTTCTGCAGCAGCCAGGATAACCCCATGCAACAAAACAGGCCCAGGGTGATTGGTCAGGAAGCAGCTTTGCAGAAGACTTGGGGAAGAGGGTGGGTTGACAATCTGGAGCAGGTCCAGCAAAAGGCCCACAAGTTGGAGTACATAGAGTGTAGGGAGAGGCCCAAAGAGCTGGGTCTGGAGCTGAGAAGGATCCAGGGAGACCTGGATCCTAGCCAGCAGCTCCCTGATGGGAGAGAGAAAAGAGCAGCCAAGCTCTTTCTTTACAGAGATTCACAGTGGAAAAAGAGACAATGCCAGGTGCTGAGTCTTAAGAGCTTTCAGCCTCTCAGTGGCTTTTTACAGGTTTCTCACTGTAGTTCTGGTGATACAGGACACCAATACTTGTATTTTTTTTTTTTATTAGAATTTTAGAAGTTTGTTCTTGAGTGATAAGAATATAAGCACGCAAGAGTGTATTCTCCACCACTTGAAGATCTTGTTCCCTTTCTCTGTCTCATGATCAACTTTTAGTTTCCATCTCTTCTACTTTTTTTCCACTTCAACCTTCCTCTCTGTGACTAGATATTATTTCTTCTCCTTTTTTTTCCCTATTTTTTCCTTCCTTCCTTCATTCCTTCTTTCCTCCCTTCTTTCCTCCTTTCCTTCCTCCCTTCCTTCCTCTATTCCTTCCTCCTTTTTTCTTAAAGTTTATTAAAGTTTGATCTAATTGATTATTTGATTTTCAGCCTCTTTCTCATTCTCTTTTTATTTTTCTTGATACTGCAGGTAGAACAGGATGCCTTTTTTAACATTCCCTGCCCATATAAATCATACATCTTTGTTTATCTGCACAGCTGCATGGATAAAGGTAATGTTAGAAGCAGGAAACATTTAATTATCCACTTGTAACAGGCATTTCAGGAAGTCCAAAGCACAGATTATAGAATAAATATCTACAGTAGTTACAGTTACAGTACATAGTTTAGATAGAGGCTCAGGTGCAAGTATTCATTTACTTGAGGCCACTGTTGTTTAGCAAACTCTTTTATTATTTTAATTTCTTTTTTTTTAAACACGAGACAAAAACAAACATACAAACAAATGAACAAATACCTCTAACTAGGAAAAATTATCTATGGGCCAGTAAATTAAGGTTATACCTATCTGTTAGGTAAAAAAAAAAAAAAAAAAAAAAAAAAAAAAAAAAAAAAGTGAAGGTAAAAAGAAAAGAATGTGAAACTAGAACTATTGAGAAAAAGGGATAACAGCTTAACTCTTAGCTTGCTTCACTCTGAGAGCCTGTTTCACTGCATGCTGCTGGCTACCCTGTCACTGACGAGACACAGACATCTGGTTTGCACCCTCACTAAGTTTCTGCTTAGTTAATGATAATTGGGTTGTGTAAAATCGGTGCGTGCATGCATGAATAAGCAGGTATATCTTATCAGGTATATCACCAGCAGATATGCAGATCTTGAGGGCAGCTGGACCTGGCTAAAATTCTGCTATTTTGGGGCCCAGTTTGCTGCAAAGCAGGGAAAACATGAAATCACTGCTCAGAGAGGCAGCTCAAGCACACAGATGAGAAGTCAGATGGTCTGCTTTCAGACCTGCTGCTGACCTGCATGGTCACAGAGACCCCATCTTCATCTCCTGCTCCCCCAAATTTCTCCTTGCCTTAGACAGTGACTGTGCCAGAGAAGGGTTCCCTCTCTGCAGAGATTTCCTCCATGATGCCCACCACAGAGGTCAACTGAAAGCTTCTGGCATTGTCCTATTGCAAAGTTTTGCATAAAATGGAGACACTATCAAATAACAAATCTAAATTTTCCAGGCAATATTGCTTTAAACCAGTTGAGACCCCCCACCCCCATCTCCCCATGAAATCGTGAAATTTTAAAGTACTAGCAAATGGGTTGCATTCAAAAAAAAAAAAAAGAGGCAGGGTGGGAATCTTAATTTTCCCTGACATTGACCTGACCTGTCAGGCTTGGATGCACACTCATCAGTCTCCTGCTTTTATCAGATAGCTGACATTCTGTGATGAGTTGAAAGCAAAGTAACACAGATGGATAGTGCTCTCTTTTGAAGAACAAAATGTACCAGTAACTGATTTTTCAAGTGCTTTCAACATGAAGTTAACTCTTAGATTGTAGGAGCATCTTTTAAAAGAGTGGGAGGCAAAAAAAATAAAAATAAAAAAATTCAACAGAGATGATAGGGATTCCCTATTAATATGCATCTGAAGTAAGCTAACATTTACATAGTCTCTGCTACTTTCAGTGTACTTCAGACACTGACTAATCAATACTCATTACACAGCTTTAAAAAGCCTAAGTATTCCTGGGGGGAACCCCATCCTCCCAAATACAACATAGAGCTTGAAGCCAGCTCTAATGTCCTTGGGGCCTCCCTGAGCTCAGACAGGCTTTCCTCCTACAAGAAAGCTCCCAAGCCCTATCTTCTTTCAGGAGAAAAGCAGCTTGGAGAAATGTCGTTGTCGTTGCACAGGAAGGAATTTCATGTAGGCAATTTTTAATTAGTGAACCCAGCCTCCCTTAGGAATCAGTTCTGAGAAGAGAATAAAATGTATCCCTAGCACACATGGGCCTGGAATTAACCATTACAACAGAGCAGAGAAAATCACTGATTATATCAAATTTTACACAATAGAGAAGTTCCCTGTGAATCCTATGGGTTCCTACTTTATTTGGGGTAAAAGAGTAAGAAACTATTATATGTAGAAAACAAACAAACAAACAAACAGAAACACTAAGAACATCCTTTATATATATCCTAGTTTATATGCCTGATTTTGTTCAGATATGTTTATGATACCTGTAAAGCCCTGATTATTTTTTTTTTCAGGGTTTCCTCTTCCAGCCCAAAGATTGCTTTCATGCTCAGAGAATTACTTTTACTTTTTTATTATTATTTATTTGTTTATTTTTCCACAATATAAACAAAAATATGTATTTAAGAAATTGCTCCATGGCTGTCTTTTCTCAAGTTTGCTAGGTGCCAAAATTCTTGCTTTCCTACAGGGAGATGTGCCCTTTTAATAGTAAATTCAAACTGACAAAAGAAGCCAATCTTTTTGGTTTAGCAAACATTATATCACACTCTATTTCCCTAAATTCCTCCATGAGGACTTTCTCTACCTTAAAGAAAATCTTATAAAATAAATTCAAACTCTTTTTTTTTTTTTTTTTTTTTTCCTCTGCAGTATTAGGGACACTCAAATTCAGTGATAGAATTTTTGGCAACAAATTATATAATTATTTTTTCTATTTTACATCTTCAGAGTAACTCTCAGAGCTGTTATAGCTCCTGGATGCTCCACCTGGCAGTACGTGCATGTAGGTGTCTGGCCAGGGGCACAGCCCTGGAGGGAAAAGATCAAAGGACTATAAATGTGTCAAACTTTCAAATGCAAATCACCTGCCATAACGCTGCTGAGAACAATTCCTTCATTATCACCATTCTGTGAAAGGCTTAAATTAGCCTGAATTGGCTGAAAAGAACAAGAAAAAGAAAGCCATTTATCTTCCTGTGAGTTTTATTACCTTTAGATTTATTTGGCTAATGGTCCAATAGCCCACTAATCAGAATATCTGCATAATAAATTATTCAAATGATCCATAAATAAAATCTGTGATCATATAATGTTGGTATTAAAGTTAAACCAAGAACTCTGACAATGGGTTATTACAGGGTCAAAAGAGTCCTCACAATAAGCTATTTTTTTTAGTGGTCAAACTATGAGCTACTGTGATTTATGCACTAGAAATTATCAGTTGGCTTCCTGGCTATGACATTGAATTAAATCTAGGGGAATTTGTTAAAGTTCATTTCCTAAGCTCTATATTCTCCAGATAGACAAGACACTATATCCATCCTTAGTTCAGCCTGTCATTATTCTGAAAATATAAATAATTTCTTAATGGAGAATAAATACAACTTTTTTTTTTCTTTCCTACTTCTTAAAATAGATATGTTATGTAGTAGAGTTATGCAAGGGACACTGTGTAAGTATTTGATTGATTTAACTGAACAAAAGAGCGAGAATTTATATATATATATATATGTATATTCAACAACTCCTAATGCTGACCTATAAGGTAAAATTCTAGCACACTGCTTTGTTAAACAAAAAACTGCAGCGAGGTTTTCCTATGAGAGCTTTATTGAGATCGCTGTAATAGGGTACACCTTGACCTGAAAGCTCTTGGTCAGGATAGGAAGGGGTTGTGTGAGGGAGCTGGCTGGAGACCCCTCAGCAAGCACCAGCCTGGTGGGCTGCCCAGAACATCCATGCTAGGTAATTTCTGCACTTGCTTGGTTCTTCAGTGGCTCTTCAACATTTTGATATATTCCCCCATTGGCATGCTCCTATCCCCACAGTCAACCACTTGGGTTAGACTCTAAATTACATGATTGATTAAACACAGTGTGCAAGAACAGTCTTTTCTCTAGAAGTAATGTACAAGAAGGCTATGCAAGGTGATACAGACACCTACATGCACATCACACCAGGAGGACCTTACTGCTTTGAAGTCTTTCCCTGTTAGCTTCGCTGTCACTCGCTGTGCCACAAAGCATTTCCAAGTTGTGGGCTTGTGGTAAATATCAATGAATGGGGAAGGGAAGTCACACAGCACAAACAAGCCATCTTTCCCTTAGGCTTCACTGGGTGATAAGGCTACTTTCCCCCAGACAGATGATTTGAAGCCACCCAGGTCAAGAAGGGCATTGAACACAATTTTCCCTTTCCAGCTGAATTTCTTTCATTACTAAGAACTTCAGGGCAAAAAGCCACCCCATGTTTCTCCTGATCTATCCAACAGGCTAAGAGAAGACAAATTAATCTATTAAGCAATAGTTCTGATTGCTCACTCTCAGGAAGCTTTCAGATTTCTATAAAATCAACTGGACATAAGCGACTTGCAGTCTGCATGGCTAAGCAAGCTCTGTGGGGAGAAGAAAGAATCATTGCCACAGTTAAACCACAAAAGCAGCTTGGGTACAGAAAGATGCAATTAATAACACTGGCCCAGTGCCATGTTGTCTTCTGTGAACTACAAATTGCCCACTCCTTCAGCAGCATTTAACATAAAAGATACTACGTCAGCAGTATCATCCCAGGTCACAGTGAGACATTGGCCCTGTAAATAATTTCAAGAAAATAGAGCATATCCCATATATCCCATATTCCTACCTGGAGGGTCTTATTTAGTAGAGGCCATGCAATAACTACAAAAACTAACAACATGTTAGTCTTGATGAAAAGACTTATAAAGCCCCTTTACAACAGGTGTGCACATGGCTTTACCTCCTGGAGCCCTTTGCTCCATTAAACTTCAGGCTTTGGGAAATCAGAGCGCAGGGCTCTTTTCCACCCAGTGAATCCAGCTCACCAGCATGAAGGATTTAAAGGCAGTATCTACAACACACCACAGTGGGCTGAGCTACAGAGGGGCCTAAGGGCTGAAGCTGTTCTGGCAGTCACGTCATCCTGGAAGGCAGCCTGAATTCGGTCTGATATGAGGTCACAAATTTCATCTGTTTTTGCAGCAGATAAAACTTGAGCCTGTTATTCATTATGTGTTACTACTGCCAGAGCAGCACTGGCATGCTGGGATGAAGGGAGAAGATACTGGGTAAGGATTCCTCTAGTAAGCTTTCCTACAAATTTATTCAAAGCAGACCACACTTACCATTCCTCCTGCTATATCCCAGAGAATAGCAGTAGCCTACCAAGGAGCTAGCCTTTGCCAGGAGCGTTCGTGGTAGGACAACTAATCTGGCTTCAAGCTTGGCTGGGGAATCACTCTTGCAGAGCAAATTGCTTTAAAATAAAAACATAATGTTAATGCACAGATAATTCTACAAAAATACACTAAGCATTAAAAATATGCTGAAGTTAGCTTTCCCCCTCATTGTACTTCAGTCAGACATCTAAGCCATTGTGAATACCCATCAGTAAATCAGTGGTTAGCAGTTTCTATGGAGCAAAAATTTCAAAGGAGAGCCCTTTTTCCAGCTGTTCTCAGTCTTTGAAGTGACAATATCTCCCCCAACCCTTCAAGGGAGATTGGGGTAGAGGGTGGAGATGGGACTTTTAAAGAACTTTTAAAGTTCTATTATTTTAATTTAGTGATTAATCTTAAGCTAAGTGAACTTCAGTACTGACGGTAGCTACAGTGCAGGATAGGAGAGCAAGAGAGCTGTGCTAGAGTGGTTCTGTCACCCACGGTAATTTTGTTTTCTTGAAACAGTGAAGTGTTTTGTTTCCTGGAGGAAAAAAGCGCCAAATCTAGCACCGAGTTTTACTGTTGCACCAGTAGCACTTAGGGTCACAGCAGCTGCCAAAATATTCTAACTGTGGTTTCCTTTTATCTGCTGATAATATAGGGCAGGGTTTGCCACCTTTTTAGACATGAAAAGACTCAAGCTTGTCTCGAGTAGCAGCTGCCCTCAGCCTCTTTCACCACCACATTTTCCAAGTTTCATTCTTGATATGATAGCATAGAGCCAAGCCTGGGCAAATCCTCAAAGTTCAGCTAAATAACCAGGTAGGAAATTTCCTTGTCAACTGTCACAAAATTATTGTGTTCATTAATTCTATTAGTTAAGTAAAAATTGGTAAATGTAATGAAAATGAGTATCACTCTATCAAGGTGTGAACATGCTTAAGTATGCCAGTAATATTTTCCAGTGAAAAAAAAAATAAAAGCAGGTGATAGAGGGATATCCAGGAATTAGTCTTTGTTTTGTTTTGTCTGTTATATTTCTGTATCTATTTATTTATATATTCTATGTAAACAGTTGCTTTCTAGTTGATTCCCTATGGACCTGAAATAGGGAGAGTTACAATTACCATGAGTAACGCCAAATAAAGTATCCCTTCACTATAATTTGCTACATTGAAGAACTAATTAGATGTTTAATATTGCTTTTAAGTGGAAATAATTGCACTTGCAATAAGTGCCATTGCACTGCTAAGACAACCTACACTTCTGGGCTGTATCTCTCCAGGCCAAAGGGATGCTGGTATCAGAAGTGATCTGTTAGCCAAAGTACAGGGGCTGCTACAGTGCTTCCATAGGAAAACTTTTGCGAAGAATGACACATCTACTTGCCCCATCTCCACAGCAGATATAGTTTTATTGCTTTATCTAGAGCATTCTGATACAGCTTGTTTGGGCTGACCATGACAGGTAAATGAAAATAGTATAAATGATGCATCATATTCATTTATACTTATGACCATTTTCATATGATATTGCAGGAATATTTCCTGGAGAAGGAGGTTATGTTACACCCATTCAATTTATTTAAATACAGGGGTTGCAAAGCAGTCAGCTTTGGTACTGTAAACACAGTTCCAAAGAAATGGACCCTAATCCTCACCTTGAGTAAGCTACAGCAAAGTGAGGGGTCACAATACTTTTAAACAGTATTTTCCCCTTTGTAGCAAATGGCAAATTTAATTGTGAACCAGAAGTCTGACAAGTCACCCTCAAGGATAAATGTTATGGCAATTTGTGGCAATGAGGAGCTAGAGTCTAAATGAGACAGGGCATCCCATACAGCTGTTTTCAAATCTATCACTGCTTCTGAAGTAGGGGTGGAAAACTTAAGCAAAAATGAGACACTGCAAATGAAAAACTTGAAGTCTTCATGCTTTTTGTGCTTGAACTGTACTTAGAAAACCATATTAATTTATATTCATATAAAAACATAGTGTCGTTCCCCCCCCCCTAGTTATCAGTGCCTTACAACCATCTCATTTCTGATTTCCATCATATCGTAATTCTGGCCCAGTATATTTGGCAAATAATCTATTAAGGCAGTCATCATAGCCAGGTTTGGAAAGCAAACACACACATACACACACTAAAGTGAAAAATTTTTGATGTCTCCAGTAGAATAAGGGATTGGGACACATAGAGAGGGAACAAAAGCAAGCACAGCTGTATGATGATGGTATTTTTATTCATGAAAATATAAAGGTACCAATTCTAACTTTCACTATTCAAAATCAGCAGTAGGGCAGTAAGAGAATCAAACATAAACAACATTTTTTTCCCTCTTCCCCCCCCCCCCCAAAAAAAAAAAAAAAAAGTTTGACCTGTCCACTACTGATCACTAGATAGGGGAGCCCCAGGTGACTGCTATGCCATTTCATAGCATTTCTGTTCTCTCACCTGCCCTCTCACATCAGCTGCACAATGAGTCTCCGCAAGAGACCATTTTCAAAACTGTAAACATTTCCAATATTTTTGGATTTTTTTTTCTTATTTACATAATGCATATCTAACTTGGAAAACCTGCTCCAAACCAACTTTATCTACCTCTAGGCAATGTAAGAAGCTACCATTTTTGCTAATTAAATTTTCTATTTCCTCCTTGAACACAGTTGGGAGTTTAGATTCCTAACTTCTAAAGCTTTGACCTTTATAAGGAAAGAACTGACATTTTCATTAAGGCATAGATATTCTAAGTTGATTTCTATTATTAACATTATTTGTCAGTAAGAGTGATCATCCTTCTGGTTGGTGCATAGAAAAAGTAGTTACGAATGCTTAAATATAGGCAAGGAAGCATTTCTAATAAGCTGCTGAAGACTATTTTTTTTTTTATTTTTGCCTATAACCAGATTGCTTGTGTATTAAAGAGGGAGGAAGAACACCTTCAAATATGCAGTGTATTCAAGTTCAAGAACAAACATTTACAGTACGTGATATTTTTAAGAGTCTGCAATACCATTATTAGATTCTGATTTTCTGTAATTTAATCTTCATCCCAATATAATTAGAAGTGAATGTTAGATAGGATTTCACATCTTTTGTAAGTAAAAAATGCCCCAGTCTATAAGCACATGGTTATAATAGCCATGACGTTCACTTAAATAGCAGAAGTCACAACTACAAAAACAGAATATCCTTAGATGGCTTTTTCTATTCTTTGGAAGGTGCACACACTCAAAGAGCAGTTTATTATAGGGCATGGCAGATATAAATTTAGCTACGCTGTAAGGTACATCTGCTGCATGTCTCTACCTGGTCCTTTAGAGATAACCAACACAATCAGTGTCTATTTTAAAACTAGCAAAATTAAGTTAGTTGGGCAGAATGGAAAATTTCAGTTGTAAAAAGCTCTATTGCTTTGTCTTATCGAGCATATCAAACAGCAGCATAGGCGCTGTTTTAATAGCTCTATTTTTGTAATCAGAAGGACTAATAGCTGTACATGAAGCACAACTTAGCTGGGAAAAAACAGACTTCATATTTCAAAAATAACATCTTTTGCTCCCTTGTATACTACAGAATGCTGCTTACATACAAAGTTCAGAACATGATCAAGTCCAGAATAATGGGTATTTGCCTATAAGTTGTGATTTAATACTTTTGCTAACATTTTAGTTTCAAACTTTAGCACCAATATGATGTATTTCAGTACACATTCATTATGAATTTGTCCACTTTGAACTGACAGAGCACACTGCAGAGATTTTGAGAAAGACCTCTGTAAGAGCTGAGGTTCAGAGTTAATTGTTATCATAATCTATTTCATGAAGGACCTAATTGATTTTGATTCTTCCTTTTAGTCTTTCAGACAGGGGAAGGGGACTGTCTGCCCATGGATAAATCTGGACATCACTTTCAGCTTGCTGCACAGGACTGGAAGTGGTCGGTTGTTCTGGACTTTTGGAACAATCAATTTCCACTACACAGGAAGGTTCTGGACATATTTGCAATGACAAATTATTACCAGATTTCTTAAAGTCGGTCTTTTTCTTCCTCTGTTTAAGTATAAGTGCTGAGTCGCTGCTTGTTCTTTTGCTACTAACAGTGTTACCCCTTTTCTCTGCAAAAGATTTTTTAAACTGGCCGGTGTTCAGCTGCCTTTTTTGTTTCTTATAAACTAGATTTTTATTAGTGTTGCCATCATCACTGTCCTCACTAGAGGAACATCTGTTCTGACACACGCTCTTTTTAAAAGAAGTTTTCCAAGCAGTCTGAGTACAAGATTTTGTAAAGTGATGGCCAGTTACCATATCTTCTGGCTTTTGAGATGGGGGAAGCATTTCACACACAGTATATAATGGCTCTGTTGTTTGCCCACAGGGGGCTAGAGATGTTATATTGTGGTCTTTTTGCATCATTTCATACAGGCTGTCAGCTTCTTTGCATTGATCTTGACAAATATGTACACCATATTCCCTTGAACAGGTTTCTGATTGCATAGTTTTAGTTTCTTGCACTGGTTTGTTTAATGGGCATGAGGAAGAGAGAGAATCTTTATCAGGATTCAATGCTGCCTTTGTGTGCTTAAATCCTTTGAGAGGCTCTCGCTGCATTACATCTTCTAACAGCAAAGGCTTTGACTGAATAGAAGTCTTCCTAAATATACGCTCACTTAAAGACAACTTCTGAAGTTCTGCCGTACCACCATCTGAAACTAAATCATCTGCACTGTCAGAATGGTCTGTATCAGACTGCAAAGCCCCAGAATATTCTGAGCTGTTTTTCCCTGTTTCATGAGGTAGCGGGTAGTGAGCGCTTTATGCATGCAGTCAAGTCAGATGCTGGATCACAGCTATCGCACACCTGGGCTGGTGAAGCACTGAAGGAAGTTCCTTCCCAATCAATACTGCTCAATTGTAGATCAGCTGTTACAGAGGAAGAAGATGATCTCTCTGAACTTTTAGTAAATTGTGCTGGTAATACAGATGAGTCAGCCAGTGTACCCTGTGAGTGCGAGCACGGTGATGCAGTCAGAGAAAGCCCAACTGCTGATACTGGCATCTGAAGGCATGTTACACAGGAAGCTGCCGCTATTGCTGGCTCTTTTGATTCAGTGTTACTCTGGTGTATCTCAAATTCAGGTGCAGTTTTTGTATCTGGTGTGTGGTCTTGCACAGTAAGAATTTCACTTGTAGATTTAAAATTCATTTGAGACAGAAGATCAGTAACTTCATCACAGACATTTGATAAATCTTTTTCTTTTGGTTTGTTTTTCCTGTCTGAAAAGAAAAAAGAGGTGCAGATCAAACATGATATTGCTCAAGAGTGGGAGAAATATTTGCTGCCTTTGATTCTGGTATTCTGGCAAGAACCGTAAGTTCATAAGATATAAACTTTTGGACTTACTTCTCTGTTTCTTTGCCAGAGCTTCTGACTTTTCCATTTGGTAAAGAGCAACAACATCTGGATAAGCAGCCTGAAACAAAGATGCCTCTTCTACTGTGATTACAAACAACTCCACAGGGTCATCTTCTGCATCAATGTAATGTTCTAGAACAATGAATTTATATTGGACATATATATACATGAGTATTTCAAAGGATTGGATAAGAAAGAGAAAGAACAAAAGAATTCAGTATAAGGAAGATATGTAAAAAGGCAAACAGCACAAGGTTTGAGATTTAGCTACACTGTAACTGCTTTCTTTCTGCCAGGTGCCCGGGTCAAGCAGGCACATTAAAAATAGAAGTCTGTCAAGAGAGAAGTTTCTAGCTAGTAAGCTGTCACAGCTTCAGATATATAATGAAACAAGACATGAAACACAGAGTACAGGTCTTATTAACATGTACCACAAAAAGTCCTTGAAAACGAACCCTCTTGCTTTCTTGGTAGGTAGGTAGGATGTTTTTTGTTTGAGTTTGTGTTTAGTTTTGACCTGGTAGTTGTTTTGTTTGATTGCTTTTATTTTTTTTAAGTACTGCTTTTGGTTTCAGGGTATCTGAAATGCGATGCACATTTTCTACATCTCTCACAATTTCCAATCTTACCCACACATTGTTTCCTCATAAATGTCAAACTATTTTCCCCTTTCAAGAATGCTTTTGTTCTTTTCCTGTGAATTGTTCAATAACGTACATGGGAACCACACCAACCTGGTTTTTGCCACTCAATTTCAAAACAAGGAATCCCATTTTTAACACGTGTCTTGACTATCCTGTAAGAACAGAGAACATGATTATGTTTCAACAGGAAATGTAAAATTTAAGCTATTTTAAAATATTCGAGTATTCTAAATTAGAATGTTTCTGAGCAAAAATTATCTTTGTAATAGTAAACTTAGCTTTTTTAAAAAAAGTTACTTTTGTATATAAGTTCTCTGTCTAGATTTTGAATACTGACTTTTTTTTTTAGTTGATATTGCTTAGAGTAGCAGAACTAAAAATCAAAAATGCCATTTTGTAAAATACAACCATAATATAAATTTCTACAAACACCAGGTTGGTATCTTCAGCTATGCCATGGAGAAGGCTGGTGCCATAGACAGTAAGTTTCTCAGTGAACAGACAGTATCACGCATATTTTTTGCAAAAGAGCATGAAGGAATCTAAGACGTGAACTGAACAGGAACTTCATGAGATTTTTTCTAAAAATATCTACATCCCAGTTTTGTAGGAAGAGGCTGGTACTGACAGACTGTGATTCATTAATCCAGAAAAGATACTACCATATTGACACTGACTGTTCTCCTTAAAATTAAGGTCTATGAAGTCTTGAAAGGCATTGAGAAACAGGGAACAACTACTAACCCTTCCTGCAATGTAAGAATTTGGGGAAAAAAAATGAATACCAAAAAAGCCTGTCGTTTGATATTACGTCAAATAATTTCTTTAAGACTATGAAGTTAAGTTCAGGAACCTTTTGCCAACAGACACTGTAGATTCAGAAAGTTTAAGAAAACTTAAGAAAAGGGCTTAAGAAAAGATTAGATCATTTAAAAGAAAATGCTTTGAGGGCTGATGGCTCTCTAAACCTGGCTCAGAAAACTCCTGAGTAACAGAAACCTGGATGTTGGGAAAATATTCAGAGGGATGTAGTTACTTGTTTATCTTGTTTTTCCTGTGTACCCATTTTTAGTGACAGGATACCTGACCATTTCCGTAATCATAAAGGCAGCTGTCCTCAAAGAAAATGTTTAGAGAAAAACAGGTAGCAGAAATGAACCGTAAGCCAGCAAATTCATTAGACACATAACCGAATCTGCAGATGCTCATTTTGATGTTCATGCTCGTATCTTGAATCACTGAAGTGAATAGAAACTAACCATAGCAGACCCTATTAGAACTGAGGGAAACTGCTGTATGTGTTACTTTGCGCAGCAGCAACAGCACAGATATTGGCATATGGATCTAAATTTTTTTAATCAAAAATTTTAATCAAAATAAGCACATAGCTTGAAAAACAGATGGAAGAATACCATTATATGTTTATAAAAATGAAGAAAAACATGAGAATTTTCCTTAAGCAACACGAGGTAAACATTAGGTTCAAGAACTCCAGTTACCGTATTGCCTGCAGTTGTTTTGAACTGATGTAGCCAGATTTTCTCTGGTTCATATCATAAAGTGTCAACAGTGCTAACAGTTTCTTACAAGCATAATTCTTTGCCCATTCCATCTTCTCAGAAGCAAATATCTGTTAGTGTAAAACAAAAACACACTTTAAAAACATTTTTACTCTGTTAGATATCAAATTTTGACAGCTGTGTAGTAGGGACACAGGACTGAACATTTAAAGTATTTTGAACATTTTATACGTCCGGGTAATGCTGAGTAATATTTCACTGTCAAGTGAAGGAACAGTTATCCTTATCTGGGTAGATTCTTCTGCTGTCAGTAACAGGTCCAGGGAACAGCTGTGTGGCTGCAACAGCGGGAATAAGACAGTTACTAAACACCTTATCAGACAGAGGACAGCTATGCAAGGAGCTGTGAAAATTACTGATTCTACATGTGAGAGGAAGTTGAATACAGATCTTTATTAAAACCATGATGCTCAACAGTAGTCTATCAAGTTTTATATAACTTAACATACCAATTCAGGAAAATGAAACATTATAAAAAGATCTGCCTTCAGCAGTAAAAATACATAATAAAAATCATTCTTAGAAAACAACTCCAACAGCAAGTATATACAAACACCTCTTCCTACCTTCACCCCAGAAGCCTTATTCCTCACTCTCTAGACAAAAGAATATCCTGTAAGCCTTTTGAGCTTTGTGCACTTTGAATTAAAGGGCCTCTAAACTTGGAAATTGGCAGTATTGCGCTAAATATCGGCCTGCTATCTGATTTTGGGAAAACATGCACCAGTAAAAATGAAAGCCTCTTCTGTCTGTTACATACAGAAGCTGCTAATCTTGATAATGCCAAGAAAACACTAAAAAGAAAGTTAAAGAAAAAAGTCTGCAATTATGACTTGCTGCAAGTCACATACACACTGTGTCAGTATGAAGATGAAACAGGTATGAGCAAAAACAAGAGCTGTATCTGTTAATACCTTAATGAAAGGTGAGAGGAAAAAAAGGTTAACATCCCTGAAACATTATGCCATATAGCCACACAGTACTTTATACACTACAGATGACGCAACATTCAGCAACTCAATTTAATAACACTGGACAGTGAAAAAATAGAATGGCAAGTGACCCTCCCTCAAGTTCTCTTACTTCTGCTTTTCTACATACATACTTAAAATCAATTAATTTTTTGAAGTTGTCATTTTAGACTTTCAAAAGATGTAGTATATTAAAAAGTTGCAGTAAGATTAGGGAGGTGATTGTCCCCCTGTACTTGGCTCTGGTGAGGCCGCACCTCAAGTACTATGTTCAGTTTTGGGCCCCTCGCTACAAGAAGGACATCAAGGTGCTTGAGCGGGTCCAGAGAAGGGCGACGAAGCTGGTGAGGGGCCTGGAGAACAAGTCCTACGAGGAGCGGCTGAGGGAGCTGGGCTTGTTCAGCCTGGAAAAGAGGAGGCTCAGGGGCGACCTTATTGCTCTTTACAGATACCTTAAAGGAGGCTGTAGTGAGGTGGGGATTGGTCTATTCTCCCACGTGCCTGGTGACAGGACAAGGGGGAATGGGCTTAAGTTGAGCCAGGGGAATTTTAGGTTAGATGTTAGGAAGAACTTCTTTACCGAAAGGGTTGTTAGGCATTGGAACAGGCTGCCCAGGGAAGTGGTGGAGTCACCATCCCTGGAAGTCTTTAAAAGATGTTTAGATGTAGAGCTTAGGGATATGGTTTAGTGGGGATTGTTAGCGTTAGGTAGAGGTTGGACTCGATGATCTTGAGGTCTCTTCCAACCTAGAAATTCTGTGATTCTGTAATTCTTATTTCCAGTAAAATCACCGATCAAGATCAAAGTTATCACAGATGCATAAACAATAAAAGCCACATAGAGCTAAACAACCAGTAGTGTTATGTACCTGAAAGGACAATAAATTTGGTCTTTTGCAATCCATTATCTTGATTAATTTATTCTTGTTTACGAGAAATTCTTGGATAACCTTGAGATAAAAACAGAAAAAAGGCAGTTTAAGAGAGGGAAGAAAACTGAAATTTCAATTAATTGAGTAAAAGAAAAATTTCTTTAAATAGGCTTGTTACCTCAGAGAATGGAAAGCCTTCACAACTATTAGCTTTTCTGTGGGTAAAACAAATGTGTTAGGAACTGGGCACAAAGAGGAAAAATGCACAGCTTAAAACCTCACCCTGCACATGAAAACAGGGAAAAGTAGTTTATTTTCAATGCACTCCTACTTTCTGATATTGTCCTCCACTGCATTTGCTTGTTTCACTTGTTCTAACTGATGCCATTCACAAGGGCAGCAGTACTTGGAGTCATTGGGTTTGCAGTATCTTGTGCTTTCGCAGAGTTTACATCCACCGCGCTCATGTTCCTTGTAAGACCCTATAGAAGCAGATATACAAATCACAATGACAAGGCTTCCAATTATACAAAATTAGTAGTAAAAATATAGAATTTGGAATACATACGAATTTGAGAGGAATAGGAGCTATATTCAGTTATAATAGCAGATCCGAGTGCATTAACTATATACTTACAGTAAGAACTGACAAATACATTTTTTCTTTTTTTTTAATCAAGATTAATTAACAAGCAGTTTTGCACCTTATGCTGAAGAATTTAATACCTAAAAAAACCTAAGTAGTCTGTGACACCTTCACAAACATACTAAGCAATGGATATTTGAAACAAGCTTTTTCTTCTCCAACTGATAGCTTTGAATGAGTACACCAATCAAATGTGCTACCAAAATGAGGTTCCCTAAGACTAACTTCTTAAGAAAGGGCTAAAAACTCAGCAATACTAATGGATTCAGCCCTCCTTACGCAAGACCAACTCAGACAGGGAAAAAAAAAAGCTGCTTGTCATGTAGCACATTTTCTTCACTGACATTGTTAAAAAGGCAAGTACCTGGGATCACACAAGGACATCCTGTTAATATTCCATCTGCTATCAACTGGTTTCACATTTGGAAAAGGTAACCCCAGCCTCAAAAAAGCACTTACACAAATACACACAGTTGAAAATCTGAATACAGCCCAGAAGCTGAATGACAAGAAAAGTAGTTTTTAATCTTTTCTTTTTTTGACAAAAATCCAACCAACAAACAACCCCCCATGCCCAGAATAAAAAACAACAAATGATTAAGCTAAAAATAAAATTCAATGCTTTTTACACTGACCTGGATGATGACACTCAGAACAGTGAATTACCCTTTTAACAACCACAGTTGGATCATCATACTGAAATTCTTTCCATTGCTCAAATCTAGAAGGATGATATTGAAATCATTACAAAATACTGTAAAAGCTTTCATACTTCAAACAAAACACTAAAAAGAACACTCTTTATACTTCTCAGGCATTTGCTTAAAAAGCAGTTTTCTAACTTATGAAATAGACTTTTTTTTTGTGAGCACATAGTTATTGGATTTCTAGTGTTGACATATACATTAAAACCAAGAAAGCATTTAGTATCCCCTGTCCTGATCCACAACCCAATTAAAAAAGAATAGAAAAAATTAGCAAGTCTGTCATCAGTCCTTGTGACTTGCATTCCTAAAACATCAACATACACCTGCTAACTCAAAAGCTAGGAGTCAGCTTGTGTTTTAAAAAAATGAAGAAGCTTGCTTAGCAAATATGAAGTAAGGAATGTAGTAACCTGTCCCTCAAAAAAAAAAAAGAGTTAAATATTATTAACATCATCTTGGAGATGAAGCCCATACCAGCAAGTATTAGAATAAAATCAAGGTAAGTTTTCAATTTACCTTTGCAGTAAGTTTTGACCTCTCAAAGTCTCAATTAACTTTAAAGCTTGTTCTTTTCCAACTCCTGGAACGCCCTATAGAGACAGAAATATTAAACATCATTTAATGACATACAAAGTATACAGATTTTTATAAATTGCCTTCACAATCTTATTAACAGAAATGATAAAACATTAACAGACATTGAGCTACACTGACAAAAATAATTTTTGACATAGTTATGTAGTCAGAGGTGACAGATTATACCTGTACTACCAGACACCCAGTAGCAAAGATAAAATCATCCATTTTCCACTACTTACTTTCTATACATTGTTTTTGGTTTTCTTTTTTTTTTTGTACACCATCTGCAACAGAACTACAATATGAAATACTTGAAACATTCTTGACAGCTAACTGCCAGAGAGATTAAACTTTTCAGAACTTTTGGAAAGACAAACCAAAGAATGAATCTGTCTTGGATTTTAAACTCAAAAGACTGGAATCTCAGATGAAAAATGTCTACCAAAAAGTTTTCACTTACAGGAGAGTGGCTTTATGACAAAGAAACTGCTTTAACCTTAAATACTTATGTTCCAAGAGATGACTTAAAAAATATTGCAAGAGCATTTTTCTGAAAAATAAATTAAAAACCCAAACCTGAAAGAAGCCCTCCTTTCCTCTTCAACAATCACTTGCTTGATTTTGCTATTACATCTTGCATTGATTTTGCTGTTATTATATCTGTAGTATGCATGTCCTTTACAAGACTAGCCCTATAAGTAATACATGGGAACAGCAAATATTTTTAGAAGCTAGCTCATGGGCTGAAATCTAGGACTTTACTGTAAACCCTAGATATACTGAAGAGTGACAGACAATGGATTCAAAATAACCTGAATGATTTAAATCAAGAATCAGTACCACTTAATATAAACAGTATGTGTGTCCTTTCTACAGCACTACTACAAATAAACTAGTAGCTTGTTTTTATTCAAATATAACAACTGAATATATACAACTGTATGAAATAAACATCTTTTCAAAACCAATTAGAAGTTGTCATTGGTTGTGCAGCCACTCAGGCAGGCAGGTATTCGCCTTCTGCAAGGAAAGCATCACATATATGCAATCAACAAAGCAAGTGCAATTGTAGAGTGGTCTTCCCATTTATCTTTTCTGCCAGTCATCACACCCACAATGCACTCCTGTAGTTCAGCTTTCCCTGGAAGTTTCTATCTTTCTTTGCTTTGCCAGGTTTCAGCAACTCAAAAGACCTATCACATATTGCTGATTGTGTGACTCCAGAAGACATATGCAAGAACCTGGCATTCCAGGAGCTGCTACCTGCACTACAGTAAGTACCGATTAGCCACTACTTTCTGCTTCCCTCTCAGGCTTGTCTTTAATAAAAGAAAAAAAAAAGGTTAGATCGATGTGCTCTGTCATTCAGCATACTGTCTGTTGTTTAAAAGGACAGTTTTATCAAATTGATATACTATGATTTAAGAGTAACTAGACATCCACTGCAATTCTGAATGGGAGCAACCATTGCCTATGGTCACAGAACGATGAACTATATAGAAATCTAGTTTCACACCACTTAATTTCCATTTCAAATAGCCATTCCAACACCTTCTGGTGAAAGTCTCAACAAAAATAAAATTCAAAAGCTTTCAAGAAAAAAGTAACTAGCGAGATCACTCTCACTTCATTCATTACCTCAAATTCACAAAGTAGCTGTCAACTATTTGAAAATCATGTAAAGTTCCCTTAACTAAAGTTCTATCAAATACATCCAAGCTCCATCCAGAACTGGTGCTACTAATAACTACAATTCAAAACCATCACTACTAACTATTCCAAACAGAATAAACAGAAATGTTTTTTCTTCATTTTCCTCAGCTACTCTACTGAGGATGTACTTTACATCCTAATGGGTACAAAGTATCCTGGCAATCACTCACTTTTCATGTTTGCTAAGTTTCAACATTGTTGATACTTTCATATAATGGAGGTGAAGACTACAGTCTGAAATAATACATAAAATAGATTTAGAAAGATTAACGTTTATTAAATAATTTGATTATCTTTAAGACATCAAAAAAAACATATGTACATGTATAGTTACTAAGCATCTTCAACTGAATCTCAGTAATCATGCATTGCACAAAGTTTTGTCAGCATGCACAAGTCTCCCTTGATATACTGTCTTGAAAAACAATAAACTGTAAGTACCTAATAAAAAATAATTATATTGCTTACCTTTGGAAGGTAATCACAACCCAGAAGAACAGCTAGCCCAATCAAAGACTCTCTGTCACAACCGAGCTTCTCCTTGATAGAGGACATCGTGTAACAGTCAAGATACGGTTCCTGCAAGAAGAATTTATTTTATGTTTTATTTCTACAACATCAAGGAAGGAACAGCCTTAATCACATTCACTTTGTTTAGCCACCACTATTCACCCATGTCTTCAGGCAACAGGCCTTTCCTATAACACACAGAAGAGTCCAACAGCAAAAAAAAATAAATATAAAGCCGCAATTAAAATTACAATATCATGCATGGGCACCCGATTAATAACTATAGTTCTGGAGTTTCAGGTTGTAAGTGTGGGCATCAAATGTTCAAAGAAACTGAAATAAGAGTTGTTTTCTCTATTGCTCGCTATCTGTAGAAGTAGTAAAACTAACTTTATTGAGTACTAATGGCTGTATATCTTAGGAACTGCAGTTTTTAAGTCCATATAAACCTTATAACGCGCTACTTGAATTTAAAAAAAAAAAAAAAAAAAGAACAAAGGAAGTCAAACTGTAACCTAACATTATACCTGTGAGCTAAAGGAACACATGAAGCCTTAAGGACAGGACTCAAACACAACAATATTAAATAATGATTAACATGAAGAAAAAGATAGGAAGCCCCTACAAAACAAATAGAACCCTGTTATCTGAAACAGATGCCCCAAATGGACACCCCCACACAGAGTTACTTTTTCTATCAATAGGCAGATATGTAGTACCTTAAGATATGTAATAAAATACCCTTGAAAGATCAAGTCCACCTTCATTTTTGGTAATGAATAAGGAAATTGAATGAAAGAAGATTTAGACCGTCTTGACCCCAAATACAGTGCCATCAAAGCAAATCATTTTCCATCAACTTTTTCTTCCCTAGTCATTCACTAGTCATTCCTAGTGCTTTATTTGGTTCTATTTTTTTTTTCCTATTATTTAAGTACCTTATTGACAAGTCTTTCAGATAAAGATTTAAAATTCCAACCCCAACATCATTTTTCCTTTTCATTTTTCGGTTACAGAAAACTGCACTCTGAACAAGACCAGGATCATAAACTGATTAATAGATTTTTTTTCTCTTTTTTTTTTTTTTTAATGGAAAGGTCACAACAACTGATTGTTACACAGATAAATAATCCCTGTCCTATTCATATTTGAGACTAGCAGTATTAAATGTAAATATATTTGTAATGAATAAAATAAACATGTAAGATGTAAATGTGTGAACCAACCAAAAGGCTAACCATTCCCACGTGCCCTAATTGTAAGTTTACTGGAATCAGCTATTTCAAATAAATTCTTTACTGTTGAGGAAGGAAATATAATATTGCTACTTAGCTTTATTAGACATCACAGGACAGCATTAACACAGATGACAGTACTGCAAGTGTTCTTCAATCCAATTGTTTTGCTCTCAAATCCTGGTAGACAGGCAGTGAATACAACAAAGCATTCCTGTCTTAAAGGACTATATTAAATAACCTCAACTACCAGATGATAAGCGTGGTGTCCAAGTAATTGTTTCAAGGCCCTCCTGTTAATTTCTACTTTGAGAAAAACTCTAAAGAGCAAGCAAAATCTCCTTCTGGCCTTAATGAGGTACATTACCTTAGCATTCATGGCAAAGTTCCTATAAACTGTTTGAGCTCCGTATAAGAAGACATCTCCATCGTTGGTAATGCACCCATCAACGTGGCCTTTTGCATTTAGGTAAGCACACATTGCCTCTGCTTCCCCTGCTGCTTGAACCCAAGGGACACCTAAACACTCCAACAGTTCCAGACACTGAAAGAATCCAAAAGAAAAGAGATTGAATGCTAAATTAAATCCAGTTATTAGCACGAATTTTCTCAGGGAAGCATGTATGTCCACTCTGAAAACTGCTACTGTTGCAATGACCATAAAACACTATATCAATACAAAAACTGTAACAGTAAGCTACTCTTCCTATAAAGCAGTCAAAAAAGTAACTAAGTAACTAAAGTAACTAAAAAAACTAAGAACAATGCATTAAATACAGAATGAACACCTTCACAGAAATCTGTATGCTTTAAATATATTTTTAGGATGTTTTCAAATTAAGAGCAAAAGAAGAGTTTATCGTCACAAAGCGACATGGTTTGCTTAGTACTCAGTAGTAATACTGGGCTAGCACAGCCATCTTTCAAACTGTCAGACTCCTCAAAAACATAAAGCATGACAGTACAGTATTGTTGGCCTAAGACTACAACAGTTTAAGACATACTTAAATATACTAATATATACTTCCTACAAATTTTAGAACAAAAAAATTGTTTTAGAATTTAAGAATAAAACATGAATTGATACATTAAATCTACCAAAGCCATGAGAACACAGATGGAATTTCTGTAATAAGCACTTGATTATGACAGCAGCTCACTGTAGCATAACACAAAGAACATATCAAACAAGAAAATTATTCTGACATTCCCCCCCTACTATAATAAATTAACAGATGCTGTAACGCCCAATTACAAAAGGGTTTGTTCGCTCTAACTCGTAATATTGCTGACATTTGTTGCATAGAAAACTATTGAGTTCTTGTCTTTGAATTATTTAAGGTTTCTTTCTCTCAAATTAAAAAAATACTGAAACATACCCCTTGATTACTCACCTCTTTTAATATGGATTTAAAATGAGATCTCCCTGTTCTTGCAGCCCCACACTTCTTGGAAGATCCATAGCGCATCTCATTCCTCTTACTCATGGTGTTTGCTTTCAACTTGGGGGCCTCTCCTTCCATGACAAACACTAGTTTAATTCCCATTGATGTTAAGAAAGAGAACCGAAAAAATAGGTTTCTGCAATAAAGTAATGTGTTCCGTAAGTAGAATTAGGGAAGCCTGATTACTTCAGATGATTTTGTTATGTCCCTTAGTCTGCCCCAGGAACAACCTTAGCTTCCTCTCCATCTTCTATGACTCCCTTACCCCAAAGCTAACAGATTTTATCTATTTCCTTGATGCCGTTTTACTAGCAACTTGTAACAGCATTACGAAACATCTGAAAAAATATCACCTAAGGACAAGAAAGATTTTTTTTTTAAGGAACAAAATCATAAACAAGTTTAGAAGGCTAAATAAAATATATTCAAAGTCCAAAGTCTGCTTTCAAACACATCCGTATTGATTGTTTTGTTTTAAGCCTGAAAATTTACTTCAGATACGCAGGCATATCTGAAGTAAATGAATACTTTAATATTAGATACATAGATACCATTACCATGCCAATTTATTTAATGTGCAAATCTGCACCATTGATGGGAAGAATTTTAGTTTTAAAAGCAATACTAACCACTTGGTCTAAACAGTAATAATCAGAGTACTCAGACAGCATATGCTTCTTCCAGTAATTCCTGGATGAATCTTCCAAAGAAAGTGACCAAACATTTATCTCTCTTCGATTTACAAGGAAAGACCACTCTTCTAGATTTAATTTTGTATATTTGTTATCGGTAAAAGAGTGTAAGTTGATCTCTTGAGGCTATTTCTATTTTCAGAAATTAAAGGAAAAAGAAATCAATTGATTACAATAAAAGTTTCTGTAGAATACTTAGCAAAATAATTTGATCTCCAACTGCATGAAATCTTTTTTTCCCCTGGTAGAAATCTGTCCATTCCTTTGTCTTACTTTGGAAAGACTACACAAGAGATCTGGACTGATGGTTCCATTTCACTTTCTCATAGAGAAAAATTCATGTTAAGCTTCAACTTTTACCCAGTTATCAATCTGGGGTCCTAAGTATAATATTTTAAGAAAAGATTTTCAGAAGATGCTAATATTTCACATTAACAGAGTTCAACAGAAGCCACAGAAACATCTAACAACTAGTAACTCAATAATTTTGAGCTAACCAGCTAACTGGTCATTTAAAAACTATATATATGATTTCATTTTTATCACCATCATTTGCAGAAAGCTTTGAAGTTATAGCTGCTTATATGTGCTACTTTAAACATACACACATTCCTGAATGCTGCTCATAAGCCTGAAGATCGATTCGGACCTCCTACTTAAATAAATATGTTTAACTAAAATTTCAATTCATACGCCACATCAGGCTAAAGCATGCCTGACTCCCGTTATGTTCTGAATCTACCAGCCTCCAAACTGCTGTCATAAACAGGCTTAAAAGTCCACAGTACCTTCTAACACACATACTCAGAAATATATGGGAATTAGCATGTTGATTTGTGCTTGCCACTTGATAATCTTCATATCGCACAGTGCTATACCACAGCACAGTTCTGCTTATACCCATCTCAATCTTACCTACTGTTAAGGCCTCAATAAAAGATATGCTGAGCCTAAGAAATTCTTCTGTTTGCACCCAAGCACTAAGTTGAGTTCAACCAGTAGGACCATGCTTTCATTTCAAACCCTTTATGAACATAGCACAAGTGATAACAGAAAACAAACACAGTCATATAAATTTTGGAGGTAAGTTGTCTTAAGTTTAGAAGTACCAAAACTAAATTATATAGCTCCAAACCTTTGGGCTACAATAATTTCTATGGATACCATACCTCAAATGTGGCTTGGTAACTACTCCAATCATCTTTTTAACAGTCTGTGCTTCACAAACCCACAAACTTAAATCAACAGCAAGTGTTTTTCCTTTAAGACTGCTCAAGCTGACAGGTTGTCTCACAGGCTCAAGGATTTGCCACAGATTAGTCACTCCCATTGTTCCACCTTCTTTGTTGTCAATGTGAACGTTTTAGCTGTAAAGACTAAACAAAATAAAATATTTTTAGAACATAATATGAAATGACATATTATGAACATTAAGTTCAGAAAATAAATAACCAGGCATTATCGGTTTTGCTTTTATAAGTCAAGAGCATTTGCGATCATGTATTCCAAATATACAGTGACTCCATTTCACAGGTGGCTTATCACTAAATACCTTCTTTGGATTGTACATTTTAATTGCTAATAGGCTGAACATAAATAAAAATCAGCTGAAAAAACATAACATGCTTCCAAGTCTCATATGTCCCTTACACAGCTAGAAACCAAGACTTATTTAAAAAGAAAAAAAATCCGCACCCCATAAGGCCATTATTTTCCAATTTGAGGCTGTAGGATTCACTTTAAAAAGATCATATTATAGTAACTTACATATAACAGTAGATTGAGGAATATTTACAATGACAAAAATCAAACTCTCCTTGCTAGTCCAAGATCATATTACAAGGGGTAACGGCCAAGGTTGTGGCTTAGGAAGTTAAACATCAGGAAATAACAACAGTGGGTACTTCAGCACTGGTTGCCCACAGAGGCTGCAGAATCTTCCTTCTCCATTTCCAACATTTGGACAGCACACAGTCTTAGTGGCTTAATCTAATATTGGTAGAACTTCCCTCTCTGCAAGAGAAAATGACCTCCAGAATTCCCTTTCAACAAATATTTCAGCAATTCTAAAAGCATGATTCCAGAAATGTGTGAATGTGCCTATTCTTACTATTTTTAATTGCAGTATTGTGTGACTGGCACTAAGATACTTACAATGAATGCTAGCTAATAACATACACCCATTAGGAAGAATATTTCTTTATCTCTTCTTTACTTAAGCAGCTCTGTTCTCACACTACCTATACCTGGATTTCCTTTACTTCACAGTCCTTTTATTGTTCTGGTTTTCATACCTTGCCACTTTTATATAAACAACTCTTAACATATACGTTACGTTTCCCTCACAACACCCGTCTATACCTACATTGCCTTACCATACAAAGTTTGCCTCATGTTTATTTCCTTTTCTGTCATTTCCTCCAATATTAGAAGATAAAAAATAAAATCTGGAATGTTTTGTACTTCTTGCATCCTGATTTTGAAACTACTACACGCTCAAATAACACACACAGCCTTCCTTTGAAGTCATGACTAGGTGAACTCTGAGATCCGCTTAGGAGACGAGTAGTTATGCCATCTTGTGGCTTCTTGTGAACATGGCCACATTAAGTTTATGCATCTTTCACATTCAACACCTTCAGAGTCTGAACAGCAAGTCTGTCTTTGTACGGTGCTTTTTTTGTACTTTAGAACTGTTTTAAAGCAAGGTTGCTATTCAATAATGTACTGTTTCTGCTGCAGGTATTCCAGGTTGTTTTTAAATCACATTCTCAAGGAAAGATCTACTTTCAACAGATATCATGTTTCTGTAATCCACTTCTTCAGTCACACAACCTGGTTTTAGTTTTATGCTCTCAGAACATTATGTAGTAACGTAGAGGGATTTTGTTGTTGTTATGCCTCAAGCACATGAAATGTGTTAAAATTATAAATAAAGCATGCAAATACGTGGCATAATTTAGGGTATGTTGCATGGTACCTAATTAACAGGGAAGACAAGCATACTATAAATACTTAATGTTTCATGAGATTAACAGTTATATAAACAAACAAACAAAAAAAAAACATAGTTTTAAAAATCTGAAACTAAAACCAAAGCAAAGAAAACAACCAAATATCTTTTTTCCCATTTTGTTTCCCAACAAAATCCTGTCCTCAGTAACATTTCCTTACCTACATTCAAAATATATTTCGGTTTGAGTTATGAAAATCTGTAAGACCTACCATACATCCAGTTTCTACTTTCTGAGGGTATTCTGTAAAATATTTACGTCTGGATCCTGCATAAAGACAGACCTACTACTCCTAATAGGAGTGATCTGCCTATTCAGATTTTGAAGTTCATTCATCGCAGGTTTCTAGTCTTCCTAGAAAAGAGAAACTTCTGAAGGAGGGAGGTCAAGCCTCCTTCTTTCCCGATATACTTCTAAATCACTGGAGATAAACTTCCTAAGGCTTTTCCCCCAAGAAGTCGCATGAAAGCAAAGCACCGAGACGCACATGCGCCTTCTGTTCAAACATAAAATTCCCGCCTTGATACGAACTCGGGATCCTGAAGTAGCGCCTGAAAGAAGAGAGGAATTCCCTGACTGCCTGCTTACAACGAGAAGACCTCTCCAGAAGCCTCCCTGCCCGATAACAAGATGCACAAAATGACTGCACGCCTACAAACCTAAAGCCCTAGCCCCACACTGGCCGCAGGGGACCCAACGCCCCTTCCCACCCGAGCCCCCACAGAGGCTCAGGCTTTTCCTCAGCCGCCTGCCACGCGGCAGAGCAAAGCGCAACCAAACTCTAATGAGGAATTAAAACAAATTTACCTCCCCAGCTCAGACCTCCAGGGCCCCCCAAGCACCACCCGCTCTCCCTCACGCTGCTCCTCAGCCCTAACAGCCGCCCCCGCCCCGAGGGCAGCTCCGCCCTCGAGAAAATGGCGGGCGCTGGGAAACGGCCCCCTCAGGGAGGCGGTCGGGAGAGCGCGCAGGCGCAGCGCCCGTGGCGGCTCTTCCGTCGCAGCCAGCTGGCCGCCTCCCGCCGTGACGGGCTCGGAATCTCCGCGGGGGTGCGGCTTTCAGCCGGTTGTAACGACCCCACCGCTCGGCAGTGGGATCGAGGAGAGGTAGGGTGAGGAACGGGTCGTCTTTATGGGGCTGGGTGAGGGGTCCCGGTGGCGGCAGTGCTGTGCTGTCAGCAGAATAAGGCCGGGCCCTTGCTGAGCCTGCTCGGGGTGAGTGCCCAGGGGTGTTGTTTTTATTCATGTGCCCAAGGGTGGGTTTTTTGGTTTCTGACTTGTCCCTGTGGCGGTCGAGCTGGGTGAAATTTTCCCCTGGTGCCTGCCTGCTGCTCAGGGGTAGTGCATGGGGTTTGCCCCGAGGCATCCGGCATTATAAAGGCAGGGGGAGAGGGAGATACTGACCAGGGAGCACCTTCCTCCTCCTTTTTCTACTCTTCCTCATCCTTCCCCTCGTCTTTTTGCTTCTCCTCCTTCTCTTCCCAGCTATGGCAGAAACGAAACTAATGTGAGGTTTCTCTCGTCCGGTGCATCTACCGACATAAGCTTTGCAACGGGGAGGTGATTGCATCCTTTCAGGTCGTCCAGGGCAACTTTTGGGACAAACAAGGAGTAACTGTGGTGTGGGAGCTGAGAGCAGAGGGATTTTGTTCCTCCCCATAGGTGAGGTAGAGCTGCCATCGCTTGCTGCTTCTCCGGCAGGTGCTTGCTAAGTGTCTGTGTGGGGTGGTACAGGCTTTGTGTGCCTGATAACATGAGCAGCTGGCTCACCAGAGGGCTGTGCTGAGAGATCTTTTAGTACAAAAAAAAAAAAGAAAAGGCTTTTTTGGCTGGGTATGTTTCTTTCCTTTATTGTTAGTATCTACCAGATTTAATATGTAGTTCATTTATCAATACCAGCTGTGACCAGCTAGGCAGGGAGGAAGGAAGAAAAATTTAGAACTGCATTGCAATGGAAACTGGAAATAGGATGCCCTGGGTTTGCCCTGGCAATGCCCTGGGCAATGCATATTGCCTCCGGTGCATGCAGCCTGTCTTCCTATACTTTGATGTTAGTGGTGTAAATAGTTTTCTATTATAGCATGTAATAGTCCTAAAATACTTTTAGACAGTATCATGTGGCACATCTTGGAATAGTGGTTTCCTTTCACTTTCTCATTATGTGCATGAAAATTGTTTGTTATGATTTGTAGTGATCTTGTGATGTTTTTGTAATTGGATATTTCTTGCCCTTATTCACTCACAGTTAATAGCTGTGGGTTTTACTCCTAATTGTGCTCTTACGTTCCATGCTAGTAAAGATCATTTTTTATTAAATGAGCACTTTTGTATTGTCTTTCTGAATGACAGTCTAGTTCTCACATTATTGATGTTCCTGACTTTGTCATTGCAAGTTTCCATTAACCTAATCCTATTTCATATTACAACATAACTGTACATTTAGACTTCATTTTAAAAATACGATGTCTAGTCCTTTAAACAAACTTCTGTTAATGTTTGTCAATAGTATTCATTGTTAACTTCCCATTGGTCTATTGCATACATTAAAATACTTATACTAATCTTTATTTTTGCCAGTTTAATAGTTTCCAGTATGATACTTGCACATTTTAATGGTCACATTTGCAGCTTTTCCTTTGCCTTGACATATTCCCAAGCTGCTGCTAAAATCATGATAAGTAGTGCCAGTGTCACTGCAAGTGACTATGTTTTTCAATTTAAAAGTTAATGAAGAAAATCAGTGTGTCATGGTACAAGTGATTAATGTAAAAAAAGGAACTTCTTTTTGTCAGAAACACCAAGATGGTCTAAAAGTAAAGCTTGAGTGTAGTATATGTCATTTTCAGTGTTCTCGTTTGCTTGCTTGCGTGTGGGGGGTTTTGTGTGTGTGTGTCTAATTATTCTAACTTTTTGTATTTGTATTTAACTTTTCAAGCTTAGTTTCTTGTGAATTCTGATTAGTGGACTCCTTGTTGATGAGGTCAATTTCTTCTGCCTTTCTGCTTTTTTATACGCACTGTTGATCTTACATCTTCTGGTACTTGTGATAACAATTTCAGAGGCTGTTTCAATAGTTTAAGTTTCTGTTAAGTTTTATCTTCAGTACTAATTCTTTAAGAGTTCTGGAGTGAAAACTGTTCTCTTTTTGACTTCCTTATGCTTAGATTACATGAATGAGTTTTCTTCTAGGCTATTTTGTCTTCCGTTCTCGTAGTCTCTTTTCCTTAGATGTGCAAATGATATAGCAATGGAATTCATAGCCCTGTTCTTTAGTTAATATTCATTGTAGCATTTAAGTCTTGTGTTTTCTCTTCTTTGTAGAGTGAGACTTCAGCGGAACAGCAAATTGAACAAATGCCTACCTTCATATTTGGGTGATGGATAAATTCCAAGAGCATACAAGCAACTGCTTCCTGATTCAAGTAATATAATGACATGGTTTTATAGGAAACTGAAAGTAGCACAGTAAAAGGTATGTAACTGAATGATGAAGCGTATTTGCTTGCTTGCTTTTATGTGTATGGTCTTAAACTACATAACATAAAATAGAAACGGCAGATTCCCTGTAAGTATTTCATTAACATTGTAATAGTCCAGAGCTTAACCTGACATCCCTGATATTACTGCAAGAAGGTAAGATGGGAAGCTTATTGCATGTCTGCCTTTGCTTTGAAGTTCATCTTTTGCACTTGAGGGAAAGGGATGTATACTATTTCTTATTATTTGTGTGCTTTGTCTAAGACAATTAATGAGGAGATAATCAAGTACTGTTTTATAAAACCCAAAGAATACCCAGAATAGAAATTCAGTGGTCTTTAGTGATGTAACAAATCTTAATGTCTGTGGTGTTTGATATAATAAATGATATTTATTGTCTCTGTTGCTTTTTGGTATGAGCTTTTCAAACTTTTTTTTTTTGTTGTTGAAATGAGGCTAGAGTTTGACCGGAACGTTAAGCTGGCACAAGTAAAAGAAGCACTCTATCTCCACATTGACCCAAACATACAAATTTGTATGGTGAAATGGTTGGGAATTTAAAAAAAAATATGTATTTTTTCTGCATCAATTTTCAGTGCCTTCAGTCAGTTTATTATTCTGCTTCATAAAGAGTTGCTTGAACTTAGGGAGATGAGACAGAAACAGAGGAGGCAGATGAGAGGGCTGGCTGGACTTAGTTTATCCACAGATGACATGCCCCTAAGTAACCTGAAAATTGCCATCCTGCTACTGAAAATTGCTATCCTGCTACTGGCTGAATGCCGGTGATGGTGACAGCCAGTCATCAGGTGCTCCAGGAATTCAAGCTGGTCTTTTACCCTGTCCTGTAACTGATAGGGTCTGGAGGATCCTGGGGAGAGTCCTGGAATAGAAGACTGCAGGAGCAAGAGCCCAGGCAAGCCTTGAGAGAGAACCATGGAGAAGCTCTGGGCATGCCTGAGGGCTTTCACTGAGTAGGGGTCCCCTGGGACCATACATTGCATGTCTGGAACCACTGTGCCTGCCCACCTAACTTTCTGTTGATCATTGTTATCTTCCCTGAAGGATCCGGGAGGTCATGTTAAGAACTGCTGGGCTGACCCACCAGGCTTCTTTCCTGTGTCATATCATCTGTCATTTAAGACAGGGAAACTGTCACTCATTAACTTCAAATATATCTGTGACAAGAAGTGATTTGGTACCCCACATGTTTTTGTTTTTATTTTTGTTTTTTTTCATTATTAATGAATTCACCCTACTCTTAGGCCATTCAGTGATTTTTCTGTAGTCAGGGACATTAATTGCATTTAGTGCCTCTGAATTCTGCATGGTGAGATTTGTGTGATTTGGCTGCCTTTTTTTTTTTTTTTCTCTGGAAGGAAGCAACAGAGCATGAGCAGGAGAACATGCTCAATTGTGGAAACATTTTGATACTCAGAAGTTATGTAATGGATATCTGTTTGAGCATGGTCTGGACACTTATCAATAGCTGACCTAACTGCTGGCAAATGTCTTTGCCTTTGTCTTTGTATGAACAGGACCTTGTTTCTACTGTGGATAAAAGTAATGTGGTCTATGTTTTGTGTGGTACTTTGGGACTCTAGGTATAAAGAGTCTAATATGCACTTTAGGGGGAATAAGAACCACACCCTAACGATACTGTTGCAGAAAATGTGAAATTTTGACTATCCTAGACCCCTGTTCTTTTGTTTCTATGCAACTTTAGTAGACTTTGTTACTTTGTTAAATTGCAAGATTTATTTCTTATTAGTCATAGTAGTGAGGTGGGTTATTTATCTCTTTGTAGAGGAAGCATTTATATGTATATGCATGTATGTATAGGTAAGTTTTCTATATAGAGAACTGTTGTCCTTCATTAGTAAAATGATAGCGTTTTGTTTACTGTGATCACGTAACATTGTCTAACAAAAGCAGGTTGGCTGTGCGCAGAAGCAGGAAGGGAGCAGCAGTATGAATCTAAATTTTCCTTTATTTGACTTTATGTATTCCACATATTGTCTAGACATTTCTCAACCACGTATAATTAATACATTTTCTTTTTGGCTGTGCAAATCATTTTATTGAAAAATGTGTTGAACGTACTGCAACGACTGAATTTCTTGTATCAAATTAAATAAGTGCAGTCTGTATTATCTGTAGGTATGTTTTCATATAACAGGTTGTAAGTTTCAATCTCATTTCAGTACTGCATATTTGTAACATACAGATTGTGAGTTTCAGTAGTAAATTCAGTACTACATATTGGGCTACAGTTTGATACATCCTCACTATAATTACTTTATTTTTTCAGTACTCATGGGTAAGAGAAAGGAAGAAAGTGTTTCAAAGCCTAGATCCCACAAAAGACAGAGGCAAGAATTCACAGATGAGCACAGTGATGGGTTGAATGATGAAGAAAACTTATTGTTTTCATTTGATAGTAATTTATCTTCTGTGTCGGTAAGTTGTTTTAAAAAAATTCCAAAACTAAGAAAATTGATGTATAAAATTCTCTATCTTTGGTTGATGTTGAAATAAGTCTTGTATGTAGGCTTCAACTGAACCAATCTAAAAGAAAATAGAGAGAATGGCTGTAATGAGAACTTCTGAAAGAGTTCATTCTTACCATATTTTTGTGGATCATGTAGTTTTGACAGTTGATCATAAAATAACAGTATTCTGGTTTTATGGAATGAATGCTATTGAAGTTGACAACCAAGTAAAGTTGAAAGATTTTGTTTAATAGAAGTATGGCATATTTGGTTTAGGGCTGTAGGAAAAGAAGAAAAAATATTTAGAAAAACAAATGGTTTACTAAAAGAAGCACTAGATGCTTTCTTTTGTATAGCTGACACTTTGAAATGGCAATTAAAAATGTTTGAAATGCTTGTTTTAGAAGTGAAACTTGACAATAGGAATACCTTTCTTCATTTTTTCCGTAATAATTTAATTTGATGTTGGACTCTTAAAAACGTAATTTTTGAGCACATGAGTACAGTGTTACATGTTATACGACACTGAGGTTGATTTATGATCCACAGAGGTGTAACTCCTCTCTTCATTTTCTTGAACAGTACCTATTCTGTGTCATTGGATTTTCTTATTTTTCCAAAAAACTTTGTTTGCTTAGAAAGCATTGCTTTTCTGAAGCATTGCAGATAAAGTTACCTGTCAAAATAGTATGAGTTGAACATCGGGGTGTCCCTTTCATTTCTAGTTTCATTTCCTCCTTGCTAACTTAATTCTATTTCCCTTTTTCAAAATTGTGCTAAGACATTTTAGTGGTGTTTAAATAACGAAATCTCTCTATGGTGCTCTTTACTTACTGCTCTAATGTATGTATTATGATCTTGATCTTTTATATTAATTGTAAGTTAGTTATGGCAGGAACTGAAACTTGCCATTGTTAAGAGTTAAGTTTGGGTAACTGTTTTGATCTTAATTTATGTAATAAGCAACTTTTCACAATACCATTAAACCCTTCCGATGTCCCTGTGGTTTGTTAACATTGATGGTTTTTAACATAGTCATTTGAATTCTCATTAAATTTAAAATAGATGAAATGTATTTAATTAAAATGCACACATAACATAATATCTATTTAGACTGTAGGGGAAGTTGGGATAATTGAAAGTATCCAGCTGAAGAACTTTATGTGCCATTCCATGTTGGGACCTTTTCAGTTTGGATCAAATCTCAATTTTGTTGTTGGAAACAATGGAAGTAAGTATTAATTGCAACATTGCTATGCCAAAAGACTGATTTTGGTAATAATTTAAAACATCTAATTTTGATTTGGAAAAAAAAAAAGAAAGATACATAGGTGAGCTAACAATTCTAAGAATGTAGATTGGTTCAGTTTTAGACTCAGGAAGCCCATGGGTCTATGCCGGTAGTCCAGAGCTGATGAAAAAGTGAAGTTTTAAATTCAGAGGTTTGCAAAAGATAATGTGCAAAACACATTATTATACAAATTTATGTATAATTCAAATATAAGCTTCATGTACTCATATGTTCATTTTAAAATACATAGTAATTGTCCAAGTTTATGTGAAGTAGAAGCTGTTTTAGAAGGGTGTGATTCTTTTCGCAAGTTCACTTCTTCTGGAGGGAACATTTCAAAAATTGAATATAAGTGTTTAAATAGAGCTTAAAACCTTTTAGTTAACTGAATGATAATATGTATTTGATTTTTTCTCTTGTATAAATGTTTTCTGCATGCTTGTGAGGAAGGGAGTTTCTTTTCCTCCTGAGGTAGGACATCTTGTTGAATGTGTATTGCTAAAGAATAGCAACAGAAGTTTGGCTCAGAATGAATTTGGGGGGGGGTACTTTAAAGAATGAATGTTTTTTTTGTTTGTCTGTTTGTTGTTTGGTAATTGTTTATTTCTACAGCTATGACTATTTTATGTATCTGATAGAAATTGGAATTTAAGTGCTTGAATACATAAGCAGTCAAGCAAAAAGGCCAAAGCTCATCTGGAGCTCAATCTGGCTACTGCCGTTAAAGACAACAAAAAATGTTTTTACAAATACATCAATGCAAAACAGAGGACTAAGGAGAATCTCCATCCTTTACTGGATGCGGGGGGGAACTTAGTTACAAAAGATGAGGAGAAGGCAGAGGTGCTCAATGCCTTCTTTGCCTCAGTCTTTAGCGGCAAAACCAGTTGCTCTCTGGATACCCAGTACCCTGAGCTGGTGGAAGGGGATGGGGAGCAGAATGTGGCCCTCACTATCCACGAAGAAATGGTTGGCGACCAGCTACGGCACTTGGATGTATGCAAGTCGATGGGGCCAGATGGGATCCACCCGAGGGTACTGAGAGAACTGGCAGAGGAGCTGGCCAAGCCACTATCCATCATTTATCAGCAGTCCTGGCTATAAGGGGAGGTCCCAGTCGACTGGTGGCTAGCAAACGTGACGCCCATCTACAAGAAGGGCTGGAGGGTAGACCTGGGGAATTATAGGCCTGTCAGTTTGACCTCAGTGCCAGAGAAGCTCATGGAGCAGATTATCTTGAGTGTCATCATGTGGCACTTACTGGGCCTGACCACCTGGCTGCCCTGTCAGCATGGGTTTATGAAAGGCAGGTCCTGCTTGATGAACCAAATCTCCTTCTATGACAAAGTGACACGATTAGTGGATGAAGGAAAGGTTGTGGATATGGTCTACCTTGACTTCAGCAAGGCTTTTGACACCGTCTCCCACAGCATTCTCCTCAAGAAACTGTCTGCTTGTGGCTTGGACTGGCGTACACTTCATTGAGATAAACACTTGCTGGATAGCCGGGCCCAAAGAGTTGTGGTTAATGGAGTCAAATCCAGTTGGAGGGCAGTCACTAGTGGCGTTCCCCAGGGCTTGGTGCTGGGGCTGGTCCTCTTTTTATCTTTATTGATGATCTGGATGAGGGGATCGAGCACACCCTCAGTAAGTTTGCAGATGACACCAAGTTAGGTGCGTGTGTTGATCTGCTCGAGGGCAGAAGGGCTCTGCAGGAGGATCTGGATAGGCTGCACCAATGGGCTGAGGTCAACTGCATGAAGTTCAACAAGGCCAAGTGCCAGGTCCTGCACCTGGGGCACAAGAACCCCAAGCAGAGCTACAGGCTGGGAGATGAGTGGTTGGAAAGCTGCCAGGCAGAGAAGGACCTGGGAGCGATGGTTGATAGCTGCCTGAATATGAGCCAGCAGTGTGCTCAGGTGGCCAAGAAGGCCAACGGCATCCTGGCTTGTGTAAGAAGCAGTGTGGCCATCAGGGCTAGGGAAGTGATTGTCCCCCTGTACTCAGTTCTGGTGAGGCCGCACCTCGAGTACTGTGTTCAGTTTTGGGCCCCTCACTACAAGAAGGACATCGAGGTGCTTGAGTGAGTCCAGAGAAGGGTGACGAGGCTGGTGAGGGGTCTGGAGAACAAGTCTTATGAGGAGTGGCTGAGGGAGCTGGGCTTGTTCAGCCTGGAGAAGAGGAGGCTCAGGGGTGACCTTATTGCTCTTTACAGATACCTTAAAGGAGGCTGTAGCAAGGTGGGAGTTGGTCTATTCTCCCACGTGCCTGGTGACAGGACGAGGCGGAAGAGGCTGAAGTTGTGCCAGGGGTGTTTTAGGTTGGATGTTAGGAAGAAGAACTTTACCAAAAGGGTTGTTAGGCATTGAAATGGGCTGCCCAGGGAAGTGGTTGAGTCACCATGCCTGGAGGTCTTTAAAAGACGTTTAGATGTTGAACTTAGTGATACATGTATGGTTTAGTGGAGGACTTGTTAGTGTTAGGTCAGAGGTTGGACTTGATGATCTTGAGGTCTCTTCCAACCTAGACAATTCTGTGATTCTGTGAAAATCTATAAGGTAAGTGAATTGGATAAAAAGCACAAGAACTTTAAAATAAAATAAAAACTTCAATGCTTTTATTACAGGTGGAAAAAGTTCTGTGTTAACTGCTCTTATTGTTGGACTTGGTGGGAAAGCCACTGCTACTAACAGAGGTTCCTCACTAAAAATGTTTGTAAAAACCGGAGCAACGTAAGTAAAACTTCTTCGTTTTAAGATGGGGTATGTAGTTCAGTGATTTTTGATTATGGTTTTTGTTAACTTCATTCTCTCTGTTTTCCAACTGGGTCTAACTCATAAGGGAAAAAAAAAAAGCAAAGCATAACACTGCCATATTAAAAATAAATAAATAGAAATTTACCAGTAGAATGCCACTATGTCTTTGCTAAGACATAGCAAAATGAGCTACTTATTGCTTAGTTCTTGTATATTGCTTTCATGGCATACTTGAATATCCTACAGAAGGATTTGATTTAATTAAAAAAAAAAACAAAAAAAAAAACATAGGCAATGAGTTAACCTCACTACTCACAGAATAGTGGTAAGTCAGAAGTGATAAGTCCTGTGATTTGAGTGCAAGGACCTTGACATGCAGGTGGACTATTTAATGCAAAGGAAGTGAATTTGTGTCTGCAGCAAGAGTGGAGTTAGTATGTTTAGGGGAACCAAAAATAGATGGGAGGAGGTTTAAAAGCTTACATTTACATAGTGCTGTAACCCAGAGTCCTAGGCTTTTCCTTTTAGAGGTGCCTGGTACTACAAATTTTTGCAGTATGTGCCTTATACATAATAACACTTGCATTGTTCACCTAAGAACCAGAAAATCTGAATTCAGAATTGAAACCACGTAATTTCTTTCCTAGAAGAATGCTTTCAGCAGTGAATTATAGGTTACTTTTGTTAGGCATGGCTTACAGAAGCCAAACAGCTTTTTACCCCAGAAACCAGTCTGGGGACAGTAGAAGAACCGAAAAGGAACTTGATTCTGCAACCTAAACACAAAGGCAGTCAGATGGAAGGACAGGTGGGGGAATCTGCTCTCACAACTATTTGCTCTTGACTCCTAACTTATCTGAAGGGGCAAAAGGACAGTGTGTAGCAATGTTTCTGGCTACATGTCTGTTTTGGCTCAAACAGCACCAGTATGCTTTGTTCTTACTTGTACTATGACTGACTTTAAGTTGCTACCTACACAAGACATGACAATTTTTGTGGAAAATTAGAATGTTCTGTGTTTTTTTATTTTTTTTTATTTGGAACTAATTTCAGTTTGCCTGTGGTGGTTTGAGTGTGTTTTTTTGTTTAAAGTTCTGCAGATATCTCAATAACATTGCGAAACCAAGGTAGAGATGCATTTAAACCAGAAGTGTATGGTGACTCTATTATAGTGAATCAGCACATTACTCTGGAAGGAAGCAGAAGTTACAGACTGAAAAGCAAATCTGGTTGGTGTTAGTCTTTAAAGCTCTTCAAATATTCTCATTGCCTTAAATGCCTTGTTGTTAATGACAGATTGTTTCTTATAAGGTCAGAAGTTTTGCATTTACCTTAACATCTAAGACCTTCGTATGTTAGAAAGTAAAAAGCAGTTGTGTCAGGTTCTGCATGATGTGAGGTCATACAACATTATGTTTTATGTAGTTTTTTTTTTTTGTTGCTGTTGAATTGTCTGATTTACCTAAATTCTGTCACAGAGGAATTGAAGTAAGAAGTGGCTTTAAATAGAAGTACAAATTTCTGTGCAAATGCAAATATCATATTGGAAAAATTAAACATATATATATATATATATATCTTGTTTAGGAATAAAGCAATGCTACAAAAATACTAATCTCATTTATCTTCAGTAAGAAGCACTAGATTGAACAAAAGATTGGAAGGTTGCATGTCTCTTTTCTTTGGACCAATTGTTATTCTCTCTCTCAGGGACCGTAGTTTCTTCCAAGAAAGAGGAACTCTTAGGAATACTGGATCACTTTAACATACAGGTAATTGATGCAGTGTTTACATTCTGTGTAATTTAAGATGTACTATATTAATACATATATTTTATAATTCTTTAAATGCAATGCTTCATTTTGTGTAATAAGAGAAGTTCACCTTTTGCATGTTCTTTCGTGATCACTCCTGAAGGCAAAAGAAAATTAAAATTTTATCAACCTCATATCATGCAGAATAAGACTCTGTACCAGACAAGTAAACTTTTGGTGTAATCTGCAAACTTTGGGTTATGTATCACATTAATGAAAGTCTTAGCCTATGTAGGTTTCTTACATACCTGGACCCTATTATTTATTTATTTTTCCCCTGATGATTTTTTTCAACTTTTTCTATTGCAGAAATGTGGTAGACTTTTTATACATGTATTTCTTATTTTTTTGCTGCCTATGTGATTAAGGAAAGATTAGGTAGTGTACATCAAGTATAAAACATTCAAAATATTCAGCTTGTCAAATAATATAAATTTCATTTACTATGTATTGATTTTATGTTGTGGGAACTTCTGGAAGAATATATTGGACAGTTCATTGAATTGAATGATGTACTTTGGGCAATTAAATGAAGACAAATTAAATGGCATTGGATGAAATTCCCAATGTTAATCTTGTTAAATAAATAGATAAAACAAGCACTTTCCAGAAAACGTTTTTCTTCCCTGAAAACAGTTCCTCAAAAGTCATTTTTTTGATTCAAATTTGTGTTAGGAGTGTGGGTTGTTTTTTTTTTTGTGTGCGTGTGTCTGTGTGCGTGTGTCTGTGTGCGTGTGTGTGTACGCGCATATGGTTCCCATCCCAACCCTAATCGCAGTTACATGGTATCTCTTTTCTCTAAAATAAAAATAAAGTAGTGCATCTAACATTACAGGTAGATAATCCCATGTCTGTTTTAACTCAAGAGATGAGTAAGCACTTCTTACAGTCTAAAAATGAAGGTGACAAGTATAAGGTAAGAAAAATCTTTTAATACATTGATTAAATGTTAAAAGGTAACTTTTAGTCAGTTTGGTTCAGGTAATTAAAAAAAGACACAATGCACTCCAGGAAAATAAAGAGAAATATTTGAAACAAAAAATACAGGTTTGAAAATTTTAGAGCTGTCATTTGGGGGAAAAAAAAAAAAAAAAAAACAACTTTCAGAATTCTTGATTTTAATTACCTGATTGTAGCAGTCATCCACTTGCAGAAACAGTTATTTGAAGTTTCTTTTTTCTAAAAGTATTGACCAAATTATTAAATTTTCTAGGATGCTGCTGAGTTGCTTCATTATTCAAAAATACCTCACCAGTTATTTTGCTTAATGTATCAGTTACTGTACATAGCAGTTGGGATGAGTGGTCTTCCCATGGTAATTATGTAAAGTTCACTTAGGTAAACTAATATATTTGACATCTGCATCTTTTTATTCTTTTATAGTTTTTTATGAAGGCGACTCAGCTGGAGCAAATGAAAGAAGATTATTCATATATTATGAAAACTAAAGAAAATACAAGTCTTCAGATAGAACAAGGAGAAGAGGTATGTTAAAGTCGCAGTAATTATTAACACAGGTTTGAGCACTGAAATAGCTAATAGTTAAAAGTATGTAGTTTTGGCTTGTTCTTAGTCAAAGTTAAACTTTCAAAAAAAAATCTTTCCAACATTTCATATTGCATTGTAGCATTATGCTTCTACAATTGAACTTTTTTTTTTTAAAGCGTCTTCAAGAGCTTAAGCAGCTTTATAATGAAAAAAAGGAACGTTACAAAAGCATTGGGTATGTTAATGAAATGCGAAATCATCTTGAAGAGTTGAAACATAAAATGGCATGGGCTGTGGTAAGTTCCTTGTTCTAGTGTTTCCACGTATAAAACCAACTTTAAATTATTCCTAAACTGCTGAAGGCATTCTGATATGTGCTAATATTTAGGTGGGTGAGATGGAAAGAGAAATACAGCCAATCAGAGAAGGCATCAGAGCTGAAGAAGGAAATACAGAAAAGTTTGATCAGAAGCTAGAGGAATGCCAGGTACATATAAAGTTTAAACTATGTTTCAATTTTTGGTTTTGCTTTCTTCGCTTAAGAATAGAAATAATATTGAAAATTGTGCTTCTCCTTTAGCCTGTAAACTGACTTTCTAGGCTTTTTTCAAGGCTCTGTAGTCTTATAGATACTGGTGTTTACCATCTGCAAATGTTTGCATTCCACATCCAATTGGAGAAAAATACTAGGACTAGTTTTCTGCTTTTTAATAGGGGTTTATATGAGTGGTTTTCATGCTGATGCTTTAGATCTACGTATAATTACACTACTTTTACTGTGAATTTTGGATGGCTACCATTGCTTATCCCAATGAATGTGAACTGAAATTGTTTCATTGTTGAGGGTACTCCTTCAGTGCCTGTGCCTTTTAACAGCAGAGTATCTTTCAGAGATGTGTCATGTTAGGTTTCCTTAGTTTTCAGTGCACTGAAGATGAATGTCTGATTCCAGGAGACATCTGGAAATTAAACAGACTTTTTGGATGGTACTTAAAACTTCTGGAGGTAGCAGAAAAGAATAATATTGCAAAACATTCAGAATTGCAATGACATGTATCATTTGCAGGGAAATACTAGGCACTGTTATTTTAAACTTTTCAGTCTTTTGAAACTTCTCCAAATTCTCTGAATTGGCACTTTTTTAAATATTGGAAAAAAAAAAAAACACCTAAAAGTACATATTTGTTTTAAAATTTAAGTATTTTTTTATTGTATGGCCAAACATGTATGTGTAATATTGAAGAAACATTGTCTGGATACTGGTCTCACCTCTCTCCATTTGGCCTTACTGTAGTTAGAGTCCTGTGTTTTGAGTAAAGCATAAGTAAGAAAAAAAAAAAAAAAAAAGATTTGATAGTCTTTGGTTTCCTGAGTGTGTTCCTATATTAATTTTCCTCTTTGCATATTGTGAATGACTTGTGAGATGTGTCAGCAGATGGATTCTTTTAGGTCATACTTCCTCTGTAGCATGAAGAGGTTTTGCAGAAAATTTTGTTTCATTACTACTTGCATATTATTTTCTTTTTGTCCTAAAGGTTAAAGTAAATGAAGCAGAGGAGAAGTACAAAACAATACAAGAGAAATTAGTAACAATAAATGAAGAAGCAGAAACCCTGCAACCTCAGTGTATTTTATTAAAAGCTGATGTGCAGGCAAGAAGAAAAGCAGTTAATGAAGCTGAGGTAGGCAAAGCAACTTTCAATGTTGATACTGATTTAAAGCCTTAATTCTCTTCCTTGTCTACCCGTATATGCTTCTCTATGTCTAAGCTTCCTGAATGTGTAATTCAAAAAGGTGATTGATTGGCAAGTAGCTTTTCTTCAGGGTCATAGAATTTATATCTCTATGCAGGTGTTAAGCAATGGACAGCTTCAGTCAGCATATGATTAGAGAGTGTAAAAAGGAAGGTATAACAATTAATTTGATTTTTTTTTATTATTGGAAGTATTAGTAATTGTTTGTTCAGATGCAGTTCCTTGTTTACCTTCTCAAAACTGTATTTCTGTCTTGAAATTATTCTTGTTTCTGCTAAGATAATGTCCTGTTTCCTTCACAGGTACTTTATAACCGTGTCAAAACTGAGTTGAAACGTCTGGGAAAAGATAATGAACAGCTGCGTAATCGAATTGAAGAAATGAAAAACAGGTAAATACAGATACAGTGATTATGGTGTATATTTACTGTATAGATATATACAGAGTGAGTTCTTCTGATTAATGAGAAAATCTGTAGTAACAGAAAACAGTTGTTTAACTAGACCCTTCTAAAGATTAAACATTTAAATGTCTCTGTCCATGCTTCTTTGTATGCCAAGATTTTGACTGGAAGGTCATGAGGCAATAGGGCAGAAAAAAGCTTTTCTTTTTCCTTGGTGACAGTATACATTTTTCTAGCTTATACAGTGTTGCAAAACAAATACTCTTTAAAACAGTTATTATAGGAATGTAATGTGAGAATTGTGTGATTGCAAATTTAAAATGAAAAAGATCACTCTGATTTGTAGATCTTGTGAATGCTCTGAATCTTAAATACATTTGATTCATAGATCTATCTATATGTGATGTACTAAAAGTTTGTAAGTACATATCAGAAGTAGTATTTTGTTAAAACTTTTATCATTTTAACTAAAATTAAGTAAACCCTGCAAATTATAGTGCAGTTTTTAAAATATTGAAGTGTGATCTCTTCTAGTGCTAATAGGATTTCAGTTCCTGAAAAGATGGAAAAACAAAGGAAAATTGCACAGTTAAAGGAAAAGTTACAGGCGTTTCATGATGAAGAAGTGATGATTGGCCAACAGATGGATCAGTTTCAGCAGGCTATTTATAAACATAAGGAAGAAGATGCTAAACTTAGGTAAGTTAGAGTTGTTATTTTTTACTTCAAATTATGAGAGATCATCTCTTATATACCTTCATTTCCTTGCATTCGAGTATGAGGCTTCAGTTTCTATATTTGCTTTTGTTTGTTGTTTCCCTCTCCTTCCTAGTTGATCTTAGGAATTGCTAAACTTTTCTCCGCAGAGTATGGCTAAATTCCGAAACTTTTGGAGAATTAACAAAACCGTTATGTTATTAAAGATGAAAGGTAATACTAATTTAAAGCCTGGTTTAAATCTATGCTGCAATTTGATGTCCTCCTTTCTTCCCATTGTCTGTCACTTATTCTCGTATCATCACCTTATGGGACTATGATTTGCATTATTTTCATGTTTTATATGCTAGTAAATCCCGGTATGACGTCGTCAGATCTACAACGTGATGTAACAAATTATATACACTTAAAGATAATTATTGTATCTATAATTACATGTAAATTTATAGAGACTTTAAACCACTTGCTTCAAATGTCTATTTAACTCATAAATGAACTAGAAAAACAAAGCATTTATACGCTGTGATTTGGAAACCTGAACTTGAGCAGTGGTTACCGGAGGGGGTTATGGTTATGTTGCCATTTATTGTTTAAAGACATTTGAGAATTGTTGCCCATTATACATGATATGTTATTAACAAAACATCTTTTACCAAATATCAAAGACAGTATTTTCTTTCTTCTGTTGAAGACCTTTGTAGAAGAGGGTGAAATTGAAATATGAAAATAGAAAGTAGTATTGATCTTTTACTTTGTTGTCATTTTTTGTTTATAACATGTATTACTGTGTAAATAATGCACAATACAAATTTACAGTTTGTTAGGTGTCTTTCTGTAAGACAAAATTCATCTTAGAATATTGTCTTGCTGTTGTGCTTTTTGCTTCGGTTGTTTTTTTTCACCAAGTAAAATTGTTTATCAATATGTATCTCTAGCATTCTGTACTGCTTGATATAATTTTGGTGTTTTTACATCTGCTTTAGCATTTTTATCTGTGTTGTGCTCTTCTCTTCGTACCTTTCACCATGGTAAAGTCACATAAAGCTATGTTGCAAAGTGGCATCTTCTTGTGTTTTTTTTTTTTTATTTTTTTTGTCTCATGTTTCTTAAAGCTCTAAAATAATTGTGGGTTTGTAACTAGTTGTACTTTGATGTATGGAGGTCTTCTCATGCTATCCTATTATATTAATACTTAAAAAAAAATAAGACCACAATTATTTCTCTAAAATTAAGACTTCATAAGCTGCTGCTACTGAAAAAAAATCTCTTCTTTTAGGAGAGAAGAGGGTGATATGAAACAAGAATTGGATGCTAAGCAGAAACAGCTGAGAGAGCTGAGAGATAGTAAAACAAATATCTTTAAAAGATTTGGACAACATGTACCATCATTTCTTGAAGCAGTTGAAACAGCCTACAGGCAAGGACACTTTAAACGCAAACCTGTTGGACCTTTAGGTAAGAATAACAGCTGAAAAATACAGTTTTTGGAATATTTCTGTACAGGTTTACTTGAATGGCTGCTGCTGGCAACAATGAACTTTTAGAAAAGCTATTTGTTATTGAGGGAGTTCAAAATATATCTTCTGTAATTCCTGGACTAAAATTTTTGTTTTGGTAGACTATCTTTTGCTTCTGTCCTTTTTGTCATATTATTTAGGTAAAATCTGTCTTTCCTAATTTTGCAGCTGTTTTTATTATGGTATTTTATGCAGTTACAATGTGAAACTTGCTATCCCTTCAATTCCTACACAACCTCTTAACTTTGGCTTGGTTTCATGGCTTGTTACTGATCTTGTTTTAATTCATCCTTTCAGGCTATTTGTGGAAAAAAATGAGTTTGGGGGTTTAAAAGGTTTCCTGCTTTTAAATTTGGATGGCATGAAAGGCTCACTTATACTCAGGAAAGGGCATCTGGCTAAACTGTGTGATACTAGCAGTATTTCTAGGACTTCTGGGAAGAAGTTTGGAGACTTTGGGAGATTATGCTGTTATCTTAGAGCTGTTCCCCTTTGAGTCTGGGTAATTTTCTTCTGAAGACATCTTAAATCAAAAAATTCTTTGCCTGTCATGCCAACTCTCCAATTGTTTATTTTGTGAAGACATTGTAAAATACATTTCAGAATAGTGTTGCAGAGCAGGAGAGTTTTGAGTGGAATTATGACATCTGAAGGGGCTTGCCAAGTATCATAAGGTAGGGAGATGCTTAGCTGAGGACTTTGCTCTTAGATTAGATTGACCATGCTAACAGGAATTCCAGGGGAGAGTTAAGTCTGGCTGTAAGGTCTTGATGCTGCTTGCTTGGTGAGGTGTGTTGCAGGAAGGTCTCATCCCTCAAAATCTTCCTACTCACCAATGGAGGAATAGTTTAAGATAATGATGGGGATTGGGTGTTTCAGTGATGTGTTGCAATGCAGTGAACTTTTAAAACATAGAGTAAATAAATAGTTATTAGAAAAGCAGTTTTTCTAGTTCATAGGTCTGATAAAAGTTAGGGAAATGGAGGAAAAAAATCCTGCCTGGTGTACTAAACAAAAACAGCAATAGAAAAACACACAAAAACCGTTCAGTTTAATTATTGAAGTAGTACAGTTGAACGAGTCAGTTCTATGTGTGGCTGTCAGTGTATCTTATCTACCGTGTAGGTACTTGGAAAACTAGGTGTTTACTGCAGGGTGGGGATGTGTGAACACTGCTACTGATGACAGGTGATACAATGAAATCCTCATGTTAACTTATAGCATAGTTTTCCTCTGCCTTCACCCTTGGAGCAGTTAATAAGTAGTCTTTGCCATGACACACTCTTGCTCTGCTGCCATCAAATTAGTATCTTAATGGAGTTAGTGGCCTCTCAAAGAACTTAACAAAAACAAAAGAAGCGCAGGCCTCTAGGAAGACAAATTATGTATGTTGTCAGGGTAGCTTGTCTGTTGTAGAGCAATTTCTTTTTTAGTGAACTCTTTTTTTTCCTTCTTGTAATAAAGGTTTATTTCAGAGCCTTTAAAAAGGAAAGAAAAAAATGAAAACAAGAACACAGCGGTAAAAATGCATTATGTAAGTATATGTTATGGAACAAAGCTCCTAAAGCCTTGTCTTGTTTGTTTGTATAGGTGCTTTCATTCATCCGAAAGATGCTGAACTGTCCTTGGCTATTGAATCTTGTTTAAAGAGCTTAGTTCAGGCATTTTGCTGTGATAATCATAGTGATGAAAGAGTTCTTCAGCAGCTGATGGCAAATCATTATCCACGTGGGCTTAGACCTTCAATAATTGTAAATAAATTTCAGGATAAAGTTTATGATGTTAGACACAGGTAAGTTACATTTTGAATTTTGTTACATAGTTACAGTGTTATCAATTGTTATCAATTTGAAAGAACTATGTATAATTTTGATTCAAAGAATTTAATGTGAAATTTATGTATGTTGGGTTTTTTTGTTTGTTTGTTTTGTTTTGTGTTGTTTTTTTTTTTTTTTTTAGAGGAGTTCACCATCCAGAATTCCCATCAGTTCTTACAGCATTGGAAATAGATGATCCAGTGGTTGCCAACTGTTTGATTGATATGAGGGGTATAGAAAAAATCCTGCTGATTAAAGTAAGGCTCTCCCCTCCCTACTGGCCTCTAAAGAAAGGCATTGTCTCTTTATATAGTCTATATCCAGTTCCTCCTCTGGTTTTTGTCTGTGACAGGCAGGTAGAGGTGTGGTGACTTTCTGGTTTTGTTTTTTGTTTTTTTTTTTTTTTTTTTTATTTTTCCATCCCCAGAAGCATAACGTACAGACACTGAGGTGAGGTCCGTAAAGACAATAACTGCAACAGTTATCTGTGTAACAATGCAGTCCGTACACCAATGCCTTTTCAGATTCTTAATGCTACATACTCTAAAATTATTCTTTCATTACTGTGTTTCTTATTTTTCATTAGAAATGTAAATGATTTCTGAGTGAGAGAACTTTTCCGTTAGTTTTAAAGTAATATCTTTAATTATGGTGGATTTTCTATAGGTATGATAAGGCAATTGTATTTTTCAGAGTAGCCGTAAAGCTCGTGAAGTAATGCAGTCTAATAATCCTCCAAGAAATTGTAGAGAAGCTTTCACTGTTGAAGGGGATCAAGTATTTGACAGGCGATACTATTCTTCTGACTACCGCAGACCCAAGTATCTCAGCAAAAATGTTGAAGCAGAAATAAAGTAAGCATCTTTTTACATTGTTTCTCTAAAATGTGCATTTGTTGACATGAATAGTAGAATTGCATATTTTTCTATTTAGATGTATGTGCATGAGAAACTTCCACCCTCCACTACTCTCCTGTTTCTCCATGTACTTTTTTTGGTCACTCAATAACTTATACGTGTATGTCTGTGTTTTTGTATGTATATAATATCTCAGTATCAATTTTTTTTTTCCCAAGTCATTTAGAGAGTGAAGTTGCAAACAGGAAGGCACAGTTGACAGCATGTCAGCGACATTTGTATTCCATTGAAAATGAGATTAGGCGGAATGAAGATCATCTTCATCGTCATCGACAACACCAAAAAGAACTACAGGTAAAAATAGGTGTTGTGTTAATCTTTAGGCGTTAATCATTTTTTTTCCTGTTTCACTTTGACTTCTATACTATAATTTGAGTGGGTGATAGTTTTTCAATATTTATGCTTACCTTTGTTCATTTGGTGCTTGTGCAAAAACACAAGGGTCTGCGTATTAGTATCTAGAGGATGTTTTCATTGTTTAGGACAAAGTGATTCAAGTCATATCAGTCCTGGCATATGTTGCTGTTATTCTGTATAGTATCTTTTTTTTTCAGTTGTACTAAATCTCACAAATGAAATTTCTACTTGTTTTTTGTGGTGCAAGAAAGGAGTTGGAAGGAAGTTGCTGCAAAATTTGATACAAGTTTATTTTTCCTGCTTTCTCCTTTATTTCTATCGAGTCTTGCCTGTTAATTCCTAGAATCTTGTTTCTCTTTGTGCTCTTCATTTATGTTCTTTACATGTTTTAATAAATTGAGTGTTTCATGCTTTTAGACTTTGGCTTAATCTGATTTTCTGTATAAACCATTTACAACCATTAATCTTTGTTTTCTACGTGATTTCCAGTTCTGGTAGGTAGGATATATATGTGGTGGCTGATGATACTACTGTTAGGCAGCGTAAGATGGTAAATACTATATAACTAAAATGCTAATGTATACTTTATTAAGTAAATTGCAAATAACCAGCAGAGAAGCGGCACGTGAACTCTTATTAATTTGATGAAGACAAGTATTTGAAGGACATGAAATATATTTTATTCATGTTGAAAGGAAATGTAGTAATAATGATTTTAAAGTGCATGTTACTTTCAGGGCAAGTTCTGCCTTATTAAAATGGATTCCATAGGTAAGTGGGAAGAATGTTCTTCCGTAGGCAGTAGTGAAGCTAAAAGAATATATTACTTTCTGTATTGACTTCAATGAATTTATACGATCTTTTCTTGTAAGGTAAACTTAATATATTTTTTTCCAGATAAAAATAAGAACAACAAAAGCAGAAATAGCAGATCTTGAGAATACAGAAGAAAACCAGTCAGTGGACATCCGAATATTGGTAAGAAAAAAATATTGAATTATGTCTAATAGGGATGTGAAATAATGTCTTTGAATGTTGATAACTATTTTAAATAAGAAACAACTAAATACTGTAGATTACCATCCAGGGCACAAGTTGGATAAAATAGTGAAAAATGTTATACTTGAGAGAAAGTGTGCAATTATTGTAATGGCAGTATTTTTGGTGAGTGTTCATTTGTTTGTTTGGATTTTCCTCTATTTATCACCTTCTTCAAACCAATGGTACTGCAGGGTTATGGAAGGCAAGGTGGTGTTATAAAGAGATGTTCTGTGCATTTTCTTTCATCATTCCAGATACGCAGTGCCATAAAACTCTGGGCGGGGGGGGGGGGGGGGGGGGGGAGCAGTGATGTAGGTTTGGAGGACAGAATTAGCATCTTAGAAGCATAGATGAAGATCACTCTTTAGCGTAAATTATGTCACAGCACTGCTTCTCTGTCCTGTATCCACAGTTTCTTGGTTTATAGTAAACTCATCATGCAGTTTTAAAGTTAAAAGCCTAAGAAAGGATTGCACTATTGTGATTCCTACAAAGTGCTTATCCATGTTCTTAGAATATATAGTTAGCAATTTAAGAATAGAGTAAAAATGTTTGGTAATCTATTATAATTTTTGTTGGTGGCCATGGAATTTTAGCTATTCCTCTGTAATAAGCTAGTGTCTACAAACAATCAAGATCTTAATTCATAGAGTCAGTCTGACAAATGCTGTTAATGCTGACTACAATTGTTTTGGTTAAATTCCATGCCATGGGATCAGTGAGATGGTAACTTCCATAACCTTATAGCTTTACAGTAAGTTGTCTTTCAGCAAGTGAACATATTCATGTGAGTAAACCCTTCAAAACATACTCAAAAAGTAAAGAATTGGGAGATACAGATTCTGTGAACTCTTACGTTTTGTTTCAAATCTTGTTTTGTTAGTTTAGGAAAATGTACATTGTTTGTCCTTTAAATGGAATTGAAAAGATCATATTTCTTTGTAGGGGAGTATCTTTTTATTTTTTGTGATTGAAAAAAAAAATTGACAATTATTCGACAACAGAATTTTTACTGTTGCCTTCTGACAATAGTCTTATGCAGCTGGTAGTTTTACATATTTACTTTTCCTTAGTCTTTTCTTTGATTTTCGTTGGTATTTTTTTCTGCACTTTCTGATCACTTCTATGTAGTATTTGCTGTTCTTTCACTTATTTTTCATTCCTACATTGATTTCCCAGTTGTCTGATTGTGAAAAAGAATATTAGCACAATACAAGGTTTCGCTTACATATTTTTTCTTAAGTTTTGGAGCATTTGTCTTTTCAGAGCAGAAAGTATCTATAGTAGTAATCAATTAGGAATGGTATAATTTTCTAGGGAACAGTGAAAATTCACTTCCTCTTCCTATATTCCTCTGTATATGGAATGTACGTCCTCCATCACAGATCCAGAAGGAAGCCATAATGTTCTTTGTTTAGTAAATTACTGTAGTAAATCATTAGCATGGCTAATTCTTCACAAAATCCTAGCCATCAACTCCCAAATTAAGTCAGCTTAATTTTCACTCAGATAAAGAAGTTCCACATTTTCTTCTGCTATATGATTTAGTGGCTTTCAAGATAATTTATCCATCTGTTCTTTTGAGCCTTCATGGCAATTACATTGAGCTGTTTTTATTCTCGTTAGAGAGCTTAGAGTATTGCCTATACCCTGGTAATGATAATAAAATAAAAATCACGTAATGTGCAAATATATGGACTCCTTTCGCTCTTTGTTTTAAAATATTTTGACAGGAAGATGTGTCTGAAGAAAATAAAAAAAAGATGGAATCTGCAAAAAAAGAAATGCAGGAGCAAAGCAGAAGAATGGAAGAACTGAACAATATTCTCCAGGAGGCCGAAAAAAGATTTGAAGAAATAAAAGAAAAAATTCATCAAGTAGAAGAAATTGCTGGTCCGATTAAGGTACTGATAACTCCATATTGTATTTTTTTGTTCCCTTTGTGTGGCAACAGGAATGAGGTTAAATGGAGGCAGGAGAAAAGAATGTTTGTTCCTAATACAGTTAAGAGCTGCCCTTGAACATAGAAGTAGGGCGTTCCCTCTAAATTATGTCAAGAAATAAGCTTGGCAGTATTTTGAAGATAATGTTGATTGTTAAGTTTAGTTGCTGTAATATTTCAGGTTTAAAGAGAAGATATTTTGTTTTCAAGTGGTTTTAGTCAGGAATTGAAAAAGCAGGAAAAATGGTTTAATTGAATTTCTCCTTTAAGTACATCATATCTGTTGTTTTGGCTTTTTTTTTGTTTGTTTGTTTCTGCTAAGGCATGGCTAAGAATATGCACACTTGGTCAGTTTTCAAAATAGATTTTGTAGCTTTGTATGAAAGAGACCTGGAAATCGCAGAGAATTAACAAGGCTTGAGATAAGTAGCAAATTGAAGGTAAATGCAAAATTTTGGTATTGGCAAATAGAATCCTGATAATCTTATGCTTTCAAGAATTAATGGTTTGAAAATGAAAATAACAGAGTCCAGCATATAAACAGTATTCTAAAGTTGTAGAATGAGGAAACTTGTATGTAATGAGGAAAAAGTCAGAATTATCGCTGTAGGAATCTCTTGTATACCTCACATAAATTGTGTATTGATATTTAGTCAGCTAGAATTAAGGAAGCAAGAGCAAACGGGAAGGAAATAGTTAAGGATGGCAACTGAAAAATATATTAGTTATATTTAACTATTGTGACAAAAAATAAAATAAAACAGCATGATAACCTGTGAAAGGTGTGTACATATTTGAGAGATGCTTAGGAATCTACCCTATACAGTACACTTTTCAAATCTTGAGGTATTCAAAAATAGGATGAATTAAGCAAAGCGGACTCGGAGGTGGAAAACAGAAAACGTCGTTGGCAGCACTATGAAGACAGGAAGAAAGAACATTTGGCTTGCATAAAAAAACATAAAGAATTACTAGCTGCCAAAGAAAAAGAATTAGAGGTAAGTTTGTTTATTTTTAATGGAAGTTTTATGGTCAAGATCCTTTGAAAACTTAGTAATAAATCATTCTTCTTGTACAACATACAAACCATGTTAATGCCCAGTTAAACTGTGTATTTTCTTAGCTGTATTCTAAGCTGTTCATGTCTAAATCAAGTAAAATTCACTTTGTATAAATGAATCAAGATCTCTCTGTCTGGCAGAGCACCATCTCAGTCTTGATAGATAAGTTAATGGTTATCTACCTGGGACTCATTTTGCTACATTTATGCAATGCAAAGATTAGAATGCTTTAATCCTAAAATACATATTTTAAGTTAAATTGAATAATATTGTTTTGCTTTTTGGATGCTAGCATTTTTTCTCGTACAGATCACATGCCTGATCTTTTGCATACTTCACTAATCTGGCTTTACTGACAAACTCTATGGTCACATTCCTGAAGACTTCTGGAAGATTAGGCCCTGTTGAAATAGAGTGCATTTAGTTCCTTATTTATTTGCATTAGATCAAGAACTGTGAACATATGAAAAATTCTCACGTGGTTACAGTTCTTAGCACTGAAGTAACTACCTACATATGAATGAACATTTAGAGTAAAATTGTTGACAATAACAGTAAATTTGCTGTAATGACTGTACACAAAGAACAATATGAAAACTTGCTTTTTTTTAGAGGCCTTGTTTTTTTCCATAGGACAAAATACTTGGCTTAAAAAGTCTGTTAGTCTTTGCAACAAGTAACAATTGAATTTCAAACATTACCGTAGGAAAAAACTGCCCAGGCTAGGCAAATCTATGCAGAGCGCATAGAAGTCAGCAGAACTGTTAAGAGTCTGGATGCAGAAATGAATCGCTTAAGAGAGCGGATAAATTCAGAAAAAAATCACCATGGGAACAGAGAAGAAATAATACAGTAAGTCATCTTTAATGTCTGTCTAGTTCAGGTAAGATGGAAGAGAATGGGGAAACAACAGTTTTCTTATACTGAATTTATGTGTTTTAATACTTAAGTGATGTATGAAGACGTAGAAACGTGCTGTGATGATTGTACAGCCAATCAGTACTGAATGGTCTTAGGAGAGTTGAACTGCCCCTGTAGTGATCTTACACAGGGTTGATACTCTCAGGTTACTAATAATCAGACACTTGCTCTTTTAGTATTTAGAGGTACCCCAGCTATGGTGGTGTGAACAAAGCTCACTTGCTCTGGGATGCACTGAGCATTAAGCATGCTTCTAGTTTGAGTAGCTAATGTAGAATTTAGGCAGTTACTTGAGGTTTTGACTGCATTTCAAGAAAACAATTTCAAGAAATCATTCCTCATAGATATGGGGAGTCCAATCGTTATTTCTCCTTAGTGCGAGAGCTTCCATTTAAAAGGAAAACAAACTGAGGTAAAATATAGTAATTTGACTTGTTTTCATTCATGAAAGATAGCTTACCTAACATGCTGAAATGCTTTTAGCTTTAACTTAGAGCCTCATGAAACTTTTTTTGTGTGTGGATGTTTTGTTTTTTTTTTTTTTTTCAGCAATTGCTTGGCTTTAATGTAATGCATGCTAATGCTAGACTTTCTGTTAATTAAAACAGGCAATTTCTTGATGCAAAGGAAAGATACGAAGATGCAAACATTAAAGTAAAGAACTTAAAGAGATTTATTATGCTGCTGGAAGAAATAATGACACAAAGATTCAGAATATATCGACAGTTCCTAAGGTAACTTAATTATGCTGTAATTTCAGATGATTAGTATGTAGGTATGTATTTCTTCAATAATGTCTTTAGAAAATAAACAAACAACTATTCCACACATAAGATTATATTTATTATAATTTGAACGAAGAGCTGAACAGCTACAAAGTATTTTCTTTTGACTTGCTGGCAGAGGTGTGTGGTTCAGTGCTGTCTGAGATTGCATTCTGTGGCTAACAAAATAAACTGGTGATACGTAAATTTTGCCTGTACTCCAGAGTAAATTACAGAGCAAACCCTTGAGAATTAGGTATTGTAAAGATGGTATTCGTGATGGTCTTAGAGTTAAACCTGTTTCAGAGCCTAAATGTTAATGCTTAAGTTATAGATCCTTATCATTGGAAATTTTCAAATATTTTACACACTGATATGTTACACATGGTAAGGTATACATGAGATTCATTGTGACAGTACTTTTTTTGATTTTCTTTAACATTCTTGAAAGTAGAGATATTTGCTTTAAATAAGCCAGCAGGTGTGAGACAGTTTGAGGAAGCTGTGAGTGAGTGCTCTGACACACTTGACAGATCATACAGATTACCTGATATTGGACAGAACAGAGACAAAAATGATACCTTTTTTATTTCAGGTCCCATAATACTTCTGAGGTGAGGCAGTGCACAGCTGATGACCCTCACCAAGTTCTAGTGATTGTGTCAGCACGGCTACTAGTCCTTTGCCTTACTTTTGCCTTGCATAGTTTTTTTAACTTCATCTTGCTCCCAGTACCAATATTATTATGTCTGACAATTTAGAGTCTGCCTGGACTGACAGCTAGAAACACAACATAAGTCAGTTGAGGCTGCAAATATTTTTCTTCACACCAAAGGCCTCAGCAATGCGCGCTCAATCCAAGACAGTTCTGTTTCAGTACTGGTTTTGGACAGTAAAATATCAGCAACATGCTAACATTGAAATAATCCAGCCTATCATTCATTTTCATTAAGTCTAGTTATCAGTGGTATGCTCCCATAACTTCATTGTGGGCCAGCCGCTCTTTCTCTGCCCTATGCTGAAAAACCATTCAGGATTTTTATTCAGGTCCTGTGATTTGACAGCTGTCAGTCTGACAAGTGTCTGTACTGGGAGTGCACCACTTTTCTTGCTGCAGTCCCTTACTGTCCTGTATATATGTATATGTATATATATATATACATATATACATATTTTTTTTCAGCAGAAATTGAGGGATATATGTATTGGTTCTGCTTCTTGTACTTTTCAGTCTGGGATTTGGATGGGATTGCCAATACAATCATGAGAGATAGTAATGATCAAAAGAATCCTATCTTTTGTGCTGGAAGTATAGAAATGCCAGTTGATAAATTTGTACCGGCAGAATCTGGTACTTGCCTTTTGGGGCCTATAAGGGTCAAACTGAATCTTGTTCCTAGTGCTTGAATTTGAATACAAATCATGGAATCATAGAATGGTCCCACTCTAATGTGTACTAAAGAACCATAGTAAATTCTTGGAGGAACAGTGTTGTATTGTCTGCTGGAGAATTATGTACTAGAATTGAGGAAGGAAGGGAGTGCAGAGGGAATCAGCAATGTTTAATTCTTGGAGTCTAGCAGAGTCCTTGTAAATTTTTCACTATATTAATGATGCAGCACTAACAGTGGATAGGGAAATAGCAGTGGAGTCTGGTTATTTCATGGTGAAGTTGTGAAAGAAGCATGTCAAAAGCTTCTAGTCGATTGAAGCAGGGATTAAATTTACAGAAAATATAAACTCTGTACTTCTGGATTTCTACACTTGTTATGTTGCGTCTTTAATTTCTCTCCAATGTTAACTGTTTGAGATTTGGGGAAAAAAAGATGATGATGTGAAACCATTGATTAAAAAATTTGCTGTCACTTTTTCAAATATCTTTAAACTTGGTGAGCTAATGTTTGTTTGCATGATTTAACTGATTTAAGGCTCCTTTCTTTACGATGCAAACTGTACTTCGACTACTTATTACGCATTCGAGCTTGCTGTGGAAAAATACTTTTCGACCACAAGAATGAGACACTTTCAATAACAGTAAGTTATTTGATACTATTTGAAGTATGATAATGTGTGTTAAAATAGTGTGGTTTTTTGTTTGCTTTTAGTGTCAGCTGCTAGAGCATGTATTGCAAAGAATAGAATTGTTCTCCCCTCTCCAAAAAGTGATATGCCAAATTGTAGCACACTGTTGAAAACAAACAAGAATAAAGCCAAACTGTATCATTGTCTTTAATAGGGATGTTGCTAGATAACATGGAATAACAGGAAGATTTACTTTTTATGATTGTGTAACATCTTACTGCCTTTAAGTGGTTGATGGCTTCAATATTATGTTTTCTCTGTGTATTCTGTAAGTTTGTATCTTTTAACATGCTTCCCAGAAAGTCTTAGTCATAGAGCATTTATTTATTTATTCTGTGGGAGAATTTGCTTTTAGGATTTGAGGAGGAAAATGTGTAGTGATGACACAAATACTTGTTGACACGCTCTTCATTAAACAGGTGAAGGATAGATACCCAAAAAACTCAACTTCATATTTTATGGATTCAGTTTATTGCCTGTCTTTATCTTTTTACATTTTTTGTGACTCATATTTCATGTTTATCATGCATAAAATTTAAATATAGTCAAGGAAGATTTAAATAAAAAAAAAAAAAGAAAAAAAAATCTTTATTTTCCTGCTTAGTTCATTAAAAGTAATATAATTAGCAAGATAAGAAAATATTGAAGCTTAATCCTGAATGGAGAGTGCCACAAGGTGTCATCATAATTAGTGGAAGGGAGTGACTGTTTACAACGATTCACTTGTTCTGGTAAAGAAACTTCCTCCTTTAAGCTACTATTGTGAATCAATTACCTGCTTTTCTATTACAGCTGGTAGCTATTGGATTTTACTGTGATATAATTACATTTGTTGACAGTTATTTAATCTGTTTAATAGGTATTAAAATAGAGAATTTAATAAGAAAACATTGGCAGAATCATCTGTTTAATCTGTTCAGTGTATCTTACTATGGTGGATAAAGTTGCAGTGATCCCAGAAATGGCTAGGAGCCATTTCATTCTGAATTCTTTCCAGAGTGGCAGTGAAGTACATAAGCTGTTCCTCAAGTGATCTCTCTGTTCATATGTAACATGTTTGCAGTTCCAATAACTTTTTTTTTTTTAAGGAAGTCTCCAAGTTTAAAAAGTATTTTATTATCTTTATTTCAAGGTTCAGCCTGGAGAGGAAGACAAAGCTGCTCTTAACGATGTGAGATCGTTATCAGGAGGTGAACGTTCCTTCTCAACAGTTTGTTTCATTCTTTCTCTGTGGTCCATTACTGAATCTCCTTTCAGATGTTTGGATGAATTTGATGTCTACATGGTATAGTTTAAACTACATTTGCTATTCTGATTTGTATAAATTAGCAAAATAGTTGATTTGTGACCTGTGGTTGGTTAGAAATTTAAAATACTATAGGTAACAGTAAGTGATATTAAACAGAAGTGCTCATTAGGGGTCTTGTTTACTAAGCTTAGTGACTTTTTTTGAAGCTTAATGTTTTATAATTGGCACTAAGAACTAGGAATATCATGTTACTCTGCAAGTTCAAATCTCAGTTCAGCAGAAAAATCATAAAATAAAGGTTTTTACTTCCCTGGGCAGTTACTGTTTTTGTCAGAGGTTGCCTCTGTATGATGCTGTGACAGTCCTTGGCTTAGCACATGCCTTGGCTTCTATGATATATATGTACATCTTTATGATATATATATATGTTGAATATACATTTTTTCAGTGCAGATATAGCAGATGATTTGGTACTCAGATAATTGTTTTGTACCTACTTTCCGAGATGCTGAAATTCATATTAACGAATAGGAAATACTAATGGCAGCTAAAACTGATAAACATCATCTTTGTGTATCACTTCCCTGGAGAACTAGTTCCATGAGACAAAGACAGTAGTTGATATTTATTTTTTTTTTCTTCTTTGGCTTCAGTGTCCCTCACCCATTAAATCAGTGATTTATTTACTGAAATCAAAGACCTAGAAGAAAGAAAAAAAACAGGCGGTGTACTTTATACATAAAGAATATCAGGAAGGAACATCTGCATCTAAGGTGGTCAAGCAGACATATTTCAGCATGTTAAATGTCTGAGGTTTCCCTGTTGTAGAATCAGTGACATAATCATTGATTCCACAAACAAACTTGAAAAGCTCTCATCTTATCATCTTATTCAATTTGTCTTATCTTACAAATTAGTTGTACTGAAGTTTATTCATATGTCCAGAAAAAGATGGATAGTCAAAACTGTAGCCCTGCAGAGAACTTAGATGTCTTTTATTCTGTAAGTAATTCCTCAACACTTGTTTTTCTACTGCTGTGCCAATAAGCACACCATACTGTTTCCACATTACATCTGTAGTTACTTCTGCTGTAATCCTGGAGACTCACCACAAGAGGACCCCATCAGCCTTTTTGTAAGGGAGACAGCTAGATTCATGTGTGACAGTGTGGAAGCAGAGCGTTATTTAACCCCTGCTCATCATATCCTCACATTATACATATTTTTCAATAAGCCTACGCAAGGATGTTTTTAGAAATAAATAAATAAATAATCTGGCTACAAAGTAACTTAGGTTTCATGTAGCCCTTACATCCTTTCAGATAATTTTGAGGCAGAAAGTTATAAGAAATGTTATTCAACTAAAATAAAGTTCATCTTAGCATACCAATAAAGAAGTATTACACGTGTATATAAAAGCTGGTAGAAAAATAATGTGAGTAGGAGTGTGATTGTTCTGATAGAAGCTGATAGATTGTTCTGATAGATAGATATTTTGTGTGTATATTAAAAAGTAAAGTTTTAAGATTTCCCAAGCTTTATTTCATAGCTTTTAGAATTTAACCCTAGTATTTCTCCAGTGTTGTTTCTGTTTAGCTAAGCTTTACCATCTATGTACTACTTTAGGTAGGTCTTACTATTAAGATACTTTCTAATTTATTTATTACTAGGTAGTTGTCCTAATCTGTGCAATAAGAAGTCAGTGAAGTATACAGGCAGTATTCACTGATAAAGATTTTGTCTTTAGGACATGGTTAACAGAAGAATTGCAATGGATATGATTCTGAAGGTGGCTGACTCTCAGCGTCATCGGCAGTTCATTTTGCTCACCCCACAAAGCATGAGGTAATAATGTTGTGTTGTATTTCCTAGTAGAAGTAGGACATGAAAGTTGTATTGCAATGAGTATCACTTGAAAGAAGGAAATCTGAGGAGAATTTTTGTGATTTTCAGTGGTAGAACATTAACAGTTAAGCAGTTCATTGCTGATGTTTTTAAGAACTTAGGAGAATATTTTTCACTTTTCCATATGTAATGTGGTAATTCAGTGAAACTTGAATCATTTTATCTAAAGTAGAGGAGCTTTTTGAAATGTTTCCTTGCATGGAGCCAGGTGGGCTGCTGGTCTCCCATCAGAAAACTGATAGAATATTTTGTGTTTGTCTAATTTTCCTATTAGTATTACCGTACTTTTAACAGGCTTATGTTACTTGAGTTGACTTTTTTAAATCTGCAAGCTGATAGCTTGCTGTTCTGTTTTTTTGTAGCACCTGGATCTTTTTAAAACAAACAAACAAACAACAGTCCTCCATATAATTCTGTGGTAAAGCTATGCCCAGTTAAGGGGACAGTCACTGTCTAACCTTATTCATCCAATTCTTCTCTACAAGCCAGAAGTAATCAGTGAAGCCTGATAATTTTTATCACATTTTCTCTTCTGTCCTCTCTTCTCTTTTCTTTTCTCCTGCAAAATATACAAAGATCCTAAGCAATCTTCAAAATGAGGTTAATTTATTGTAATTATCTTGCCTTCCTAATACCTGGAGGGCGGGGGCGGGAGACGGGGTGTTCAACATGTTACTTAATGGAAATGCTTTGAGGGAATTTCTCAAACTATTCAATAAAATAGTAGGAGCTATCACTGGAGAAGCCAGAATATGTGTTTAGTAACTTCATTCTTAGTATGATGAGAGATACGTATATAAAGTGTGTGCCCCTTCAGGATCTGTAAGGCAAATAAGAACCATATTTAATTGTTACTTACATTGGAGTTTCTCTTAAAAAGTACCTTTTCTGTAACTAACATAGTCTAATTGTTAAAAAATTGAAGGATTGAGATGTATCATTGAGGATCTGTCACCTGAAGCTTTTATTCAAGTCTTGCTCCAGTATCAGTTCAGTGAAGCCAGATCTTCACCCCATGCTACTGTTTTAAAAGGGTCCAAGAAAATAGATGCAGTAATTTTAAGGCCAATAATGGAAAGAATCAAATGGAAACAATAAATTTGTGGAGAAGGTGCACTATTTAAATGATGCATACTTTTATTTTTAGTTCTCTGCCTACGAGTTCTCATATTCGAATCCTCCGAATGCAAGACCCTGAAAGAGGCCAAACACAGTTGAACTTCCATAATAGGAATGAAGAAGAAGAAGATGATTGAGTATAAATTGTATGAATATGGCACAATATTGAGGATAAATGTACATTGATGCTTGTAAATTCCAGTTGCTACTGCCTGTTGCTGGATAAGAGGCTCTCTTGTTAAATACCCTCAGGAAAATAAGTAGTTCCTGGTTTTTATTTTTTTAATCTCAGAACTACTTTTATGTGTTCTTACAGCCCAAGGATAAGAACAATTTTCATGATATCAACTGAGCATTCAGGGTTTTATTTTAACGAACAACTACTAGTTTTTCTTTCCTTGGGGGAAGGAGAGAGGGCGGGAGAAAGGGGGATATGACATGTATTTTGTATAACTGTGGAGTACTATTTTAATAAACTATGGGAACTAATACTTGTGACAATGATTTAGTGTCTCTGCACTCTTCAAACTGGCCTTGAGTTTAAAATCTGGTTTTCTGCTTATCTCTGCTTTATTTCTTGAATGTGTGCTAATACATGCAGTAAAACGTTGTTTGTTTATTTACAGCGGAACCACAGCAGCTGAATGTGTAAAATTATTGCTTTTTTTCATAATTCCAAAATTTCATAATTTTGAAAATGAAGAACTTTTTTCAGTTTATTTTCTGAGCAGGAAAAAGTATTGATTCCTAAATTTTATAGAGACTAGCTTGTGTGTCTTAGGACATGTGCTTATAAAAACTAGCAAATCATGTCTTCATAATTTTATATTCTTAATTCCAATTCTTGCACAGACTAAGTTCGCAGGTATTCATTATGTTAACAAAATGATGGGAGTCCTTCAATATAGAGGAGCAAAGTGGCATAGTTTTAAGAAATAATACAGTAACTTAGAGTAACTTTTCTAGATTGTGGGCTTCCCAACCCACCCCACTGCCCCACCCCTCGACTATACTTGAGTTGTTAAAATAAAATTGAGTCTTTTAAAAAATTATATTTATTGGGAGGATAGAAGGAGAAAGAATAACCAGGTTTTTCAAACTGCCACAAATTAACTTTACTTCTGTCCTGTTCTCCTCTCTCCAGGAATTTGCAGTTATTGGGAGCTCTTCAGAAACAATCAATTTAGAGTTCAGCCACTAGGCATAACTCTTTCTGTTTGTTTGCTTTTGGATGATACAGGAGCCATTAAGATTATTCAAAGAACAGCTCTATAGTTTCCAGAATTATTTACTGAATAGCAACTCCTCAATAAAATATCTGTACAGTTTAAGTTTAAAGTGAATGTAGCCAAAATTTAAAAACCAAATTTAGTTTTAGTCACTGTATTTTGTGTTTATTAAAGCTGTTCAGTTTTTACGCAAGTATTTGTTAAATTTGTGGGTATCTCTAAAATATGAAAACTAGCTGAGAACTGAAGGAAATAGGCTAGAACTGCAGTTGGTTTTCTTGGTGCATTCTAACTTTAGGAATTAAATCTAGTGATCTTTTAAAGACTTTGAATGTTTACTTCTGAAAACCTAGGGTAATGGCCAACACCACACTTGCAGCACACTTGCCATGTCTAAGAGGAGGTTACTGACAAAACAAAGCCAGGCTTTTCATTGAAGTGTAGGGCAGGGGCACAAGAGACAGTGACCCAACATTGAAATGTGGATGTTCTGGCTACATAATCATGTGAGGGGTTGTTCACGATAAGGATGAGGCATTTAAACATATTGTCCTGACGGGCTGTAGAACCTCTATCCGTGGAGGCTTTCAGGTTCTGAATACTGCTGCACCTCCTTCAAGCAAGGGATTGCACTAGGTTCCTACCAAACTCGAGGATCCAACAATCCTGTGAATAGAATGAAATGGAAGATACTTACAACTTGTTTAGAATCATGTGAAAACAGCATGGGAAGACACATGCAGATTGCATACTTGGCAAAGCTTTTCTGGAATGTGAACCCAGCTTGTGTTTTGGGGTGAGTCTGCAATACTCTTACATGGTCTTGAGCCACCTGTTCAGTTTGACTTGACTTTATGCTGGAACTGGAGTATATTTCAGACCCTTTTACAGTGAGAACTGATACAACTGTAAAGCTTTATTTCTTCCTGATTTCTTTTTTTTTTTTTTTTTTTTTTTTTTTTAAGCTATCAAAAAAAATAAGCAAGAGTGCAGAGGCAGGAGGGAGAAAAATGTTTATCTCCATTATTATTTTTATAATGGCTTGCGGGGAGAAAAGAGGATAAGGAAAATTACCCTGTTCCTACTGAGCTAACACTTGAGATTTCTCTCAAGTTTTCTACAGATTTACTTGAAAAATTGGAGGAATTGGCAATGACTCTGGTCTTTGATTCAAATCATATCCTGTATTTATTCTAATCTGCCATTGTACTTGATGAAAATACGTGCTTGGCTGTATAATAATTATAAGTAACTGGTTTCATGATAGAGGATTAGCTCTAAATAAACAATTACTGAAACAGTTGCTTGGATACACTTATTTTTTCAGTGATTCTACCAAGCTCTCAAAACTATCTTATTCTTGGTTCTTTGAGTTTACTATACCAACTACCTGGAGATGATGATGTTACATTTGAGACTGTTTGAGCTGTTGGCCATTTTGGATGGCAATGCAGTCCTTAAAGGATGCATTAAAGTAAATGGAGCCTGTCAAGCTACATAAATTTGAGGCGCAGGGAAATACAGAATGATGTACTGATGCCCTAATAAGTATGTGGAAGCAAAAGATGCATAAAATCCCAGGATTATTCAACATCCTCTCTACCATTAGTAATTGAAGTCTATGTAGAAACAATGGGCATGCCGTACTCAGAAGTATGTTAGATTTTTCAGAATTTTTAAGTTACAGCCAAACATACAAAGTATACTGCTATTTAATTTGGCAAGAATACTACCTGTGTAGGCGAAGTAAAATTCTGTTTTTTAAAAAATAATGTAATTGAAACTTCTACACTTTGTTGTTTGGAATATGAGGAAAATTAACTAGGAAAGGATGGCTGTGGTTGTGGTCATGATTGATTCCCTTCCCTCCCCCATATGTTTGTTAGCAAAACGTGTTAAGCAGCGTGGTGTTTTTCCCTCAATTTTAAGATGAGCTTCACTTTTAATATTTGGAAGTGGAGAGTATGATTCGTTTTGTCATGTTTTATTGTCTGATTTTTAGCTACTGGGAGTACTGTCTTATTTCATAAGGCAAAGAAGAAATATCAAACATGCAGTAGTGAGCTTTTCAGACAACTTTTTTTTTTTTTTTTTTTACCTACGAGCAACGGCCTTTATTTAAAGCAATGGAGCAACTGGAAAACCTTGTGTATAGGAAAGATTATCTGCAGTCTGATAGTTCTCCATGCTTTCCCAGGGCTATGCAAAACTCATACTTGCCACGGTATAGACAAACTTGATTGCACGTAGAACTGAGGACAAAAGGGGGTTCTTTCGACTACCTCTTCTCGATAATCATGCTGCAAGGTTAATTTATCAATAACAATTTTTTGATAATATCACTTTATTTTATGCCTGTATTAGTTTCATATCATATTGTAAGAGGAAAGACTCTTACTTTCTGGGGAAACCATTAAAAGACCAGGTTTAGGCCAAGCAAATAAACTGTATTTGACTTCCAGCTGGCTGAAAAAGTTATGTAAGCACAGGTCTTGTAGGTATACTGTTAAATCTTAGCATTAACATCTTAGAGGATAAACAGCTGTTCTGTTGATAACACAAGCACTACAACTGTTGGTTTTGTATAATATGACTTCTACCGAGTGAGTGAAAAGAAGTTTTCTTCATGCTTTCATAATGAAATATATATATTTCCCAGTAGTACAGTGACAGATAGTTAAAGATAGAACTTTTTTTTTTTTTTTTCCTGTTACCATGCTGAAGACGTGAAATAAGAATTAGGGGAAAAGGTCAAATGTTATAAATTTATTTTGGGACATATATATTGCAACCTCTGTGGAAGCTTTTGAAAATTCAGGCAAAGATCAATACACTTCCAATAAAACCTTTAAACTTCCAATAAAACAATATTTTAAACATTATATATATATATTTATATATACTTTTAAAGGGATCATTTTAGCAGGATTTGCTTTTTTATACTGCATTCCTCTGACATAGCTCTTTCCAGATTGAAGGGATGCAAATGAGGTAAGAATTAAGGCAAACCTAAAAGGCATGCAAATGAAGTACATTTATATCCACTGACAATACAAGCACGTGTGGATCAGACTCAAGAACTGAGGAAGTCTTCCCTCTGTCTGTCCAATACTACTTTACAGCAGAATGGTGACATGGTTTATAATAAACAGTTAACATTACCATGGGAATTCAGTGTCACTAACATTACTCAGTCTAGGAGACACAGAGCTAGCATCAGTAAAACATGAACAATAAATAATATAATTCACTGCAGCACAGGACTGCTGCACAGGCTTCAGAGGAATAGGGCTGTTATGAAATGACAGTGCACACATCACGTTGTGGCAGTTTATTTTTATAATATATACTTTTAAAATTCTTTAGCAAATGACATTCTCATGCACACAAGTGTTTCAAACACAAGAAGCAAGTCCATTTATAGGTAGTCCAAGCAAATTTTTGTGTGTGTGGAAATAGCTGCAAACTGAATGGAACATTAAACTTCTGTGCAGTCTATGATGCATTGTACACAAGCTCATTTTTGAATGTCACACTGCAGGAGTAATACAATGGAAGGATCACTCTTTGCAGCTTCTTTGAATTCATCCAGTGTGATCTGGTCGTCTTTGTTCTTATCCATCTTACTGAAGATCTTGTCTACCCGCTGCTCAGGCGTCAGACCATCCTCATTCATTTTCATCATTATCACGGTGCCCACCATTTTGTAGATGGCCTTTGGGAAGAAACCACATATGTTGAGTTTTCTATGATTAACTAGATTTTTTTTTTCCTGATCAAATTCTGGAATGATATTCTAACAATAAACTGATAGCCAGTTTCCCTGAGGATTTTTCTTTTTCTTAGAATCCGATGTTCTTTCATTTAAAACGAGGAAGAATGGATTTTACTTTCTTCTTTAAATGTTTCTTTAAATGGTTGCATTTTGTATATTGGAGTAAATTTCTTTGGTTTTCTGTTTTACAGTGCAAAGCTTTTGTAACCTATTCCCTGGATGAACTATTTGTTTCATTTTCGTCATTCCCTTGAGATATCCCATATAAACTATGAATAAACAGTTTTAGAAGTTATCTCCTTTCAAAAGCTTTCCATGCATACATGTGAGCAAAGTCAGGCAGTAACCACGGTGGCTAGTAGCTGGCAGATGACTAGGGAGGTAAGCTACACTTCCCCTTATATATGATGGTCGTCTTAAATCTTAAAGCCCCCCTGTGAAAGCTCACTTAAAATACTGTGGTGTTATCCCTGTAAATTTCTGCAATCGTTTAAAGCTAATCTCCATTAAGCTTTCAGCCACTCAAGCTACAAAACAGTAATTTCATGGGTGTCAAGTGGTTTTGAGATGAGCTTTGTAAATCCTTTGCTCTGCTGTTTTTATGCTTAATCCATTCATCAGAAAACAAATTTATCTCTTGATATTTAAGAACTTATATGCACATATGTAATTGCAGCGATTCTCAAAGATTACGCATCTATTAAAATGGTAGTGTGTTTGTACCACATAGGTATGAGTCAGTATAGGATATATATATAACGTGCACTTTTTAATGATACAGCGCAAAGTCTCATGTGCTTGAAGTCTAAAAGGTATGTGAAAGAGTAATTAAACTTTACTAATGTTCAGACATGTTCTTTTTGAGTGCCATATTGTTCTCACCTCTATAATTTCCAGCATTTCCACTCTTGTAATTTTACCATCACCATCTAGGTCGTACATGTTGAAGGCCCAGTTTAGCTTTTGCTCAAAGCTGCCTCTAGAGGTGATGGACAGTGCACAAATGAACTCTCTGAAGTCGATGGTCCCATCTCCATTTTTATCAAAGGTTCGGAAGGCATGCTGGGCAAACTTTGAAGCATCTCCATACGGAAAGAACTACAAAATAAAATAATAAACAGAACTGTGGGCAATGCAAGGTAGCACGCTATGCACCTGCCTGCAAAATACCAAAGTAAGAAATTTATGAAGATTTGCTGGTGGGCTTTGTGTAAAACTGAAAAGATGCAAGGTAAACTTCTGCAATAGTTAAAGTGTAATGATTATTAAAAAAAAATATTCTTATGAAAATCTGTTAGCTTATTGCAAACAGTGTTACAGATTTAATGCTAAAAAGATATTGTAAGGGAAAATAAAAAAAGGCTAGTTTAACGAGACCATTACAATGCAATTGGGTACAAATTAGAGATTGTATCTAATAACAGTGATGTACAGCAGTAGGTACATTCCATACATTCCATGTTTTTAGGAATTTTCAGAGGAAGCATGTTTAGTTGAAGCAAATTGCCATCTTTCAGCCTTGGAAGTTCAACCCAGTGGTTTAAATTCAACCCCATCAGAGAAATTAGCAGAACTGTCTCTGGCTCAAGCTGCACCTGTGGCATTTTGCACTTCATCTCATGGCCTCTGTTCTTTGGAGGAAGCAGGTCCCGAGCCGTAACGAGGTGGGGTGCCCAAATCCTGTTTAATGCTACGAACAGTGCTGAAAACACACCTTGGGGTAGTGCAGTGCTAGGGAGACAGACGGTGCTCTGAGTGCCAGAGCCAGGCTGGCATTCATTCTTGTCTGCTCTACAACACATTTTTAAACTATTTCAGACTGGGTGCCTACTTCTAATTCTGAGGAGCATTTAAGTTTACAACTGTTACTGTTTGCTGCCTTTATTGTCAGACTATGAAATACAGCAACCAAGGTGAATTTTAACAGTATTTTTTCTGCTTAGCAGTAACCAGCCCTTGGATTGTTGCAAGCAAGTAGATGTGTGGGCTTGTTGTTATAAAAATTTATTTATTTAAAAAAATCCACATATAGCTTGAAAAATCAGGAACATATGTTCTCTTTTGCCAACAAACATTATAAATACATATCATGAAAACTGAGATTCAGTTAAACAATACAGGGCAATGCTGTTCACGCTTAATATCTGCTGTTGATGAACACTGACAGTCACTTAACAAAGTATTTAAAATGACCATCAGATGTAGGTTTTTGGCTGATATTTTTCCTCTGAAAAAAAAGAAGTATAATTTAAGACATTTGAAGCAGTAGTTTCTATTTATTCCTGTAACCCAGACTCAAGAAAATATATCTCATAAGAAAGGGAGTTTAGACAATGCCGGAGTCCCATTGCAGTGAAGAGACTATATACAAATAATGTTTGTTTTTGTATTCTCAGCACAGTGCCCAAGGGGTCCTAACCTGAAAGTTTCCTTCAGACTTATTTTCTCTGATATCAACTTTTCAGACACAGTTCTGGATAACCTTTGCAGTGCTGTACAGGTATGATTGCAACATGATCTCTTCTCTGGCTCAGTGGCATTACGGTCATTGCAAACATTGCTTCTTGCTCTCAAAAGACATAGGGCTAAATTCTGTCCACATCCATTCAGAATATTGCCCTGTTGTGGATTACCCTAAAGGAATGAAGGATTTTGTATTATCACAGAAATGGTGTCAGACATGCTCATCACACTTCCCACATGTCTTTTCAGGAACACAGGCTGTGAGCACAGAGAGAGAGGGACACATTGTACCCCTTTTCCAGAGGTATTTTGTTCAGTTTAACATTGCTGTTAGAGCTCCTGTTTTCTCATTTGAATCTGGATGGGTCAGCATCCAGTTGCTGGCTCTTGGCTCCTTCTCCCATAGCTGAAGAACTAAAGCACTGAATTTCAGTGAAGAAGGTCACCTATGAAAATGGCTAAGTGACAGCCACTCAGAAACACTCAAGAGCCTCAGGATGAAGCCGGGGATTAGCAGGGGTTGGTGGCTGGAGATGCCGAAGACCATTTCTAAATTATTCATGGGGAAATAAAAGCACATAATTCAGTCCCTCATTAGATGAGCGTAAGCAAGCTGTGCCTATCTCTTGTCTTACATCGACCTCATGTAACAGGGAGAAAAGCATCCTCCCAGTTTTCTCATCATAAACAGGTTAACAATTTTTCTCTTCTGAGCTGTGAAAGTTGGTGGCATTTACAGCTTAGCAAAGGGAATGCTTGGAATTGAAGCCTTTTTTACTTTCTCTGTTTGGTTCCCTCTGGGGAACAAATGCAGTAAAAGGTCCTTAAGGGATTGAGGACGCTCTTCTCCACTCTGTACCTGCTGGCTTGTATTATTTTTAGCCCAGAACAACTCAAAAGCAATGTCAAAACCTGTTTAAAAACCTACTTGAAGACTTCCATTGTCCATTGGCCCATTATGAAATAATTCATTAATAAGAAATGAAGTAAAAGAAAACCAAAACAATTGCAGAGCAAAAGAAGCCAGCTCTGGTAAAATATTTATCCATTAAAATACAGTGAAGCCTTAGTAAGGTGTAAAGTCTTTTTTCATTTTTTTTTTTTATTTTTTATTTTTATTTTTCTTATTAAAACAGGCTGTTAACTATGTTAAATTAGTCTTAGCCAAGTGGAAATGGGAGACAAAGCTCACTGGAAGACAAACACCAGTTTTGGCAGGAAGGAATATGTGGGTGGTTTAGTTCGCCTCATATGGCATGCTGGCATGGGCTCATTGAATGCTTCAAAAACAAGCACAGAAACACAACAGGAATTCTCAAGGGACCTACAGCATCTGGGCAGATCCATAGGATCCTCAGCCTCCTCAGGAAACCCTTGCCCAGGTGATGAATTTACACGTTAAAGGCAGCAGTTCCCTTCTGCTGCAGTGATACTACTGAAAAGTGCACTCTCATTTTAAACACCAGTCATGTATCCTGCTTTACCCTTTACATCCGAAAACCACAGCCAGCTCTACCTGCCTGGGTTTTTTACAGCACTCAGTTCTATGGGTGACCAAACATTGGTCATTTCTTTATTTCTGCTTGTCTATTCCAATCTCTTTCCTGGCCTGCACTTTTTTTCCAGACTGGTTAGCTCAATATGCTGGTGTGTGAAGGAACTGTTCTCTACAGACAGCTACTAATTAGGAGAGTAAAAAGGAAGAAAAAAATACAAGTCCCTCATTTTACCACTAAATTTTGGAGGAAAAGAAAAATGTCTTGAAGGTGACAGAGCTGGAACCAGCTGAGATGAGGGTAAATGGGATCTTGCAAGTCTGAAACCTTCAAGGGTCAGTAAAAGACTACTGCAAGGGATTGCAACTGGCAGGTGGTGCAGCCGGCTCCTATGGGAAAAGCCTTAGACAATCCCTGCTACAAATGCATTTTAGGAAGTAGTTGTTTATCCTATTTACTCTTTTAGGTTTTCTTTCATCCCTTTAATAAGTTTGCTAGCCACACAGTTCACCTTTGAAAGAGAAAATGAGCACTCTAAAAACTGGAAAGTTTGGCTTCTTTTGGAAGCTCAGACTGATGGGTTTTGTAGCCACCTTCTTAAATTTGAACTCAGACACCTACAGCTGCTGGTCAAGCCCCATCTTACAGATCCTCAGAAGAAAGAAGCCCTTTGAAGTGTATTTTCCTAACAGTTGTAACAACTGTTACCCACTATATTTTCTATAGAGGGACCAATTTCAGACGAGGTCTTATCTCCAGCCATGTATGTCAGTGTTATCATTTTAAGCTGGCTCAGATACAGTTTTCCACTCCGCAGAGCCACAGCATTAAATCTGTTTGAAACCACAGCGCATGAGCACGATGGATATTTCCATCATGAGCTAAAGCTGCGGCAGTATTTTGGTCACTGAGGGAAATGTCTATAATAATGCAGGATGCTGCTCAGTAGCTTTTCAAGAGGACAAAGCTCTGGGTTCCTGCCAGAAATCTGACATAAAACACAAGAGCTGGTGAGATAAGAAGATGGGTTCCTTTTTAATTCTGTCCTTTAGGAAAAAAAGAAAAAAAAAAAAGTAATATAACCTACTGTACTCTTACATTTCATGTGTTAAGGCATGAGAACAGGAGAAGATTTACAGGCAGAGATGGCTGGGACCCTTCGGGAAAGTCGTGCCTGCTCCAGCACAGGGGTGAAGTGCAGGGCTGCCAGCATCTTTTTGTACAAAACTGAAACCTAATGTAACAGATATAACAGGAGCATAAGCAGAACAGCACAAAAGGACACAGCAGAAGGCAGAACATGCCCTTTTATAGCCTGTATGACCCAGTACTTTTGTCCTTCTGGATGAGATTTGACTACCTTGGGAATACAGTGCTCAAGGGCAGGTCAGGACTGATACATCTTTAAAATAGATAAAACCCATGTTTCAAAGAGTTCCTGAGGATGCACAAAATAAGGGTAGGTAAGGCACAATGTACCACTATTATTTTTGTTAAGTCTCATTCTCCAGAGTAACGACAGTGAATTGAACGTGAAAGGTTGGGAGCTGCAACCATGCCCATGCTGTAGTGGAAAGTGGCAAAGAGCATCCCTGCACGGGTGGCATGGACCAGGAGGGAGGGGAGCAGCAGGACGGGGCAAGGCCAAGCAGGACCTTGTTTTTGAGCCCATATTTGTGGGTGTGAGAGCTTCAGCATTGCCTGGGGATGTGTCATGCATCACTCTTTGGTTAGTGAAGAGATGCTCCTCCAAAGAGCAGCCTGAAGTGGTCAAAGAAACATCTCCCTTGACTGGCAGGGGAAGCAGAGGGATCATTGAGCTTAAACTATTTTTAACTAAGTTTTCACAGCCCTTAGTGGGGAGGCTTCTTATAATCCTCAGACTAGGCCTTTTCCTAGCTATCTTCCATATATTTTTGGCTGAGCAAGTGTTTTCAGTGCTTGCCTACATACCAGGCTTTCCAAAATCCCAGCAGTGGGATGATGTAACATCCTTCCCCTGCTGAAAGGTCTTGGCCTGGATGTGGAAACCCCACATATGCTTCCTTCCTTGCCTGAGACAAACTGAATTGGAGTTCAGGTGAAAGTGCCAGATATAGCTCACTGGGGATCAGGGAACTGTGAGTTTCCAAACTGGGAACAGATTGCCCAAACTAATATTAGAGGAATCAGAAAGAGACAAATGTGTTTTTTTCTCAAATCAGTGCTTGAGGAATTCCTTTAGGAGAAAGAAGATTTGGATTCTAGCATTTCCCCCAGTAAGTATATTTTAAACTCTGCTTTATCTTAGGTAATTTTCACAGTTCTCTTTTAAGCTCATCTGCCTCTTAAATGTTATGATGCTAAACATCATAACATGATAAACATCATAGTGTCAGTGTGGGCCTGACACTAGAGCAGTATGGGCCGATGCAAATAATCTAATTACTTCAGTGGGGTTTGAACTGTGCCTATGAATGATAATGCTAAATTTGAAACCATTTCTTTACTTCTAGTTCTGTCAAAGGTATGTTGTAACATATACAAAACAAATAGTAACATTTATATAACATACTACATATTAACATATTTATATGTTACTATTTGTTACTCCCATTTTTTAATCCATTTTTTACTCCCCTTTTTTTATGACTCCCATTTTGAATAAGGGTAGAAAGGAGGACCTGAGGAATTATGGACCAGTGAGCCTGGAAAGACTCTGTGCCTGGAAAGATCATGGAACGGGTTCTTCTGGCAGCAACGTCAAGGCACATGCAGGACAAGGACGTCCATCATGGCTTCACCAAGGGCAAATTGTGCCTGACCAATCTGCTGGCCTTCTGTGATGGAGTGACTGCATCCATTGACTGATGTCATCTACCTGGGCTTCTGCAAGGCCTTTGACACGGTCCCACATGACATCCTGGTCTACAAATTAGAGAGAGATGTGGACTTGATGGGTGGCCCACGCAGTGGATAAGGAATTGGCTTGAAAGTCACACCCAGAGAGTGGTGGTCAATGGCTCTATGTCCAGGTGGAGGCTGGTGATGAGTGGTGTCCCTCAGGGGCCTGTCCTGGGACTGGTGCTTTATCAATGACATAGGCAGTGCGATTGAGTGCTCCTTCAGCAAGTTTGCAGATGACACCAAGCTGAGTGGTGCAGTTGATACAACAGAAGGAACAGATGCCATCCAGAGGGTCCTGGACAAGTTTGAGATGTGGGTCCATAGGAACCTAATGAGGTTCAACAAGTCCAACTACAAGGTGCTGCACCTGGGTCAGGGCAATCCCAGACAGGAGTACAGACTGAGAGAAGAACTCATTTAGAGCTGCCCTGCAGAGAAAGACTTGAGAGTTCTGGTAGATGAAAGGCTCAGCATGTGCCAGCAGTGCATGCTTCCAGCCCAGAAGGCCAACTGCATCCTGGGCTGCATCAGCAGAGCAGTGGCCAGCAGGTGGAGGGAGGTGACTGTCCCCCTCTGCTCTGCCCTGGTGAGGCCCCACTTGGAGCACTGCGCCCAGCTCTGGGGCCCCCAACACAAGAAAGATATGGAGCTGTTAGAGAAGGTCCAGGGGAGGGTCACGAAGATGATCAGAGAGCTGGAGCACCCCTCTTTTGAAGAAAGGCTGAGGATGTTCAGCCTGAAGAGAAGGCTTCAGGGATCTTCAGGGAGACCTGGAGATCATTGTGGCTTTTCAATACTTAAAGAGCGCTTATAAAACAGACGGAGAACAACTTTTTACTCAAGCAGATAATGACAGGACAAGGGGGGATGGTTTTAAACTAAAAGAGGAGAGATTGAGATTAGATGTTAGGAGAAAATTCTTCACTCAGAGGCTCTGGAACAGGTTTCCCAGAGAAGCTGTGCATGCCCCATCCCTGGAGGTGTTCAAGGCCAGGCTGGATAGGGCTTTGGGCAACCTGGTCTGATGGGAGGTGTCCCTGCCCATGGCAGAGGGGTTGGAACTAAGTGATCTTTAAGGTCCTTTCCAACACAAGCCTTTCTATGATTCTATTATTAGAAGTGATATTTAATGAACTGAAACATAACTAAATGTTTAAGTCCAAACTCCCTAGGGCATTTAGGCATCCAAGGCAAAACCCACAAATGGACACAGGCAATGAGGGGTGCTGAGCAATCACATACATAGCCTGGACTTCCACCACTCTAAGGTGTCCAAATGTTTTGCCTTAGGATTTCCAAGGGTTTTCCTCACACAACTCTTTTCAGTAGACTTTTGAGATCCTGTTCCCAGAGGCAGTTACTCACACCATACTACACCTAAATCCTTCTGTGGATACTATCCCCAACTGCCCTTTAAATGAAAAGCATTTAGACAAATGTAGATAACCACTGAGCATTTGAGTCTCAGAGCTTTCCAAGGCAGAAATTTACTGCACAAATTTATCAGGCAGTGAACGAGAATCCATGAATTTGGCTCCATGAAAGCAGAAGTAACTTTGGAAGCTATGCAGGCTTCCATTAACAATCTGATCAAATATTAAGTGATCTGGATCCCAGAGATGTGGATGTTTCTTTCCAGTTCTCAGCTCTCAGCCACAGAGCAGCAGACATCAGCACAGAAAGGCATACATACACCACTGCATCGCATGCCTTTAAATGGGCTGAGCTGTTTTGTTCATACACACTGGAAATCAAATGAAGGCTATTAGGATTCAACTCCATTACTGAAACTGCGAGGGGTGGAATTGGGCGTCTCCATGCTGTGCTAGAGATGTGATGCTGTAACATGTGGGAACACCGGGAACACTTCCAGACATGGCATTCAGACTCTTCTGACTTTCTCCCTATCCTCTGTTCCTCCTCACCTTGCTTTATCACTGCATTAGGCAGAAAAATTCTAGGAGAGCTCCCAATGCTCTCTCAACAGCCACCCCCAGCTACAGCACTGATCTCAGTGGGGCAGAAGCAATGCTGTGCCCCTCCACATGAGCTGAAGCAAGTGCTGCACTAGTGGGTCTCATGGGGGATCCTAGGTCTCTGCTCCCTCACAGGTAAAGCCAGGGGAAAATTGGCTGGTTGATTGGGCTCTTTGGGTTAATGATGCATGTGAAAACTGCGGGGAATAGCAGCAGGGTTTTTTTGGAGAACATTTCAATTATCTTTTCCTAGCTATTTTTACTTTGCAGATGAAGCTGGAAGAAGCAAGCATAGCCCTCTAATAAACTCTGTTCATGATTCATGAATTGTGTTCCCTCTGCCTTCCAAAATGCAAATAAATGGATAAAAATGGTGCTACTGCATCAGAGTTTGTACCTTTTCAAATCCAAGCTCCATGTATTACTCTCAGATGCTAACATAACCCAAGAAACTGCAAGATGATGACATTTACTTCGTTCATATGTAAGACTGCAGCTTCTGTTGATGGAATAGGCAATGAAGCAACTGCATCGATGTATTTTTCTCGTGTGTTAATGTAGCTGCACCGCTTCAGAAGTCAGATTCATGTTTGTGTTCCTCCTGCTGCTGCCTTTACTGAAAGCATAGTATGACCTGATTTCCTCTTTCTACCCTCTTCTCCCACTCAGTGTTTCAAGGGTTATTAACTCCTCCTGGTTTGTTGTACACATACCAAAACACTTCTCACCCAAGGCATGTGTATCCCTGCTAGGTAACTGGGAGAAAGGCATTTTATGCCTCAGCTCTAGCCTTTTTATTGTGTTTTATATATACAAAAGGTGCAGGGCTGTCACAGTGGGAAAACACAGGATCTGTGCATGTAATACCACAATCTGGTACTACAGGTCCGCATGGGTTTTATCAGCCAGATTCCTTCTGAGGCCTATAATCAAGTTTTCCTCTCAAGTTGTCCAAAAATATGAGTCTGATTGTTCTGCCGAGTATCAGGGCAGAGACTACCCCCATAGGATTGCAGTGGATCAATACACATGCATCTGAGCTTCAGCTGAAAGGTACGGACCTGAGCCTTTCAACACTGACACAATTCATTGCTACTGCTGCAAAGCAGAAACCAGCAAGGTATTTTCTGCATCAATTAAAAAAATAAAAAATAAAAAATAAAAATAAAAGCATCAGGGATAAAACATCAGTTCCAGAGCAAGAAGGATACAGGAACATTAGAAATGTGTCTCATCAAAGAATGTAAGAATGAAATACTGTTAAAAAGACTTGAGATAAGGATTTAGGACAGGCAAAATTAAATGAATAAATAAATGATCAGTAGCTGAGCTGTAGGGCTGAGCCTCTATGAAGGATAATCTTGAGGACTACCAAATATCAGAATCCAAATGCCTTTTTAGATTCAGGTCTCAGTTCTCCACATGTAAGTTCGTGATGCATCCCTACCTCAGAGGCGTGCGGCGATCAACACAACAAAAGATTGCAACTATTTCAGATACAGCTGCAGTGGGAGTCATAGAGCCAGCAAGAACAGGGGAGAGCTGCCAGATCTCATGGATGTTTACTGTTTGTGTCTCTGCTCAGTAGCTTTAATGCTGTGAACATGTGTGCATGCATAGACACATTCGGAGGCTTATAAGTAGCTGTTAGTTCTTCACATAAAGAAGAAATACTTGGAAGAGCCATGAAATTTCTCCCCTTCAGTGGGAAAATTCAAGACTTATACAGGCTGAAGTACGATCAGAGAAAAGTCTGTATCTTTACATTAACATTGAGGCCTAGGTCATCCTGTCTTAAATGTGTTTGGAGCCACTGAGGAAATGTCCATTTGGAGCATGCAGAGTAGAAATATTTGAGAATTCAGGCACAGACTTTGGATCATCAATACTGGTTCCTTGCTATTATGTGAGATACAGGTCAACCTAGGAGACCAGAGAACAAGCACAAACCTTTGCCAATTACAAAGCGAGTCCCACAGTAAAACAGCACAAGCTACAGCCAGCATATGCCAAGGGGCTGGAGGAAGATGGATGGGAAAAAAGAGACAGCACTTCCTCTTCTGAAACACCCATATGGCAGGGTCTTCCTCTAAAAAACTTTCAACCTGAAAAGTTAATCTCTATATTCACATTTGTGGGGAATTAGTCATTAACTAGCAGGAAATGAATTGATTTTCAATCTCAGCTTTTCTCTGATTAGATTTGGACAATGAGAAACTTAATTGAGCTGTGGTAGTGCTATAGGTCAATACGCTAGCAGATCAGTTATTAGTCACTGCTAACAAAAAAAAAAAATCTTCAGAGAGAATTGTCGTCAAAACAATTAGTATTGCTAACGCATAACTCGAGGACCAGGGCTGATTAAATGTTATTTCTCTTTGATCTCCCTTAACTGAAAAACAGCACTGGAACACTTTATTTATTTTAAGTTTGGCACAGTCTTCCACTACCCCAAGGTCAGTGATAGCACAGGGCTATGACAATGTCAGGATCCTGCTGTGCTGTAGCTATGCAGCTGTAGCTATGCCCCAGACTAATTGCAACATCCTTTTTCTTGACACTATGTTATCTCTTTAGGAATCTGGTAACATACCAGATGGAGAATACACTGGGACATTTCTTTTTTTTTTTTTTTTTTTCCCCCTCTTAAATATCATCCAACCTCTTTAGATTTCTGGGAAAAAAAAAAAAAGAGGTTTAATTTCCCTGTGAGTTTTGGCTCCAAAGGTTCAGAGTATTAACTTCAATGCTGTGCCTGCTGTGTTGTGAAGCCCTTAGTGCAAATTTCTGAGAAGAACAGGGCTATAGAAGCATTGGTAAGTGCTATTTCCAGCCAAAAAGGGATTTGAAACACGAGTCACTAAAGTCTGAGATATTCTTCTTATGAACGGATGCAGATGCAACCACAGAAAAGAGCCTCGTGCCTGAAATGTCTCATACACTTTATGTAACATGCCCTCCTAAAATTCTTAAACACGATGGAGTTGTTATAACTCAGTACTGCAGAAAGAGAACTGCAGAAAGAGAAGGAAAATGGCTGTAGCTGGGAGTATCAGAGATCTGAGGATTCAAACCTCAAGAACTCAGTGAGTGCTAAACTACAGAATTCCTTTTCTTAATACTAAGTACAAAACCTGCCATTTCAGAAGTTACCAACAAAAAGCCTTAACTTCTGGGGAGCCCTACCAATTCCCTTACACATACAGATCACTCCAGTGAGCTGGAAACCGGTGGATTCAGATATCTTTTCCAGCTAATCCAACCTTTGACAGTAGGGCAGTCCATAAACCTTTTAATCCAAAGAAGACAACTAAAAACTGAAATCACAGAAACACTGAATGATTTGTGACCTTGAAGACCACTCAGTTCCAACACCCCTGCCCTGGGCAGAGACACTTCCCAGTAGACCAGGTTGCTCAAACCCCATCCAACCTGGCCTTGAACACCTCCAGGGATGGGGCATCCACAGCTTCTCTGGGCAACCTATTCCAGTGCCTCACCACCCTCACAGTCCAGAAAGACCAAAGGAGTGGAGAAAGATGAAAGCTGTATGATACCACAAGCACTTTGCAAGAACTTGCCCTGCTGAGAATAGTATAAATATTCAAAGACAGAAAATGGGAAGGGCTGACTACCCACAAAATCAGCGTGCCCTGCTGCTTGTTGCCAGCATAGGCCAGAAGAGGGAACTCCAGCCTGCACCTACAGATATGCCTAGTGGGCAGCTCGGTCCCAACAGGAACATATGTAACAGGCTAAATGTCTGGATTACAGCTACCGTCTCTAAATCAGTCATTGTGGAGTTCTATGTAAATAACCACCATCTTCATCCCTCTGCTCCCAACCAATCATGGGGAATGGATTGGGAGTGGTTATTTTTTGTTTTGTACCCCAAAGTGAAAACCTTTAACAATGCCTAAGGGCATTAATTAATGATAGAGTGCTTGGAAACCAACACGAGTGAATCCTGACAGCTATTTGCTTGGAGACCATATATCTGTCCCTAAGCTTTTGGAACATAAACAGATACCTGATCAGAGCCGTTAAAATGATGTATTACAGAATAACGTTTCAATGCAGTACAAAAGGGATAAAAGCTGAGGGAATGGAAACAACCCCAGTGTTTGACATGAGAGGCAGGAAGGATGGTGGCAATAGTTCACGTAATAGATAAGTGGTAGGTGGGCAGTGTATTGGTATCTTTTTTTTTTTTTTTTTTTCCCTTGCTTTCCCTAGGCGTATCTTATTGACTTTCTTTTTTAGTAGTGAGTTTGAAAGCAACCCAACAAGTCACAGACGAATTGTCCTAAAATGAAGTTTCTAATTATCTGAAATTGGAAATAGGCCCACATTTCTAAGTGCTTCAAGGCCTATTCCAAAGCTTTTCATGTGCAACAAAGCTCTGAGCGATAGGTTTTCGGGTCTCTTTCTGAAAAATTTGTACAGACCTACTTAAGAGATTCATCCATCTGTAAACCTTCCAATTCTGTTGTCACAGACAATAATAATAAAAAAGGACTCTTTCAATACAGTGTGGTTTTAGGATTCCAGCTTTGAAAGACAACATATTTTCTTCCATATCTAAGCTTTCTCTTAAAGCACAAACGCTTTAAAAGGTCAATGCCATGACTGACAAGCCCAATAGTGTCTAAAAACCATGAAATATCATCATTCTGCTACTAAGGACCATGCATAAGTATATGGAATACTGGAATAGAGGGCTACAACCTTTTCAGAAGTGAAAGGCAGGGAAGGAGGGTGTGGGTGTTGCCCTTTGTGTTAGGGAAGGGATTGATTGCAAAGAGCTGCCTCTGAGAAACAGTCAGAAACAGGTTGAGAGCTTGTTGGTAAAACTTAAGGACTGGACCAATAAAAGACACCTTGTGGTTGGGAGTGGTGGTCAATGGCTCTACGTCCAGGTGGAGGTTGGTGACAAGTGGTGTCCCTTAGGGGTCTGTCCTGGGTACTGGTGCTGCTTAATATCTTTGTCGGTGCCATTGACAGGATCGAGTGCACCCTCAGCAAGTTTGCAGATGATACCAAGCTGAGTGGTACAGTTGATACAAGAGACGGAGGGGATGCCATCCAGAGAGTCCTGGACAAGCTTGAGATGTGAACCTAATGGTGTTCAGAAAGAAGGGAAAATCCTCACTGTATATGAATTATTTTTTCCATCATTTTTGTTCTTTTATCATCTGTAGGAAGAGATGTAGAACCACCTCCCTGTGAGCCATATGGATCCCTGCCTTTATGCAGGGATGCCATCGCCCTAGATATGCTGTTGCTGTGCTATTACTAAATAATTCTGCTCACAAGCCAATGCAGATAAAACATGGGTATTGATAGTAGTGATATTCAGTAATAAATGTTTCCCAAATGTTTCTCCATTTTATGCTGTTGGCCAGCTAAGGCAGAGACTATCATCTAGCAGAGTAGAGCTTCCCCCCAGTTCCATCCCTCCTACTCCAATAAACTCCTGGGCTCCTTGGCATGGGCCCACTTTAGAGAAAAACGTAAACCTTTTAGTACAAACTGGTGCATGCTGTTTGTTGATTTAAAGCACTGGAAGTGAGAAGCAGGCATCTCTCCTGCATCGACCTGCTGAAGTAATGAAGTAATGAACTCTTGAATAACTTTAATCCGTCAGTACATAGAACCTTTGAAAAGGAGCTGAAGCTCCTTTTTTGCCATCAGAAAGCCATCACACGTGCAGCTCTGAAGCAAAAAGCTATAATGGGTAGAGCAGCCTCTTTTGTTACCGATAAATCAGTCAGCTAAGATTTTTCCCAACACTTGTTTCCGTTAAGATCTTACAATTATTCATATACTCTGTCTATAAATGGCTTAACACTAGCACACAGTAAGACCTGCCAAGAACAGCCGTACAAAAGGACAGCATAAAATAAATTCTAAAAACTGCAGAGAATGTGACCTTTAAATTAAAATGATCTTTATCTAAAAAGGTGAAGAGAATCCTACTAAAAAATAAGATACATCAATATGCATCTTTAAAGCTGCTATCCATGCCCATTTATCATTACAAGATATCTCATTGCATGTACTATTTGACATCACCATAATGACTACAGTTTCAATAACATAATTACAGGCCAGTTGAAAAGGAGACAATAAAGGCACATCAGCAATACACTTCTCTAATGTTGAGTCCTTACGGCTTTATTTATCACACAACCTTCTAGTAGTTACACGTTCTTCGGATCAGATTACTCTCTGTGCACCAGACCAACTGAAGATATTCATACCACTGGCATCATGCATAAAATTCTGAGAATGACAAGTGTAGAGCTTATGCCTTCACTGTACTGGTGACTGCAATTTTGTTTCAAAATCAGATCCATCTGAATTCTTCCCCTCAGACATAAAAATCCTCTAAAAACCCGAAAGCCCAACTAAATACACTTGCAAGAAGTGTATTATACAAGGTCTATTTATAGATGCAGCAAGGTATAACTGGAGGGATGTATCAGAACCAATGTTTCCCATTAATAAACATAACCTCAAAAATACGCTCAAAAATGTAGACTGATGCAATCTAACAGCCCAAAATTATAATTATGGTAACTAGCTCACACTGGGGAACAACTGTTGCTTTTTCACACTGAATAATGAATATGAGTAATAGATTTGACTTTTTCCCCCAAGTATTCTGGTAAACATGTTAAATAAATCAGGTTGTAGGCTTTCATGAATAAACAATAACAGCTACTCAATCCTTAGCAAACAGGCAATACAATAACAATAATAATAGCAAAAAGAGTTCAGTATAGCGGTGAGAACTCAAAGGAGGATTAGTCATACATGCCTTTGGATAAGTTAGCTCTCTTATCTTATGAGAGCAGCAGAGCTCATCATCTTTAATAGTCTTGTATCCTAGAGTGAATAAAGATGAATAAAAAGCCCTACAGACATTAATAGTAGAACAAAAAACTCTGTAATCATAACCAAACTCTTACACTACCAGCTGCTTTCCAGAAGGATTCTGGTTTACATTTGCTAAGAGGGATCCTCCAAGGAACACTGACTGTTCTTGGTGATGCCAACTGCCAAAATGTCCTTTTGAAGCTTACAGCTGGGAGATACACCCTGACATTTCCTGACATTTCTAAGTTCCTTTATACCTTCTCTATGAGTTGACTGCATGTAATGGTCTCTAGGGATTAATTTATAGAGAAACAGTAATGCAATACATTTCATACATATTTGATAGACTCACTTTGTGTATCAAGTGTAATTAAGTTGAAAAATGATTAGCTAACTCTGGTAAAGTGTTAAATTCTCAAACAAAAAAAAATCAAAACCAAAGTTACAAGAAGGTGAGAATTAAACAAAAAAGCATCACATCACATTGATTAGCTGCTATTACCACAGAATTAATAGGTAGACACCTTATCCAGCATGGATGCTTTTCTGGACTTGTCCTCCTATTGAATTCCTTTCTCAACACACTCCTGGCTTGAAGGGTCTTTTTGATGGCCAAAGGATTTTCAAGCCTCTAAACACTATAAATCATCTGCCAGAGGCATTCGATGAACAACCACTCTGTTAAGACAGCTGTCTCTAGAATGTAACTCTGCATAGCATCTTATTTAAAATATATGACAGAGTTGGCATTTCATCTGTACATGCTCTCATAAAAATAGGGCATAATCCCCCTCCCCATAGCATGAGATTTTTATGGAGAAGTGGCAGCATCTTCATAACTAATGTTGCAAACAGATTTCCTTGTAAAGGAGACTCAAAATTCTTTGCGTCTTTCCTCAGTGACAGCTAAATACCTAAGGGTGATAATACTAGCCAGGCAAAGACCTTCAGCAAAACAGCCAGGGAATTCAGTCTCTGAGGATGTAATGAGTTCTTACTGAACAAGAAACATAGGACAACTGTGTATATATAGTCCCTGTTAAACAACAGAAGGGAAGAAATTTGAAATATGCCTTAGGTAGGACATGTCTGAAGAAAATAATTAAAAAAAAAAAAAAGCCTAACATAGCTAATGGGCTCTACTGCTTTTTACTGCTGTCAAAATATGGAGAAAACTGTCTTGCAGGCTGTGGCCTAGAGTCCAACTAGAAAATACAACACTTGCATTTCAACCCACACCTGGGATGAAGCCCACAGGATATAGAAGCCCACTATATCCTATAGCAAGACTAGGATATGGTCTCACTGCCTGGGCAGATTTGGCAGCAGTATCTGACATGGCTCTGGGCAGACACAGCTCATAAAAAAGAAAGCAAAATTCTAAATCACAGCACTAGAGCTCCCAAAATGAGTATTTTAAGCACTCACACAACCAAATATCACTAGCAGTTAGTGGCAGTATTTTGGGTTGTCTGAATATGATGATGAGAGAATTTTGAAAGCGCCAAAATCTCTTCAGGTCAACCAGAAACTACTTTCTGCAATAGCTCTGTCCCTCCTTTCTTACACAAGTATCAGAAAGGGTCTTTACCTTTGAAATAGCTCAGTCTCACTCGCTAGAGTTTAAGTGGACCACCTACTCTCAGGAAGCTAACAGAGCTCAATAGTACTTTTACAGAGGTCTACCAGTTGGAGATTGCCTGTGTCAAGCTTTTGGCTCTCTTTATTTTGGAAACAGTGATAGTATACTCAAAGGAAGCACAGAAAAAGGTAGATTTTCACAGCTGTCCAGGTTATTCATGAAGAAAACCAAGTAAATTCAACCTAAATAAAGCCCTGCTGGTAGAAAAAGGTCTCATACCTAATCATTTCCACCTGTTCTCGAGGGAACTATGCATCAATACTTCTTCCACCCTCACCCTCATCCTGAAAAATGGTTATCTGGCTTCTCTTATTCACTAGATTTCTGACTGACACTCAGCTGTGGACAGTCCCGATATTTAATTGGAACAGCAGTTCCTGTGAATACACTACCTCTATCCTGGCAGCAGTGTTTGCTGAAAAAAAGATATTTTTGTTAGTGAATGTATTTAAATAGTCTGTAATGTGTAGTTTAACAGGCAGCCTGACAAACACCAACTTAGAATTCCTTGCTTCAATCTTCTTTATCCATGGAAAGAAATGATGCATCTTGCTGGGGTGATGCATCCCGAAACAGGTATGTAACAGCAGCCATGACATGAATCCCATTTCGGGTGAGTACCCTGTGACTTCTTGTGCTATGAAGGATTGCATGACACTATCCTGACTACAAGAATAGCTCGGTAAAGAACAAGATTTTAATGCTCAGCTGAAATACGAAGTGTTAGTTCCTGCTGCAGTCTTTAACTGATGACATACCTATAACCTTTCTACATTTACTAATGAACTAGACAGTCCTGTTGAATTTCCAGTAAAACTCATAAATATCTGCAATCTGTAAAAAAACATTCTAACCTCTGATAAGAAATGACAGGAAGAGACAGCGATGGTGTGGCACTGAAGCTTGAACGCAATGCAAATTTGAGGTCACAATAGCATGTGTTTGAGACCTGTCATGGCACTGAAATATAACTTAAGATGTCACAGCAGTACAGTGACATGTATCATTTAGCATGCTGATGAAAAGCCTAAAATCCAGAATGATTGTAGCGTCAAGGAAAATAAGCTGTGTTTTTTTTCTTACCCTGAGCACATAAATACAAAAGATTCGGTGCTGTTGTCCTACGAGCACACTCTCTCTGAGATGTCAGTCTGAAGGAACAACTGACCTGTGCTGTACTTATAGAGTGGCATTACACATTGACTTTTGAACTGAAATGTATCTTTGGTTATTTCTACTGCTGCAGTGGAGCTAACTGTGTTTTCACAAGAGGGCAATGTACATTTTCTAGTCACAGCAAATTATTTTGTGCTTTTCCTTTGACAGATATCAAAGCTCCCATCGCTTCAGGAGATGTAATAATCTGTAGATTTAGGTAGCTATATGGATTCACAAGATGTGTGGTTAATAACAGGTTTTCAATTTTAAGAAGAGCTGTTTTCACACCTACAGAGATCTGAGTGATCCCAAACTTCTTTGCTTTGTGACCCACACAGGTGGACACCAGAGTACCAGCAAAGCAAGGCAATAAAAAAGCTTGCAAGATCATACACATGCAAGCCACCTACCAATTCTGCCACTTTTATACTCATCACCTGATTACATTTTCGGTCCATATGCTTGGGACTCTTGGGTGGAGATCAGCATAGAATAATTGCTCTAAGCAGTCTTTGCAGTCTTCGGGAAAACTCAGATTCCCAGGGAAAACGCCACCTAACACTTGCTGAAGCACAGCGAGTCTGGGATGTACTGGGCACAAGAGAGCCAAAGCCCATGCACTGCAGAATCAACCTGCACATGTACAACATACCCAGTGCTGACAACAAAAGGTGCAAAGCTCATTGCTCTGGCGCAAATTATACAACATGCAGGCATTGGGATGTGGCAATTTAACTGTTATTTATACTGAAAGGTGTGGGGTCACATAACTCTCCCCAGGAAGACTCCCAAGTCCAGACACAATGATGAGAACCAGCGTTTTTATTTTTTTTTTTGCATTTTTGGTATTGGCAAGAATTAGCATGGCTGAATCATCTGCAGCTCTGAAGCCAGCAAACAGTGCAGCACTGAGAGGGCAAGCACATTTCTGGCTGCTCTGAAAAGACCAGGAATTACAGTTTCCATGTAAAGCAGGTGATATCTTGGTTTCTAAATACCTTGGATCACAAACCAGATCTTCTTCCAAATTCTCCATGGAAAGGTTGTTTTTTGTTTTCAGGCACTAGAAATAGATGCCAAGTCCAACCAATGAGGTAAGATGAGGCTTTTCTGTCTGCGTTATGTTTCTGAACAAGTCCCAACTATTTCCTTAAAGTTAGTCATCCACTTTTGAATACCACATCACTCATAGCTTTACACTGCAGTCAGGCTTTCAGCTTAAAGATTGACCAAAACCAAGGGGGAATACAAAGCATAAAGGACCTACTAAGGGCCTCCGTAGTGAGGGGCTGGTTTCCTGCTGTCCCTGTGTCTATCACAGCTTAATATCTGCAGTCTGCTAAAACTCAGGCAGGATCCAAATGAGCTTCAGGGAGCTGGCGGAGCTCTGGAGTCCTGAGAAGAGTGACCACTTGCACTGGAATAGAAGATTCCCCCACATTTCTCAGCTTGCACGGAGATGCTGTAGGCTTGTCCTCCCTCTGCCTGGGCAGTAGGTACAAAGAGGCTCTGGCACAGACTCTTCCATCTACCTCCAGATTCCCCTTCCACTAACATCTCTTTTCAGTTTAACTTGAAAAGATAAGAGCAATTTAATCTTTCCTGCCTTCTACTTGACGGTTTTGTTCTAAATGTATTTTGACAGCAGAAATAAAGACAAAGTTTTAATAGAACTAACTCAACCACAAACTGAATTATGTATTTCCATTTCAGGAGAGAATCTCACTGCTAATAACATCACTCTACTTCCAAAAGCATGCATGACAGAATTCAAAGCATTTCTCTGTTCCATAATGGTATTTTATATCTGGCAGTAGCTATGCAGAACAATGATTTCTCCCTCTTACACGTGTATATGTCATGCATCTCACTTGCTTTGTCCAGGATTCAGGGTGGGACCATCTGAATTGCCGAACCAGTCTGTCTGGAAAGTTTGTGTGCTAGAAGATTAAAATGCAGACTGAACTCTGGCAACATCCCTGATTTGGAACCCTGCCTAGAACCTTTATTTCTTCATATTCTGTGTTCTCTGGAAAGACAGAGCAGATACAGGCTTTCTGTAGGACCCCTGCATCAACAATCTTCCCCCAAAATGGAAGCACATGGCAAGGCAGGGTCTAAGCACTCTTGATAGCTTGGAGCATCTTAATTTTCCAACACCTGATCTTTATTTGCTTCCCGTTTTACAGAAATGAGTGCAGTCACCAAACAGCTTACTAAACCAGAGTCGAATCCTGAATACATGAAGCTTCATTTTTAATTGAACACCCACGGAAGTCAACAAAAGTGTCAAAAAAAAAAAAAAGCAAAAAAAAAAAGCCACATCTTATTTTGTGACTATAAAGAAGGCAATTGAAACAATTTCCATCAGCTGCTAAACATATGCTCTAATGACCACCACTGGATTATTAGTAGTGACCTAGATGCAAAAAGCTTTGATCTTCTTACTCCTGGGTTATTATCCAGTTTCTAGTTCTCTTAAGGTCAATCAGAGTGAACAAAACTGAGGATGGGTGAAAAATGCATGCAATAACAGAGAGAAGACCACAGAGTATTGATCCCCAGACACCTCACTGAACAGAGCAGGCAGACATCAGCAAACATGATTAATAAGAGCAAGCCAGAAAACAGCATTACATTTCAAAGAAAGCAAGCGGTAAATAGCTTGAAGTAATGAGATACAAAGTCTTTCACATGTAGGTCACCAGTTTTAATCCAGCTCTGGTCATAACAAACTCTGGTCATTAATATCTGACAACTGTCTGGCAGTGACAAAGAATGAGATGGTGGTCCTAGTTTAATTGCTAGTGGTATCTGCAAAATAAAACGTATCAACAGAGCTGTTAATGCTGTTAAAAGTTTAGGCAGGAAGGTCAAGGACTGACTGGGCATTGAGAGAGGACCTCTACATCCTTACCAAAAAGCTTCATTGCCTGCTAGTGTCAACTTGAGATATCTCAAGAGTAATAAATCTTTTTTTAAGGGAACAGAGGATAAGGCAAGAAAGGAAAAAAAAAAAAAGTTCAAAGAGAGCTGTGGAAACCCTCCTGCCTTGAACCCAAATCAAGAGCTAAATCCCTGGCTGGTGCTCCCACCAAAGTGACAGAACTACACCAGTTTACATTGCCCAGCACCTCTCACTGATATTTTCAAACAGAGGCCTGATCCAGAGATACATGGAGCCATGGAGTTGGGGAAGGAAGGCAGAGAGCAGACTGAAGCAGGGAAAAAGAGGCTGAGAGTGAAGCAGTAGTAGTGCACTCTGAATAAGCTCAGAGGATGATGGCACAGGGTATGACCTTAGCATGGGTCTTTCCCCACACGGAAATTTCTGGTTGTCACAACCTGGTCTAGAGAAGCACTTACTATGTACGCTGTGGGTCCCACTACTGCCTCTGAGGTGGATCACAGCAGACACCACGGATAGTGAGAACGGCCTGCATGGACACATCTCACTAACTTGTACTGCACCCCAGCCCAGGATCCCTCTTAAGAGTCAGAGCACTATGCCAAATGATAAGTGAGGTATGGAGAGAGGATGAATTCCTAATTCATACAGTCAAAATCAAGGGCCAACCCAGAAATGATGAAAAAGAAGCAGAAGTCTTTACTGCTGCTTTCTCAAGGCCTTCTTCTTAGAATATGGAACAGGCCTGATTATTCTACGGCTTCCAGACAGACCCTCCCAGTTGCAGACTAGAACAGAGAACTCTATTTTCTACTTTTAAATAAAAAAAAAATAAAATGTTTTTACTTTACTCTAATATTTGTGCCTTTGTTGTTTTGGAAGAGATTTATCTCACTTTATCTGCTCCAAAACCACATATCCCGTCTCAGTGAGTTATCAAGGTTCCATTGACAGTGACCAGAGAGAAGCAATCCTCTCCATCAGATTTGTCCTTAAAATAGAAAGCTGTTTGGAATGGGTAAGATGAACTCTTCCCTCAGTGGGTGGCTGGTGGAGGTGCCCACTATCTATCTAACTTACTTAGACTCCAACACAGCAAAAATTGCAGGAGTTGAACACCACCTTTTGCAAACAGAGTGGCTCTTCAAGCATTTCATGAACATTCTGCCTCAATACTTTGGGTGAACAATGCATTCCTGATTATATATAATGCAATCCTGTTATACAAAGCACAAATTTTTTACACGTAATAGCCAAGTTACCTAAAGATATTTATTTGCAAAAACAAACCAATTATATGCCTAAACAGAAGCTTATAGTTAAAAATGATGGTTTAAAGTCTTTCTTCCTCACAATAAACAGCACTGTTTTATCTGTTCAGCATAAGAAACATGCCAAAAGAGTCATGCTTTTTTTCTTTATATTGGATTTATGTGGCAAACTTTTGGTAGCAGGGAGGCTGCAGGGGTGGCTTCTCTGAACAGAGTCCAGCAGCTGCCCCATATCAGATCAGAGCCAGCTCCAGCCAGCTCCAAAAGGGACCTGATGCTGGCCAGAGCTGAGCCAGTGAGCAACGCTGGTTGGGCCTCTGGGAGAGCAGATTGAACAAAGGGACAAAAAACAGAACAAAACAAAACAAAAAACAAAACACAAAACTGATGTGCAACTGCAGCTGGGAGAGAGGAGTGAGTACGTGTGAGAGCCAGCACTGCAGCCCCCCAGGTCAGTGCAGCAGGAGGGCAGGAGGTGCTCCAGGCATGCAGCAGTTCCCCTGCGGCCTGTGGAGAGGACCCTGGTGGAGCAGGCTGTCCCCCTGCAGCCCAGGGGTCCCACATGGAGCAGACCTCCACACTACAGTCCCCCAGTGGAGAAGCCCCTGGTGGAGCAGGTGGATGTGGCCTGGAGGAGGCTGAGACCCATGGAGCCCACGCAGGAGCAGGGGGTCTGGGGGGAGCTGCCGCCCGTGTGGCAGCAAACTCCCATGCTGGAGCAGTTTGCTCCTGGGGGATGTACCCCATGGTATGGAGCCATGTGGGAGCAGTGCTTGAAGAGCCTGTGGGCAGCCCCAGCAGGCCCAGTTCGGGAAGGACGGCATCCCGTGGGAGGGACCCCACATGCAGCAGGGCCAGAGAGTGACTTTGTGGGAGCAGTGTAGACGAAGTGTCAGGGACTGACCGCAGCACCCGTTCCTCATTCCCCTGCATTGCTTGAGGGGAGGGATAGAATAGGGTGGATGGGGTAAGGTGTTTTTAGTTTTCTTTTAGTTTCTCACTGTTCTAGGCTGCTAGTCATAGGCAATAAATTATATTAATCTCCCTATGTTGAGTCTGTTTTGCCTGTAATGGTAGTGATCACCCTGTCCTTACCTCAGGCCTTGAGCCCTTTTCATTGTGTTTTCTCCCGTTTTCCTTAGGGGATGGGAAGTGAGAGAGCATTTGTGGTGGAGTTCAGCTACCTAACAGAGTAAAACCACAACATTCTTTTAAAGTAATTTTTAAAATTTCTCCACTTATTTTTGGAATTGTGCAAGTGACATTCCAAGAGACACATTTCCAAGAATTTTGTACTCAGCATTACCTTATAAAAGTAGCACACTTTCCTATTGCATAATTGTTCAAGTTCCATACTCATTCAAATAGCCACTCAGCTGATAAACAGGGGTAGACTTATGAACAGTATTATTTTTTTTTCTCTTTGAATATCTTTGCTAAGTATACAAATAAAGGATACTGAAATATACTGATGTATAACAGCTCCAGGTGAGAATTTTCCCATTTTCCTGGTTAATTCTGCTTTGTACTTTCCATCCAACTACCCATCGAGCTATAAGGTTAACCACTAGATGGTGGTGGTGTACACCACACACTGAGTATCTGGACTCTTTCTGTTTGCTTTTCTCAGAAACAATGAAGAAGAAACATTTCACACACAGACCTCCACTGTGGTGTAAGTCCAACAACGCTCTTGATCTTTCCCATGCAAGAGCCAAGTGCTTTAACGTGCTACAGACTGTTGTGTCACAAGTTTCATAATAGAAAGCCTTAATAGTTTGGAATAATGTCATGCCCAGTGTGAAACAGTTGAGCTCTGCAGTATACATAGAAAAATAAGAATGGGGAATTCAGGAGTTTCTCTAGACTTCTTTAAAATAATCTCATTCTATCACATCACGATTCAGATGCCTCTGTTGAATCTAGCTCCATAATTGGCTGTGGAAATCTTTGCTTTCTCTTGTATGGAATTTACATGTTCTGCTGCTCTTCCTTCAAGCAATGTAATTAAAAGAACCTGCTTAGCATAATTAATTTGCAAACAGGTTGGATGAAATGGGATTGTATCCCAAAGGCTTTTTCAGCTTTAAGTGAAACTACTTCTTCAGGCGTACTGTAATCTGGAGTCTGTTATATGTCAACTTCTTTCAATTTGCATTTTAAAAGCTCTTCACTTCAAAAGGTGCTACAATTGGTAGCCCAGTTCTGAGTTGTGCTGCTGATGTGGGCCAGATTATACAGCTCATCCTGCAAACCATATTCCCCAGAATATCCAGCCCCTGAGCAGCGGGAGGCTGTGTAGTCAAGTGCTCTTCAATGTTGAAGGCTTTTTGTTGAAAATCAATGTATCATCCGCAAAAATCCTCCCCCAGCCTGATCTGAAACAACAACATGGCATTTTAGATGGGAACAGGAATACTGTGGTAAGTCCTGCACAGAGAATTACAGGGAACAGGGAGGGAGGAACATCTTTCTACTGGGAACAACTGGGACCTCAGTTCCTGCATGACCACTTGGACCAGCCAAGATCATCTCCCACCGAGAGCAGCTCTCCCCACTACGCCAAGGAAGATCTGGCATTATACCTCCCTTATGTTTACACTGTCTCTAAGAAAAAGGACGTAAGGAGGGGCCCTTTATTGCATCATCCTCGCTGGCATCTGCTCTGCTGGGACATCAGAACAGCTAGGACATCATCCAGTGAGAAGCACACCCACAGTTACCAACTTGCTCTGCCCTTCTGCTGCCTGTGAGTGGGTTGGGCTGCAAAGGTAGGCACAGAGCCTTTCTGAACATTAACAGATCAACAAGTCTACCAGCTGCAACATCCACACCTAGCCTCTAAAATTTGTTCATGGTTTTTCATTGAGAACCTGTCCCCTTACATCTGTAATAGAGAGATTTCATTCTAGAGTTCCCTTCCATGACAAAGTTCATTTCCAGTGATAATAAATCAATCATTTATGGCATTAATAGCTTAGCTCTCAAGACTTTTAATTTCAATACAATCACCACTAGCTGGTAACAGCAGGCAACTGGAAAGCCCTACCCCCAAACCTCATTTAAAGCTGATCATCCCAGATTAGAAAGAAAGAAGATTGGTTTAATGATCTAACCTGAGAAAAGATCACTGGGTAGTTTTACAAAGAGAGAAATACATTTAAGACATGATACTGGACAAGAGATGCACACCCCCATCTCCTTCAGCACATCTTTCAACCATTTGAATTTGCATGGGGACTAAACAACGTGATGTCTGTCAGTACAAGGAATCGAGATTATTCCCTTCTAGAATACTGGTATGTTGTAGCAAAACACTTATTAAACTCAGCCATAATGCAAACAAAAATCACTTAGCAATGTCATAGTTTCTAATGATTACATGATATTGCCTGCTAATATTACTTCTAATTATGCTCTAGTTATATTGTTTTCATAAGCAGTTATTTTCTGATACAAGCTGTACAGTTCATCAGGTAGTGAACTGGATGCTTCTCAAGATATGGATGCGGAACAACTGGGAGTGAAACTGCTACATTTCGTCTGTTGATTTGGGATTGAAAGAAATGTGATGTATTATATGATACTGTCTGCAGCACTAAATTGGTCATTCCTCAAAAATCAGACATTACAGATAAGTGTAAATCTAAAATGCTTCTAAAATATGGGGACATTTGAGCAGATGTAGTTTTTAAAGAGAGCTATTACCTGTATTAATGAAGTCCTCTTCCACATACACAACCACTGTATCACATCACTGGAGTGTTAAGGGATATATCAAAACTAAAAAGCCATGAAAATAGTATGCAGCACATACCTGAGGTCTTGACTAACAAATTTACAATAGACAGGGACATTTATCAAGATCTGTATGTAAGGCTTGATTATAAGCTACTAGATTTTAAGCAATTCATTTAAAATCAGAATGATAAGATTAAAATAATTTGATACATTTTTAACACATTTAGAAATACCATTAATAGAATGGGAGAGAAACAAGAACTTGATTGCTTCTATAGGCTTCAAAAGTTATTAAGGACAATATTGAATGAGCCATCAAACTTGTTAAACAGAGGACAGATAATTACTGAGCAGAAGACTTGGAGAAGCTCTATTGCCTTAAGCAGCTCACAGTAGAGTGCCTGAGTGAATTCTCTGATATATATGAAGGTTTCAGAGCACAATGGTGTCTTTCCTACATGAAAGTATTAAAAGGTGTGTTATTAATGGTGTGCTATTAATAGGTATGCTTTAGGTACTACACTGTGAGCTATGAAGGAGGCAGAAACATTTCTTCTGTGGCAAGGCTGGAATTGGCCTTGGTGCCTTGCTCCAGGAACCAAGAATGGAGGGCCACAACCATCTTTAGCCCAGGTCTCGGGATGCATGTTTGCTGGGAAGGAGGCCTTAATCTACAACTCCCTCCTCTTTGTTATTTCTCATCACAGCATCGCAACTCTCCCCTGGGAACAAGGTCTCAATTGTCTCAGCTCTCCCCACCCACTGAGCAGGCAATTTTGTGAATGAAAAAAAAAAAAAAAAGAAAAGAAAAATGACTTCCTGCTGAATCTGTCTGCATAGGTCAATCCTACCAATCCATTTTTTGTTTCTTTAACATTTTTATTATACCAGTACAAGCAGGACAATTTGTGCACATTATTTGTACAAACTCTCTCCAAAGTTGCTTTCCTTCTATGCAGATGGTTTTTGTTGCTTCTTCCAAATCAGTCCACTCACAAATAATTGGCAGCTCTTCCTTGGGAAGTGCTTCAAGTACTTCAGGTAGATTGTTAGCACCTGGGTTTCCCTTCTGAAGCTGGAGTGTAACATGGGGATGTTTGAGACAGAGATCTTGGCACTGAATCATCCAATCCAGATCCTCCTTCTTGGCCAAGACAGATAAACAATGATTTTCTCACAAGTTGCCACAGCAAAAAAGAAAACAAACTCTAGCAAATACACTGTAATAAATGGGTCCCTGGCTTGTAAAACACATGGTTTGCCATACAGAACAGCCACTGCTCACATACAATTTAGTGATTACACACAGCACACGTGGAGCCCTCCACTAGCAACAGAAAGCAAAATGACAACCACATGTTCTTGGTTGTACACTGTAACGCTCGCTGATATTTGTAAGCCTTCTTACTGGAAAAGTGTTTTTATACCAAAAGGAAGATGTCTTTTAAAGATCAAGGCAAGCCAACGAGAAGACATATCCGTAATGAGTTAAAACATTGCCTCACAAGACCACTCAGTGATTTATTTCTTCTTAGTTTAGTGATGAGTGCTTGTCCAAAAGAACTAAAAATTGTTTTAACAACTGACTGAAACTGCCACAGCTTTTGCAGTCTATTTTCCTGCTGTCTGTCCATTACCAGAATTGTCCATCTGACTGTGAATTTTCCCTCTGTTCTGAGTAGACTGCTCCTGGTTTATACATAAATGAAACAGCGTTGCCAGTTTCACAGCACTGTTTCTTACTTGCTCAATGCAGAACAGCAATTTGCAAGGATGCTTTGAGGTGGCACTTTGAAGAGAGCAAGAACAAAGACTAACTGCTTTTTCCTGATTTGCCCTGTGGTCCCACCTTCAAGAGCTGCTGGTTCAGGAACAATAACATAATTCTGACCCCCAGGGAGTCCCAGCTGGGGTCCTGCAAGCACAGCTGCCAGCACAACCATGGGCAAACACAACTCCCCTCTGATCCAAAATCTGTGCTATTAGAGAATCATTCTCTCAGCTAGTTAACTTGGGGAACAGGGTTCCTCTATGCTTTTCTTTAACACGCTACTGAAAAGAATGTTAAATGGCTGCCTTGACTGATGTAATCCAGGATTTGTTGGTGGTTTTTTTTTTTGTGTGTTTTTTTTTTTTTCTCCTTGGCTGATTTTTTTTTCTATTGATGTTGTTCATTTACTTTACTTATAAGCCTTTTACTTGTGACCTAAAATGTTATTTAGTCTTAGTCTTATCTTGCTTTTCAAGTTCTCCCTGGGTAAATTTGCTCAAATTGTTTCAGTGAAGCTAAAACACGTCAGCCCAGGTGAGAGCCCACTTTAATGGAAGTCCTGGCATGAGAAGTAATCAAATTATTTGATGGTTTATTTTTGTTCCCGTGGCTTTCCTCCACTGGTGCCAATGACAGAATCTCTATTCCAAGCACTTCAGGTACTGCTATTCAAGAAGTAATTAGATCCACTCTTATGAATCATAATACATATAAGAAAAGGAAAAGGTAGCCGTACTCCTTGAGATATCAATTACTTCCCTGAGAATAGCAGCAAGATTTTTAAATGAGATAACCATTGCTTCTCATTACAGCTTTAGATATATCCCCAGAAGAAAAGACAGTTTAGGCTGAGAATACATTGCCCTTTAAAACACTATTAACATATTATATTCAACAAAAATAATAAAGCACAGTGAGACACAGGAACCCAGAAAGTCCACTTAAAGGCCCAGCATGGATATAAAGGGAGCAGCTCTAAAGGCTGGGGTTGTCCAAGAGAGATGTGTTTCCTTAGGGTCCTCTGTAGTTAACAGAGTGTGAAACATTTCACACAGGGTCAGATCAGAGAACTGGTCCTTGTGCTGGGTGACCCTGGGGAGAAGCTGATCTCTTTTCGCATTGTAAAAAAAAAATATAGGTGACACTCATTTCTCATTTCATGAAGGACTTTGTCAAAAGTCTTTGGAAAGTCAAGTAAATGGTATCAACCAGACTACCTTCATACACAGGCCCACCTAGCCCCTCAGAGAACTCCAAGAGGTGTGGAAAGAATGCACAGTGTTGACCCTTTCCCAGGAGGCTGTAAATACATAGATCTCAGTGGATGAATTGCAGACTTCATACTAGTGATGTTGCTAAAATACAGCTAAAGGGGATATAGCTATCCGGGTGCTGAAGAAAAAATCTGAGTTCAGTCAGACAGAACCATTGATTTAATCTGATTTCTTATATGTCATTTTTCCATGGCTCTTGCCAAATTTCTTTCTAAAAATACAGTGTAGTTTTATTACAGAAAGATAAATTGGTCCTGAATTTTCTGAATTATGTTGCAAATTTAGTTGTTCTGTTTTTGTTTTCCACAGCCTTAAATATGTTAGTATCATTTTTTTTTGCATTTTTTTTCATTGTTTTTCAGCACCTAAATGTTTTGTCCCAAATGTCACAACAGTTTTGTTGCCTCATTTCAACAGTTTTGTTAGTAAAACAGTGTGTCGAAGTACAAGCAATACGTGTGAATCTGCTTTCTTTCTTATAGCTCCAGTGTTAAGGGATTACATGTATACACATTTCCAAGCAAACCCAGAGAACTAAAGAAAGTATTAGGAATTTATTGAATAAACTACCTGTCTAAAATGACATTTTGTGATGCTATATTCTCATCAGACTGTGTGTCTTGAAGTGCAGAAAAGAGCAACCATTTTGCAGAAAACATCTCTTAAATGCTCTGTTAAAGACAGCTATTTATTCAAAGGAGGGAAAGTCTTAAAGAATCATAAAATGGCTTCAAAAGCAGTGAAAAAAACTTGCTGCCTTTATGAAACCAAGCAAAAATTACTTGTCTCTAAAATCATTCCATCCTGTCCTGCCCACCATCTCACCAGAGAGACAAATAAAGACTAGCTCCTTTCTTCAAGCAGCAATGCCACCCGTAACTATGCTGTTTTGGAGCAAACAGCACTATTCATCCTTCCGCTACACACCTACTACAGGGTACTTCTTCCTCTTCAAAATGCCCTCTTGAACTCTGTCTGTGGCTACCAAAGGCTGGCTTTTGGATTGTGAATTCTGGGGCTACTAGTGTTATTTCACTACTCACTTTTATTCTTGTGGTCCATTTCCCATATCCAGCACTTCCTCCTTAAATACAAAACCGTAAGGTCTGCAGAGTAAGGACCATCTGTATGCCATGTGTTGGTACAACACCACTTATAACGAATGAACCCTTAGCCTTAAATGCTGTTGCTATTAACAGCAACAGCATTTCTAACATCCAAACCATTTCTTAGAAACAGTCCCACCACTGAAGTGTGTCACGCCAAACATGAGACCAGAAAGAAAAACACCAATAGAAAAAAAAAGTCAATCGAATCTTTGAAAAACACGTGAGACTGACTCATTTCATATCCAAATATAAATACTTCTGCCTTTAAAAACAAAACAAAACAAAACAAAACAAAACAAAACAAAACAAAAAACCAGAAAACACTACAAAACACTGAATCAAGTATTGTCTATTTGTGAATAATATATATATTTAACCAAGTTTCCTTCTTGATGTTCACCCTACTCCTTGCTCACAGCTATGTAACACTGCATGTAGACCTTCATGGTAAGATGTGGCAAAGCAAAAACAACCTAATTGTTTATTTTCAAGAACAAATCACCTAAATAGAACAAACTGATTCACTCTCTAAATTTTCTCTAATATACTACTTTCATTTACATGTTTCTAGACTGGAACTCTATTGGTTTTATACCTCCACATTTCCACATATTTCCAATACCTCCACATTTCCACATATTTCCAAAACCACATTCTTCACTTGTTATTTTAAGTATATTACACATCTATATTTCATCTTTTTCATCTTTTTTACAGACCTGGGATTTAAATCCCAGCTTTGGCAGGTAACTCAGACCTGTTGCTTAGCAGCAGCTGAGACACATGTAAATGCAATAATGGAAATTCTCGCGGTTACAAAAGTGGAAAGCTCCTGCCTGCTAAAAGCGGATGTTTATAAATCGGCTGGAAGCAGAGTAAGTGGCAATATTAGATTAGAAAAATTCTTTCCAAACAAAATATAGTCTTGAATAAAAAGCCAACCAGCCTGACACAACCTAGATAATAGACTGAGGTTAAAAAAAACGGAGTCAATATTTAATTATGATTGTTTTTATATATTGATCTCTCTAGCATTTTAACCATCATATGATTACCAGTAAAACAGATTACATTCCATTTCATTTAGTGGGTGAAATAATGGATTCATGAAAGTCAACTACAAAGTTTTCACTGCCTTTGTAGAACTGGGATTTCAAATCTCTGTTTTTTTCATTAAAACCTATTTTTAAAAGCAATGACACATGTCCATGTGAAACCAAAGCTTAGCATTTCATCTCTGCTTAAAAAAAGATATGTATTTAATCTGTATTTGACAAGTCCATATGCTCACAGAAACATATGGATTAGAGCTGATGCTTCCTGATTCTATGGTACCATCAGCAAGAAGGAACCAAAAATGGTCCCCAGACTGAAACAAATAGACTTGAGCATGGTCAGGTCAAAGATGATGGCTGTCACTTCCTACACGCACTTAAATATCTTCCCTGGCGTGTAGCATCCTGGAGAGTTGTGCTCATGTTCATCACTACAGGTATAAGGCCTAATTCTTTGCACTTAGAATACAATCTAGCTTAGGCATCTAACAGTTAATCATCTGAAAGACAGTTATGAAACCTGAGAATCCCTTTACAGTGAATAGTATTTCCATAGTATCATTCATTTCTTCCAAATATGTCTAAGATCAGATGAATTCTTTTGAGTACTCTCCTTCAATCCACTGGCTATTAAAGAAACTAAGGTGGTTTTATATAAAGCAGATAAAATGAATAATCCTGTGGAAATGCCTCTCTCTTTCCATTGACCCTAATGGGGCCTCAGTAACAAACTAGTCTTCAGATATCAAAATTAATCCTTACATCTGTGGTGGAGCTCAATGGCAGGGATGAATGTGACTAAAAAAGCAACGTCCTAAATTTTAACGCACAAGATCAGAGTACTATCTCCAAAGGTGCTAATAATCCCCTGAAAACTAACTTAACCATCCCTAACCAAGACTGGTTCTTACAGTCTGTAAAGAAGTTATTTTGATACCCAGATCTTTTTTTGCACCCCATCAACCCAGAGATAATTTAAAACATCATATTCCAGGCCACAGTGCCACATCCCCAGAGCTCTAACTCCCTTTGGTACTTACACATTGCAGATGTACATGTTGTACAAGGTTTTTGGTTTTGTTTTTTAACTTTATTGTTGTTGTTCAGCAGAAAGGAAGAAATTGTATTTCAGAGTCTCCTATTCTAACCTTTTACAAAAGGTTTTATTTATTCCAATCGAACACCATTTATTTGTGATTTTTTTATCTTTTCTAAATATGATGGTTTGTCAGCTCGTGTCACTCATTCTCCATTCACTTCCATTAATTGTGTCTCTGGCTCCCACGAGAACACTTCAATTTTGTTCCAAGGCCCACAAATATGATAATCAGCAAATATTTCTAGGTCAAATCCATTGTCACAGTGTCAGTGTGTCCATAAGAAATACTGATGAATACTAACAGTGATTTGCCACTCAACTACTGGCAAGAGAGATATAAAATACAGTTTGGTTTATGTAGAAGTTTTTAAATTGTCCCCCTTTAAGACGTTTGTTAAAGATAATCAGATATACTGAAGAATCGAACCAGGAAAAAAATGCTTAATACTTGTATAGTGTTTTTCATTTTACTGCTGCACAAACATTAACTAATTAAGCCTCACAATACCCAAGTGAGGAATGGAAGGAAGCATTATTATGGTTATATATTATAATTATACTGTCTCATTTAGAATTTCCTGGCTTGTGACTTTTAAAGTAATTATTATAATTATCATAAAACTAATAAAAATCAGAAACAATCATATTTTTTGTGCTATGAAACTGCACTAAGCTAAGCAAAGAAAGATTTTACAAATTCCTACAAGCACACTTTCCCTTTAAGTATTTCAGTTTCTACTTCCCATTATCTGAGTCCACCAAGGACTTGATTTTGCTTCCACCAAAGGGAAAGAAAATCTTGCCAATGACCACAGCAGCTGGTCAAATCAAAGACAGGGTCTTTGATTTTAACAACGCAAAGAAGAGTATGTGAAGAAACTTTATGTGATTTTTACAGTTTGCTAAGAAAACATGAGATCTTGATATGAAACATGCTTATATGTTCAAAATGACATAAAATCTCTAAGATACCTTGTAATTAGGATTAATTTTTAATGTATTATGTGTTTTTCTTCTCTGTAATACTTCTAACCAGTGTCTGGACACCTCTTCCCAGTTCTAGCCATCTAACAATTCACCGGCACCCTTTAGGGGAGAATGGTTTCTGCCACCTCTCAAAATCTATCTTGTAATGAGATGATTTGTCCACTGGATACGCCTTTGATCTCCTGTAATAACATGTTCCCAAAATCTTCTGCTGCAGTACTGGAATTTTTGAGGTCTATGGGGCCAATTTAATAACTATGCAAAAGCGTCATGCAACATTTAAAACTTTCAACTGGCTTTATCGTTACAGTCACTCACTGCAAATTCTTTGGAGTTAACCAAGGCTGGATTAGCCTCTGGAAAAGCTTCCTTCTAGGGCTGTAATCAACTGCATGATAATTTGGAAAGGGCTCTCATCTAATTTCTTTTAGCTGGAAGGACAACAATTTGGATGTTTTTTTTCTTTTCTAATTATGTAGTATAGACAATACTAATACAACAGTACTAATGCACATACAATGGATGCAACAGAAGAAAGAGAACTACTCTAATGAACTCAAGATACTTTTAACACTGTTTTGGTGACAGCTGCTGGAAAAATAAACAAAGTAAAAAAATGTGATAACATTAAACCTATTGGGCCTTACCTTGGAAGATTAGTGTTCCTAACTGGCAATCCAGAGACCAGCCAGATCACTACTCAGTCTCCTAGGCTGCCCCCCCACACACACTATTTGCGTACCCCAGCCACAGCCAAACATCATGATCATAGTTCATTCACCTCCTAGAAGATCAAGTCATCATCAAACTCCACAGTTCTTGTGCTAGTTGTAGACAGTATTTTGACTGTACTTGCCTCATGACACTTGAAAGACCATCTGGCTAAACAGATGTGCTAATATAATTTGCTTAGCCTGAAAAAATGAACTGGAAAAATAATAAAAAAAGAATAACGGAACACAATGGCTTGAATGGGAGTTCCCAGGAGCGCCTGGTCCAGCTTCTTCTTTTGTGCATGTCCAGATACTATGTTTGTCATTTGAGGATGAGCTTGGCAACGGATTACTTGCCTGTGGAAGTTAGCAAGAGAGAAGGAATTTCAAAACAAATGACAAAAAGAGGTGAACATATTCTCATAACAAAAAAAAAAAAAATGAATTGTAAGGCCATCTGTCATTCCTTTCTGGAGTATATCATATGTTATAAAACAAGAAACTGGCAAAATGCAATCAAGTCTTGATTCCACAGAAGGTGTCAAATCTCCCATGGATTTCAATGGGACCAGGGGATATTCAATCTGTTCATTTGTAACCTAAGGAATACTTGTGTAAAAAGGGCAGTACGGTTCTTATCAGAACTATGTATCTTATCACAGATGTGCAACATCAAACATGGAATGGATTCTCTAGATAATGTCCCCCAACAACATTCCCTTCATCATCTGTCTTAAGGTTTAAAACACGTAGGTTTATAACAACGTATGGCATTTTAAATCTTCCAGTGCCTATAGTAAGATTACTATCTGGTAATATCTGGTCTCTATTTCTTCTCTTTTTAATTTTCTTTCACTACCTAAACCTGTACTGTTTGACACCCCAATCACTTTGCCAAAAAATAAAAATAAAATAAAAGAATAAAAAAAGTGAAATTGAAATACCAGATTAGAAATACATATTTTCAAAACGCTAAAAGGAAGAAATTTCTTCCTTTTAAGAAAAATCTTTCTGTAGAACTTTCATTTAAATTCAATTAAAAGATTCCACATCCATTTCTTAAATCATTTCTCAAAAAGCTCCATTAACTGTGAATACGAAATGTTCAACTGTGCCAACTCACTTGGCTTTTTTATGCAGAAACTTGCTCATAGATTCATATTTTACATATATTTTCAGCTATAAATTAAAGTCACCCTTTGCATAAAGGACTGGGCTTGCTTTCTGATGTTGGAATGCCCTTTTTATCAGGTAAGGAGAGAACTAAATTAAAATGATGAAGCCCACTGGCTGAATGAGCACAACCAACAGCAAGCTTCTCGTTTTGCTGAAGCCACAGCATCCCTTGCCCAGGAAGACAAAGTTGCATAAATTCAAAAGCTGGCGAAGAAAAAGACAAAGATACACACATCACATCAGGCCATGCCACTCATCTAGCCAGTGCCCTAGGAAAGAAAGAGAGGAGCTGAGAAGAAAAGGTTCTCACTTTGCTTTTCTTCTAAAAGAAAAGCAAAGCACATTATGGTTAAATAAATAAATAAATAGGGGTAGATTTCAGGAGTTGGTATGTCTGACAGCCAGGATTGTGCAGGACCTTGGAGATGTCAAGGTTGCATCAGCTGACCCACTCCAGCAAGAGGGAAGGTTTTTTGCTTCTTGGGGTAGAAAACATATTTTCTCATCATATTCCATTTAGTGTGTTTAGCCAGAATTTTGTTAGCAAGAATTAGCTAACAAAATATTAGTTAACAAAACAAAAAAAGTTTCCTTGTAATTTTTTCCCCCTTGTTCTTTTGGCTCCAAGACATGCATTCTTGTCTGCACAGTAACAAACCTTCAGCTGTCCCTTGACCTAGCTATTACACCAATGTCCTGGCAGTGAAAACTGGAAGAAAATGAATTCTCTTGTCTTTTGCATCAAAATGCTTCAACCAGTGAGCTATGTTAACTCATACCACCCATGGGATTTTTACGCCATTCCAGGTTTTTCCTGTACAGAAAAGGGAAGAAGAAGAGGAAGAAGTGTTTTTGCTCACTGGTGTACTTATCAGTGACAGTAGCTATCCCATGGAAATCAGTGGTCCTCTTAGGACTGTGCACTTGCTTTTGTAACACTGTATATAGAACAGTATTTCTATGAATCTGGAAACTTAAAAATAGCCCACAGAATTCTGGCAATACGTAAAAAGCATGCGCACGAGCCCAAAATAGACGAGAGCAAAGAAAATGATTGAGATGAACAATCACATGGAAATAAAGAACACTGGGTGCATGTATAGAAAGTGGAAACAAATAACTGAAAGCAGCCCAAAGGCATGTACTACTGGCGATAATGCAGGGGTAATGTTTTCATAGGGATTAACTGTTCTCAAGCACTTTTCCCATGTGTAAAGCACAACATACTTTTTATTCAGATAGGTTGATTTGGCAGCCTCTTTATTTCTAGCAGAAATGTATTTATTGTGCCTGTGCAAGAAAAATTCCACTCTTGGATGGAGTCAGAATGAGGTTCTTTCACCTCACACTGTCAACTGCCTGCTGGATAGAGCTAAAGAGCTAATTTCCCACTGACAGCTCCCTTCTACAGGATGCCTATTAGAAATTTGTGTGCCAAATTAATCCTTTTCTAAAGCCTTTAATAAATTTGGCTACATGTTAATGTAACTTTCATACTGAATATGTTAAATTCTGCCTTTGTAAACAGATTTGCTTACTTTGTAGAAATGTAATTTTTCTTACATAAAGAGGTAACAAAGAGGTACATCACTTTAAAAGAAACTGTTTCATACGAAGACTTTTTATTTCCACCATTTTTTTTTTTTTAATTATTATTATTCAGTTTTATTGCCCAGGACCTGCTGGTGATTTTCTACATGATCAACCTAATCTTCAGAGAATGAAGATAGGGCTTCCGTACATGTTCTTTTAGAGTATGTGCTCTCTTTCATGATCTTTCATGTTCCAAGGACACCCCAGGGTAGAAGACACAAGAAGTAGAGAGCATGCTTATTCTCCCTGTTCTTGGCCGTACATTAGAATAACTCCAGAATTTATGGCTCTGTGAAAATAAAATCAGGTCCATTAAACACCATTTTCCTGCCATACAGAAAAACTCCAGGGGAAAAGAATCTTAAAAATAAATGAGCAGATACACTAAGACACCATAGGGGCTAATTTGCGGTATGGAGTTTGCAGTTCTAACACAATGCCAGCAATTTGTTGAGCTCCCTGAGTTACATAATGTATTTATCTGTAGCAAAAAAACTAATTGATAGATAAATAATTGCTTCAGTAAGCCAATATTAATACAGCATCCTTACAATTAAATAACATAACTATTTCCATTATAAAGGCCCATTTTCAGAATCATATTTCACATACCAGCATTTCTTCCAGCTCAAAAAAAAAAAAAAAAAGACATTAGATAATCTTTAAAGAGCTGGTCTAGATTTTAACTGCAGTTTTCTTTCTGACTTTTTAAGAACCACTTTATATTAGAACACAAAAAACCCTTCTCAGGTCAAGTATTATTGAAGTATTACATTTCTTAAAAAAATGCAATATTATTTAAAGAAGTCAAATATTGGGAACTCTAAGTTTCTAAAGCAATAAATGTAATGTTAAAGAGTCCCTTGTTCTGCACAAATGAGCAACAGAAGAGATGAGAAGAAAATTGTGTGCAGTACTATTACTGTGAAGCTGACGCTCAGCTGTACCTTTCTGCAGCTTTAGATGTGCACAAAACAGTAGGATTGTATTTTTCAAATACAGCTTTGGGATTTGGTCATCACTATGCAATTGTGAGCTCAGGGCAGTGAATCACCACCTAAGTGACTTGTTCTAATTAAGAAACTGGGAAAAGTTCAATGTACGCAAATAATGTTTGCACGAAGCTTACCAACCCACACGTAATGTAAGACTCATTGGGTTGAAGATGCTGGATACTAAAATGTAGAAATTGAACCCTGAGGAAAGGAGATGTGGTTTACTTCTAAATGAAGTTAGGAGTGCTAATCGAGCAGAGGGGACAGCACCTGCCCTGCCCAACTGACACCAGCATCCATGAGAGGGAAAGCAGGGAGCAGTGATTTAGTGGGATGAAGAACTGCATCCTTTCTTGCCAGGGCTAACACGTGTGTGTGGGTAGGGAGACTGAAGGGACCTGAGGATATTAGCATTTCACTGGGACAACGTCCAAAGAGCATCACCTTCCAGCTACCTGTATTTAACACCTGGCTGAGAAGCAGCTGGCTGGAGTTTATTCTAGTGAAAGCAAAACTATGCTAGGAGGGAGGTTGTCTTCCAAAATCATCTGTGGGCTTTATCTGTAGTGCCTTGCAAGGCTATCACTGCACAATATCTAGTTTTAATTGATTACATAATTATCTGCATTGACACGTACTATAAAATTAGCCATTGTAATTGCTACATTAATAAATACCAATGCAACTAAAAGTGCTTCCAGTCCAAAAAAAGGTCTAAGAAGAGAGGCAGAGATGTAGTCAACACGGACACACAAAATACTGATAACTGGAGCCTGAAAACAAATGGGGAAAAAAAGCATGAAAGCAAATTCAGCAATTGTTCCTTACTTTTAATCAGTTCTTAGGTATTTGGTATTGGCAACAAGAACAGGAATCACGTAGCCAGAACTCATGTATCTTGCAATCAGATTTTAGCTGTCCCCTGGTATGATCAGTTTGACAGGAAGGAGCAAAACAGTGAATTCCCTTCAAAGAAAGCTGTGAAGAGTCATGAGTTTGCATACAGGTGTGTAATTCCTAAGCAAGGAATAACAGTAATTCTAGGATATATCCTTCCAACCTAAAGGGGATACAAACATCTAGAAATAACTTCGTAATTCAGTATGCTTCTATTGAAAAATGTTGACAAGGTCCATATAAAATTCCAGTTAATGAGTCACAAATTTTTATTATTTTTTTTTTTTATACTCACTTTGTGGTAAACTGTAGTGATGATTTACACTTATGCCTATACTGCTGTTTCTCTGGTCTACAGGGAAATTCTATTTAAAACTGAGTACTCAGTTCTGGGCTATCAGTGCAACCAGACAGCTGAACTTCACAACTTCTCATACAGGTGTATTTCACACCAAACTCCCCTGAAAATATTTCATACATATTTCTGCAAAATGGCAACCGTATTATCTAGTCTGAATTTCCTTGTGTTGATTACTTTATCTTCCAGACCACATGTTTTTCTCATTTTGTTTTGTTTGTGCTTGAATATACAATTAAGATAGCTAGCTAATTCTCATGCCAAGTAGCGGTAAGTCATCTCAATTCAGCAATCAATAGGTTTGTCGGTGAAAAGAAACCATTCCTATGAGCTTTAATTAAACATGAGAAGATGGAAATTTACTCTCATTTAAGAGAAATAGAGTTGATATCCCAAGGTACTGGAAACATTCAGACTATGATTAGTAGAAACCTGACTGGAATCTCAACTAGTGTCTACATGATGATAAAAACTGTATTTAAGTTTGTAACTAACTGAGTTCTGTGGGTTCTCCACAGCTCAGAACCATGTTAAAACACCTCAGATTTCACTGCCTGCATAACTACAGCTACTCAGAGCAGAATGCGTTACAGTGGTAATTGTGATTTGCCATGTCAAATACCAGAAGCACATGGAGCACAATGACGTGCAATGCATGGCTGGGAGAGCTATGTTCCAGACTAATTGGGATCCTTTAATTTTTGGAGCATTCATACCCATTTACAGTGACTCACAAGAGCCCATCTGGGAAGCTTTGGAAGTACATATCATTCAGGTAATTTTCTGAAGATCTGGTGAGTTCACTGGGGTGGAGGGAGCAGAATGGGTGTGATGCTAAGGCATGGAGCCACAGACGTCATATTGGGGTCAAGGGACTCATTCAGAACTCTAAGTTCCCATTTATGCCTTACAAAACACAAAAGCTGTTTTCAGCCCCAGGTCTTGTGTGCAAGGGAGATATTGGAAGCAGACTTTGATATTAGAGAAAAACACTTCCATGTTTTAAAACAAAATACTTTACATTACTTCTATGACTTCATGTTAGTTTACTCCAGTGCTGAAATGAAATGCCCTGGTTTCAAAGGTTCCTTCAGGAAGCAGGAAGCCTATAATATCAAACAGCTTTTTATTCATTTATTTATTTTAAACAAACAAATGCTTCTAGACCAAGAAATTGACAAACTAAAGTCCCTGAAAGACCTTAGGTCACTTTGTCTCAGAAAACAAAAAGACACATTCTTACCAGTCTTCAGAACAAGTTTTAGGATGACCCAGTTTTCTAAATCAGAGCTATTGAAGGCCTAAAATATGGCCGGTCAAAGCTTAACTGTAGACTACAGACCTACAGTGTAGATCTAAAGTACATACATGATGAAAGCCTAGCCATGTATACCATACTATAATGTGCATTGTATGATACTTAGAAGTCAAAGAACCCTCTTCCCAAACCATTCTGTAGGTAGGGGAAAAAAAAACAAACAAACAAACAAAAAAAAACATAAACTTACTTCAAATAAGTAAAATGAAGAAACGAAGGGCATTATTTATATTTTGACCAATAAAAAATTACCAGAGACACAAAGGGTAACCTCAAGCAAGTAAGTGAACCATTTGTATTTTGATTGTATCTATCAATATAGAGAGTTTAAACGCTCTATTCATTTTGTTTAGATCGCAAGAGAATGAAGTATCTCTTTAAAAAGTACATTCGACATCACTAATCCCTCACTCCACTCCACAGTCCTTATGGGTTCACACTAGTTTTGTGAACAGACTTCCTCGGAATGAGAAGTAAAGCACTGAGATGGTATGGAAGGGCTAGGAGACGGGATAAAGAAGGACAAAATACTTGACTTTTATAACAGGTTGGATAAAGGTAGTGAACCACTGATCAGTCCTGAAAACTGCTCTATGGATTACTGTAATACTGTTAAAATAAATACCGTTACAAGAAATAGTAAATCTGAATGCCTTAACAGATATGGGACTTGGCTCTGACAGTGGATTTGTTGTGTTTGGACTTTTTTGAGGTCTTTCATATTATGTGTTAACAGCGGCTCCCTCCGTCATACCTTCACCACATTTTCTGTATTGCCCTTCAGGGAAATCATAACGGTATTCATTAATTCAGTGTTTTGCTACAGAAATAATTGCAGCATCCAAAATTCATTGTTTTGATTTATCTGAAGGAATCCAACACAGAGCAAAGGTAAGCTGTAATGGAACAAGGTTCCTTATAAAAATGCATGGTGTTTTTTGGAATCAGCAAGCTTCATTCAAAAAATAATAATAACTTTTTAAAAAGCAGTAAAAGTAATTTACATGATATTGTTGGAGAATTTACCCAGCCTGGCTTCTTTTACCAGGACAAGTTGGAAACTAGGGCATGAATGTACATGTGGAGATTTTAAAGCATTCCAGGTTGGATTTTCTTGCTCTGGCTGGACATACTCTTGTCAGTGTTTTGGACTTCCAGTTACTTTAGAGTACCTTCAGGAACCATATACAACCACTGCACTACAGAACTATTCAATACTTAGCAAATACTTAGCAACAACTAGAGGTTTTGTCTAAACCTTCACACGCACACACATCTGCTGACTCTAAGCCTTGGAGATGCCTTTGGACAGTTGGACTGCTTTATGGACTACTGTGACCATTACTCCTTCCTCTCATTGAGGGGGTGTCAGCATATGCGACCAAATTGTTATCAGGAAAATTCACCCCAGAAGCCTAGACACTCCACAAGCTGCTATTTGGAGCAATTAAGATTTAGTTATTTAGATTTCATCTCTCAGAATTGCCTGACTTCCTCATTTTCTAGATTTAGATTCTCCAGAGATCATCTGGAGGATATGGGCCATTATGTGCTCTGCAACAGAAGCAAAAAAAAATATATTTTAGCCTTTAAAATTACCCACTACCCAGAATGGTGCAAAAAGAAAGGGATTTGTCTTTCTTCGCCCCCGGATCTGTTTTTCTAAGTTTTTCTAAGTTCAGGACCCTTACTTATTCTCAATGCTTATCCGTGCAGATTTAGTTTATAAGTAACTGCTGCCTTTAAATGACAGCTAGTATTGTGTATGTTCTTTACACTTCATGAGAGGAGCTCTCCAGACACCAGATCCAGCTTGCAGGACTGGATTTTAATGGAGCTCACACCAGACTTCCCAGCACTCAGGATAATAAACAACTTCAAGAGCTCAGTGCAGCTCTAAGCTCTTAAATAAGGATCAGGAATGAAAACTCCCATTAGCTTCAATGAGATTAGGATTTCAATCTGAAGTGACTCCATTCTACTTTTATAAAGGCTCTTAGTATCCAGTGGTCTGATTTATGGCCATATTTTCAGAAAAGTTCACTATGCTATGTGCCAGTCCTCTTCTGAAAATTACTGTTTTCCATTCCATTTTGCAGCTTAAATGAGAATTCATGTTTATTTACTATATTTTATTCTTCAATATGCTTGTTGGTCTTTAAAGCTCTGCATACTAAAGAGAGATTTAAAAAGATGTTCAGTAAAATGACTTCCAGCCATTATTTTTCCTGGGATACGTGCAGAGAAAGAAATGCAGAAGGGCATGTTACCAGCATCCTCCCCTTCCCCGAATCATTCAAAGTCAGCTTCAAAGTTAACACTGCCTTCAGGGTTTGTTTGATTTTGTTTTTATGTGTAAGGAGCATCCTTAGCCTTTGTTTTAAAATTCATACAGCACAATCTCAGCTTCTGTTTGAAACATATAATAAGCCTCTCATGTGGTTTTCTAGTAGGCCTACATTTTGGCACAGCACCTGACTATTCATTTTTATATGGAGAAGGAGGAGGAGGAACAACGGCAAAAGCAGTTTGCATGGAAGACATCCAGGCAGCAAGACCATGCCTTTAAAAAAAAAAACAACAAAAACAACAAGAACACAATAACAAACAAACAAAAAGTTCTGTATGAAAAGCAGTTGTGATCTCTTTTGTTTTTAAAGTCATCAGAACTCAATACAGCTTTGGAGCACTAAACACATAGTTCAGCCTAAAAAGTTCTCCCCTGTGATAATGTTGGACTGCAAATACATGTGCTTTGTGCTTTTCAGCATACTTTACACTCCCTCTTTTGGCTTCTGCTATATTAATTTTCCTTTCACTGCACTTCTAGTGAAAGAGGGTTTTTTTGTTTGTTTTTTCCTCTTGTTTTTGTTTGTTTTTTTTTCCTCTTTAGGAGCATTTATTTCTAACAATTTTACTGTAATTGTCTTAAAAGTGTGGATTTTAAGTGTTTGAGAAATGCATTAAGAATCTTCACTTAGCAGACCATTCTACAACCCTCCCACAAAGCAAAACTTTCACTGATGCAAATACAGTTCCTTGTACTTCTTTCTAGCCTCTTCCTTACTTAAAAGAGTTTGTAATGCTCCTGAACCAGAGCTATTCTTTACCTGTTTGCATCTACTGCTATCTCTAATTGGTTCTAATGTAACAATAATGGTTTTACTATCCCATAGCAATTAAAAAAATCCAATAATACAGTGGTACTAGTAACTTGTTTAAGGATTTTTAGAGTCATGTTTACAAGAAAGAAATACATACAATGTTTTCTGAGTTGCACGTAAAATCAGGTGGTGCATCTGCCCTACTGTCCAGGATACTACCATATTGCCCAGGACTGTAAGCACTACAGATGCAGACTTCTGTAAAGTAGCAACAGCATGGACTAAAATCGTTGTATGAGTAGACACATATTTAGAATCTGCCTGATTTCAAATCATGCTGTAGTTCTTTAGCAACACAGGATTATTAGTATAATATACCTAAAAATTACTCCTATTACAGGAAGAACTTCAGTGGCCAAACAGTATTCATAAAGCCAGCACACCTCTTCCAGTTAAAAGACATGATCCCAGGAAAATCAGCTTTTACCAGAGGAACTCCATCTACGTTTGGGGCATCTGCAAACACAGCCGTGTTGTTCTGGAATCCCACTTCTTCAAATGCACTGAAAGCCTAAAATGCAGCTCTAACCTAACATTTTGAGGAGCAGTGTGCCATCTTTAGAAGGATCACAGAATCACAGAATCACAGAATTGTCTAGGTTGGAAGAGACCTCAAGATCATCAAGTCCAACCTCTGACCTAACACTAACAAGTCCTCCACTGAACCATATCGCTAAGTTCAACATCTAAACATCTTTTAAAGACCACCAGGGATGGTGACTCCACCACTTCCCTGGGCAGCCCATTCCAATGCCTAACAGCCCTCTCAGTAAAGAAGTTCTTCCTAATATCCAACCTAAAATATCCCTGGCGCAACTTTAGTCCGTTCTCCCTTGTCCTGTCACCAGGCACATGAGAATAGACCAACCCGTCTTGAAAATCTGGATAGAGAAGAAGAGGATGCAAACATATGCGCTTACATATCAATGGATTTCTTGAGATTCTTTTTTCTTCCTAGAGATATTAAAATGAGTGACTAGGAATCAATTCCCTTCAAGGCAGGAAATGTGAGACAGAAGCCAAAAATATGACAGACCATTTGACTGTAATTAATCAAATGGCTTTACTATATTTATTCAGTTAAATGTTATCTATAAAACCCCAAAACATAGCTAAATAATAGACGTGCAATAAAGTCACAAAGCAACTCACTTTATTTAATGCTAGCATTATACTACAATTCTCAACCTTACCCTTCCAGTTAAAGCACTATTGGTGCTTGTTTCTGTAATTAATCCAGAAAATATGCTTCTCATGTTCAGTGACCCAGTTCCAACATGTATCACAATATAGAAGCCTATTTTCCACTTAATAAACACGCATAATTCCTGTGAACATTAGTACTGATTACGCACCCTTGCACACTCTAGGGCATATTCATCTAAATCCAGTGAATTCAAAAGATCTGAAGCAAAATGTATTTGGCCCTCTAGACTGCAAGAAACCCTAAAGAATGATGGGAATATTCCAGCATGCTTTATTGGTATATTTTATTTTAATGAGAATTTTGTATACTAATTCCTTCAGCTCTCTGCCCACAATGCTAATGATGTTTTACGTAAGGTAAAAGAATTAAAGAATTTTTAGGATAGGAAAAAAAGCAATTGAACAGAACAAACAAGGATTTAGCTTAATGCTTAGAATATTCACTGTGGAGATGGAAACTGCAGGATCCAGACTGTCCCATGGACCCACTGAGCTACTTACCACTATTTCCTGCAGCAAAAGAGGTTGATTGGGGCATTGCCAGCAGACCAGAAGGACCTATCTCATCAGCAGAGCAGTTACAGAGGGTGAGTAGTACAGATTCAAGCTCCTTACAGGGACACGATAATTGATTCTGGGTTTCCTACAGCTTGATGAGTACTTAAAGCACTGTGGTAACGACAAGGTATTCACATTATCTTCCTTACTAAAGAGAGAAAGTAAAAGGACTCCAGTCACCTGATTTTGCTTTGACTCCTAATGTCCTAGATATTTCTCTGCAGGAGAGGTTTCAAGAATACCACTCCCATATGGAAACAGATGCGTATACCCTGGAGAAATGTGGAATTCAATACAAATTCCTGTCTTGATCATTACCTTGTGGCTTTGCACTGGCACATTTCTTTACAACATGCTGCTTTGATTTTTACTTTTTTTTTTTTTTTTTTTTTTTAATAGTATCCACAAATTCTCCCCACTCCCATGTTCTGTGTAGACAGTCGGGGCAGCTAATATTGTGTTTCAACATGTAGGTCTCCTTGTGGCTCTGGGACTCTAATATACAAACAAGTCTTTAGTAAATGAATTTAAAAACTGTACAAGCCCTCCAGTCATTCAGCACCATGGATTCACACGAGGCATAATAGCTCATCACAGATTCCACATCCCAAAAAGAATCTGTGCATCCAAAAATGTATGATTAAGTTTTACCAAACCTCTGAGACTGCAAGCAATATGCAGCAGTATAAAGTATATTTCCTCCTATTTACTGTTTATTTAAAAGAGTGTTCTTGATTAAATATTCTTATATGCACTTCCACTAAAAGTGCTGCAAATAATTTTACTGTAGAGTCCATATTGTACAACTGCTATTTATTTTAAGCATTGCATGATTTGTATTCCTAATGGAAATTTCAATAGCAAACGCTTCCAAGCCAAGCTAGAGTAATTCTCCCTGTTAGTCAATATAGTCTTCATCTACATCAGTAAACAGCACAGTACAATTGACGCAAATGCGTAGGGTGGAAGAGTTAGTGTTGAGGACCATCCACATCACACATGTTCTGGATGTTTTAATTCAGACCAGGTCTAGTTTGGACCCATGGAGTAAGTGCTTATTAGCTGGCATTAGAAACAGTAATACATTAGGTGTGATTCCAGGACACATCTTCCAGATAAGTTTCCTCCACAACAATGTAGTTTGTGCACTCCAAGTTTGTGCACCCCACTCTGTAATTATGCCAGTAGAGTAGTAACTAGAAACATTCAAGAAATTAACCGAAAAACAATGCTCTTGAGAAACCTAAAATGTGTTTATTCTTTAAGTTGAGGATATTTTCTATTATGTCTGAGTAAAAGAAAAGCATTCTTTGTATCTTACTAAGATGACCAACACCCTTCAACCCACATGAAAGTGTACCACACAACTCCCTTGAACAAATAAACATTATCATTTAAAGACAATGTAAATCTGAACTGAAAAACGTAGTTCTTTCTTTTCCAAGTATATTTGTTTACAGAAATCTTCTCTGATAAAATTCAGTTCAGACCAAGAACTAAAATGTCATCTCTCCCAACCGTAAGTTCATGCAGAGAAATTATTAATAAATACTAACTTCATACATTTTTACCCCACATATGCATTAAACAAACTGAAATGCTGTAAATGTAATAATCGTGATTTGGGTCTCCTTCTGGTGGCTTCTCCTGGAAAGATCAAATGTCAAATCTGGGGTTTTGTCTGCAGCCAGGGCAAGCAGAACATCCTGTGGACAAGAAGTCGCCGCCACTGACAACACTCAGACCATTAATTTCTCAGACAGCCGAGGGCCATTATTTTAGAAGCATTTCAGTGACAGAAGGAGAAGTAAAGCTCTGGATTTACTACAGCTAATCGTATTTCTCTTCTGCAAAATTAGTATTTTGCCCTGTATATAGACATTATATATAGAACAACTATAAACTGGACCAAATATACAACAGCAACATTACAGAGCAGATCTCAAAAAACATAACCACAAAAGCACAGGAGACAATCTTATTTGGTGTGCATTTCCAAAAATTTACGAGGCCATAAAACTAAAAGCCAGATACTGCGGTTCAGTAAGACTACAGAGATGTCTCCAGATTTCAGTACTTCTATACTCTTTGTTTTACATTTTGCAGTACCATTTTGTAAACTTAATCCTGAATTTACTCTCTGATACTTCCTCCATGAGTAAAGTATCTCGTGAATTATCTGCAAACACTTCAAACAGCCTTTTGAAGGGAGGAAGTCCTAACAGCTTCGAGCTATTTTCAGATGATAGCTTCCCCCACAACACATAAAGTCATTGAAAAAAAATCACTTTATTACAATTTATTACAAAAGAATCTGTGATTCTCTGTGATTCTGTAATTTGCCAAAAAGAAAATAATGATTTCAAGGAGTTAAACACTTGACATACTTTATTTGGAATATTTTGTAAAGACTATTAACTTTCCTCAGAAACACGTCAGAGAAATGATTAGGTGTCTAATCCTGTGGCTGTACACTGAGTACAATTTAAAATAGAAGCTATAAATTATCAGTCAATAACAAGCACAATACCTGAGGCAGTAAAAATTATTTCATCTGAAAATAACAGTTATTACAAAGGCAGTCTTTTTTAAGAAAAAGATTGTCGGGTAACATCTCTAGTCATAAATATTAAAACAAAAAGACAGAGGCTTACTTATATAAACTGTAGTTAGCAGTTTTTGTGACCACTCATTAGAAATTACAAGGGACTAGGTGATGATTCACAGAGTGATCTGGTTCTACACTGAAGAAATTGAGGATAGGACTGTAGTATGCATTTAAGGGAAAAGACAGATAGTCCCACTTGTCTGCAGAAATTGTCAGTGTGCTCAGTATTAACACATTTGAAAGGCTTTTTAAATTTTTATTGGGCCTCACGTATTTATGAACTGTTTCTGATCCTAGTGTTCATCATCACCATCCAGTATTCCCCCTAATTAAAATTACTTTGAAGTCTCTGACCTTTAGGCAGACACTCGATTCTGAATTAAAATATAATTATCTTTGTAACATGAATACACTTCTCATGCTGCCCCCATGCACTTCTTTTTACAGAATAAATACATACTAAATGTAAGGAAAAGACTACATTGGACATGATAAAATAATGAAGAATAAAAAGAAAATAAACTGAACAGCAGCATGCCTTTCCTTTCATATCTATCAAGGGCAAAGAAACAGTAGAGAAAAAAGAAAGGTAGTACTCAAAATCTAGAGAAGGAAATCCTTTGTACACAGTGCATAATTTATCTGCAGAGGACATACCGCCATGAAGCCTCGCTACTTTTGTTTGAAACCAAAAGAAATATAGTCTTTTATATGAGTAGGTCCAGGGTTTGTATTCCAGTGGTATTAAATACGTAAAGTATGGCTTATTGAATAGGGCTGCAACCTCTTACTGAAGGTGAAAAAGGCTCATAAATTACAGAGTGAAGAGACTGTATTTCTTTGAGTAAACCACGTATTTTTTCCTTAAACTTTTGGTACTGGTCACTGTAGCTATCAGAAGTGCTAGTTCAATGACGGCAGCACTTCCCATTTACCTCCCTGTATCCAGCATTGCTTCTCCTAATGAAGGATTCCTTAGTTTAAATGAAGGACAGCTCTTGACCATGTGTTTGCTTTGTATTACTTTGTAAACTTTTTGAAGGCCAAACAGAAGAAACTTAATAATAACTTACTTTCACGTAGAGCTGCTGAAACTCCTCAAGGTTCAGTCTTCCACTTGGACAGTCCTTTAGAAAGCCTTTGTACCACTGTTTTAGCTCGTGTTCATTGAACTCCGTGCTCTTCACCAGATCTTCCATAACTTCAGGGGCCAGCTTGCTATTTTGTTTCCCCATTCTGCCTTAAGAAGAAATAAATTAATACAATTAGCCAAGTTGCTGTGATCATTTTAAACTTGATTAGCGGCAAAGCTCGAACGCATCACTTGTTTTGCACTCACTGCTGCTTTTAGTCAAAACATAACTTTACAGATTCCCTAGTGAACAGGAACCTAAGCTATGCCTGAACGTTAGAGGCTGAAATGGTGAAAAATACATCTTTCACCCACATATCTCAAGGCCTGGAGAAAGACTGCTCATTTGCCTTTAAATTAATGTTGAAAATAAATCTCTTCTGTCTTTAATAATAGTATCATCTAAGTGAAAGATTTATTTTCTTTTGACTTTGATGGTAGGGTATTTTCCTTCCGTTGGAAAGTACTACTCCATTTCACCATAGTGCTAGTATCACGTTGAAAAGCTGCCTCTCATTTTTAGTGATTTCTGTAATTTCTGGCTTTTCTTCACACTAGGGATGAAAAAAGATGACTTCACTTCTTTTTTCTTTTTAATTTAACAAAAAATTTTCACACATTCAGGGATGCCCGCAGAATTCCTCTTTATTTTTCTCTTGAAAATCTCTCTGGTATGACACTCATGTTAGCAGCTGTTCCTCACAGGTGCAGGGTTATGGACAGAGAGGTTTATAACATAAACCACTGGATGCTCCACACACTGGTTTATCACCACTGTTAACTCCAGAGATATCCATGACATATATCTTACATATATCTTACAGACATACTAGTAAATATTACACATAAAACATACAGACACAAAATACTCATTTGTGTGTATGTACATACCGAACTTTCAGTGCTATTGACACTGGCCTTTCAATTGAGGTATCTTTTAAGAAATCCTTTCCTTTAACCTGTTCCAGTACTACTGTACTACAGTTTGTTCATGACAGGAGATGTCTTTCAGTTATTTTTTAATCAGATGACACACAGTACTTAACTTGTCCTGTACAGCACTGCAAAGAGATGAATAATTTCTTTCCTGAGCCAAGCTTGGCATTTCCATTTTTATCTTCCAGTATAGCATCTGCCTCTAATGACAGAACCACATTGAATGCATTGATTTCTAATCCATATCACCACCCATTCCTGATATTAATCTATTGCTTTTGGCATCTTCCCCTATTACTAAATTTAGTTTCTTTCTCCTCAGAAGGAGATATTTTGTTCTGTTCCAGAGAATCAATATATTTATAAAACTCCCTTTACAGGAACCATCTTTGAGCAGGCGCAAAGTTTCCCATTCCTCTTGGTTTATCCATAACCAACATAACCACCAGTGCCATGCTACCAGTGTCACCAGGTCTCATCCCGAAACACCACATGGCCACCAAAGGGGAGTCTTTGGTGACATCCCTGCCTGGTCTGTCCTCATCCCCTCCACAGCATCCCCTCCCACAGGATGGTCAGGGTTGCCGGGACATCCCTGCCAAGGCCGTTCAGTTGCACAAACACCCGTAATACTGAGAAGGGGGGTGGCTTTCTACAAAGCATTCAGCTGGTACGAAATTGAGAAATTCAGTCTTTGGACAGTGAAAAGTGCTACAACCCATCAAGGTAGAAACTCCAGTTAGAGATATCTTTGGGACCTTGGCTACTAGATGAGCAACTGAAGGTAGACCTGGTCCACAATCTTTTGGCGTGCTTCCAGCAAGCAGATGTTTTTTCCCCATACTTTGCACCTCCTTCCTCTTCCAGCCCTGCAAGATGCTTCAGCACTTTCTTGCTCCTGGCCTTGCATCTTCTCTGAACTACAGGAACCCTACTACATGGACTCACAGAGCTGCTACTTAAGGGCAGCAGACTGCTTGTGCCAAACTCGCTTTGGATATTTGCCAATCTCCCATCCACACATTTTGGTAAACTCAGCCATATTGGAGAGTTTGACCTTTCAGTTAATTACCACAGGCCTACCTGTATGTGCAGATGCCTAGAAATTAGCTGTCTTGTTAAAGGGTGGGTATGTAATTTATAGTATTTAGAACAATTGTCCCAGCCTTAGCTTTGAAGTCCCCATCCTCTTGTGTATGAGATTGACCTAATTTGACATAATCTGAATTTTAATCCCACAGAGACTAAAGTACAGTAATTCCAGTTCAGATTACTTTTAAGTGAAACAACAGATTGTTTCATTTGTTTTAATCTTTAAGGGGCCTGTTTGTTCCCCCCCCCTTTTTTTTTTCTTTTTCTCCTTTAAACTATGTGACCCCTTGCAGTCTTAAGGTGCTTTGCTTAGGATCCAGAGGACCATTAAAGATTCTCAGCAATTACGGTAACTACCTTAGGCAGATTCACAAGGCATCTTCTAGCTCTCTTAATTTAGCCAAGTGTGCTTTTACTTGACTCTTTTCACCTGGATCCTTACCTCCATTAATATTTTCTCAACAGCACTTACACATGAAGAAAAAAAAAAAAAAAAAAAAGCATTTTCGATGGGCAAAGATCAGGTGTTTTAAGATCAGGTGTTTTTCACTAGCAAATTTTCTGTTACTGTTAACGTAAAAGTAACTTTTCTGCATTTATTTTGCTAGCTTTACAGCCCTTGGACCCGGTACTAAACAGACAGACCTGTGAATCAGCACCATCTTCTGAAGTTAACTTTATTATTACTGGTAATGTGGTCATAAAACACCATAGAAAAAGAGTGGGTCTGCACATATGTAAGAATACCTGAATATAGAGCTGAACAAAAATCCATACATAAAACCTTTCCTATCATCAGATTCAAAGAAATGAGACCCAGCTTTTCTGCCTCTGTGATGCAGGTCCCTTGTTTTGGTAAGCTGCTTGCTCAAGCCACAAGTTGTTCAATAAATCCTAAACACCTTCCAGCCATCTCTAATGCTCCTCAACATTTAATATCCTCTACTAAATCAATGAAAACCATGGCTAAGATCTTAATAAACACTTTCAGAAACTGTTCCACAGAAACAACCAGTACTTGAGGAAGGTATAATTTGGGACTGGTGGGTTCTGTATTTGTATTTGCAGCTCCAGCACAGCATGGCCCATACTCTGCCTTGTTCTGTTTGAAATGAGGGACTGAACAAGCTGACCAAGCCAGTCACAATGTCTTCCTATAATTAGAGGCACCCATTCTTCCTTCTCTCTCTCTTTTTTTTTTTTTCCCCTTCAGAATTGAATTATAATCTGCAAGAAAGCTCAAGAGTCTCATATAATTATCAAATATAAACTCACACTTCTGGCTCTGGGAGATCCATCTTATTTGGGAATAAAAACTCAAATATACAGATTATCTAGTTAATCACATTCTAACATCTTCTAGAGTTTCATTGAATCTCTTATTATTATTGAAAAAGTACAATTACCCATTAGCAATGAGTAAGCCACTGCCAACACATTTAATTTTCTAAAATGAAAAACTTTTTAATTAACTTAGAATCATGGTTTCCCAAACATGTTTTTTTCCTTGTGAAAATCTATGAATATGCATTAGGAAAATACAGGAGAGAACAGCTGCACAATCACTAATTCTTCAAGAAGGGGAAAGGTCACTCTGCAAGCATTTCTTTGTTTAGAAAATTTTATTCTTTTAAACTCTAAATTTGCTTCCAACTTCCAAGCTTCCAACCATGCAATGTGACGATTCAAGCAGCGTTCTTCATCTTCTGTTGCATTTTCTGATTGGTAAAAAACAAGAAAGGAAAACAAAAAAAAGGCAACATGTTTCAACTCCAAACAAATACTGGAGACAGATTCACAATAAACAAGGAACCAGCAAAGAGGGAGGCATTTAGCACGAGTAAAGGTGTCAAGTCTATTCCCGATGAGATTACTCTAGCAGGAGAACATTTTAATATTAGCAAGGGCAACACAATGCAGATTAGAGATCAAGAAAAATACTGAAACTGCAGAGTTGTGTCACAAGCAGCAACAGCAATAAAAGCTGAGCTTAAAAAACACATACCCTTAGCTAAAATGCTGCAAGCAAACATCAGCCACGCAGAGGAACAAGCTTCCCAGCAATGTTTGGTACTTCAGCTCTCATATAGCAACACCTTAGCTGCTGTTTCTACAGTAGGAGGGTCAGTTTTAAAAGCTGGAGTTTTATTAAACAGATTCCAAAACAGAAGCCTTGCGGGCTGTGTCAGCAGCTGGCAGGAACAACACGAGGACGTACACGGCTGTGCTCTGCACCACTGCAGCTCAGGATGGGCACTGCCAGCCAGCTCGAGCAAGGGGCTGCAGCAGCTGGAAGCGCCTCTCAAAGGACTCAGAAGCATGGCTTAGCAAACTGCTTTTATATGATTTACTAGGGGCTTTGGAGACAACAGGGATTAAGTCATGTGCAGCAAGAGGATGACGGTTCCTCCAGTTTTAAAACCATACCTGGTCTTCCAGTTTTTTCCTGATAAATCTTTTGCTTTATAGGTTTCCTGCAATGCTACCGTGTGTCCCACACGAGCTTCAGGTGTTTCAAAAGCTCTCTGCTCTCCACATGGACATCATCCAAATCTCTTGGCCAACTGAAGGTGTTTTTTCCCCTGGAATATTTTACAGCTGTTCCTACACAGGTTTATCGGGTCTGTATCTCCCACTTGGCTTGCCAGTACTAAACTAGCAGTGTGGGGTCAGTCTTACAAATAGAATTTAGAATTTTATTCAAGACCTAAGCAGAAAAAAAAATAAACGTGAATAGCAAAACATGACTTACGGAAGCTCCTTTGCTGTTTAGTTATTTCAAAACATCCCCAAACTGTTGCTAACAGTTCCAGTCCCACCTGCTTCCTCTCTTTCCCCTCCTCTCCCTTTGGCCTCCTCGGCAAGTTTTCAATTTTCAAAGGGACCAAGTGCAAACAAAAATAACTGTCCATTTCTGTGGAAGAGTAAACTGAGTGCTGCTAAAGACATGACATTTGTGCTGAAAAGGACCCAAACTCCTTTGAATAGACAGCATCAGCAATGTCCAGTCATGTCTCCAAAAATCCTGTTCTGTTCCTTTTTGCTCCCTTTGCTTAAATCGAGTTGTATAAAGCTATTTTCTGTCTAAGTTGCATTAGGAAGAGTGTTGCCAGCAGTTTGAGAAGAGTGATCCTTCTCTGCTAAGCACCAGTGATAGGCACCTGGAGTGCTGGGTCCAGTGCTGGGCTTCCAGGACAAGGGAGACCTGAACATACCAGAGAGAGACCAGTGAAGGGCCGTGGAGGTGATTAGATTAGGAGAGTGGAGCATGTGTCGTACATGGAGAGGCTGAGAGTGCTGGGGATGTTCAGCCTGGAGTACAGAAGGTTTGGGGGGGGATCGTATCAGTGTGTATAAATTCCAAGTGGGAATTTAAAGTAAAGAAGACAGAGACGGGCTCTTCTCAGGGGTGCCCAGCGAGACAAGAAGCAATGGGCACAAACTGCAATTCAGGAAAATCTGTCTGGATGCATGAAAACACTTTTTTACTCTGCCACTGATCAAACACTGGTTGCCCAGAGAGGCTGTGGAGTCCCCACCCCAAGAGATATTCAATGCCCAGATGCAGACAGCCCTAAGCAACCTGCTCTCGCTGACCCTGTTTGAGAAGAGGGAAGAACCACAGATGCCCCGCAGCATCTGGGGAAACAATGAGAGGGAAATGGAGCAGTCATACCGCCTAACTTTTCATACCCACAGTAGGTACCCTCCATTGAAAGTAAAAGGTTTCATCCAAAGGATCATTTAGAGAATGACTGGGGTCACCTCCCTCCCCTCACTGACTCCAGAAGGAGTGCAGGCAGATTCACCCACGTCCCTGGGCACAGGCACCTGGTGTTAAGTGATGCTAAGCACTGGGACTGCCCCAACTTATCTCAGTGTATTTTGGCTGCTTTTGCACATGCTAGTGTTCCTGCTCCTGCTTTCCCAGTAATCCTGCTTGAGCTGAAAGCTGTAGTCAATCAACATCTCTGCAGCCACATGGGGCGTGTGCTTTAAATGAGTCCCCTTGCAAGGCACATGTTTTTTTTGCTCTTCCCTGGCTCTGGGAAACGGGAACGAGTTGTGTGGACTATGCCAGAAGCAAATGACAACATTCACTTTGCCAGCTCAGCTGTGCTGGCAGGCAGTCATTAGGTTGGAAGGAAAGCTGTGCTTCATCCCCACCCCTCTGCCCACTCCCAGCCCACAAGCTCCCACAGGAACGTGCTGACTCCTGGGGACTACATGTGAAATCCAGGCATTGAGCAGGCAAGTGTAGTGGGTGTCTTTGCAATCTTTGACATAATACAAATCTATAAACGGTACATTAAGCACCGTATAGCCTCCAACATACAGAGATATATAGGGGGAACAAAACCCAAAACAATTAAATGCTGGGGAAAGCACAGAACTATGCACATAATCGACAATAACAGAATAATTTTCTTGTTATTTTTGATCAGGCTGTTTATCAAATTTCCAGCTGTGTGCTGATAATAACTATAAGTCCTGACAACTCCCAGCATTGTTCCTTTCTCCTCGGGCTATTTCTAATACTTACAGCCTTTCCTCTGCTAATGTCAGCATGAAGGATAGAGAGAAGCAGGCTATCAAACTACAGGTGCTTCACTCCCTCAAATACACTTGTTCCACAGAAGAAGAAATCACAAAATCACAGAGTAATAGAATCATTAAGACCTCCAAGATCATCTGGTCCAATCATCCCGCTATGACCACTAAACTATGTCCCTAAGCACCACGTCCACCCTTTCCTTAAACACCCCCAGGGACAGTGACCCTACCACCTCCCTGGGCAACCTGTTCCAATGCCCGACTGCTCTTTCTGAGAAGAAATGTCTCCTAAATTCCAACCTGAACCTCCCCTGGTGCAACTTGAGGCCATTCCCTCTAGTCCTATCACCAGTTACCCGTGAGAAGATGCTGACCCCCAGCTCCCCACTGCTCAGCGCCCTCCTCCTACTCCTCTGAACCATGAACTCATGGATCCTAACGCACTGCAGCTCCACACCTGCACTTTGCCAGCAGGGAGAAAGAGCTGATACAGCCAGCAGGAGTGGAAGATGAATGCAATCCACTTCTCAATGTTACTGTTGGGGCAAAAAAGGCAGACAAGGAGCAACACTCCAGGCAGTGGCAGAGGGCCCAGACACAGCAGAAGCCCAACAGGGACAGGCTGTGCAGAGCTCTCCCCTTTATATAGTACTTAACACTATATTCTGGAATTTTCACCACATTTATACTGTTCTTTGCACCAGAAAAACAGAAAGTCCATCAGTAGAGGAAAAAAAAATCAGAATTTTTGTGTACAACCCCATACTGAAATTAGGAACAGTCGTAATTTGCTGCTGATAACAAATGATGAAATAAGGGTGAAGCAAACAGGCTAGGTTCTGATGGTATTACACTACAGTAAAATCTGGAATAAATCCAATGATTTCATATTACTCTACTGGTTTTACCAAAGATCAGATTCAGGTCTGCAATCTCTCTGCGTAAAAGAAATGGGGGAAAATAGAGAGTAATGTCATTAAGGGATGCAATTATCCAACTGAATTGAATAATAAATGGAGAGAAGAGGTTTAAGCAAAATAAAAGAGATATATTTTTAAATGTTATTTGAAATGAGATGGATATTCAATTAGATTCAAGCAATAATAATAATAACAATAATAATAAACATTTGAAAGGTAAAAGCCACACAGGAGGATGCTTTAAAGTAACGGTATGTAGGGCTTTTTTTCTTCAGGTGTCTAGGAAACAGAATTTGGATTTATTTCATTAAAAGTGTGAAAATATTGTCTTTTGTTAAGTCTGAAATAAAACCAAATGGGAATTCTCTGCATTTTCAAATCGAGGCCAATACTAGAATCACCAGTAGCTCCACTGTTGATCCACCCCTGTGGGGCACATTAGGGCTATATTCAAAGCCCAACTCTGAATACATCAGGTTGTGTATAAACTAACCCGTAGGCACGTGATCTGAAGTACATCTCAGGGTCCTAATTCTGTCCCTTCTCCTAATTTGGATTAGGAAACTGCTTACAGCATGCCATAGCCTTCTTTCCTCCTTTACTGGTGGACATAGGAAGAAATACATAAATACATAAAGCTGAGACTTATCTGTGTTGTTCAACCAGACCCAAGAGCTCAGGAGAGCTTCCAGGCTCTAGCATTTAGCTCTAGCCTTGGAGAGACAGGGGCAAAATCTCCCTTTTGCTTGTTCTTTCTCTGTCTCAAACCACAAGGAGGAGGGTATCCATATTTCTACAGAAAGTTTTGGTTCTGGACAATCTTAAAAAAATTTCTGAAGAAATTTTTTTTTACTGAGCACTTCCTTCTTCACCCTTTTGTTTGGTTTTGTTGCATGCTATAACTTATATGGTAATTCTTTTGGTCATGCCCACTTTTAATTCTCCAATATTGAGACAGAATTTGGTGACCTATTTGAGATCTCCTAGACAATTTAGTGAATATTTTCTGAAGAGAACAATATGCTTGTTAACGCTGAGTGTCAAACACTTAAATGCATCAGTTGCCATCATTTTATTTTGCTATTGGCCCAGCCTCTATCAGCTGTGGTCACTAGTACATCACAAGGAGGCGTGAATTGAGGAAGAAGTATCATTTATCAGCACTTGCATTTTTTTCTTAACAGGTCTATTCTCTCCATTTTTGTCTTCGTAAATAACAATATTAAAATGCACACAGAACATTTACTGTATCTTTTTGTAGTAATTCATATGCTAAACACCTTTCCAATAAACTTGAGTAACGGTTAGACTGATTATCCAGAATATTCCACCAGAAGAGCTTTCACTGCTCTGACAAGTTTGTTTTATGTCCTATGCCAAATAGAACTGTTTTTTGCTGATCTCACGGAGATTTTATTCTAGAATCTATCACTTCCAAAAGGCTTTCCCATGTGAGATGCCCTGAAAATCGTAACTTCCTAGACATCATTAGGAGTGGCCACTGGAACAAATTGTGTTTCAGCACTGATCATTACTTTCCAACTCTTGCATTTCAAAAGAACTGCTTATGTGATTTCTAGGTATTTCAGAGACTTACTGACAATTAGTATTCCACCTCTTCTGGGACAGTTGTTTCAAACTTCTTTTTTTTTGGGGGGGCGGGGAGGGGCAAAATTAACAACGCATGCTTGAACATTATAGTTTCCCTGAGTGAATTCCAGCCTTCTTCTGGAACCGTGGAATCACGTTTATGCAGACTGTAATTACACTTCTAATTTTGTTATGCCAAACTTGACCAGCAGTTCCTCTACCTGAAAAATAGCCTTCATGTAAATTTGTAGACCAGAGTTTATTCAAATGTTATTTTTCCTTTGGGCTTGGGGATAAGAGTTTTTAAGACTTCAGCCATTACTCATATTTACATGTAAGTACTTTCTCCATACCTGCTCCACAAACTAGCCAAATTCTCTAAACTGGAATATTTAGTAATAGGTACTCTTACTGCTCACCTTTCAGACTCATTGCAATTTGGGTTTTAACCCATCACATGTCTTTTAGGACCACATTTCTGAGTCACTGGGCTCTGCTTATGATACAAGCTTCATCCTTGATTTATATCCACATTCCTTATCGCAGCTTTTAAACAATACCACCTTACTTTCCTGCCAAGGTGGATTAATCACATTGAACATTAGTTGTTTAAAACATTAGTTGTCTTTGGTTCCTCTGCAGTCAATGGAGATGGCAAGACATCTTCACGGTGATTCACCCCATGCAGAGATAGATGTCTGAAAGAGTCAGGATGAATATATGTATGCCTATTTTAAGAGAGGATGAATCACCCTCTACAAGCATCTCTTTCTTTCTAACGGTTGTAGAGGCAGCCTTGTAAACCTGCTTAGATCTGAAACTGGATTTCTAAATGCTTCAAGTGAAGCAAGAAAGATCCCATCCCTCTCATCAACAGTGGAGAACCTAGAACCAAAATGTTATTCCTGATCTCACCAGGGGGTGCATACATTACTGAAGTTGATTGCTATTCCTCTGCATTACAACCTTTAATCAGGTGTAACTAATGCCATTACAAACACCATATGATGGTTTACCAAATACAAGCCCTCTCTTTTGTATTGTTATTTCCTCCTATCAAAACAGTGGAAAAATTAATTCTTTTCCACCCTTTCCAGGTTCCCCCAAAACAAAATGGCTGAACTGCAGAGAACATGCTGTTCAAGATGGTCTCTTTACCCTCTTGTCACTTTGTGCTTTTTCCTCAGTGTTGTTCTTATTGTCAATTAAAGTCCTGTCCTCAAAGAGTAAGAAGAATATTTATTATTAAATATAATTTCATTTGATAAAAAACTGAGCATCATAAAGCTATATAAAAATTTGGCCTTCTCCAACCCCTTTCTAATACCGAGCTCTCTCATTATCAACTGCAGCTCTGCCCAACAGTGCAAAAACTGTCTCATAGTGCTGGATGCACAGGGAGAAGCAGGTGTGGTGAGCACTGTATGGTCGTTGCAAGGAATAACTGCAGCAAAATTAGTGCCTGGGTTAGTTCCTCTCCGTTCCCAACTCACAGGAACTCTCTTGAACTCTCTTTTTCACCTTTTTCTCACTCCCGTGCCCTGTGGTGACAACTACGACCGACAAAGGGACAACAGCATAGCGTCTACGAATAGGTTTGAAATGACTGAAATAAATGGAAGCTGATACATACATATAAGTTTTAAGTCTCTTACTTCCATTGTATTCCTCCATGAGAAGGAAACATCTAAAACTCTGGAGTTAGCTTGCTTTTGCACACACATCTCTGACCACTGTGAATAAGCTGACTTCAACTGATGATTTTGACTTGTGTGCTAAACAGCTACATTACTAAAAACCACATGACTATATTATGATAGATATTAACAGAAGTGGTTAGCAGGAAAGCAGATACAGCTTTTTATTTTCCTAAAAACCTTTCAGAGTCAAAACAAAGTGTTTATAACATTGTGGCTAGTGATCCATTGGTGCAACGCTCACCCCAAATACATTATAAACCAATCGTCAGAATTATCCCTTGTGACTGCTTCAGATGGAGCATGATTAAATGCAGAGGAAATACATTACTGAGATGATGAATCATAATTCTGCAGAATGAAATCAATGGCTTTACACTTTTGAGTTGGACACTGAGGGGCAGTCAGAAATGTTACTCATAGAAACAAGTGAGCAAATGAATCACATAAACAACTTGAACAGGAAAAAATATACTTCAAACCTGACCCTCAGTAACACTGACTATAAAAGAATCACGGAAGAAAACCTGAAAATGTTTTCTTCAGAAATAATTTTCATACAAGAAGTTCTTCATTGCTCTAGTGTGAAACGTAAAGTTTTTTTTTTCCTTGCATTTGATTTTTACAGTTTGGAACATAATAGTGTAATTTATAGGTGTTTGACAGCTTATTTGAGACATTTTTCACTGTAATACTAAGAAGGCAGGTTGGTAACCATCTCATAGCAAAAAGAGGATTAAGTCATACTTTAGAGAGTATTGATTGGAATGACCTAAACCACACTGAACTGGATTCAGCTGCCCAGACAGAGTAGTATGACTGTTGGTATCTGCTAGCTCCTTGTGACGTCTCAAGACACATTTTAGATGGCACCAGACCCCTATGATTAGCAGCTGAATCAGTTGAATGAGATCTTGCCCACTTACTTTAGACATCTACAAGTGCCCTGCTCTGTTTTGTCAAGAGAAAAATCTTCACAGAAAAAACACCTAAATTTGTTAAACAAGATTTATCAACAGGCTCACCCTCTGGAGACCTTCAACAATGCCTGCCTCCCCTGAATCTGTGCTTATGCTAGTAGGACGGCTTTGTTATATGCACCTGAAGGTGAGATGGAAAATAAGGTGTTCCTGGTCTAGCTGAATGAGCTGACATTTGCCTGCTATGCCATGTTAACCAAGAAGCTGTCAGCCGTCCCATTCACTCCCACTAGCATGTGTGCAAGCAGCTGAGAGTGCGTGGTCAGCCGTCATGTCAGCTGTGCCAGAGGGAGAGCTGCTAAGCACAGGGACCCCTGTTGTTTGTGCCTGTCCTTGCTAGTTTATAGCATAACATACAAGGGGTTCAAATCATACTTGAGATCTCCAAGTCATTTTTTAGCTTTGGCTAGTATCTTTGATGGACATGGGAGCAAAAAGGTCAAGGCTGGGAAAGCATGAAGCTGAACTAGGACCTCTAGGATTGAATTTAAAAGTGTTCATTCTGTGTGATTTTAAAAAGTGAAACTTTTTAAACTTTCTGTGTGATTTTTAAAGTGAAACTTTATGAGTTTCACTTGCCAGAGCTGTCAATCCAATTTGTGTTATAAAGCACACAATTGATTCAAAATGTAAAAATGGCTATAATGAAGATTAAGAAAATAAGTTCTTTGGCATGGAGAATCTATGCTATGTGGGCAAATCCAGAATCAAAAAGTAATAATGCACATAATCATTACCATCACCTAGTATTTCCTCATTAATCAGCGCATGCTATTTGAAATCAGACTGACAGATAATATAGATGAGTCTCACAAGCCCTTCCTCCTGTAAAAATATAAGTATTTTTACAGATGACAAAGGTCTTAGCAAGGTTATATATTTAGGGGGAAAAAAAAAGGAAAGAAAAGAATGCATTCTGACATTAATATTGATAGAAACTGCGAAATGAGCAAGAAGGACAAAGCAAAAGTAAAGCTGTCTCTCTCTGAGGAAACTCTGTGTCCCTGATACAGGAACCTCATTATTATTTCATGACCTTAATGGCAAGGCTCTAAGCCTCGTGTATGCCCTTCATAACATAAAATTCATTACAAATACAAAACAGATCTGGGATATGCAACAATTGAAAGTTGTTAGCTATTTCTTCTAGTTTGGGTTTCTTTTATATAGTACAATAGTTACAAAAGACAGCAACGTAAAAAAACTGTAACTTTTCAGAAGTCCTAAGTATGAATCACAGCATATGGTCTTTCTGTTAAAAGATAAGCCAGAGGGTGGTAGGGAAAGAGAAAAAGCCTCTCATGCTAAAGGACTGCATAATTTTGTAATTTCATACATTAAAAATAATTGGAACAATTTCTTCCAACTGTTTTAAATGAGAGCTCTACTGGAATAAATTTTTATAACTGTTTTTTGCAGCTGTGCTAATAAAACACTGATATACTTGCCCAGCTGAATCCATGTGTGCGCACACATGCTTTTTTTGGTGAGAAATTAGAGAAAGACAAAAATAAGTGAGAGACAAAATCTAAATTTCACTAGTATTCATCATGGCCAAATATAATATTTTGCTGAGGAAGAAGGAGGAAATGAAAGAGACCACATGACGTATTTGTAGCCCTGCCACATCCAGAAGAACTTCCGTGCCTCATCCTCCAAAAGACAACACACAAGGTAGAGATTTTTTATTTTTTTATTTTTTTTACTTGAAACCCGCTTGCTTTTCATATTACATTGTAAGTGCTGTTTTTCTAGGACACAGTTCAGGAATTACCTTTCTGGAGATGACAGAAAAAGATGAGCAAAAAAGCACCAGCAACAACATTTTTGATCTAGACATCCATGTATGCAGAACTCCTTCAGCAAAGCACTCTGACAACAGGTAGTAGCAATATATTGAACAAAAGAAAAAGAAGCAATCGTGGTGCAGATAAAAATATGAATGAAAACAAGCGAAAGCTATATAAATATTGAAATTATGGCATTATGAAATTCACAAATAATACTGTCTGAACTCCTTGCATTTATTATCTGCCAGGACAAGAGAAACTGATAGACTGCTACATACTGACAAGCTGATTCAGAAATCCCTTCAATGGCCTCTAAATCTAAATATACTAAATCTAAAACACCAGCCTGCAGTTCCATTAAATGGCCTAGGAAAATAAAATTTTGTTCTGATTCACCACCTACCTCAACAGATAAAGGCCACCTGGGAAAACTACTTTAGAAGACCCAGCAAGAAAAAGACAATAATATTGGCTATGAGCCCCGAAAGGCATGACATATAGCTCTAATTCTCAAGGGGCAGGATGTTTGCTCCTAATAGGCTGTCATTAGATTGTCCATGGGAATAGTTGAGGCCCACAGAACAAAGGTGATGGCCAGAAAAGAAAAAAAATTAAAATAACATAACATAACATAGACAATTCTGTTTTAAAGAGAGTTGCACTTGCTGAGACAACTTTGAGGGTCTTGCTGAAGCCAACAAGGGAGTCTTTCCCCAAGCCAAAGGGGAATTGTTGGAGGCAACAGGCAAGGAGGAAGAGTTAAGGTAGCATTCACATGGCTCTGCCTCTCACAGTAACTGCTCCCAGGTGACAGGAACCAGCAGCGGCTGAAATCCTTTACTCCCAGCTGTGACACTAAGCAGCTGAAACCACACTGACAGCTACCTTGGACTATTTCGGTCTGTACAATTTGGGAAGCTAGAAATATCAAACACTGCCCTCCTTGGCATTACCTCATGATTACTCCACTCATCGCTAGAGAATGTGGAAGCAAAAAGGTTTATGATAAAATATGACTGTTGCTCTCTCTAATGACTCCAGAGGCTGGGAGTGATTTTGATGATGACATAATCTATTTTGTATTTATTATGCTTCTGCAGTAGGGTGCACAAACTGCTGGTAAGAAAGAACAAAAATATCTTGGATGACAAATACAAAAACATCCTTTCTTTATAGTCAATGCCATCTTCACCATTTTACCCACAGCTTTTTTAACTTCCAAAGTGTCCTATACAACTTTACAATATGAATATAACACCTACACTGGGATCCAACGCACCTAGCTTTAACATCCTCTGATTTTAGTGTCTACACAACAATCGTCACTCAGGCCAACAGAGACACAGTCATCTCCAGATAGCGATTCAGCAAGTTGATCTAAGACATTTCTCCTAGGATGGGATGAGTCATACTTTGGAGGTGCTGTTCTCTCTCTGTTGACTCTCCAGACTATCATGTCTAATAATCACTGATTAAATTAGCTTTCCTGAATTTGTCTGATCCCTTTTTGACCACATTTATATCCTGGTCTCCACAACATCCTGTGGAAATCAGTTTCATAACTTAATTAAATGTTATACAATAATTTCATTGGTGACCCTATTTCTTGTACTGTGAGAAACAGTGACTATTTCTTAATCGCCTGCTTCTCATCGGTCATGACACAGCCAGACTCTGCCTAGCTAAGGAAATTTGACTCCTTTTTCCATACGTTTTACGATTTTACCAACTCGTACAAGTGGCTATAATTACATAAAGGATGCTCCGCATGCTCAAGCAGTGACATACTTTTTCCACTTCAGTCTTAGTATTTCCTAGCCATTTTAATTGCTATTTTTATTGAACTGGCATTTTCAGAAACCTATCCTCAGGAATACCCAGCTTCTCTCCAGATTTCTATTAACTTATCTCCAGTCCATTAATATATTTTATCCCACATACATTACCTTCCTCTTATCGCCAACAAATTCTCCTACTGTTTTATCTTCCCAATATTCAGTAGCACATACTCATGCTGTGGCACTTAATAGTTGCATTTAAATTTGACTGTCATGGGTAATTTCAAATCATAAGTAAACTTTTCCACTTTACTAGTCAACTCCACAAACCATTTATGAACACTTCATTTTTTTTCCATCTTTCCATAATTTGTAAAAATGTGTGATAACTATTCTTTTGCCTACTACCTTTTAACTTATTATGAGTACACGAACATTAAAAGTGACTTTAAAACTTTACAACTAGATATAAAATGGCTTTAACATGTTCCTGTCATTAAAGTCTAAAAGCGTTTTCATAGATTCATGCATTTTAACAACTTGGGAAGGAGTATTGTAATTACTTAGGAAGGAAATAGTAGAGTTTCACATATAAATTCACAGCTCATCTCCAATCTTTGTCATTGGAGTACAGTTTTTAGATAGGCACCTGGTTTTGACTGAAAGCTTTAAAACGACAGATAATCTATCATATCTGTAGTTGTATCATGCCCTGCTTATGCTAAATGCTGTATGGGTAGAGCTGTTAACTCTCTCAAGCATGACAATACAGGAGAAAAGTTAAAGGAAATGAAGAACACAGCTTAGAAATAAGGTAAAAATTTCAAAAAAAAAAAAAAAAAAAAAAAAAAAAAAAAAAAAAAGCAGAAGCTAGTAAATCAAATCAGAGGGTGCAATATAAAATACTGTTGGCTGCCAGAAGGCAAAGAGTTGTCTGAGCTGGTTATAGTTGTAGCACTTTTTTTTTTTCTTTTTTCTTTTTTGTAAATAAATCCAAAAAAAATCAGTATAAAGAGAACCTATTACAGCATCCCCTCTGGAACTGAGAAGACTCCATATGATGGGCTTTTGGTAGTAATATTTTTCAATCTCCAAGAAAAAAAAAAAAAAAAAAAAAAAAAAAAAAAAAAAAAAAGATATTCAGGAAATCTGCCTGCTTTTTTCATGGTGGAAAAAATCCCTTCAACTTTCCTGACCAGAGCAGGCCTGTTACTTAGGCCAAGCAAAGGGGGAGGCAAGCAAGTGTATGTCAAGACATAGTTTCAGGGAAAAGGATCCAGTATGTCTTTTTTTATTTACACCAAACTCTGCATTATATTCTGTGGGAAAATGTGTGTATCTTGGAATGGAAAACATAGACTTCAAGGCAAGTGTTATAGGAAGCCAGACTTCCAGAGACATGTAAGCGCTTCCATGGGCCTGGACTACTTGCTATTGCAGAGACTGTTATCTAATTGCCTTGGTTCCTTTATATTCAAGCAAGTCAAGGTGAGGTTCAGGATAAATGTACCTACCGGCTCTCCAGCAGCTTGAGTGCTCTTATGAAATCTCACCAAGTACCTAAATAGCTATGCAAATCTGATCTGAAGTATTTAGTTGCTGCATCTCCTGCTCAAAATGCAACTTAAACTCTATCACCTCTACTTTCTAAGAAAATGACACCAGCATACAGAGCAGGACAGGCACTGAACTTCACCATGATAAACTTTACACCCATTCCTTGCTTCATGTGGTACCAGTTCTCAGCAATTTGAAAGTTCCAATTTCTTCCACACTCGTCACTGTGAAACATTGGGATTGGCATTTAATGCTTCCTAAAAATAGCCGGGCACATGAATAATCATATGTCGCATTAACGATGTCCTGGGGAGCTGAGCGGGCCAAGCTGGGAGCGCACATTGACAGACTGGGATGAGGAACGTGCCTGCACGGCTCAGCGCAAGTCCTGGCTGTAATGTTGCTGAGTAACACCTACACTTACACAGATGTATATCTATATAGATGCAAGAAATATAGGCTAAGCTGGTTTTATTATGCAGACATGCTTAACACTAAGTGTCCGTGCAGCATTACTCTGGCTCTGTTGTAAGGCAGGTTAGGTAACAGCAAGCTGTGAATCTCAGCCCCAGGTTGTCCCTCTTCTGCCTCTTCGCCCGGTCTTTTTCCTGTGCTCTTGGCTTCCTCCTGTCCTGCCAGCACTCTTGCCAAGCCAGACCCAGTAAGTCTGCACCAGCTCATCCCGACTCCTTCTCCCAGCTTCTTTCCCTCCCTCCCTCCTACCTGGCTCTCATTCCCTACTCGGTTCCAATTCTCATCGCCCCTGCTGTTTCATCTGCACTTTTTCTTTTCCTTTGCTGGCTTTTCATCAGCAAAAGCAGCAAGAGCAGCTATGTTCATAGCATGCAAGGTGTATGCGTTAGAAAAAAGAAAAAAAAAAAAAAGTAGGCTTGCTTACGCTGTAGGAAAATCATCTGGCCAACGTCTTATTGACATTTAAACTGTCTTGGCGTCTTCAGGCACAAAGATAACGCAGGCACCCCGGTGAGCTGAGAGGGAGGGATGGATGCCCGGGCTGCCAGAAGGGCTCCGTCAGCATCTCACAGAGGCAGCAGCCCCACGGGAGGGATGGGGCAGGCCTCAGCGTGCTTAACTGATGCTGCACGCTATACAGCATTTGAGAGCATTTCTGTTAAAAAATCAGGCTGTAAAGCTAAGTGAATTATGCAGCTTATAATTATGTTGGGTAAAGCTTAAACAACCCAAGGCAGCCAGCCGAGAAACGCTGTGGTTTGCAGGCATGAGGTGCAGTTGCAGGGAGGAAGGCAAGACTGCTGCATGCCTCCTCACATGCGGGCAAACGTGTGGAGTTTGTGCACCCGTGTGTACTCCTCTGGCCACCCGAATCACCATGGGCTGGTCAGAGGAGAAAATGCTCCCAGGGAGGATGACTGGTGGACTGGAGGAGCAGAAGCAGCTGCGTTCATTGACAGAGCTGGCAAGTGAGACACAGCACAATGCCTTTGGGTGCTAAAAGGCTGGGTGAACGTGATCACCTATAAAGTGGGACAGGAGGAAAAACCACAGGAGAAGTCCATATACCTGCAGTAAGAAACAATTATGATGTCCTACAGTAGAAAACAAGGATTAAAAGTAGCAGAGAGAAAGGTTTAAATTTTATTTTCTATTCTATTTATTTTCTATTTCCTTATTCCATATTCCTCCTTCTCTCCTTACCCCTAACAAAGCAGTGTCGAGTAAACTGACTTGTTTGTCACTTGTAAGTGGAGAAGCAGAGACCCCTGCCTACCCTTCCTCTCACCTATGTTTCTCTCCTCACCTAGGTTTCTCAGTTCAAGCAGAGGTTTGAACTGTTCTCCCCCCAACAAAAGCAGAAACAAAGCTGATTGTCAAAGCTGCCAGTTTGCCCTTACAACAGGATAAAACAGAAATGGAAAAGGTGGTGGGGTCAGAGATGTCACTTCCATTAAAAAAAAAAAAAAAGGCAGAAAATCTAGAAAAAGGCTTTTTAAGGTTAAGAAGAACAACCAATTTTTTGTCTGCTCTGCTTGCCATATAGATTGGTTGCCAAAAAAAAAAAAAAAAGGAAAAAACTCTTGACTCCAACAGGCATGGGAAAGCCCTGAGGAGCTGCAATCCTCCAAACAACCAAGCAATTGCTGTTTTGAAGTTTCCATCAAATTAGTTCCTGCCACCAAGGAAAGCCACTCGACACTCTGCTCATTCTTCGCTGATGTCATACTTCCACCCTGTTCCAGTATCGCTGCTCCAAACTTGTTTAGAAACATTTTTTTCTCTTAACTTGAAAAGAGCTTGGTTGATTTATGACTCCCAGAATCTGGCCAGAATCCAGAAGGACATCAAGCTGCCTGTCTGTACCATAGTCTGCTCCCTCAAGAAACCAAATGAAAATAGTTTCTATTATTAATGACGACAGTTAATAGCAAAAAATTGGTTACAATTTTCAAAACTTTTATGTAACAAGAGACAACAGAAAACTGAGCAATCATTCTATTAATGCCAAATAATTTGAAATGATTGCAACAAAAACCAAGGAAACCTTTTCTCTAGCAAACTATCCACAAACCATGCACAGAATAGTGAATGTGGCAGGGAACTTGATTAATCCCCGTTGTTTCTACCTGGGTGGTAGCCATTAGAAGTTGGATATCTAATCTAAACTAGTCATCAAGGCTCCAGTGTGCAATGGAGAGAAACAGGCACCCAATTCACCAAGAGGTAATTTATTGCATGCTAGAAGTATATATACAAGATAAGTGGGATTAATTGCTTTCTGGGGATGCTTATTCTCATTTGACTAGCAGGAATGACCATGTGATTAGTTTACACTATACATCTAACTTTTAGACAACTAAATTGGCATGAAACAAAGTCTACCCCTGGAGCTCAGACTGCGCTGGCTCTCCCAGTCTGGGGCCAACTGCAGAGCCTATAAGCGAATTTTGCTCTGGTCTTCATGACCTAAGTCTAGGCACTGGCTAGTGAAACCCAGTGAAGAGGCATTGGATCTCTGCTGAAACCATGGGGATAAAATACCAGCTCAATGTTAGAGCAGCCTCTGTATAGGTTCTGCCCAAGATATTGTCCTTCTGACAATACCGCCAATTACCCACCTGTCTCAAACAGCTCATTTTGGGGCTCAGATTTACTAACAAAAATCACACCAAAGCAAGATCTGCTTTATGTCCTCTACAATCTCGATCTAGAAGCCATTATCATACATTTATTTAGTTGATAAGCTTCCCTCAGATCGAAAGTGGGGACTATATTAATTCAATTACTTTTTAAAGCTTAATTTAGCTTTTTTTTTCAAGTAATTTTAAAGCTATTTTGAGTAGTTTTGACAGATTAGTATCACTGACTTTCTGATAGTTCCATGGGGAACACAGCTTAGTACCCACTGCCTCTCTCTCATCCATGGTACTTCATGTGTATGAAAAAACACAAGCATTTATATAATATTATATTTCTAGAATTCTACAAACTCTTTATTTATGAATGTATTGATAAATGGTAATTTTAGAAAATAGCATCTATATGGTGTTACATAAAGAATTATTTGTAACATTTCCACTGCAACTACAATACTTAGTTTTAAGCCGATAGAAATAAGCAGACATCCCATGAAGTCCTGCCTCTCCAAACACTACAGGAAATTTTGACATTTTAAGAGGATGAGTTACTAGACATCTAAACACAGTGTATTTTAATTACCTAAGCTAAATGTACCGAAGCAAATCCAGTCATACCCAAGGGTCCTAGTTCAGCCACCATATCTCTCTTTACTTCAAGTATCTTTGATATATTTCTCTAGATTTTTGCTTTTCTTAAAGAATTGCCTTCTGAAAATAGAAACAACATGCAATCACTGCTAACCTCAGCCTTAGTTAAGGTTCTTTCATTTGCTTTCAACTATGACATATGCTCACTTTGTCCTTGCTTTGCTCTGTAAAGCAGTTTATAAAACTTGAAAAAAAGGCCTGCTTTGTATTGTATGGAAAATAACTGTGCTGTAAGGAACAATACCAAGGCTGAAATGCCTAAAATTAGACCTGTAAGCTTTGCTTTCATTGGCAGCAATGTGTGTGCACAGCGATGCGTATTGTCCGGATCCTACATTCTCTCTTCTGTTCTTGTGAAATACATTACTGAAGTTTAAAATTAGCAAACCTCTCTGATTCAATGGCTATACCGACCTTGGCGATGGGTTATTTTGACCACGTTCACCTTTAGGCTTTAATACTAAATGAGAAGATCAGCTTATTTTCAAAAGCAGAGACAAAGAAGAAGCATTTGCATAACAAAAAGCTGAACAACTCTGCAATGGTGCCTGGAATAGTCCTGTCATTTCCAGGTTGCTTTTCTTTTCCTCCTCCTAAGAAAAATCAAACACAAATCTAAAAGTTGTGTTTTTCTATCCTGAAAGCAAGCTAGTGAGAAGACAGAAAGCAGCTGGCACTGGGCAACATGGGACCAACAGGAACAATTTAGTCGTAACAGGTTAGCATCTACATTATACCCATTCTTTCCTCAGCTACATCAATTCAATTCCCACTGTACCCAACAGAGAGAATAAATAAGAGCAAATGTATCCAAAAGGTCAAACTTCATGGATTTTCAAATGAAGAAAGTCACACAGAGGCTCAAGAGAAACTGATGCTAGCTACTGCCTTAAAGATAACTCAAAGTGTTGTTAGCGTAGTGTTTATTTTGAGTGTCTCCTCCTGGAATTTCAGGGTAAAATATGAGATTGGCAGTGAGCCTCAAGAGGGTACAGCCAGAGCAACCCAATTTCAACAGACTATCAAGCTGAACTGTTGGGAGTCATTTCACGAGTTTATGGTTATCGTTCTCTCTGAAGCGCAGTGTTATTAATATTTGTAGAACACCAATATATAAAGAGCAAGATCACCTCCACCACCTAGACAAAGGCAGCATGGAGCACGTTTCAGACAAATACCTGAGATTACATGCCCAACAAGTGTTATACCCGAGTTAGGATATTACATACAGATGTAGGTAAAGCAACAGTTATTTATCCATCAAAAAACACCACTGTGGGTCCCCAGTGCATCAATAGCACTGCAATAATGGCCTTGGGCACTGAATCAAGCAGTGACTTTCTGTCAGAAAAAAGTGAATTTAATTCTAGCTTTATTCAGTGAGCAAGAAGCCAAATAGGCTTTTTTTTTTTTTTTTTTTTTTGGAGTTAGGACCAGTGGAAGTCTAGACAAAGCTAGTCCTGAACTGCATTCAGCTTTTCCCACTGGAAAATCTGTAGCCATAAAAAGTAATGTTTTCAAAGTCAGACAAAGAGCAGCCTGAGAACACTATTTATTTCATCACACTGATTCTGTCAGTATTTCCTAATGTTTCCTACACCCTGGAAACTGCGTAGGCTGTCCTTCAAGCTCCACGTACCCAAGCAGTGAGCTCCACGGGTCACATAGTGGCATTTCACACAACGTTCAGCTTTTGGAAAAAGATTTCAGGCTGGTTGCGTCACTGAGACAAAAAGGAGGTATTAACCACCAACCACCTCAGGAACAGGCTGTTACAACATGAAAACCCTGAGAAAGGTAAATACACCTTTCTCAGGCCCAGGAAGGTTTGTCCTAGTTCCAGCCTCAGGATGAGGTAATTTCTTCCTGGGACAGCCTTTCATTTGTGACTGATTAAGCCAGGTAATTACCTCCCGGATTTTGTGGGTAGGAACACCGTGTGCAAGAAGTCCATTTACGAAGCCATGGTTTCACTCTCACGCTTAGCTCCCTATTCTTCCATACAGAGAGCTCTCCTAAGCTCTCACTGCTTTGATAACTGCAGTCTTTCAAGTTCCTGTAATTCTTCCAAATTCTTCTAATGATTCAATCACTATGGGCATGCCTACACCTGAATATTAGTTCAGACTAAAATAGGTAGTGGATGTGAACTACAAAAGCTATTCTAGAGAAATTCAAGGTAATAACACTCATAACCCTTTCCTGTTCTTCAGAAAAGCATCTTGTTAACATAGACATTTTTCTAGAGAACAACAATTTTCTGGACTAAGTATACATGGAATTACTTCTGAATAGCTTTACCCAAAGAACATCAGAAGCAGGAGAGTTCCTCTTTGTTATTTACTTTGCTACAGAAACATGACCTCTTATTTTACATAGGAGGCATAACATCCATGGATCTATGTATTTGCAGAAATTATATTTTATTTGTTACTGATTTTAATAGATAATCAAGAGCAGAATTGATTCTACTGAGAGGTTTTATCAGGAGTGTATTGGAAGGAGAAAAACAGCATAAAAATACTCAAAAAGTCTGAAGATTCTTCAGTGTGCTGTAGAATCTTTTTAAAAATATTTAAATTAAATTTAATTAAATTAAACCTGTTTAAAAATATTCTCCACAGATCCCCATACAAGCTATGCACTCTGGTGTTGAAGACTTTCTAACTTTATATAGCCTTTATATAGTATTATACTGTATAGTTTGTGGACAGAGGGAGTAAGTAGAGCGTAGCTTTGCATATTTTTTCATGAATGACATAGAGAAAAGTGAAAAAGTCAGGCTCTTCTGCAGCCAGCTGACAGGGCGGAGGAAATGGAATGGTATCCTGTGTCACTGTGTGAAACAGCCGAATAAGAAACTTTTCCACAAAGCTTCATACAGACCTTTGGGAAACAGGAGGTTAAACTTGTGACCTGGGCACAGCTGATGAGGGACATGCATTTCTTAGGAAAAACTGGGTTGTCATGTCAGCAGTCCGTGGTGTCTCCAGGTCTTGGTTCACTGAGTGTCAGCGGGGTAGGCCCCAGGTGCCTCTATGCCATGGGCACTGAGGTGAGCTCTGCAGCAGGCCATGCCCACACTGCCTGCAGGTATAGGACCCTCATAGCAAACTCCAGCCTGCAGTACATGCCAACCAAGGAAGGACTTGCTTCCCACCACAGCATTTTGCACGAGCTAATAAATATGCAGTACAGACACTCAGGAGATTATACACTCTGAGAAAACTTTAGACAGGTCGAGTAAGCTCCATGCTAGTGAATATATTTCAAACATAATCTTCTTTCTGAACCACTATTTCATCTGCTTGCTGCAGATGAAAGGGCTGCTTGCTGCTTTCCACCAGGCATATTCTACTTTTCCTCTACTTGAGGCTTGATTTTATTTTGGACAAGTAGAAGGGAGATTCGGGGAAAACCTTGCAGGAATGGCACAGTGCAGGGAGCTTCCTTGCTGGTTGTTGATGCTTGCTGCCCGCAGGAGAGGCAGGATAGACACCGTTTCTGCCCTGCTCGTTCATCTGTCCCCTGGGAACAAGCTTGACTGCAGGTACACATTAGTGCACATGTTGTTGAAGTGCCTCAGGCAGAAAAATAAGCAAAGAATCAAGTGACCGAGCCCCTTCAGCTAGCCATGGGATGTTCCTGCAAAAGTAAAGATCCACCACAGCTAAAACATGCCTTTAAAAACGTTATTCAGAGCTCTAAAAAGTCCTATTGAATGGCCTGGAGCTACAGAATAAAACTGGCAAGCTCTTTTGCTGAAGAACAACCAGACTGTGGAGTTCCACTTTCAGAACACACAACTAAGCTGAAAAGTTTGTTGTACAAGCTCCAGATTCTTGTTAAGCCCAAAAAATGAGATAACCAACTCTTACACACAACGGATTTTCATCTCTCTTCTTCCATAATGTGGAGCTGGCTGACAGCACTTAATAACAACTTAATGGAGTCTGATGGAGTTGAATTGGCCTATAGCCAGTGCAATTGGTGCTCAAATGACTTCACTTTCCAACATTTTGCCGTAATAATAATAGATGGGCAGTGATGATCACTAGCGTGGTGGGCCAAAGAAATATAGATTTTTCAAAGGAATAACAAGGAACACACAACGTCTGGGCCCTTCCACATAAAAACATGTACCTTCCCTTTTCTTCTGCTCTAATATTTAAAAAAATCTATTTTTACCTCAGTCTTGGTCTCAGTCTTGACAGTGTCATACCCATTCCCCTCAGAAACAAGCAAGCACAGATAACAGCTTTTTCTGCCAACTCTTATTGTAGTGACAAATCTCAGGCACAACCCACAGATTATCAGGATGTAACTGGTTATGCAGGTTTATTGCACTCTTCTGAGAAATTTTCGTGTTCCAGTTTATTCACTGAACTGATCTCTAGGTAATGCTTCACATGCTGAAGGAGAAAAGCCACAAAGCCTGTCTAAAGGGGAATTCAACTTTAAGTTACAGAAGAGGTCTACCATTTTATAGTCTTCCATAAAGCACACAACTGAGAAAAGGTCAGTTGCTGGCTTCTTTATAAAACTGAATGTACAAATCCGTATGAGAAACTGATCTGGGACATCATTTTTTCACAGTAGTTTAACAAGCATGTGTGCATGAGAAACTCACATATGTAATGGAGTGCTGATAACTGCATTTTATTATCCAAAAAATGAAGAAGAAAAAATGTGTCAAGGACTACGGCTAAACTGATAATTAAAACCGATACAATAATTGTATGTAAATGTAATAAAGTGATGTAATTAATTCAATGTAATTAAAACTCAGAGATAAGAGAGACATGCGTCTCCTCACTATCTACTTCAAGAGCCCAATCTTTGCTCTCTAATCCATGTCCTCCACAGCTCCAGCCCAAGTGGATCATTATTATCACGCCACCACTCGACAGATCTCAGCAGCAAAAGCACAGGAACCTAGGTAAAAATGTGAATACCTGCTGATTTCCACTTTATACATATTTCAAAATTAGACTAGTGATAGCCTAGTAATTATTTTATACCTTAAGTTCAAATTAACACTTTTAGTTCATTATTAACTTTAGTTTGTTATTGCTTTCATCATTTCATGAACTACACTCAGGCACTTCAGAAACTACTTGCTTCTGTAAGAATTTACAAGGGTAGCCAATATTTCTGAACCATCCTGTCTAGCTTCACGATGAGAACATCAGAGAGCCAAGAGGAAGGACAAGTCTCAGAAGCAGGTTACAGGCAGACAACAGCTCTGTATTTGTCCCATTACTTCATGGGAAGATAATTACATAGGGATTTTAATCTGACATAACCCACTTCTGCTGCCAAAAAGGGTTATATCCTCCAAAGAAAATCTCTGCCATTTTTGGAAACAGCTCCTTGCCCAACGTCTTAAGTATACCAAGGATTTGCATGGTGGGACAGGCCAGTGCAACAACAAAAGTGCAATGGGACCCTGCTGTCATTCAAATTTCCATGTCCACATTCTCATTCTTTTTAAATGCCAAACCTGCCACCAGCAGCTCTTGTATGACTTGTCTCGCTGCCAGATGCAGAAGACAGTCAGTAGTATGGGAGTTACACCTGAATTGCAAGGGCAACCCTTCTGAGGAAGGGATTGGCCTTTATTATGTCCAGGAAAAACTTGTAGATTCAGCAGATGATTTATACAAATGCCAAACATTTTTCACTGTGACACGTAACAACTAGAAATAGGGGTTTTGAGTGTTTTTTTTCTTTCCCTACCACTTTCAAATTAGCAGCACAAACTGAGTTCCTCCCACAAGAGGAACTGCATTATAGCACCATAATCAAGCAGATAGGTAAAACACAGCCTGCTATTTGCTATGATTTTCAGGGTCTTGGATACCATCCTCTGCTCTGCCATTATTTTGCTAAAAGCTCTGGGACAAGTCACATTTCTGCCTCCTGCTTCATCATATATGATGTGAATGAAATCATGGCAAATTCCATAAATCTGCCAATACTGTAGGTGTCTTCTCCCATTCAAAACTGACATAAGTGATGAAAAACTACATGGCACATAAAAACAAATGCAAAACAATGAGCAACTTGTCATTTAAATTCTTCAAAATCAGAGCCCCAAACTAACAGCTTTTTACTGTGGAAAAGCAGGATTTTGAAAAGCAGCAGTTCAGTCATGAGACCAATGAATCATATGATGAGAGAACTTATAAAGTCTTATGCAAACGCTTCACATTTTATTTTTCAATCCATCTCCCTGCTTAGTTTCATGTCCCAAATGCCTCTAGATGAGCCAGTTCCCCTACACCCACACACAACTCATTGCCAGAGGGAGCCTGCATTGGGGGATCTTCTCTGGTCATTTTTAGGTCTTATATGTGACTTAAAACCATCTCAATTCCCCTTCTTTCCCAACGGCAACATCTAGCACCCATCTCATACATATAAACAAAGTTATCTCAGTGCAGCAGGCAAGCTACTGGCATCTCAGTAAGGCATCCTCTAAGCACCCAGCTCAGTGAATGCTTTTGCTCTAGTACAGCTCTGATATAGCTTGGCTATCATTACATATGAAGAAGCAGTTCAAAGAAAAGTGATTCAAATTCAAATTTTTCCAATAAAGTTTTCTTGTAGCACCTAAAAAGTTATGAAAAGTACTCGAACTGTTGTAACTTTCCATTTCAAATTAATCACCTCTTTTGTGAAAGGCTCTTTACTCCGCAGTCTTTCAGTCCTTCCTAGACACTGACACCTCTACACTCTTCAAATCTTCAAATGCTACCCAATTCCCTTTCCTAAATGTCTGTGCTCACTTTCCCCCTCCTTATTGATTCATGTAAAACTTCATCTCCCTAGCGGTGAAATCCTCACAGATCCAATCCTGCCTACATCTCTGACATGATTCACGATCACACCTCTTTTTCCCCAAGTTTCATCTCCTTTAGGCTACCAGCTTGCTGAACACTTACACCTACATTTCTAGTCAACTCGGAGTTTAAACCAACAGATTTTCCCATGAATTGTGATCTAGTCTCCTGCAGTAGTGTTTTGATGGTTCAGGCTATACTTTGCACTATTCACATCTATTACTTGATCCATTTTTTTTCCCAGTAGGGATCTCATAGAGCAGGTCAAAGAATGACTCCATACATTTGTATGGTGTTGGACTTTGGTCCAGCTCATTCAAGAAGGGATCGATTCATAAATGAAATTTTCAATCACTTTCAACTCTCTGGGAATGTTTAATAATGAAGAAGCATCAAGCCATCCTTCCATTTCTCCTAAGTATTTCCTGATGCCTCTGCTTGTCACCTGATGCCAGTTGCTAAAAGCCACTGCCCACCAATGCCACATTATCTCCTCATAGTTGCTTCTATTCTAGTCTGAATTTTCATACCACGGCCAGTTACCATAGCGGTGTTCACACATGGTGATTTTGTCCCTGTAACTTGTGTGAATTTGATCCTTTATTTCTTGTTTTATTCTGCTAGAATCAGTACTTATAAAACAATACTTCATCATTCCAGTGTCCAGAGTGTTACCACTCACTTTGATTATCCAGAACATGGAAAAAACTGCTCATTTCTGCAAGCCTTCTAAAAATATTTTCAATGGAAAACAAAAGTACAGGACTGAAACAGACACTAGATGCTGCGTACATCTTCCTAGAATCAGGAATCTCATAAATTACTATTCTGAGTAAAAGGAAAAATAAATGCAGAGTTGCAGAAACACTGAATATGTTAGTTATCTTGCATAGCTTCAGGCGTTGAAGCCATTCTGAGTATATCAATGCCTACAACAATGAACTGTTCAGTTTACTGGGCAGCACAGAGAATCACAATTTCCAGATATTGCAGTGATGTATAATCCCAAATAAACTCACATTTTCCATTAATTATTTCTCATATCTGGAGATTAGTTGACATTGATATATTGCAATTGATCATCACTAACACATTTCTGTTGGCAACAGGGAGCTGCATACTGCTGAAATGGGTCACATGTATATTATGACCCCGAACACCTTGCAATATAGAGGGAAGAAGTGGAATTTTCAAAATATCTTACTTTTATTAAGCCCAATAAGAAATATAAGACACTTACTAAAACTCAAACTATAGCTAAACATATTTATTTTTCACTTATTTGAAGCAGGTGAAGTCACAGGATTTTTAATTAGTTTTACATTGACTTTTTCACCAACATTAAAACAACAATAATAGAAAACAATGATAGGACTGCCTATAGACAATGAAATACAAATTATTCTTTTATGTTTACTGCAGATTTCTCATTCAGTGATTCAGAAACTTGTTGTTTCTCAATCATAGTTGAATATCATGAAAAAAACCTACATTAAGTGAAAAATATTTGAAGGAGGTACTAAAGCAATGCATCACACATGTAATAGCAATTAACTAGCAAACCATTCTCTTTCTCAGTCTTGTCTAAAGCAAACAAAGTGCTGTGCAACTGAAGAACTTGCATTAACGGATTTTGTTAAGCCAATTAGCAAACATAGATGATACAGCATTAACTGATAACATACATACTGACCATTGATAACAAGACATAGAAATAAAATGAAAAAGTGTATTATGCTAAATTATTACAACATTTTCAGTCTCCTACATCACATCTTCCTACCCTGTCATTACACAAGACAGAAAACAAAACAAAATGATAAAAAATAATACATAGGCTCTGATTCCACTACACAGATTTACCAGGAGCAACACATGGGACCCTGCACTAAAATACAGAGAGTTATGGCATTGGCGATTGATTCACCAGACAAGGCAGACAGGAGGAATGCAGCTGCATTGAACATCTGCTCACTCTGTACTATACCTTCGTACAGACTTCTTTATGAAAATACCAGTCTAGAGCTATCTGGATGCAACCCCAGCTGCATGGGAAGTGCTCTAGGGTATGTCTGCATTGCAGCCCCTGCAGCTGGAGCAGCTTTGAACCTGCTGGCTTGGCACTGAGGCCAAAGCACAAGGCAGTGTAGGCTGCAAAACCTACTCAAGGGCAGGACGAAGACCCGAGCACATAAGCCATGCTAAGCGCTGTACTGCTGTGTCCAGCTTGCTGCAGGTACATCTAATGCTCGGTTTAGGGCTGCTTTGAGTATGTCAGCATATTTCATTCACAATCTAGCGACTGCAGAATAAATGTGCCTCAATTAGCCTTGCAGAAGATGGACTCAGATGCTGCTATCAGACGTGGACTGGTTCAGAATCACTCCATGAAACCCCTGAATATGCATCTTATCTTTCTGCACGGGTTGCAGTTAATACATCTCCTATATGTTGTTATAATTTTAATATAAATATTTAATGTTAGAGCTTTGTAAATATACACACAGCTGCACTTCTGAGAATGTACACAAAGGCCAGATCCTTGTTTTATAAAGCTCACAGTTAAAAAATAAAAATAAAAATAAAAATAATAAAAATAAAAACTCAGTTAAGATGCGTAAAGGTGGAGGAGACGCGCACCATGGTGCAGCACACACTGCCAGGTGTCCCCAAACACAGGGAGCCTCTCAGGAAGCAGGGGGCTGTTGGAACAGAATTACAGAGGCGAGGAAGCAAGGCCAGCAAGAGAGGAAAAAAGGGATCAGGGAAAAGCTGAAGGACGAGATAAGACAGGAGGCAGTGAGCTCCTGCTGACACTTCAGGATTACACTCTCACATAACAGAGAGGGAAGCCCCGATGAGTTATGTTCACCTTTTAACCATGTAGGAACTAATATTTCTTATTGAACTGTGTTGCAGTAGCACCTATTTGTGGTAGGCACCTGAGAAAAATACAAAGAATAATAACCCTTTCCAATCCTCCAATTTCCCCAGGTGAGAATTAAAATAAATAAAAAATTGACACTGAACTAAATAGTTAAGCACTTGCCTAACATGTACCATCTTGCAAATTAAACTTCTTAATGAAGAATGATAAAGGCTATTTTTTGATCTACTTACTATACCTGAGGAAGGGAAATGGAGCCTTGGAAGCTACTTCTCTAAAACTCTCTGTCATTTCAATCATACAGCTGTGTCTGTATGTTGTGACAGGAGAAGGCAGGCGTATTTTATGCTTATTTTATTATAAAATAAGTATATTTTATATACTTATTCAGGAAGAACAGTTTATGACTCTTTGACCCTCTTCATTTAAGGAGGCATAATATAGAAGTTTTAACAGCGTAAAACATGTCACCTTCTGATTTCAAAGCCAAAAATACACTAACCTTCTTCATGTTCTCATGCCAGCTGGAGCACAGTGCCAAGCATCCTTTGCCCTTACAATGTGATCAATGTGATCAGATCCAAGACTACTAACACATCTAACTCAGAGATATGCCAAAAAAAAAAAAAAAAAAAAAAAAAAAGGAGGTGAAAAATGCAGGTCAAAATTAGTTAAAATGTATTTGAAGATACAGTCCTTTTGTATAAATCAGCCAGGTCTGCAGAAATCAGCACTATGATGTTTTACTTATCAAACAAAAACTACTTTTCAGGCTATCGTACTTTCAAATTGAAAGCCTTTTATTCATTTCAATATAGGTATTCCAAGATCACTCCTGAATATCTGTACTCATTTGTACCGTTTGAAAAAAATGTACATATAAAATGAAAAATGACCACTTTGAAAAAGTACTGTATATGTTCTGCTGCAATGAAAGAACACCAGTTATGGTGATATTAATTGGATATATGCTGGGTATTAGCGGCAGTGACACAAATGATTTTTTGCAGCGTTATCCATTACATAAGCAGATTTTATTTTCAGTGCCAATGCCTTGTAAAATTGGTCTTTTTTATTATTTAAAAAAAAAGAATTCTCTATATGCCAAATTCTTTTAAAAAGCAAAAGCATTTTTAATTCAAACTGCTAATATTCCCAATTTCATTCTTCAAGAGTCTTCAGTTACTTTATATTTCTAAATATAGCTGATAAGAGTACGCAGAAATATGCTGTATTCTACCAGCTTTTATAAACAAGATGTTCTAATTTTAGATGACTCCATTCTGAATAAAGTCTAATTAAATACACAGATATTCTGAAATGTAGTCCGCCAAAAGGACATTATTCAGCTCTCCTCACTGCCATTTAATTCCATTTCATAGCGAATGATTTAATATCTACTTTTGAATAAAAATGCTTTCTACTAAGTGGAACACTAATCTTTTATAAAAAAAAAATCACCAACAAAAAACACACACACAAAAAAAAATCAACACAAACATTTTCAGTAACATACTGCCTTTGTGGAATTATTTTTAGATATTAAAATCAAGCCATGGATAGCTTACATACACCTGGATCAACAGCTGACCTATTTAAGATTGGTATTTCAACTGCTTCAGGTGCTTATCCGAACTGATTGTCTCAAGAACTGATAACCAAGTCCAGAAGCAAGATGTGAGGTGTACGTTTTTAACACCAATAATAATTAACTACTAGAAAATCTTAGGGAGATCTGTGATAATTTTCCATTATCTGTGGTCTTTCAATCAAGACTTTTTTTTTTTCCCCAAAAAAAATAAGAATGTGTTTCATGGACTGTTGTGGACAGTTGGTTAAAAGTTTCAATACTCCTTGTAGAGTTAAACACTCATGAATCTGAAGCCATTCATCTCTCTGAACTTCACATTTATCTACCAGTTAAAAATTAATTAAAGCAATTTTCATCAAATAGTTTAGAGTTTTATATTTATTAGTCTAAAAGCTCTTTAAATTACCATCACAGCTTGTTTTCTTCCTGAGTATACATTTTAAGTTGTACAGTGCTGACAGTATGTTCTTCATCAAAGTCTGAACGAGCAAGGTAACCCCATAGATTGATATTATACTGGTTGATTCAATTCATCAGCAGTTAAACAAAATTCCACTATTAAGCCTATGGAAATACTTTGGTAGGACCGGAAAAGGAGCTTGGAAGTGTTACCATCATAAATCTCCCTCAGTTTGTAGGTGTTTACATCAATGAACTTTGAGAAGGTCTGTAAGCAGACAATAAATTCTTTCTGGTATTTTGTAAACTACACAGTGGAGTTGCACAAAACCAACAATTTTGTTCTGAAACCATCAACTATTTAAAATTAAATCAGTTATAAGTCAAGTGAGTAAAAGTCACTCTCATTTAAAACTTAAAAAAAAAATAATTATTAAAAACTTAAAAAGTTTATTATCTCATATATTTTAGTCTACAAGCTGTAAAAATCACCATTACAGCTTGTAGGTTCTTTTTTCCCCTCATTTTGGACTGATTGTGTAGATATTCCTAAACGGCTCTGTGCTCTGTGATTATAAAGTGGTGGGTTTTTTTGTTTGTTTTTTAATTCTTTATTTTTCTCATGGGAAAATATTTTAATTATTTTAAAACATCCACTTGATTATCTCAAGTTATCAACTCTCGTGACTTCAGAAATCACAGACTGTTGACAAGATCAGGAACATAGCAACCTCTTTCTCTTTCAAAACACTAAAACTGTGGAAACTGTAATATGGTCTGTTAAATTTGTACAGTCTGGGATTGAAAATGTGATTTAAATGGTGTTCATTCCAGGCAGACAATCTTCAGTAAGATCCATTTCATCCTCCTTTGTCCTCAGTATTGGAGTTTCAGAATACGTCATTTTCAGGTCAACAAACAATACCTTTATCAACTCACTCTCAATAAACATTGTTTATTTCAATTAATTGTGGTTTTATGAGGTATTTTAGAAAATATATTCTGTTCTTTACTCTCCTTGGGGGAATAATCATGAACAAAAACAGCTTGACACCTCTTCCTTCTCCTTCAACTGTCTCCTTGAAACTACTTAGCTTTTACAACTTTCAGCTGTGATACCATCCATCTCTGGTAATCTGACTTAATTTCCTACATGCATATTATTGTCCTCTAGGTCATATTCATATTTAAATGTAGAGAAGCTCCTGAAAGAAGAGACCCCGTAGATAATGTCCACAGAAGTTTAAAACACAAATTGAAAAAGTACATATGTATCCTTAGCAACTTAAGTCACAACTTAAAAAGCAACGTGGATTTGAAGCCCTACCTGGAGATTTCGAATTCCACTAGCAAGTATCCTTTTTATCATCTGTTTCATTACCTTTGAAAAGGATTAAGGCTATTCCTCTCAAAGCAACAGTATAAAATTCAAAGGATAAGATACTTCTGATGAATAAAGATGGGAGCTGGAGGTGAGAAAGCACCTTGCTGCGCTGGGAGCCCATCCGGATCCTGACATCCTACAGCACTACACGTGCTCACAGCCTTCCCTGCTCGTGCTGTGCTCTTGTACCAGGCAGTGCTCTTAGCGATGCCACGTAGAGAAGAGATGGAATAAGTCATGATCTTTCCCGTGGATTAAGGGAAATAAGCAGTGAAGAACATAATTGGCAGGGAAAAGGGATCCAAAGACGCAATGAAGGCACACAAAGGTCAGAGAAGACACAAAATTATACTCCAAAGGAAAAACGAAAAAGGCAAAGGATTTATGAGATGGCAGGAGGCATGCAGATGTGGGTAATGTGGACCCACAAGAAAATGGGGACAGATCTGCCTCATTATGATGAAGTCTGAGACAAAACTAGGCAAGAGAAATAATGCAGGAAGACCACATTTGCTCTTCTTTATGAGTGTAACACAAAATTAAAAGAAAGGGCAGAAAGAAAGGCAGTCAAAACCGCTCTGAAACAAGCTTCCCTTAGACAACTCTTAAAAACAAAGGGCATTTAGCCCCAAGCCACGCTGGAAAAAACAACATGCATTAAAAAAGGAAGGGACGAAGACCATCACAGAAAATGTTACATCACAGATTAGGAGCGCAGCTTCTCATGGTAAGTGCAATGTCTTTCTAAGTACTTTAAAAACAAATTTACCTATCATATTTTAAACCCTCTGACTAATTCCAACTAGTGTACATTGATGTTTAATTCATACTCAGAGGATGAGCCAGCATTATTTGCCACAGAGACACAAACTTCTGGAAATCCAGGGGAATCTGCAGAATTTGCGGAACTGAATCCCTAAAATGAGTGCGAGGCACAGATGCAATTAAAAAAAAATAAATAATCCAAAAACATAGGAATGCACAGTGCAGCCAGACAAAATTAGAATTCCAAAACTGAAAAACAAAACCAGAACAGCTTGACAAGTAAACAATTTTGGAAGCTCCATAACAAAGTTCGCTACATTCATGTGCCTGCTGAGAGGAATCTACGTTCTGATATTCAGATCCTGCTTGCAGCTGAATGTAGAGTGGAGACAGAAAAGTCCAGAAAGGTATACCACCCCAACAGACCGACAAGAGGAGAAGGAAAGGCGACAGGAGAACATGGCTCGGCAGGTACCAGAGAGGTGCTGGAGGGCTGGTGAGGAGACCCGGCACAGCCCAGAGCACTGCAGGCAGCAGGATGCTTCTCTGAGCAGCACCAAAGCCAGCTTTGCTGCACCATCACCACCCTACACGGCCAGTGGGATGTCCACAAGCAGAAGCAGCATCCTTCTGCCCTGCCATACCCTATCCCAGCCCACAATGGAGCTTTGCTTTACCCTTCTATCCAGATTTCAGTTCATGTTGGTGCCACAATGTCGTATCAATGCAGGTTCTTCTGGTGCGTTACTGGGAATGTACACGGGGAACTGTGAAATGCAATGGGAAGCATCGGGGACGGCTCTGGCATCCTGCAGTTGGGTGGTTACATAAAGCCATGACCGTCTGAGACAGGTGTTGCTCAACAACACAGCTGATGTGGTGTCAATAGTTCAATGTTCCACAATGTGAGGCAACTCTAAAAATCAGGGAAAATTTACTAGTGTAATTTTATGTACCATGTGTTTGTATGGGGCCAGAAGATGGAGCAGCCCAGAAACCTGACTGGGTACTGCGGCTCTGTGCCACAAAAGTTTGTGATTCAGTTCCTTTCAAGTCCAGCAGGATAAGGATTTAATTCAAAGGCAGGAATAATACACAATGAAGATTAAGAATGTGTTTCCTTATTTTTCCTTGACAGCAGCATTAGCCCGGACCACTATACATGCTTTGTTTGAGTGGAGAGGCAAAACGTAATTAAAGTTTTAATTAAAATTGATCGCAGTCCGCAAAACTGCAATGGATAGTGGTGTTTAACATTGCACTGGAAAACTTTTCAAGTAAATGGATGTTGTTAAATTAGCTGTGTTCTTTAAAAAAAAAAAAAAAAAAAAAGCATTTTGTTAGAAAAAAGAGTCGCAGTGAGATCTAATGAATTTGAAAGTGTGTCATAGAAATGAACTACTAGTAAGCATGTACTCTGAAAAGAGGCAGTGAATATGCATTTTACAAAGACTGAGCTTCCTCACACACTCATTTTGCTCTGAATGTGAGGATTCCACTCCTCAGCAAATCCCGGTTAACAGATACGTGCATCTCTCTCTTCTTCAGAAAGAGGCGGCGAGATCTCCAAGCGCTCAACTTTCCGATATACGAAGGAGGAAAACGCCTATCGACAGAAACGGTCGCTATAAAATATCGCTAAAAATATTTTGCCAGCGGAATCGTTGGGAAAAGTAGCTGTATCTCTTAAACACATCTGCTCTGTTAACACCTTCAGCGCCAGAACACGGTGTTTATCCCTACATTCGCCCCTTTCGCTAACCGCCCGGGGCTCTGGCATGCGAGTAACCACATTTCAGTCGCGATGAAAAGGGCAGGTTTTCTAATTCCCCTGGCCTTTGGGTGCTTTCTCTCCAATTTCCCTGGCCGTGAAGCCAGGTGGTGCAGGTAGACGCCCCCCGAGATGTGCAGGTCCCCGGGCGGTGCCGCAGCTGCGGGCACCCCCAGGGCTCCGCGACCACTGCGGGGCCAGGCTCGGACTCCCTCTTTCTCACCCAAAAAAAGCAGAGCCCCATCCCAGCTCTGTAAAGCCCCCGAGCAGGTTCTTCTGAGGGTGGGGAGGAAGGGGGGGGGTCTGCAGTTACATAAGATCTCATCCATCTGCCCCCCCCCCCCCCCCCAAATAGTAACAACAATAATAAATCCTTGTGGTTTCTCCCCACATTGGGGGGGTGTAGGAGGGAACCTCAGGCTAGAGCAAAAGAAGGGAGGGGGAGGAAACAGGGGAAAGGGGGGACAGCCCGATAAAGGAAAGGCTGATGGGGTTGGGGATGAGGAAGGGGGGGACACCCTGCAGGTGGCGGCATGCATGGAAGGGGGGGGGATAGGGAGGGATATAGGGGAGGGGGCTTCCAGCAGCTCCCCCCTCACCGGAGCCGGGACAGCGGGGCACCGCACCGCACCCAGCACAGCACCCACGTCCCGGCTTTAGAGGGAAATTAAAAAAAAAAAAAAAAAAAGTCCCCAACCCCGCTCCTCGGGGGCGCGCAAAGTTGCGCCCCCCCCCCCCCCCCAAACACACACACCAAGAAGCCCCCCGCGCATCCCGAGCAGCGGGGGCAGCGCCGCAATCGCCTCCTTCCCCCCATCCCTTCCCTCCCCTTCCCGTGCTGCTCACGCTGTGCCTCAACCTGCTCCTGCCGCTCCTTTGTTTTGCTCTCCGGAGGCGAAGCGCTCTCGCCTCGCGTCTCCCCGTCCCTCCGCCTCCTTCTCACGCCTGCGGGGGGGAGCGGAGCGGGGCCGCGCAGCGCCTCTCGCCGCCTCCTCCCACCTCCAGCTTCCCCCTCCTGCCCCGGCCGGCAGCGGGGCAGCCCCCGCTCGGGGACGCGCCCGTCCTGCCAGAGAAGAATTCAGCTTAAAAAACAATAATAAAAATATATATATATAAAAATAAAAAATGAAAGGTTCTTACGGGCACCGTAAAGATGGGGCGCGCTCCTGCCTGCCCGCCGCTTTGGGATGACCTTGCGAGGGCTGCTCTCGCCCCGCGCGGGTTTTTGGGTTTGTTTCCTACTGGAAACCCCAATCCCTACGACCTTTTCGTTCTTTTTCACCCCCCAAAAAAACCCGCCCCTACACTTCCACTGTCCCCGAGCCGCTTGCAAGCGCGAACGAGCCACGGAGCGCGCTCCCCCGCCACCCGCCCGCCGCTCCCCTCCGCCTCGCCAATGCGCGCCGCCGCGGAGCAACTTTCCCGGCGGGGACGAGCGCGGAGCCGCGAACGCGCTTCCCGCTCCCCCCCTCCCCTCCCGGGAGGGGGCACTTACAGAGCGTGCGGTGAGGAGGAAGAGGAGGAGGATGAAGGAAAAGCAAGGCGCTGGGGCCGGAGGGACGGCGGCTCAAGCTGCGCGCCCGCCGCTCAGCGCCGCAGCTCAGTGCGCGCCCCCGCGCCGCCGCCCGCCCCGCACTGCAGAGCGCCGCGCGCGCGCGCCCCCGTCGCCAGCCCCGCGCACGCGCCGCCCGCCCGCCGCGAGCATGCGCGCGGCCGCCGCCTGCCGAGGGCGTGAGGGAGGGGAAGGGAAGGAGGGGCGTGAGGAGCGCGCCCGGGGCTAAGGCGTCGTGTTGGGGGGGGGCGGGAAGATGGAGGAATCGGAAAACCTCTGTGGGCAGAAGGGGGCTGAGGTTGGGCTTAGGGGAGTCTGCGTGTTTCGGGCACAGTGTGAGGCTTCTCTCAGGCGAGGCCGGGCGGTGTCCAGGGAGTCCCTGGTCTTCATTTGTGTTCTCCTGGAGTATGTGTCCTATGAGGGAACTGGGGTTTAGGCTGGGGGAGAGGAGGCGCAGGGGAGACCTTATTGCTCTCTGCACCTACCTGAAAGGAAGGTGTGGGGAGCTGGGGCTCAACCTCTTCTCACAGGTAGCTGTTGATAGGAGTAGAGAGAATGGCCTCACATTGCACCAGGGGAGGCTCAGGTTGGAAATGAGGAGACATTTCTTCTCAGAAAGAGCAGTCAGGCCTTGGAACGGGTTGCCCAGGGAGGTGGTGGAGTCACCGTCCCTGGGGGAGTTCAAGGAGAGGTTGGACGTGGTGCTTAGGGACATGGTTTAGTTGGCAAAATTGGTAGTAGGGGGATGATTGGATCAGATGGTCTTGGAGGTCTTTTCTAACCTTAATGATTCTATGATTCATGATGGCCACACCTGTTTCCCGGCGTTCCCTGTGAGCTGGGGCCAAATGCAGGCTTCTCCCCGAGCCCTCTGCATCGTCCGTAACCATTGTGTGTGCAGGGAGGTGGCCTTGTGGCATGGGCCACACCACCATCCATGGGTTGGAGCCCCCTGTAACTGCCAGGTGTGTGGGGGCAGCACCTCACACTATGAACTACACTTTCAGCAAGAGCTCTTTCCAACAAACACTTTAAAATAGAGTTGAAGTTAGCGTTAGATGTTTTAACTGGCTTAACATTCATCCCTTTGATATAAAACCCAACTGATCTTACCCTTCAATATAAAAAGCAACTCATCCTCCAATATAAAACCCAAAGGATATTGCCCTTCAATGTAAAACCCAACTGCTGTTGCCTTTCACTTGTTCTTGTCGCTGCTGCAGTGGCAGTGGGTGCTCTTGTAATAGTAAAGACCAGGGCACCTGATGACCGTGTATGGTATGCAGCTAATTGGTAGACCCCTTCTGTGGCTAAGATGCACATAAACGTTTACTTTTATGCATGGTGAGTTCTGTTACTGACTGTTTACCATGCATAAATTAAGTAAATTTAGCATGTCCTAAGAGTAACCCTAAGGAAAGCAGACATATACAGCAAGGAGATGAAAGGAGGACAAAATAAAGGCAAATACAAAATAGAGTAGCTAGAGCAAGTCATGCCCATTTTTATTCTGCTATTTATTTCAGAAAAAAAATACACCATCATGAATATGCAGGACACATGATAGATGTTAAAAATGTTTAGTGTACTGGTGAAACGCTTAAAAAATCAAATTATAACACAAACTGATGTGTTAGGTACTGTACAAATACATGGGAAGATAGAGTATTTTCACTTAACAGACAATTGAATTCAAAAGTTATCCTCGTGTGATATGCAAAAATCTCTAATTTTACACCAAGATTTACTTTTTTGTGCAAGAAGATGATAATTTTAAGATTTTATATACATATGTATTTTAATTTCCCAGAACATTCCTGTTCCTCAATTCATGTTTTGATTTTCTGCATGTGCAAAAAAAATAAAAAATGCAGCCTGAAAATGCAAAAAATTTAGATTGCTTCCAGACTTAGCACAGTTGGGAGGTGATTCACTTCACTGAGTATCTCTGAAATTCCTGTTTTATTTAGTCTTGATTAATTTAAATTGTTTTGTGTCATCTTCATATTTACTACCTCATTGCTTGCTCTGCCTGCCAGATCATTAATAATAATCTTTAGCATAATGAAAGATAGAGTGCTGTGGCATCTGCTTGACAAGCTTTAACCAATTTGTTCCTTCCTATTTTCAGTCTCTTATTCTGTTTTTTTATAAGTTTGTTTCTTAGCATCACAGTGCAGTAGTAGTTGTGTGACCTATTTTGATTGTGTCCATATTGCAGTTACTGCATGATTTCACCTCATCGTGGTAACTCTTCTAGAGGCAGCAGTGTAGCTACCTGAGTGCAGAGCTCTGTGTTGGCAACCAGTCTGGGTAATACCTTGGTGTCTTGGGTGTTTTGCTGCTGTTTCATGCTTTCATAGCTACTGAGCTGATCTCCATCAGCTAGTTGAAAGCTAGCTTAGGGTTGTCTGCTAAGTGACTGTCATTTGCAGATGGCACACCTGTCAATATCCTGGAGGGGCATGCTTTTCAAGAAGGTGCTGAGCATTTGCTTGCTGAAAATAAATAAATAAATAAATAGAAGTATAGGTTGAATTTTAAAGCATTTGGGGTAATACATATTTAAATAGGACTTTTCTTGTGGCGTTTTTTTTTTCATTAAGTCCAGTGGCAGAGTTCCCATCTACAATACAAAAATGTCATTTAAGCAGAAGATATTCCATAGTATGTTTTCATGTATGGCTTCCCTTGTTTACATTTCGATAATTCTGTATAAAAACAGGTTACCTATATCATAGCTTCAACTGCATTTGAAAACATGATGCTCATTAAAAAATAAATAAATAGAGAAACTGTAAGCTATTAATCATTCTAGAAAACTTTGGCTTATTTTTTATGCATTGCATTACAGTAACAATGCTGTACAAAAGCCTATTTGAAAAGTAAGTAAAAGTGAAAACTCTCTGTGTTACTGCTCAGACTAAAAATGCCCATGAAAAAGCTTCATTTTGCCATAAGTCAACAAGTTTAATAAATGTTGCCTAATAAATGATGCACAGGGTTATCACTAAAAAGGAAATCATTATATTATCATCAATTGTGCTATTATGCCACAGTTGAGATTGTTCTGTCTTATACCTTATGCAACTACTGAAGGCTTTTGTTAGCTGGGTGTGGAATTTTACCAGTTCAGACCATTGGCATTTTCAGCCACTTCACATTCATTTTTAATCTATGTAAATGATGATATTGTATTTTAGTCTCTGGAGAAATAGATTCTCCATGCTTGTTTATCGTATAGATAATTGTAGGATTTTTCATTTTCTTGCTGTTCGGTTCTTTGGATATTGCAAATGGAGCTAATTGTTGCCAGTTAGCAACTTTAAATGTTTTTTGAAGCTAAATAACAGATTGCTTATAATGGAGCCACAGGAATTTAAACAAAGTCAGGATCTGACCCAAAATTTTCTATTTAATTTGTATCAGAGTTTATTTTAGCATAAGAATGAACAGTCTAAGTATAAGAATTCTTAGCATGCAAATTAATAGCACATAAGTCTAGGTATATGTTCCTTTTACAGTCTCTGATGGCTTACACAGGTTTCCTTTAAGCTTTGGACACTGAATCCTAAACATTCTGCTTATGGCTTTGAAAGAAACCAAAGGATGCCCTAAGCTTCTGCTTAGGGAGAAGAGAGATAGACCAAGGGAGATAAGCATCTCCAGAGGGAAATTCAAAATCTAATGAAATCGAGGATCTTTCTCTCATTTTTTCTCTCCCTTCTTTGCTTCAGAGTAGAGATTTCACTATTAAAAGACACAGTAGTCTCTGAGAGGAGTCACTATATCAGCAGGTGGCTTATTGGTAATGAGATATTTTTTTTTCTTTCTTTCTTTTTTTTTTCTTTCTCTCTTTCTCTCTTTCTGTCTTTCTTTCTTTCTGTCTCTCTCTCTGTCTCTTTTTTCTTTTTTCTTTTTTTTTTTCATTACTTCCTAATTTACAGACACCACTTTAATTGCACAATACCATTTCAGTGGGTGTATTTTCTCTCCCTTTATGCAGAATACTTGCTGATGATTATATACTTGCTAATGATTCTGTACATTCTACAATTCTGTGATTAATGACATCTATGCGCATGCTTTGTACAAGAATCAACAGCAGAATAAATGTAACGAGAAATAATTTGAGCGTATATCTAGATCTGTAACTATATACTTCATGTTCTGCCAGGCCATTTGAAGGAGGTATTTTCTTTTTCCCTTCTGTGCCCCCTTCATGCAGTTTCTGCATGCTGGAATTTACTTGTCTGTTACATAGGGAGCTGAAAGCAGCAATGCGGCTGCAAGGATTGGCAGAAGGGAGCTGCTTCAAGGCTTTATGATTAAATGGAGCTGCTGCAACACACTGCAGTTGGAAAAGGGTGAGATCCTTGATACTCAACAGAAAACAACGTGTGTGACTGAGATTATCTGTTTCAAAATGACTGTAGATTGTCTTACTTCTTTAATGTGCCATATATAATTATATGAAAATTACATTTTATGTGCCTCTTTCACATTCATCTGTCTTACTCATTTTTTTTTAAGTGATGCCCCTAAGAATATAGATAAAACAAGATATATTTTACTAATATTACTTTTTTTTTTTTTTTTTTAATGAAATGTAAAGAGTTTATGTGTTCAGGTCACTTTTTTATGTGCCAAACCAAATAATTTAAAACTCATTGTTTTTATTAATGAGATTATTTGTTAGTCCTCATTTTCTCAGGCTCATGAAATGAAATGCAAAAAAAATACTATTTATGTAACATCATCTCTGGTGTTACATAATACACTCACAACTCAGAAGTGCATGCAATGCCTAACTTTAGATACCTAAATCTGATAGCTAAGTTAATTTTCTCTTTTCTTTCATTGCCTCTGGTGTCAATGGAAATAAAAAGAAGCATTGAAAGAGTGATTCAGACCAGAAACCTGGCAACTGAGAATCAAGAAAAAATACATTTAAATTTAGGCACTTAGTAAACTGTCTAAAGCTAAATGGCATGAGCCCAGACTTAACACCAGTAAGCTGTGTTCCCTACAGAAGCTGTTCCTGTTGCTCTTCTTAAGTGAGCATTTGCTCAAGTGGAAATAAAAAGTTGACATTCTGGACCTGAGAAGTGTAAGCTTCCAGTAAAAAATGGTTGTTTAGAAGCTAAGGAATGGCAAAACTTACAAGCATTTCATTTTCTACAAATGTCCTAAACATAGCATCATGCTTTCCCCTGCCATTTAGCTCAAGGCAGAACTCTTACATATACAAAACAATTCCTATGAAGTCAAAATGGTCATGCAGTCTTGAGATGTTCGAAGACGGTATTGCATGTTTATTTAATTCATAAGTGATTGTCCTTAGCTAAAATAATATAATTGTGGCATGTGTAAATAAATAAATAAATAAATAAATAAATAAAAATAAATATAGGAAATAAAACTGAAGCACAGCTGTGAAATTACTGTAAATAATAAAGGAAAAGGCAGAAATGTTAGAGAGGTTATCAAATTTCTTAATAATAAAATATCTATTTTTTCCAATGCATACCAAAAAAAAAACAAGTTGCTACCTAGCCTTTTGGGAAAGGTAGTGGGGATGGAACCACTTTAGTTGCATTTTTGTCGTCATTTTTATTATTACTGTTTGTCATACAGTTATGCATTACTAATACACTTGTAGCCTGTAACATGAATGTACTTTCTACTTAAAACTGAGGGGAGGGTAGATGGAGAGAACATCAGGACTGTTTACTGGCTTAAGGAGAAAATATACTTGGAACTTCATGGACTTTCTGTAATTAAAAAATAAAAGTAAGTTGTCTTTTTGTAATTAAACTGCATTGCAAAACACAGTAACTTCTCATAGTACAATTTATTTCAGATCTAATACATTTTAATATAATTTGGTTTTGAACAAAAATTGGAAAAGCAGGATGTACTGCTACGAGTGGAGATGCATCCCAGAAGGTAGGCTACAGGAAATACTGTGTGCAAAACCAATAGACAGAGGAGCTCATCAGAGCCAGAAGAAGTTAACCAACACAATGAAAAAATATTTCACCATTTCATTTGCAATTAAATCTTTCCATCTGTAATACTAGGTAATCTTTTTCTGTATGTGTTAACCCATTAAATAATTGCCTTTCTAATTGCCAACATTTGTATTTGTCAAAATCATGCTGTTGCCTCTTTTTCAAAAATATAACATCCAGCATGCTCAGCTGGAAAATGTAGTGCCACACTGAAGACAAATTGTGCTATATCAGCATATAAAACAAAAGTAACTATTAAAATACAAATTTGTGAATGTTTATTAAAATGCATAATATAAAGATATGCATGAAATTTAAAATGACTACTACTGAGCTAACTGTCCTGCTTTTCTGTAAACGTGTAAAACACTTTTTAAGCTTGTAAACAAGTGTCCTGTAACATAACACATCACCACACACACTTGCTGCTGACTTTAGGGAACACCTGAGCATATGCTGATAGATTATTATATTTGATGAGGGAGAATGAAGAGGGAGGAACAAAGAAGGGTGATTTTCTTGGAGCCTGCTTTCTAAGACTCCTAAGAACTCAAAAACTCTTTACCTGTGAGAACCATCACAGATGGTTTAGCCCTGCATCAGATGATACTATCAAGTGTTTCTGCCTTCCTGAATAACTTCCACTCCCTTTAGAAGCCTAATAGATAGCCAATATAGTTACATTTCCATCCATTTTCTTCCTATTTGCCAGATCCCCAGAGATCCCTCATCTGTTTACCACCTCATTTCTGGAGTCTGCCGTGTCCTCTGCTCCATTGAGTAACCAGTTACACAAGCCTGGTATTGACTGTTTGCTCTCAAAGGAGGTTTGTACCAAAAATTAATATATATAATACATAGCGTAATATATATATAGACACACACATACATATGTGTAAGGGAGGATTATTCTATATATAAAAATGGACAATTACTGTGTATGTATTATATTTTAAAATTCAAATGTGGCTTATTATATAAGAGAATTTAAGTATTTGTACTTACTCCTGTGATTTGCATAGTACTGATAGAAAAGTAAACCAAGCAAAAGGGGGAAGAGTGTAACATGGCTGTCAAAAACAAATGACAATGTTGCAGTATAGACTTGAAACAGGAACACCTGAAATGAATGCAGCAGATAACTTTGCAAAATTGTTGTTAGAAGCATTATCAGCATTTCTGGATATGTTTATTACACTGTGGTTGCCTGAGTATCTATGTATCTGGAGATTAACAGAAAATGTTTATTCATTATTACATGCATTTTTGTGCTTATCAAAATTGGGTTTAATATAGCAATAATGAATGTTTGTTATGTGAACAGAATCTTATTTCATTGTTAACACAGATTTTTAATTCTTAACAATTTGATAAAGCATTTCATGTTATACAGTAGTGTACACTGTACAATTCATCTTCCTCCAATTTTCAAATTCTTTACTGATCATGATTCTTGTAACCATATATACATAATATGTATATATGATATCTAAACTACTGGATGGCATACTTCAAGTCATTCCCAGCTGCTATTTTTTTCAATAATGTGGCTGTCGGTTTCTATAATTTGGGAGGTGAACCAAAAATCATGGACTAAGTTGAAATTAATTTAAAACCAACTCACTGTGAAAAACAAAACAAACAAAAAAAGCAACTATGCCTCTAGCTCATTATTGTAGCCCTGCAGGCTGCTGCTAACTGGATGGTGTACTGAAATATAACACCAAAGAAATGATAGCAGTACTGACTTGGATGAGGTTTAATAAACCCAAAAACTAATAGAGACATTAGACTAGATATTTTAACTATCCATTACTTATAATACTTTTTCATCAGATTTAACAAGGTCTAAGGAAATTTCAATTTTATTTAACTCCGTGTAATGTTATGTGACCCAACAGTCCTGAGGTTTTGATCAGGAATTTGTCTCTCTGGATCAGAAGTTTTAGACAAGTTGCTAAAAATGTCTCTGTAATACACCTCTCCATTGACTTAGATAAAAATTTTTGAAAGCAGTTTACAGGCAAAGTGGTTTGCTCTGAAGAGTGTTGTAAGCCAAAAGAGCAGATATATTCCCAGTTTAAAAACTATGCATTTAAATAATTTTCTAATAACTAAACTGGAACTGTGCAGGTCTATGAAAATGGCAAACCTATTCAGACCTGTTCCCTGTATTGCACTGTACTTTGGCATTCATCATTAGACAAAGATTCATTACACCCTGTGCTCATACACTAGGATGAAGCAGTAAGATAGATCCACTCTTCATATTTCTTCAATGCCTTAACTATGAACTTTCCAGAAGCTGACTGCAGCATATGATTCCTGTCCTCTTAGCCAATTGCCTTCCTAAGCGACAAGCCTGAGGAGGGAGACAGCTCCTCATTCCTTTTCTTCTGAAAATCTGCCCAGGGACTAAAAGCAATGTATGTTCCACTCTCTCTTTTCTGAATAGTGCAACTCTACCGTCGTGTTCAATCTAGCAACTGAAGGGCAGTCCGGATGCCTCAGCCTAAAGGTTTCTTGCAAACACTAGTCTCAGTGAAGATATTTCCCTCCTCTAATCCTGCTGAGTTTGCCCAGTGGAAAAGTGACAGCTTAACAAAGGTTAAAGATAAAATAATAGTGTTGATTATAAAATGTGTCTGTGCTTCATAATGCTTTGCCAGATAGAGATATCTGAATGAGTTCACTTAGATTCCAGCAATATTCCAGTCATGCTAATGCTTTCCAGAGGATAGATTTATTTACCCCCTTTTGCAACGGCTTTCTGTATGCAAAAATTGTTTAGAGTTCATGGCACTGTATTCTGCAGTGCAGTTCATTGCACAGTCTTTTCTCACTTTAATTTTTCTCCATCCTTTTCTGAAGCCGTATTGTATTACCTTCTCAAATCACTGACATCTCAGTGCAAATGTAGGCTAACATTCCCTTGACCAAATTTAGACATTGGAATAGTAAGTGGTCTCCCTCAGGGGTCTGTCTTGGGACCAGTGCTTTTCAATATCTTCATCAATGACATAGACAATGGGACTGAGCGCACCCTCAGCAAGTTTGCAGATGACACTAAGCTGAGTGGTGCAGTTGATACCAAAGAAGGAACAGATGGTGCCATTTGAAGGAACCTGGACAGGCTGGAAAAGCTGGCCCATGTGAACCACATGAGGTTGAACAAGTCCAAGTGCAAGGTGTTGCACCTGGGCTTGGGGCAATCCTGGACATGAGGACGCACTGAGAGAAGAACTCATTGAGAGCAGCCCTGCAGAGGACTTTGGGATTCTGGTGGACAAAAAGCTTGACACAAACCAGCAGTGTGCTTGCAGCCCAGAAGGCCAACTGCATCCTGGGCTGCATCAACAGAGGACTGGCCAGCAGGTGGAGGGAGGTGATTGTCCCCCTCTACTCTGCCCCTGTGAGGCCCCACTTGGAGCACTGTGTCCAAGTCTGGGGCCCCCAGCACAAGAAAGATATGGAGCTGTTAGAGTAAGTCAAGAGAAGGGCCATGAGGATGATCAGAGGGCTGGAGCACCTCTGCTATGAAGAAAGGCTGAGAGATCTGGGGATGTTCAGCCTGGAGAAGAGAAGGTACTGGGGATACCACATTGTAGCTTTTGAATATTTAAGGAGGTCTTATAAAAAGGAAGGAAAGGGGCTTTTTACTTGGGTAGATAATGATAGGACAAGAGGGAATGGTCTTAAACTAAAAGGATAGATTTAGAGTAGACATTAGGAGGAAATTCTTCACTGGGGTAGTGAGGCACTGGAACAAGTTGCCAAGAGAAGCTGTGGATACCCCATCCCTGGAGGTGTTCAAGGCCAGGCTGGATGGGACTTTGGCATATCTGATCTAGTGGGTGGCATCCCTGCCTATGGCAGGGGGGCTGGAATTAGATGATCTTTAAGATCCCTTCCAACTCAAGCCATTCTATGATTCTATAATTCTATAATTCTATAATTCTATAATTCTATGATTTGAGTTAGCCACACTGTGCTGCCAGTATAGTCAGTTGGAAGAAATAGGCACTTTAAAGGTTTATCTCCTCCTAAACATCTAAAATACTTGAGATTTAACGTCAGCCCAGAAGTGCCTATTTTTTCCATTGTCTCTAAAAGGAACTTTGAGTGGTCAGCTCAAATGCAGATGTCCTAAATTAAGTTACATGAAAAGCACCCTGTAGTTTTCAGACTGATAAGAAATATCTCTAATTGTATAAATGGCAGTCCTGGTGCTCAAATCTGTGGGATCTACACCACTGGCCCAGCTGCTTCACTGCTGAATTTGCATTGATTTAGATTATATTTCCTCTTCTGCAGACATAATGTATTTTCTAAAACAGAGGATCCAGTCCATGAACCGTCATTTGAGTCTTATAATCAGTTAATCAGTACTCTGTTTTCAATCTTATCTTTTAGATAAGTTTGGTAAAAATGGGTAATAGGTCAATTGTAGATTTATGTCTTGGACCTAAAACATGTTGATTTTTCAGCAGTGTAGTGGAAATAATTGTACCTGAATAAATTTATAATAAAGAAATCATTAGTGTAAGCCATTTTGCACTCTCTGCAGCTGGCTGTGATACCACCACATGGCAACACATCTTGTTTCTCTTAGAGACTTAGGTGAGTAACCATCTGGCTGAGAGTCTCTCACCCTGGACATTTAACTTTTAAATGATAGTTGTAGGTGATAATTAGCTACATACTGAAAAGGCCAACGGTTCAGAGCTCATTTATTTATTACCAGGAAGATCCCTTTTAGGCATCATATGCTAAGAGAGCTGGGGTTTAAGTTTAAAGTCCTATTGTGTTCTAGATTCCTCATCTTTGCAAAACAGATAGTAATTCCTGATCCTTTTCTCTGATGTCATTTCAAACCCTGTGATACTCTAATAAGTGTTTTGTCCCACCTAATTTAATTTAATTTTGAATAATAAAGAGATGTATCTTACGGTCTATCAGAGTTGTTTAGATGTGTGTGAGTATATGCAAAATTTGTGGGTGTAGACAACTCCACACGCACAGACAAATATACACAACATTAAATCTACAGTATTTACTGCCCAATCTCATGTATTACTCCTCCTGTTTACGGATTTTTCTAAATGATTTATTGTCTTTGAAAAATTTGGTTTATAAATTTTGTAGTCTATTACTTACTGGACGTTTAGTTGCTTATCAGGGTGCTGGGTATGACTTTTTTAAGCTTCTCTATAGGATGGTCCCTTTTAACAATTTGTTGATGTTCAACAATTTATCTGATATTTATCAGGACACTTGATTTGTGGACAATTTATCAGTTTTCTTTCCTCATCTTGAGTATATTTTAATTCCCTATACACAATTTAAAATACATACACAGGCACACAAAATAAATAAATAAATAGGGGGCTTGTGAAGATCTACATCCTATTTTTTCTTTATATGTGTTTTTGTACACATAATAATGTATTTTATATAAAATTGTATTCCAGTACATAATTATGATCTACAATAATGTATCTATACCTATGTATATATCTGTATCTTTATATGTGTATAACTGGTATATCTTTTATGTGAGAATGATGTTGATCAGTTTACATGATGCTTTGTAAAAAAGAAAGGCTTGTGATCTCTCCCAGGTTGATAGTTTGCCAGGTTTAATTTTGACCAAGCAGGAGATGGAAGCCATCTAACTTTACTGCTGTGCAGCATGAAACTCAAGAAAAATCTCCATGTTCTTAAAGATTTTTTCCCCTAATGCTTTTGTTGAACACAAATGTCTGATGCATATTCTTGAAAAAAGAACTTTAAATTCTTCCTGGATTTATGAACTCACTAGTCCTTGTTCAGTTTCTTTTTCCTCCCCCACAATTTCCATTTTTTTTTTCTGACTATGAAAAACACTTAAAAGGGAGATTTTGATCAAGATGATTAACTGATCTTTATTCATACCAGGAGTATTACTAAAATTCCATTTTTCTGTCAAACTAGCAACACCTGAGTATATGAAAATAGATTATAAAGAATAATAACTGAATTTAAAAGCAAAATGCTTATTAAATCAACATAGTCTTGCAGTTGTTTTAGGAAGCAGTCAGTACAGAAACCATTTACCAGTTGCTAGGATGTCTCATTTATAGTGTTGACCTTCAGCTATATGAAATCACTACATGCTGTGCAATAGTGGAGAGGAAGAGCCTACCTACCTGTACGCTATGTCTGATTCCTGGGGCTTGCTGAAGACACATACAATGCTCTTGCAATTTGCAGCAGTGTCAGGAAAGCTTGGGATCACAGGAATATATGCTCCCATCCAGCTCAACAAACAGGATGGGCAGAACTGAGTGCTGATGAATGGAAGTTTTATCTCTGTGCTTGTCTACTTTTTATTTTTCATTTCTTTAGGGATTTTTCTGTGTCTGTGGAGAGGAAGGTTTTTGCAAATACATATAAGTTAACACTGTAGCTATGCTACAGTGTTTATGTAGTTTATGTCAGAAACCATCTTATGCATCCAACTTTATGAACAAAAGAATGTTATTTTTTTCAAGAGAGAAAAAGCCAGTGTTTGTTACTATAATCTATTGTCTGATTGTTGAAGCTTTAAAAAAAAGAAGAAGAAAACTTTATTGACTTTATTGCTTTTTTATTGCTTTTCATGTCATAGAATTGTTACCTAGCAGTGGCATTCTACTCCATTCCCTTCCTTAAAATAAAAAATAACAGAAATAGATTTTCTCTATTTTTAATTATTTGCTTATTTAACAAGAAGAAGCATGCTCATATTAATGTGGGCATAATATTTTTTCATCATGATTTCCATGTTTAAAGATATTTTTCCTTTTTCCTGTTCTTTGCAGTTTTACATACTAACAAATTAAAGGATGCATCAGTATTTACAGTACCTTACACTTAACCTTTCTTTTATATTTAGTCTCATTTAAACTAAGATAACTTTAAAAGTTATGAAGAGGAAATTGCCATCCATTCTCTTTACAATAACTTGGATAAAACATTTTAGGTTCACTTGGTTTCACCTTACAAATACTACATAGGATGTCTAACTGTTGTTACTGATTACTCCAAATTCAGCAGGTAATTGTGAGTTGTGTTTCCACAGGGAAAAATATTTACACTTTGATTATCAGCAATGTAGAGTCATTATAAGCTACAGTTTCCTCAAATACTAGCAAGTATTCTTGCTTTTGTAATTCTGTTGAGTTTCAGCCTTGTCAACATTATTTACATCATTCATTTTTTAGTCATCATTTTATATATAGTAGTTGATTTATTCACAGTAAGTCATAATCAACTCCTAATGATTCCATGTTAAATGCATGAAAAACAGTTTTAAAAATGCCCAGTTATACAAACTGCATTGTAAAAATTGTGGCTTCTGTCCATTAAATCAGCACATTTCCAGATGTTTTGATGCACTGGATGACCTACCTGTGTCTGTTAGATGTTTTTCAACAAAAAAAAAGGGCATCATTTGTGTTTTCACTTTTGTATATGATAGGAATTATATTTTGGAATGACATTTGAAACTTACAAGAACAGTTTCTTTTTTGTTTCTTTTTTTTTTTTTTTTTTTTTTTTTCCTGTACTTCAGAAGCTTAATCTTTTCCAATTTTTTGTAAACCACAATATGCGTATTTACTGCCACAACATCTGGAGACTTTAAAGAACTAACAAGGAACACGTAAGTTGTCCGTGTGCTCTGTGACACTTAAGCTACCTCTCATTAGTTTTGTGTGCCTACCCTTGAGAACCACATTTTGACACCTAAACAAAAAACGTGTTTTATGCGCACATTTACTTCTCACAGATAATACTTTTTATTAGAGTAGGATCACATGGGGAACAGTAATAAAAACACACAAAAATAATGTATATATAGGTTACATCGAGCTTATTCCCTTACAATGTAAAAAAATGCACCTTATTTCTTGATGTTTAAATCTTGCTTCATGATTGGCAGATATATCTTAATCACACTAAATTAAAGAATTCAGAAAATATTTATCACGGCTGGTATATAAGAAGGAGCATGTGTCTGGAGGAAACCTTCAGAGTCATAGACTGCTGAAGTGAAAAACTGTGAGTAAGTCTTTGGCTAAGAAATAAGTTAAGTCTTCAGTTGTGATTCCTTTAGAGCAAATGTTTCTGACGTCCAAATCTGATGTTTTAATTATGAAGAACTTATGAAATATGAATGTGTAATGAAAGCACCCTCTGAAACATTGTTGAGTAATTCTCTCATAGTCAAAATCTTCTGTTATTAGAACAAAATATACTCCTACGCTATTTTGTTTACTGAAGGATCAACATACCTTCTTTTTTATCACTGAATTACTTTTTGGAAGTAATTCAGACAGGAATAATCTAGAAAAAGAGGGACAACTCATTCAAAAATCTTAATAGATTTAACGAGGGATGTGTATTCAACCTGCATATTTATTGGGCACTGAGTTTGGAAGGCCAGTCAGTTATGATTTCATGAGTATTGGGTTTGACAACTTCTCATTAGTGGCACATTTCAAAGTAAATGTAAATGTATTCTTCTTGTAAATTTTGTGAGCATACAGCATATTTTTAAATAACAATTTGTAATACAAATCTTAAAAAAAAAAAAAAAAAAAGTAAAAATGTCTATACTGGCAGATATACTTATATATCTGGTCTGTGTAAGATGGCACAGTGTCTTGTCTCCAACAGTGTCCAGTACCTGATGCTTAGGGAAAGTGTATAAGAAGTAATACAAATACAAAATTAACCTTCACATAGTAACCTCTAGCTTCTGACAATCAACATTTTGTTATTTTATGAATCTTAGTTTGCAGCCAAGGCATTCTGGATGGATATATCTTTCCTCAATTATTAGTGTTGGAAACACTTATGCTTTTGAGCCTCATCACTACATGTTACCAGGAGTTCCACATTTTAATTACATAAGAAAAGTGTTATGTTTTGTTTGTGCCATGCTTCTAAAATACTAATTTTAGTGATATATCTCAGTTGTCGTCCTGCAAGGAATTTCTCATAGTTTATTTGAAAAACAAAACAAAAAACAACAAAACAAAAAAAGTCTGGAAAGAGGAATGCATAACAAGGTGATAAAGTTCACTGATGATATTGACTTGTTTAGGGCAGTAAAAATGAGAACCACATGTGAAGAACTATAGAAGGGCCTTGTGAGATTGAGCAATAACCTGGCACTTAAAATTCAATTTGGAGAAATGTAAACTGCTGAAGAGGGGGAAAAATAGTCCTAGCTTCACATTTAAAATTATGGGCTTTGAAATGACCATTATTGCACAGAAGCCAGCTCTTCAATTTATGATAGATGGTTCAATGAAAATGTCAGTGTTCAGCAGCAGCCAAAAGAAAAAAAAAAAAAAAAAAAGAAAAAAAAAGCCACAAAAACAGTATAAAACAAAGCATAACAAAAATCACACCAAGCTGAATGTTGAAAATTGTTAGGAAAGGACTGAAAACCAAACCAGAAAATAAGAGAATACAAGTATGCCACTGCATAAATATGTGAAGCACCTCTAACTTGACCACTATATACACTGGTGATCCACATCTTATATACATGGATATAGTAGAACTGAAAAAGGCTCGGAGAAGGGACCAAGGATGATCAAAGGTACTTAAATTGCTTCTGTACTAAGATCAACCAAATAAGACCCTTCTTCAATCTGGAAAATAGATCCCTGAGCTGGATATGATAGAGTTCTTAAAAAACCGTGATTGAATAGCATGGCAAGGGGAGGGGGGTGCGTGAGGACTGAATATTTGCTGTCTTTTGACATGAGAAAGGGAGGTTTCCAAATAAACAAAAGGGATTGCTCTAAAAATCATTAAGTTTAAGTTGTGAAATTCCTTGTTCCTGATTTTCATGGGTGCTAAAAGTGTATGTGGATTTAAAGGGAGATTGGAGAGAAATCTATTGAATATAGAGAAGAAATCCATGGAAATCCTGAATACTTAAACAGGGACCAAACTAGAAATGTTTGCAGACTGTTCTTAGCAGATGCACATGTTTTAGCCCATTCTTATTGTCTTCACAGAGTGTCTGAGCTCTTTGTTGTTATCAGATAGGGTGCTAGGCTGGACTGACCTGAGTATAGCTCAGTATAACACTTCTAAATTTCAGTGAAACATTTCTTTTTACCTGCTTGATACTTTTTAAAACTAATGACTTTATAGACTTCTATCTTGTTTTCCTTAATCATTTTCCTTCTTCAGTTAGAAGTCCTATTATATTTATTTATTTTTCTTATCTGAATGTTGTTTAGCATTGTTGGTCATCACTATTGCTTTTTCTACATTCAGCACTCTTATTGTACCATTTTAGTTTAGTTTATATTAGTTTAGTTTTCAGATAGGATGACTACTATCTTTAGATTTATACATATGTTATAAAAACGTATGGCAATGTTTTCCCAATAATTTCTTTTTCCTTTTTATTTTTTTTCCTTTTTCTGACTGATGGATAATGTTGAAATATTGTTTTCAGAGATTGTCTTCCAGTTCCCCAGATCTTTTTTTTTTTTTTTTTTTCCTGAGTATTAACAGCTAGTAAATGTATTCTAAATATATATAGCTAATTTACTTTTTCTTCTTCTACATATTAGTTCTCATTTATCAGTAATAATATCTAGAGTTTTATCATGTAGTCACTTAGGATGTGCTGTCATTCTTCACAATCAGCTCTAACTGACTACCTCTAATAACTGTGATCTGCTTTACATACTTTTTCAGATAATTCATGAATATGTTGAACATCATAGTTCCCAGCACAGGTTGTTCAGAAATAAAGAGAAAACAAATAAAGGCCCTGTCAAGCCCGTCAGTTTGGTTTCATATGAGGTTTGATGGCCTTAGGTAGAGACTAAACGCACAATACTCAAAGGTGCATTTCAGTTTTTGATTTTTCACTTCAAAAGGTACTTTCATCTTGCACACTTAATTGTCATCTGTTCTTGCTGATGAAAAAAGCAACAAAATCTCAAAAATCTTAAGAAGGTAGATGGGAAGTGGCTGAGCAGACTTCAGAAATTTCCTGATTTCCCTGATGAGAGAAGTTCGTTATTTTTCTGCCTCCTGAACACCCCCAAATTATCAAGCCATGATACATCAAGCATTTGGACAAGTACCTTTATGTGAGAATTCAGGAACCAAACTGAGTAGGCTGCACTGCTTTTATTGCCTTAAGATACTACAGTACTTATTTTAGTTGTCTTTTTCTTTTGCCTATGTGGGAATTGAGGTGCAAACAATATAGGGAAAACTATCCTACAAAACTTTTCAGTTGTCCCAAGGATATTTTGCATGCTGATTATGTGCTTTTGCAGAATGTTATGGGTGTACAGCTCACACTCAGATAGTACACTGTCATCTTCCGAACATAAGCTGCACTTTCTGTGAATTTCTGTGATACTTTATGACCTCCAAAGTGGCTCCACTTGTCTTAGATACTGTCTGAGCAGTTACTCCCTGCAACTTGTACAGTATACTCCTTTGGTAATGGCAGAAGGGTTGCTGTGTTTGTGGTTAACCAGGCTCACTTTCAAGGACATAGAAATCTACTGATAAGTAGCTGTGACTAACTCGTGGCTTTACAGTGTAGCTCTGAAACATAACTTCTTAACTGTAAACAGAGTTCAAGAGGAAAACAGAAGTGTAGATATTGTGTATCTTCACCATGTGCTTTGTTGAAGAGTTGTTTTTTTGTATGTAATGTTATTCTTAGCTACCTTTTTATCAGAAATAGATACTACTATAAGACTAAATGAATCACTGTGTGTTACTCATGCATCACACATAATTTAGTTAGTCTGTGCATGATAAGCATAAAGACTGAAATAAGATAGCAACAATGAAAAAATGGTTTGTTTAAAAATAAAATAAAAATTTTAAAAAAGTGGTATGACTAGCTTTTTGAATCAAGCAGCTGAGAGGCATTGGGCAATCTCCATCCTTAGAGGTTTTCAGAGCTTGACTGGAAAAGCCCTGAGCAGCTTGATCAAAGATTGAAGTTAGATGCAACTTGAAGCTTGGCTCCGCTCTGAGCAGATTGGTCCAGACGATTTCCAGAAGCCCCTTCCAACCTAATTTTTTCTATGGTTCTGTGAAGACGAACATATGTTGTGTACAGTATCTTGAACAAAAATAAGTTAGGCTTAGGGATCATATGGACTGAGTTAATTGTCTTGCTAGCATGAAAGGAAGGGTTCTGCATTCTGAGTGCCTTTGGATATGTATGACCTGAATTCAGCAACACTGTAGACTTATAACAAAGAGTTTTGAACTATCTGGCAGGCATAACTATTTTCTTTGTTTTCCTTTGTGGATAAGATGGATAGTGGCAGGTAAAATTGGATGAAGATCCTTTGTATCTCTGTGCCTAGTGCTCTGTGTACAAAATATATTTTTGCTGCTTCTGTTTTGGAATCAAGCTGCAAACAAGTTACTTCAGCTGGAAAATGAGAATGTCTTTGGGAATGTAGAGGGAGTTAATATAATAGAGAATGATATGATCACAGCCACAGAGCGGTATGATCAAACAGTGCATCAGGTGATAGGAAGAGAATGTGTCCAATATATCAAGTCCAATGAACAACAGTTTTTATTCAAAGTGACAGCTGTCAAATGTATACGATATGAGGCAGTCAAGCAGTGACTTCATTGCAGTGGACAAAAGAAACGGGTAACACAGGGGATGATTCACCCTACAGTTACATAGGGATGGCTTAAGCTCTTAAATGCATCTTAAGCATGTCCTTCTCATATTCCCCAAAGCTCCATTTGAAAACAACAGATGAGTCTATTATCAGTGGAAAGCAGAGCACCAAACCATCTTCAAAGAATTCAAGTCATCACTGTGGAGCTTTGCTAGACCAGGGCAGGGGGAAGACAATGTGTGTAACTCTTTTCAAAGGGTTGAAGAGGTCCTTTGTAACCCCCTTGCTTTACAACAGTATTTTTATTTTAATTTATCTCTTTATGAGGCTGAAAGGGAAAACAATTTCCTTTTGGAGCAGCTTCATTTTTTAAAGAGGGCTAGATAGTGTTGTTTGCAAAATAGTTGTCACCATTTAGAATGGTAGAAAAAAGAGGAAAATCAAAATTTGAGTATTACTGGAATATAAAAATAATAATGTCTCAAGAAATGCTACCAAGCATTTAGTAAATATTCACTAAATAAGTTCATGAAATTTGTGATTTTGGAGACACTTTTATTCCAGGTCCAGCTCTGAGGGACAAGCAGATGCTGAATTACTCTCTTCTCAAAGAACTGTTGCATACATGTGGAAGCTGATAGAAACTTAGTGTAATATGATGGTTTTTGTTTATATGATCCTATATGATGTGTTTTTTTTGTTTATTTGTGAATATGAGCACTGCTGAGAATATGGATTTAAGGTATATGATGAAACGTGGTATTCCGTATGATTGCAAGTACACTGGGGGTAGTTGAAGTTCTATCTTTATTCTACCAAGGAACATTTAGGAGAAAAAGCTTAACAGCTAAGCATTAACTATTGGAGAGAATATGGATTAATCAGGGAACAGTGGAAGAATATGGATTAAACATGGGGAACAGTGGAAGTCTTTATTTAAACAATTACAAAATGACATGGATATATAGGAAATAAGTGAGTTAGAGGTGCACAGCAGCAGTTGAAATAGAAAGCATATGAAGTATTTTCACACAGCAACTCTTTTCATGGATACTTTTAATGATGAGGTGCTTGTGTTACATGTGTGACAGTAAAATATTGAAAAAAGTTAATTTGTAAAATACATATTCTAAGAATGCTAATTTTCATGTTCATGAGTGTCAAATGCAACTTTTTAATGTTGAAAAAGGTGGAATATGATAATAAAATAATTTGCTACTGAAGAATAATATTACTTTTGGAATCTTAATTATTAACCCTAATGAACCAGTGTTACAAGGTGAACTAGTTTCAGTGGATTTTTTTGCATTACAATTCATAACAGAAATACAAAAGATTACAACAGACTTGAAGTTCATTCTTAAAATGCAGTTTAATTACAAGGGCGGTCATTAAGCTAGCACAGCCAAACTGAGAAAAAGGAGTTAAGCAACATTATGCTGTTTCACTTGGCAATTCAATTGTCAAATTTTAGTGTCTTACAGATCACATAGACTAGTATCATTATATTTTGTTACTGTCTGTTTATATTTGACTTAATCTCATAGTATTTATTCCTGACTTTTATTTGTTCCTGACCTTTATTTTATAATAATTTGCCATGTTTGCTTTTATAATTTTATAATAGTTTGCTTTTCTATTTTGAGAGAGGGTGAGTGTGCTACAAAGCCAATGTTTTAAACACTAGTTTGAAGTAGAGGAGTATCTCTGAAGTTGGTCACTGCATCAGAAACTTCTTTGTTGAACCCAATTAGTCAACTTCCAAACATAGTACAATAAAGGTTATATGAGAGACATATGGAGATATAATCATTCAACAGAAAGTAAAATTTTTGAAATTATAAAGATTCTAGAACTAAATTGTGAAGTGGTGTTTACATATAAATATACATATAAATATATAATATTAACATATTACTGAAGTTGGTAGTGAGGAAAATCATTATGTCTTTTTCCTGCTCCATCTGTAGAAATACGCTGTATCCAGTTTGTAATATCAGTAATCAAGTAGTATGGATATTTTTTGTCATAATTTGAAAATTGAAGAGTGCAAAATACGCTTCAATGGAAGTCTGTCAGTTTATGATAGCTATCTAAGTTGTATACAACAAAATAAGCCACAGGTGTGAAACAAAAGAAAAGACTTTAATAATCAATCTTGATTTATCGTGGTGTAGTTGCAAGGAAAAGCAGTCTTCTCTATTTTTCATGTAATCCTTGTTGTTTTCACTGTTCAGAGACGATGAACAATTTTAAACCAACTCCTATCTACCTGCAACCCACCAAGCATGCTGAGGGAATTCACATCAGCAGGCAAGCGAGGAGCTATTCCACTCAGAAGATGTGAGAAAGCACTGTGAACACGATAACTTTTCTGCTTCAGAAAAATACAATAATTTGTCTTCCAGGAATGCCACCTTGATGCTTCTCTAATGCAAGGGAATAGCACACACAAGTGCTGTGGTGATCCTGCTGTTCTCTTGCATGCCTTAAAATCTTATTTCTAGTTCATATCATGAACTTCATTCCATATGGTGTTGTAAGTACTTTAAAATATGAGTGTAATTTAATTGATTTCAGTGAGATTATTTGTTACTTAAACACAGACAGTAACCATATCTTATTAACTAAGGATTGATTCAATTAATATTATTTCTTGAATATTAGAAAGCAGATATAAGCCAGATTTATTTACAAAAGGAGGAATACTGAAAAGAAAGCTATTTTAAGGCTCAGTTTCGTACAGTTCCTAAGTGCAATGTCTACTGCCAGGTGCACTGGATCTGGTGGGCTTCAGAGGACCTGGTCACTGTGGCATGGAAATAAACTTTAACAAAAATATTTTTTTGGCAAAAGGCCCTGAAGATATTAATATTTTTACTGTCAGTCCTTAATGGTGTCAAAGCAACCAGCTGGTTTAGAGTGCACTTAAAAAAAAAATAACCATTCTTAAAGGAATTTCAGCAGGAGAATAGAAGATGCCTAATTCAGAAGTAGAAAGCTGTATGAATATCTGGTATTTTTGGAATAAGGTTGTTGCCTTAATCAATGCTTGCTACTGTGGGAAAAGAGATAAAGGAAACAGTGTCTTTTCTGCTCTCCATATATCAAGAGAAGAATTGTGAAGAAAAGCTTTGGATGTGAGGGTTCGCATACACAGAGCCTCTTGCTTTTGGAATTACGCAAGTTAGAAGAAAGCTTGTAGAAATAACTGCCTGGGTGCTGTTCGATCAGCACCATCGCCTTGCTCAGGCACCAAAACTTGTACTTGTGGCCATCCCTCCTCACAGCGGCTGGGAACCTGAGGCTGCCACCGGACTTTTTCCTCCGGGCGGAGGGAGACTCGGATTCTGAGGAGAACGGGTGTGAAACGATTCTGTCGGGCGGAGGGATTCTTCCCGCCTTCAGAGGCTCTGGCCGCCCTGAGGCGACGGGGCGGGCGGTGGGGCCGCCACGGACCGAGCGGGTCGTTGTCGTTGTCCCGGGGTCGCTTGGCCAGGTTCCCAGCTCGAAGTGCCCCCTGCCCCGAGGGCAGCCCCGGTGCGGGGCGCTCAGAGCCCGGGGAGGAAGAGGGCGGCCGAGGGGTGCCGCCGCGGTGGGTTCCTGTGGGTTCCTGTGGGCGCTGAGGGGTGCGCGGGGCGGGAGCGTCGAGGGACCGGGGCTGCGGGACAGGAGCGAGACCGCTCCTGGAGGCGGTCTCCGTGAAAGACTTAAAAATAAATATATAAAAAGGTTTGTCAGAGGATAAACGAAAGCAGGGGGGAGAGGCAGGGACGGAGGGGGCAGGACGAGGGAACCCGTCGCCTGCAGCAAGGGGAACCCTCCTCAGGGAGGGGGAGAGCCTCGGATGGAAAGCCACAAGTTGCCTGGGCGTTTGGTTCCTCTGCATTTCACAGGAGTATCCTCACTTTATTTATTTATTTATCTATTTATTTACTCTACGTGTGCCATTAAATACGTAAACCTGACTGATTAGGAATGCTGCTTGATCTTTTCAATCATGCACTCTGGGTTAAGAAAAATAAATAAAGTTTTCTCAATTATATACTTAATGAAACATTATGAGCTCCTTCGCATTGGCTCTCGGAGGTCAGGTCTGCACGGTGACTGGGTTGCTCAGAGGTAACAGAATCAGTCTGTTAATTGTGTTTGCTGCTTACCTAGATAACCACCCTAAAAAAGTTCCTGACATTTGGAGAACTTAATTGTAGTTAATATATTAAAATATATAATATGTTTAATATATTATTTTGTATATAATATAGAAGCATATGCATTTATCTTACATGTTTTTAAACCTATAGTTTATTGATAGTTATTTGCATTTCAAGAAATAATAAATTCCCTCTATCAATACATGAAATGTCACTTTGTTCAAATTATGTTCCACACAGTACCTAGAATACCAGTTTGTAAATATATCATCTGTGTGCTTTTATTTTGAAGGGGCATGGAGCTAAACATCATGTATGCTAGTATATGTAATGATCTGGATAGGTACCTTCTACAACACTGTTTCTTTGTACATGAAGACACATACAGTGTTTTGACATACCTGAGTATTTTTGAAAAACATAGTTACAGCTCCACATTACAAATTATCCAACAATGAAGACAAAGCTAGCTATTCATGTCAGCTTTTAACAACTTTAAAGGACCCCCTCCCCAGATTCTGAAGAGTTCATCAGTGAGCATTATTTTCTTTAAATTTGTTCTCAGTACTCATTTTGCAATTTTACTCAAATTGCAGTGTGACAAATACATGAAAAATGTTCTTTAACTTGTTGACACAGTGAAATCATCACCACCCATTTTAATTTTGTATGCATCTGCAGCTTTGTTAAATAATCTCTATCAAATTTTAGGTCTTGTTTTTAAATTATTTCCAGTGATCCTGTCTTTATTTCTGTCATGCATACAGAACAAATATCAGCATGGTAACATGTATGTATAATAGAATTACTAATTTATATTCTGTACATTTTGGAAATCATTAAAAGATCATGCATGCCTAACGCTCCAATATTTCTTTAATTTTCAGGACTGTCTCCACAAGTATACAGCTAATTTTTCTGAGCATGGAAAACACATGTACTCAAACATTTTTATCTGTATCACAAAATGAAACTGAATACTACTTACATCCAAAGTGTGATAAAACAGAAAGTAATCAAAAAAACATAGAGGAAGAGGAGCAGCAAAAGTTAGAACAAAGCATCTGCTGTGTTAACAGGTATCAGACACCACCAAATGAGCCTGTATATTTATCAGAAAGACAAAACAGCTGGGCATTAGAAAAGGAAAGTTGTGATAGAGCAAGAAAAAATTGTGTGAGAGAATTTTCCCATTTTCAAACTTGTAATAGTAAAAGATGTAGAGTATTAGAAAATAAACTGTCCACCAAAAGACAGAGTCCTGAAAATGAAGATGAAGATATTGTACAAGATAGCATTTCTTTGAATGTGTATGAACAGCCTCTTGAAACAGAGTTTTGCAGTGTGTGGAGTGCTACTAACAGATGCAAAAATTTACAGGCACTAAATCCCACCCAAGTGCTTCAGGACAACAATATAGAACAAAATAAAATAAAAGATGATAATGAGCTTAAACAAAACTGTTCAGTTACACCTTTAAGCAGTGATTTATTTCAGATGGAAATGTTAAGTCATAGGTCTGTCTCTGATAAAAGGTGGAGACAATATCAACTTCTGCAAGTTCCATTTTTATGTGGTACCAGTTCTGCGCTTTCACAGATAGAACGTGAGAAAAATATTTTTCTGGAAAAAGTATGCAGTACAGAAAACAAAGATTATTACAGTAATGGTCATCAAACTACTACAGAAAGAGATAATAAAGAAAAATACAATTCATATGTAATTCCAACATCAAAACCTTTTAAAAGTATACAGCCACTGGAAATTCCCAATTTTTTAATGAAAGAAAACAAATTTCATTTTCCTAGTATTTCAAATAAAATAAATAATAAAATGCCATCAACTAGACAGGAGGAGATGGATGGGAAGACTCCTAATGACCAACCATCTTTGATGCCATCTAAACAGATAAATGGTGTGCAAAAAATATCTGAGATAGGAAACCAAAATCTGGAAAACGATGAAAGCATTGGAAAAGCATTGTCTGTTGGTTCTGAATGTAAAGAAAAGAATTACCAGTTGGTTAGCGAACAAGAGTACAGTGCTTGGGCAGAAGAAGACAAAGCATCTGCAAATTATTTCAGAGGTATCAGCACAGATATTGAATGTAATCAAATATTTGCTGAAAGTGATTTTAAAGATAAGATGCTGGAGAAATCAGATAGTGAAGATGACCAGGAGTCAAGGATCCACATTTACATTAGTGCTAAAAAAGTTCAGAACAAGAAAGTTAGCAGCAGTATGGATATTTTGAAGGGATTGGGGAAGAAGAACAGTCATAACAGGATAACATTTAATATAGAAAAAAGCATTCTCACAGCAACAGAAGCATTAGAGAAAAATAACTTAGACATTCACTACGGTCCGCATAATTCCAATGCTGCTATTAGATTGCATGAAGCAGCATCAAAACTATCTACAAAAGAAATACTTGATTTCAAAAGATATTTAACTAAAAACATCATATTTGAAAGTAATTTTACAACCATTATTGTGCAGAATTTTCCAGATAAAAAAGTGAGTTTTAATATAGTGAGGGGAAAGAAATGGTTTAAATTAAGGTTTTCATTTCAAAACTTGTTATTTGGAGCATTCAGGACATGGACTGAATCTTTACATAAAGATATGCCCAAGTGTCAGGCTGATGGTATTCTACATTGCTTTCATTCCTGTGAAACATTAAACGACCAGTGTTATATTCAAGAGCTAGTAAAGAGCAATATCAGTAGGAGCCACAACAATAAAACATGCATTTGTTTGCTGGCAATTGTTTCAAAGCATCTGAAGCTGAAACTACGAAAGACAATTCTTGCTTCCTTTTTCAATAAGAAAAAGGCTTTATTAACAACTGAAGGGAAGTTCATGAGAGTGGAGAAACATCCTTCATGTGGCAGAAAGCAAGTTCAGCTAAATTCATGCACAGATAGTAATCTGAGGCAAAACACAGACTTTTATAAAAAATATGAAACTTACCCAGGCATTGTAAAATCTAAATTTGAGAATACCATTAGTTTTGAATTGCATAATGAATACCAGAGAAGACATTTTTCTAGAACTTCAGATGATGAAACATCCACTTTCCTAAACAGAGGGATACTCTTTCATGACCAAAAAAGGGGATTACTTAGGGGAAGATGTCTTAGAAAGTACCACCTCTTGTCCAGAGTGAATGAAAGATTTCTTAGCATCTATTTAGTGTCTGTTGGTCACAAAAAGGTTATGAAAAAGCAAATTTTAGTTTCTAAGTCCCTTATTTTGCTGCAGGGCAATTGTGATTGTTCTTCACCAGAGAAGATATTTTGCTGCAAAATCACAAAAACACAGTATCTGATAAGAGCAAATCTTAGATTTTTGAGTTACCTTCCTGCCTATTCACAACTTAAATATGAAAAGGTAAATAATAAATGTTCAAATCAGCAAATATTAGTAACTACAATAAAACAAGCAAAGAACATATTGAAGAAAATGTTCTACAGCTGTTTTCATAGAGAAAGACTTACAGCTTTGCCTTTTGTTTTAAATGACAATAAAAAACATGAAACAACTGGATTTAGAAATTGCATAAAGTCTACAAACGGAGTTATATATAAGATGAATAAATACTTGGGTACTTTTAATTACATAAAGGCTGATAGCCAGCAATATTTTAAATCCCCAAAGTTGCAAATAAGTTCACATAATTTTCTTTCTAAAAAAACTCTTCCAATTTTTGACACATACAAAAAAATTCCTCTTAATAGTGATTTTGAAGACTTTGACCAGCTCCTGCTTGTAAATCAATATAATTCTGTCAAAAGAATGACTACTGAAGAAAACACTATCAGTAGGTCAGAAAACATTGATAATTTGTCTGATAAATCAAAAGATGTTTTAGCTTTACATGAACAGTCAAATAGAACCATGGAAAAATATAGCTCTCTCGTGTTACAAGACAGTCAAACAAACAAACCTGAGTATTGCAAAGAAATAGATGCATACAGCTTACATTTAGCCAATGAAAAAAAAATTGTATACTTTCCAAATGCTTATTTAAGTTCTGGAAATATATTTGTTAGTCCCTTAAGTGGTTACCAGTCTATCACTTCACCAGTGTATAGCAGCACTTTTATCAGTAAAGATGGAGTAGTAAGTGACAATGGACATTTCAGGAGTTCCTTAAGCGCAGACAAACAAAACCAATATGAAAAAAATCATGCCACTATGCACGATCTATCCACAGGAAGTCCTACTGTAACAGATATATGCTTCCAATTACAGGCTAAAGAAACAGTGTATTTTTCTTTACAAGGACATATTCAGACAAATAATGCTGTCAGTTTAGAGGCAACAACTTTGAAACATCTTGAATATGTAAAAGAACAGGAAGAGATAAGTGATGAACAAATGTATGTAACTAATGAAAGTCAATGTGAGAGTGTAATGAATGACTTGATTATGTCATATTCAGAAGATGAATCTAAAACATTCATTGCTGCAGAAGAGAAATTAAAAATGCATTTATCTGTAATGAACAATGGGTGTCTTGAAGACGTAAAAGATGAGTATTTACCTTCAGAAAATAAAATCACATATGAATTTGAACTGAAGAGGAAATTTGATTTAGTGCTAGAAGAGCTACATATGTTTCATGAAATTAGCAAGGGAAACGAAAACAATTTATCTAGTGTGGAAACAAACGCACATAACAATTATCGTGCATTAAGTAATTCTGAGGGGATAGATGAAAATGAAAATGAAATGAAAAGAAAAGAAAAAAATGAAAAAAATCAAAAGAAAACCTGTGTTTCTTCTCCGGTCTGTGGTACTATAGAAGGGCAAAACATAACTGACAGTGATGAAAGTTCATTTAATGAAAAAATATCACATGAAAATGAAGACCAAGATGCACCTAAGGAGTACTGCATTTCAAGACTGCTAAGTGAAGAATTGCTACATTCACCTATTGCAGAAGGTAAGCACATGGAATTACTAGCTGTCAATAAACAAATATACATTTTTAGGCAGATATTTGTATTTCTCTAACACTACATTTCCTAGCTGAAAAAAAAAAATCTGTAACAACAGCTGAGTTTTCATTGAATTGTACAATGTTTGTGGGACCAAAGGTCCCCTATGAATAACCAGTCAAATGCAAAACAACCACACTGGTACTGCTGCTGCACACTGTGTAGTAGCAGTTGTAGTTTGGAATTCAGCCAGCCAATCTCAAACTTGCCTTAATGCATATTCTATTATAGATTATCTCTTTTGTCTTAAACTTCATCACAATAATCCTTAAAATCCCCGAAAATGTCATGGACTCCGTAAGATGCACATTTATAGAGAGAACAGGCTCAATTAGTACATGATAGATAAAAACAATATGCATAAAGGAGATGACTGTTCCCTTACAACCAATGTGTTCTACTGAAATGTTTTTTACTGTTATGGAAATCAACTTCACCTTTTCAAAATGAATTTTACATAATATTCAGAAGTCTGTTTTCTCTGAGAACATGGAAGAGTAGAATGCTCACAAAATAAAGGAGAGGAATATTCAGGAAAATATTGTTTGGAGTTAGGTGATCAGTGGTGGCAGTCACTTGTTAAATCTCTCGGTTTTGTTTTAGACTGAGAAACACATAAAAGCTAGTCTTGCAACATTTACATGTGTGGCATCTGTCATTGATGTTCAATTGAATAGGTTCAATTTACTGAACAACAAAATACTTTGGGAAGATAGGCAGTTTAACTGAGGTAAAATCAATAAAGATATATTTGAGTATGCTCATGAGCCATAGGCACTACTTGTCATGGGTGATCCTTGCTTACTTCTCATAACACATTTCTCTAAGCTATTTGTCCTGAACAGTTAATTCTGGGCTGTGTTGGTGGAGGCATTTTGAAGCGCTGAAGATGTTTTCTAAACATATTCTGCATTTAATCTTTCTAAAGGCATTTCCATAAGCACTTCCTTGCCTACTTCATTCCTTGTATAGCAAACTATTTTGAAAGACCTTTTCCCATCCAGAATGAAGGAAGCATATGCACCTCACTTATGATTCTGGAAACCAAGAAGAAAGTCAGTTGAATACAGTACCTTATAGCTCCAAATAGCTCCCATATGATAGGTAAATTATTCAGTTTTCAAACAACATGCTTATAAGATTTTGGTTTTGAAATTCAGGATGAAGAATTGATGAGTTCTCACAGCTGCAAATTAAATCAATGACAGCTAAACTTTGGACATAATTTGGTAAATTCACAGATAAAAACATGGCCATTTCAGATTTAGCATCTGAAATCAATTTCCCAGGGACTCAGCTCTAAATTTATAAAGCAAAGATCACAGGGGTTTTGTGAAGGTAATTAGAACGAAACAATAGAAGAGTGTCACTGAAAACCCTGGGAGGAAATTCTGTTCAGTGGGGTTTCAACAGTATAATGTGCTGCAAGTTACAGCTGCATGCCTTGTCCCAGAGAATGAAAACCTAAAGAGATACCAGATTAATTGTTCACAAGGTGATCACTCCTCTGTCTGAGTCTGGATTAAGAGCATCCAAGTGGAGAACACGTATAATCACAGGATTAAAGACTGCATCATTGTATCTATACAAAGAGTTAATGAGGTGTACAGATAGCTTTTGACAGGCCTCTGAGAGTGAGACTTTGCAGCTTTATTAATATTTCCCATGACATGTACATATTTTTTTTACTTACATCCTCAAGAACCACACATTAACAAATAGTTGAAACAAAATTAATTTTTTGTTTTTAAATTTAGTTAAAAATCTTCAATGTTGTATTCATGCTTTTACTTTAATGCTACTTTGATTCAGCTTATAAAATGCCGTACACATGGGACCCTGCTTTTTTGTCCTGCGTGCTTTCGAGGGAACAAAATTATAATTTACAGAAAGAGGGAGGTAAGAATATTTTTTCAGTTATTTATACCACAAATAGCAGTGCTAATAAACTCATTTCTGAAATACTATTTGTTTCTTCCCTATTTAGCTTTCTCTTCTCTTTCTCTCTCTTTCACTCTCCCTTTAACTTACAAGCTACTAGAAAGCTGTCTTATCTTTGGCTTTGGTCACAGAGCAAGTCATGCAGATAAGCCATTTTATGCTATGGGTAAAGAGAAAAAATCAAAAAATGTGGGGTTTCCTTTGCCTTTTTTTTTTTTTTAAACTATTTGGAACAAACATCTTCAAGCTTCAGTTGTTTTGATACAGCTAAAACAAATAAGAATATGATTTGCTATACTTTTCTAGGAAGAGATGTGGTGTTGGACAGCTCATGAAAGAAAATCCGAAAAGATATAGGCAATGTTTCTATTAGAATTTCAAAAAGCCTGTTTTTACAGTTTTTCTAATGCTTGGAAACATTCAGTAAAACAAGACTATCAGTTTATTTTGAAATTAAATGTCAAAACTTTGTAGGACAATGCTATAGATAGCACTTATTTCACTAAGGCAAATTATGTATAGATATTTTCACCTTTATTTCATATCTTAAACTCTTAAACTGATGCACACTTTGCTGTTCTCAGAATTCAGAAAGTTGTTTCCTTCTTTCAGGCCATTCTGTGAAATAATGAGACCAATAATCTTGAATGTTTACAGATCACCTCTGATGTTTTGTGTTTTTTTTTTTTTTGTTCCCACTTTTTTTTTTTTTAACTGAAGGTATCATGTGATATTATTTCATATGCTGAATTCAAAATGTTACAAAGAATATGGCTGTATTTTTTTAAATCTTCTTAAAAGCTTTTTTCAGATGGTGTTGAAGCTTGCTTACTTCTGCAAAAGATCAGAAGATGACTACAACTGGATTGTCTTCTCTTTTTCCCCTGTTACTTTGGGTCAAAAGGCCAGAGGAAGAGAAAAACATACAATTTCTGTCTTGCTATTACTAGCAATTACTTCCTCTACATCACTTCCTAGTCTTTTTTAAGTTCCCATCTCTAGAAAGGTTTGGAAACAAACCTTAACAGTAATTGGCTGGATTTCTAGGACAGTAGCACATTTCTAAACCACTATACCTTATTTCCAGTACCTGTCAGAATCAACAGAAACCTAATAAACTTCCAGTGGAAGGAGCTGAAAAAAATTTCATGTTCACATCTTCATCATTCTCAGTCAATAGACAGTATGGAATGTTTGAGTATCTTCCTACATGATTTGAATTGTTTATGTATTTTGGGTGTGAGAACTCTTTTTTTTTTCTGCTATGCTATTAAGCCTCTTAATTTATAAAGTTCAGTTGGCAAAGCTCTGTGGTATAACCCAGCATATTGTTCCTGTACTTAGAAGAAAGAAGTTAGGAAGTACAGGTTTGATGCTTTCTGGCAGCAGTAAGTTCTTTGTTTTACACCCCACTGTTTGGTCACATGAAGTGACCATTGCCTTCAAAACTGTGACTATTTGAGAAAGGAGATACCTGAGTGGGACAAGAAGATTTACACATCAGCAGTTTTACAATTCTTCATGGTTTCAGAACTACCATGCTTTATTGGCTGCGTATAAGCCCATAGTACTTGATTGACTTTTAGTGCATGCAGTTCCTCTTCCACCTGACTCTTACGAGTCTTATAAAAGATACATTGGCAGTACTATCTCATCATTGACTTTTTTTTTTTTCCTCATCCCATCATTTAAAATTTTGGTGCTTGCCTAAGGCTCTGATGGACTCACTATTTGATATACTAGCTAACTGCTCACTGCTTCCTCTGTTCATAGAAGCATGGAAATAAAACTGGAAAAAGTCCTGAAATTTGACACCTTCCTTCTTGCATGATTGTTACTTCTTCTAGATGCCTTATTGTCCTAATCTTTAATTTACAAGGTCATGGTCTTTCATTCTCCTGCACGGAATGTACTGTTGTATGCAAACCAGAATATCTTCTAAAGCATGACTAAATCATGCTCCAGGTTACCACATGGTGTATACCTTACCTAATAAACTGTGAAACAGAAAATCGACATCCTTCTATCCTACTTGGTGGAAAAAAAAAAAAAAAAAAAAAAAAAGTGACACAAGAAGAGTCATTATGATTAGTATCACCAGTGGAGTAATAACTCCCATGGTAATTTGGAATTGCATATCTAAACCCCTCAGACTTGTAGTAAGTATTCAAGCATTGTCCTCTTGGTATATCACCCCTCTCCCACAATGCTAATTGCTATGTGACCTGCTAGTATATTAGGAAAGTTTCTTTTCAATGTTAGATTGAGGATACTTCTAATTAAAAAGAATGTGAGCATGACCCAGCTATTAGGATTTCAACTTCAATCAAAAAGAATATGTTAGACACTACAGTTGAATAAAATGGAGATTTGAAAGGAATGAGATGTTCATTTATGTAATTCATGTAATTTACACGTCTTGTCCGTATGCATTTCTGGTGAATATCATATGGAATTCTGGTTTTATTTCTCTCTCTCTCTCTCTCTTTTTTTTTTTTTTTTTTTTTTTTTTTTATAGGATACTTTCTGTCACATGAAGTTGCAAGAGTACAGCCTCTTAAAACATGCAAGGGCCCCATCAGGATTGGTCTGTCAAGAAAAGCTAGACCCCAGAAGCTTCATCCTTATCTGAAATGACTTACTGGGTTCTCTTACCAGTCTTCACATGGAAACACTCTGCCTGAAAGCTGATGAAATGTTTTTATGCTAAGTTGCCATGTTGATAGTTTGATCTTTGTGCCTTATGTTTTTTTAAGGTATTAATATCAAGTACTTGTTCATGATTTATTTAGGAATTCTTCTGTGAGTATTTAATAGCAAAGGGATTTATGATTAATGTTTACTAGTAGAAATGTTAATGGAAAGACGGGAACGTTTTAAAGTTTATGTGATATTAATAAAAAGTGACGTATTCATCATCTATTGGAATGTTTATATAGGTATGATTATATAGTTTTAAAACTCAATGAGTATTTTTAAAGGGAAATGTTACAAATATTTACAGAGGTGTAGGGGAAAATTCCAGGAAGATACATTTAGATTACTAAACAGGAAGGTTATGTTTTAGGCTTTGTTTCCTCTGACTTATTTTCAGGACCATGCACTTGTCCCATTAGACAAAGAAAACTTCAACTGCAGTGATTGCAATGATGATAAACCCCAGCACATATTAATGCTTTGTAGCATCTGACATGAAGAAAGCTGAGCAAGCTGAATTGATAGGGAAACACATCCATAAATCCTATCAATTATCCTATAGAATCTGTAGAATTCTATTGGGTCTATGGAATTTACAACAATATTGCAAAGAATAAATCACTACATGGTTGAATCTAATTAGACGAAACCTCAGAATATGTCTTACAGTAAATATATCAGGATGCTGATCTCATAGGGACCTAAATAAGAAAAAGAAATTTAGTACACAATGTTGAGAGAAATTAATGAGGTAATAACTTTTAAGAAAATTTTATAATTCAGTTTATATTTCTGTTATTCTCCTATGAAATAGTAAAAATATCAGATAAACATTTGTTTCTGGGAAGAGATGTATCTAAAACAAGGGATTCTAAATTGCTATCTGTGGACCACAAGTTGTCCAAAAGACATAGTAAGTGCCGTTTACCTGCTCTAAAAAATAATTTTATACAGTAAAATTTACTGTAGTGATTTCATACCTGTGGCTACCTGTGAAATCATGCTGCTCCATCATGCTGCTCTCATACTCCCCGTCCTCAAAGGAACAGGGGGAGAAAATATGGTGAAAAAAGACTCATGGACTGAGATAAGGACAAGGAGATCACTCAACAAGTACCATCAAGAGCAAAACAGACTCAGCATAAGGGAGATTAATGTAATCTATTGCCTACCAATATCAGACTAGAGTAGTGAGAACTAAAAGCAAACTAAAACCAGCTTCCCTCCATCCACCCTCTTCTATCTCCTTTCCCCAAGTAGCTCAGAAAAACAGGGATGAGGGGTTGGGGTCAGTCCCTAACACTTCGTCTCCACTGTTCTTTCACAGTCCCTCTCTACCCTTGCTCCAAGTGTGGTCCCTCCCACGGGATGCCATCCTTCCTGAACTGATCCTGTGGGGGCTACCCACAGGCAGCAGCTCTTCAAAAACTGCTCCCACATGGCTCCATACCACGGGGTCCATCCCACAGGAGCAAACTGCTCTAGCACAGGTCCCCCACAGGCGGCAGTTCCCCACAGACCTCCTGCTCCTGTGTGAGCTCCTCTCCATGGGCTGCAGCTCCAGCCCAGGGCCTGCTCCTGCAGGGGCTCTCCATGGGCTCCAGGGCCAGGCCACATCCACCAGCTCCACTGGGGGCTCCTTTTCAAGCTGGCTGTAACAGGGTCTTAAGCCAGTTAAATTTAAAAAATATTAAAAATTTGATGATGGAGGTCTAAGGCTTTCCATACTAATGCAAAGCATATTTCTGGAGTTCACAAGTGTAAAGAAAAAAGAAAAAAAAAGTTCTTCTTTTAGCAGTAGTCTTGAACTGTGCAAAAGTTTAAAGAGCTAAGCAAAACAGCAATTAAAAAACAAATTAAATATAATACTGACAAACCCAAATTTATGGGCTGTGAAGGTAATATATTAAGAGGTAATCATAGCAACCAACCATGGACCAAAGCTTAATTTTTGCACCCTAAAGTGTCAGAAAAGCTTAGAAATAGCCGTACTCATATGACGTGACTCTGCATTTATTGACTGCTTGTAGGTATTGAACCATACAGCCAAAACTCATGCTCAGTCAAACGTATCATAGCCAATGATGACCTGAGATCCACCTTTGTAAATGCATGATTTTGTCTTTTACTTATTCTACAAAATTCAGTTGAAGTGAAGAATTTAGGTTATTGTTGGTGTTTCTTGTTGCTGTTGGATCAAGCCACAGAGAACACACAGGATTTTCATAATGCTGTTGAAAATCCTGTGCTAATTTTACACAGGTTGAAAGACAGCTGTCTGCAGGAGCTCCTCCATGAGGACACCACACAGTAGGAAGCTCCCTGTGTCAGCCAAGATCCAGCATTCCTCAGGGAATGCTGAACAAACAGCAGGAGCTCACCTATCAACTCTATCAAGATCTTGGGTGGGAAAACCACTGATACCTTGCTCTTGCCATGGTGGGCTCCACATCTACTCCAAGCAGCTTCTAAGGCAGGGAGGTTAATCAGCTCCCTTGAGGAATGTGCAAATAAGCCTGTAATTAATCAGCTAAGAAGTACCAGCTTAAGTTTCACTGGATACAAGAAAGTAGTGACAGAAGAAAATTCTGTAGCTAACTTTTTTTTTTTTTTTTTTTTTTTACTATATATCTGGCTTGATATATAGTGGGTCCATAGGTATCTGAATGGAGTTTTGTCCTCACAGTCGGGCAAGCAGTCCCTTGAGTGTTTTCCAACATGAATTAGCTTTGAGGAATGACTTTTTACCAATGGTTTCTACCCTGGATTCATAAAGGTAGATGTTGACAATAGGAGGATTTCTTGCAATTTGTGAGTGATATTTTTGTATTTACATGTCATGTATTTACATATCTATTCTCTGACCTTTTTGGAAAAGCTTCTGTCTTTGTTGTTACCCACCCTACACCTCACGCTTGCACTAAAGAACTCTATTATCTTGTAAAAAGATAGAAAAAGCCTGATACAAGTTATAAATACCTTAAAATATTAAAATATCCAAATGTTAGGTAGTATTATATACAATATAATTATTATACCAATAATATAAATATAATACCAATAATAATTGTATACTTCTATCTTTATTATACACAATATTTAGAAGTCAGAAACATGCATACTTTTAAATCAATGAATCTTGCATTGTTTTTTGTAAGCTATCTCTTTACTCGATGTTTTCATATGAAAATACCAGAATTCTCTTGTGTGTAGAAGAGAGACACTTATTTCAGAGCAAGAGACAAAATCCTAATTCACTGAATTTATGCTCAGCAGCAAACTTTGTTGCATTTAACAGTGTAAAGTTTTAGTGCCAATGTTCCAAAGTATACTGGAAAATGTACTGGAAATACAAAAATGCATTCTCAAACTTAAAGACCAACCAACCAACCAACAAAACCACTAATCAACCAAGGAAAAGGACAAAAATTGGACCATGCAGACAATTGAAAAGACTAGTCCAGCTGAGACATTATGTAATCTTTATGCTTCACTGATCGTTCAGCTGGAGATAGCTGCTAGGAGCATGCCCTCATCTTAAATAACAGAGGAAGGGTTGGCACTGGGAATGCCAGACTGGCCTTCTGCCAGCTTTAGCTTCCCTATTCACCATCAACTGGAAAAAGCTCAGGTACCTTGTGGATAGAAGGATGCAAGTGTTCAGCTGTGTAAATCAGCTATATGAATTGGCCTTGTTCCATTGACTTCACTGAAGCTGTGCAGATAAATGCCAAGTGAAGATCCTGCCATATGTCTTTGCATATTTTATTAACGCAATGTGTATAGATTTTGATTTTTTTTTTTTTTTTTCATTGCAGAAACAGTGTCTGGTGATATTCTTTGAATTAATTAAGCTCAGTTAATAATGCTGACTCTGACAGAAATGCAGGTGTTGAAGTGCCTTTATATTTTAATAATAATGCACAAAAGCCTAAATATAATTTTTGATTTTTTTTTTTTTATCAGCTGCTATAACAATTAATGTATCTATGGCTTATTTAATACAAAAAGGATTCAATTAAAGCCTAATGAATTTGAATTCTGTTATATATACCAATAATGTGATTTTTAAATAAATAGTAATTGAATGTCTCTTTTTTTGTCTACCTCCGAATTAGTGGATGAAAAGCTCACACTGCTTTTCTCAAGCTGTTTTGGACAAATGCGGGTGATTAGTAGGTGAACAAATGCAATACTTAAAATCCAGCTTTGTAACAACAGCTGTATATTAGAAGTATAACTACTGTCTCTTTCAGGAAATTGAATTGAGACCCATGATGAAGCCCTGCTCCTTCTCCCATTGTTGGCAAGACAGTTTCTGAAAAAGAATATATAACAGACTTCTGACAGAATTGGAGAAAGGGCTGGAGTGACTACATTTACTAAAAGGTTCTCCACCAAGCAACATGGTTTACATTGTGAATATTCATTACTTAGAAGCTTCATGTGGTTAAGAATAAGCTCAACTCCTGCTCTTAAAATTCACATCCAGTTTTGATCTTAACACTCTGCTCCCAACATGGACATCACAACACGTCATTTCCACATACCATTAGAGAACATACATGGCCACATTCTTTACCTACTATGTTCCTTGCCAAACCATTTCTAGACTGTGTTAGATAAACTCAAAATACAAATTAAAACTACCTGGGCAAACTAAAAGTTATTTTGTTCAATATTATTTCTGTTAAGTCTGAATAAGGACAGGTTTCCATACTGTTTTCAACATTTGTCTGTTGTTGGTCCAGGTGATAAATGGAAGCGTGACAGCTGTTTATATGAAATGCAGCAAATTAACATTTACAAGTAATGATTAATTTCTTCAGCAAAATGAGTTCAACGTGATTTTATAAAATAACCAAAGTAAACAGTCAGACATTTTATAAAATATATGCTACCATTTTATATTTGATCTGAGTCAATGCTGTGATAGAAGAGACTTTGTTGATAACTTAAAAGAAGTGTCTGGTCCATTTTGCAATTTAACATCTTTCCTCCACAAGACCCTTTGAATTAAAAAATGTATTTTTAGCCAGGAGTCATAATGAAAATTCAATACAAATGATTATTCAGTATATGCACTAAGATGCCTAGACCTATTCTTTGTTAAAATACTTTCTGTCAAATCTTAAATGTGCAAAAATGCACAAAGCTTGCCAAAGAAACTTGTAAAATAAATGCTCCAACACTGATATCTATCTATCTATCTATCTATCTATCTATCTATCTATCTATCTATCTATCTATCTATTTAAACCTACCTTGTTTTAAAGTATAATCAGAATGTATTCCTATTAAAAATGGAATTTTGGAGCCTCTAATACAATATATTGGCAATGATATATTTCATGACTTTGAATACAGTTTATGGCTATTTGTGGATAGGTGGGAAACAGATTGATTTGACTTGGGAAATCCCAGTCATTACAAGGCTCTAATGGGTCTTGAACTGCCTTTTCATATGCATGTCTCCATTAACTAATGAGAAAAGTTAGGGGAATCATATGCCAGCTGATGGCACGAGTAGGAATTTTTTTATTGTTTCTTATTTGTAGCTAACGATAAAATAGCTGCTTAAAATGGTTTCTGGCACAGAAATTCTAGCATTCAAAGGTTTATATTCCTACACTATCCAGGATATCTGGTCACAAACTCACTGCTTGTAAATCTTGAATAAAGGTATGGTTTGTGTCCCAAAGATCTTATAGTTTGTTTTTAGTTTCCCTGTGTACCCTTATTTTATTTATTCCTTATTGCTAAGATATTTATTACAGGCAAAATTACAAAGCAAGGACCTGTTCATAGAAAGCAAACCTCTTTCCTTCCTTAGGAAAAGAAATACTTGGGGATAGTCCACATCTACACTGTAGACAAAGAGATATTCTCAAATTTAAAATTATTTAGTGTATTGGAGGAGCATGTCCAGAGATACGTAAATGGAGGGAGGTGCTATATGTATGCACCAGGTAGGAGCTGACCATGGGAAAGGTAAAGTCTCATAAATATCTGAAAACAGATCTTTGGGTTTGTTCTCATCTGTTCCTAACACCTCCAACCTTTCTGGAGAAGACTTTTACTTGAGAAAAACTGTAATGTATTCTGTGTCAATGAAGCCAGCAACTTGTGCCCCTTATCCCAGGTACCATTACATTCTTCTTTTTGCCTCACTTTCTTCCAGCTCTAGAGTTGCTTTCATGCCAGAACTTGCTGAGGTTCTGGCATGGTAGGAAGCAAATAGAGCTGACCTTTCTTAGCCTAATTATAGCAAGGCTTACCTGCTCAGGCATGCCAAAGTTCATCTGTTATATGCTCATGTTTCAGAAGTATATTATAACTTTCCCCTTGGTCTGGTCTTCTATATTCACACTGCAAGAGGTCCGTTGGTAATGCTGAATTGTCGCAGTATGCCTCTTTGACCACTTTCATGTATACCTGTGTTAACACTGGTTGCTCTAAGTTGTCTGGCTTTGTAATAAGAATGTGCCATAACTTCTTTTGCTCCCTAGGAAATAAGTTTTGTGCATAGTCCCATGCTCATTTTTCATATATCTTTCTATTTTACATGTATATTTTATTACTTGTTTAAAACAAAACAAAACAAAACAAAACAAAAAACCCCACTGTCATTAGCAATAGATCTGTAAAATAGCTTTTAGGATGGGAGAAAGCTGTAGAAAAAAATGTTTTGCCATTTTCAGAAGAGGATCATTTAAAAAAGATGAGGGAGGCTTGAATTATGATTGCATATTACTGTTCTTTTTATCCCATGTACTTAGTATGTTACTGCTTGAAAATAATTATAGGGTACAAAGAATGGAGGTATGAAAAATAAGTATAGTTAATACTGGAAAAATATACAAGACTGCTCAAAAACCCAAAGACACAGTGTAGGATGTGTTCATCCTTGTGAAAATTCTTCCTTTGTAAGTGCTGCCAAGGTCAATGTCAGCTTGAATTCTTTAATGCATACTGTAAGTGCTAGCTGTGCAGATTAGATCTGCCCAGAGCTATTCTTATTTGTTCATCCAGCTTTTAAAAATACATGTTTGTGCTCTTCTATTAAAAAAATTTCCACTAAAAAAATCAACAGTCCAAGCGTGTATCAAGTCTTTCATTATACTCATTCTCCACCTACATTTCATTTTGCCTCAGGAATATGTACAGACAAGTTTTCAGCTGCACACTATTGAATGTTTTTTCACATTCACAAAGGAATAATAGATTTCTTGCATTTCCCAAATAAGTTAATGAAATTAGATTTTATAAGAAATAAAAATGGTTCAATGTTAGGACTCATTATGGGAATCTTAATGTTTTCTAAAATGCTGAACTAATAGTATTGAACATAGAATTGTATTTGTAATTGCTTTTATTTCTAAAATGAATCTTTACCTGTATGAACCATGTCATTAATGGCACAAAATAATCAAAGGTACAGTGATATTTCATGCAGTCCCACATATTCTATTAAGGCTGATATTTTTATTTTTTTTTTTCTGAAGTTTCCAAGGTAAGAGAGAGAGAGAAAAAAAAAAGACAGAAAAATAACTCCTCTTTCTATGTCCTTTTTTATTGCTAAAAAAGTTGCTTGACTATTGCCAGATTTTCTTATGGCCATCACTAGTAGTATTTTTTTAATAAACTTAGTGTTTTTTTTTTTTTTTTTTTCCCTACAAAGAAAATATTGGAAGATATTCAAAATCAAAATCAGCCTGATTTCTAGGTGCAGTTCTTAAGGACTTCTTGAGATACTAGTCTGCAAGATAGTGAGGTATGAAACACTCCTGGGCAATCAAAAACTGGAATAATCAGAGTTTGTCAGTCTTTGCACCTAATACCTATACATTCAGTCATTTACAGCCTTGCTCTTGACAGGCTTTTTTTTTTTTTTTTTTTTTTTTTTTTTTTTAATCAACAAGTTCAGGACAGTCCCTAGAACAGCTAATGAACAATGTTGGGCAACTCTGTGGTAGAAGCCAGCCAGAAATATTACCTCCTTTGGGACAGTTTGAAGATGATTGCTTGTTATAATCAGAGATTTCTTTCATCAGTAATTCTTGGCTAGCAAATTCAATCAGTTTTTGACATTCTTATGTTTCAAGGAGGGGATATTGAGCTTCCCAATTTGGTAACAATTGACACTGTTTTGTTGGCACTGAGACACTTGAAATTTCAGGGAGTGATGAACTTACAAATATCCCATTTTGCCATGCAACTCTGTCTCCTGGCTGTTCTGTTCTATTTGTTTTTTAAGTTCAGAAAACTTTTTTTTTTTTTTTTTTTTGCTTTTGGTCATTCATCTATCATTGGCTTGTCTGCCAATGGCTTTTCAAGTCGACCCTGCCACAAACTGTTGACATTGCTAGGCTGTCTATTGTGACTACATATCTGTGGCAGGATGCTGGGGCTCTTGTTGCCATCCTTGTCCCACGCTGTACTTTGGCAGTTCTTACTGTGCATCTGTGAATTACTGACAATTTATGTCATGTTGTTTCTTTATGAGTAGGGTGATCTCTTAAGGCTGTGCAATAGATGGTTTTCTGTTTGGTGATTGAGACAAACATGAAAAAGTAATGCCTGTATTGGAGTAGATTTTTTTTTCCTCATAGGAATGAAAGGCTGAAAAATATTTATTCTGGATCAAGAAAACATTTACTTCAATCTTAAACATAATATTTTGTTTTTAGTGTAGATATTTCTAACAAAAGTAAACAACAGAAATACCGCAGTAAACTTCAGGCACCAGTTACACCACCAGCCAGGAGCATTGCCCTTGGTGAGGAGTCAGGACACTTAGACAATGTTGATGTGGGAGGCTTTTGTTCAAGTCCTGCCCTGAGAAACATCACTTCTTCACTTCTGCCTGCTTGGTAAATGTTTTAGGTGTCTTACTGTATGAGTGAACTCAGACATTCAACTGTAGACAGCTTACTTTGTATAATTGTTGTTAACAAGAACTGACAGCTGCTTGTCCTACCTTCTGAAGAAGTACGTGAGTGTTTAACCTGTTATATCACTCTGATCTCTCTCATGAATATTTAAGTATTTATAAAACATTGAAGAACTTCAGAAGAAGAAATGAGAACAACTAATGCTAGAACGTAGGACCATCACTGCAGTGGTCATAGTGTTCTGAGCTCCCAGTTACTAAATGAACACCATAGTAATTGTTATCTCTGTGTGGCATCACTGAACACAACTGCAAATGTTTTTATTTGTGTATAAACAAGATTTCATATTGACATGTCAGTGAGAGCTCTGAACTCTGTGGAGGGGTCAGTGATTCTTGGAGCAGGAGCTATGCATGTAGCAAGGCAGTTTGTTCTCTGTCTCAGTCTCAGGTTAGTGTCAGCTCTTTGAAGGAGGAATAGTTTCTGTGATGATGACATTAGTAATGAGTTGTGATTCTTGCAGAAATTTAATTCTTATTGACTGTTTCATCACTTCAGTTCCTAGACCAGTGTAAATGTTTAAATATATCAAACTAAACTTAGAAACTTCTCAGCCTCAGTTCCATTGAAATCCACTCCATTGAGAAATCTAATCCAAGTACTTGTATTTAGCAAAGAGTTCATTCTGGTGAAAGAATGGTACGTTGCATTTGGAAAAGCTGGCAATAGATCCTCATCCAGCAGAGATTCTCCATAAATGTCTCCCTGTTTCAGTCTGATAGTACAACAAGGAATAGAAGCTGTTGAGTTTAGGTATAACTGATCTGGAAATGGTCTTCTGGGGATATCTCTGCTAGTTGTCATGATGCTAAGATCTTGCTGCTTTGCAGTCATATGTACATATTGTTACTCTTGTCAACCCTGGCTGTAGGATACATCTGGGCCTGACCCATTGGCAAGGCCAACAATAGTTCACTGCTCATAGCACAGATTTCTTCCAGCACCATCTGGCCATCTAATCTGTTCAGAGTGAATAAAATGACTGTTGAATAAATCCCATTCTGAAGCATTTTCTTGTCTCACAGAGACAAGAAAAACTCAGAGCTGAAATGCAAGTCCTCTAGTAAATGAGAGTTTTGAAGCAAAAGTGCAACTCTCCTTTTTGCTGGACCTCTCATGAATCTAGAAGAGGTCCTTTCTAGATAAGGTCCTTTGTATCAACATATTTAATCAGGTGAAAAATTGCAGCATTTCATATTGTGTCTCTCTATGAAACCATAAGAATTGAGTCTGTTAGAAGCTCTCTCCCTACACTGCATTCATATATAATTGATTTAGAGAAATAGCTTCAACTTCTTTTCTCTTGTCCTTGTATTTCCTGCCTCACATTATCATATTTGTCCACAAGGATGTTATTTCTCAATTTGCTTTTATGGCAAGGTTTTCTATTTATTTATTTATTTATTTATTTATTTATTTATTTATTTTTATTCCTGCATCTGTATCCAGTGCTTTTGTATCCACAGTTTCTTTGTTGAATGTTGTGGTGAATTTGTACTGGTCTTGTGGAAAATGTCAAAGGTATTCTAACTTGCTTCTTATCAGACAGAACATCATACTTCAGACCATTCTCTTTATTATGGAGGTTGTGATTAAATGGATTTGATTGTCAAGTTCCCCACTGTCAATTTTATCAACCATTAGTAACCTTCTCTATCATGTTCTCAACTTAGTAAGCCAGTTCTAGGATAACTGCCAGATTTCAATCACAGTGAAAGCAACAGCTGCAGTTTCTCCAGCACTTCCTAGCCACTCTTCTGTGCCTATATCAGCACTTTCAGAGTATGGACTCTATTGGAACTTAGAAAGTGAAGGAGATGCACTGCCTTATTTATTTTCTCATGCATTTGTCATGCAAAGCATATAACATCAATACTTTTCCTGATCATTTCTCTGGGTAAAATCTAAGACAATTCAAAAAACTTTTTTGTCTATGAAAGACCAAGTTACTGGCAACAGATATCTACAATGGTGTTCTCAGTCTCTCTCACTGAAGCCAATTGAGACAGAGAATGCTCCTCCACATCCATTGGCAGCACTCTGAGGCCTCATTCTGGATGATTATCATTCTTCCTTAAAGAAAAGCATAAGCAAATATGATTTGAAACCTTACTTTTCATTGATAACCTTTATTTAATGTTATCTCATGAACCTACACCAAAGTGAACTTTCAGAAAATTAACTCTAAAATGTGTTTATGTAAGCTGCTGAATTCCCTGTGCTCTTAGCTGTAGCTCACATCAGCTACAGGATTGTTGCTGTGAATAATAATGTGCAAAAATTATGAGCAATGAGATGATAAGTTTATATGATGTAGATCTAGGAAATACATAATCTGAAAAAAAGTAAAAGGGTCAAAATAATTATCAGGGAAATAAAATTTCAGAAGACTGCCTCATATTAATCTTCCCTCAAGTATAAAACTCAAAAGATGTGCACAAAGTTCTGCAAAATATGTACTTTTAAAAAAGTTATTATTTGGACAAAGAGAGCTGTGATGCATTTTGTTGATGCTTTCAACCCAGAAGACTATGCTTCATGAGTGTGGGGCTGATGTAATATTGCTTACTCTGCTTGGAACCTTTTTTTGCATTACATTGAGAGCCAGTAAAACAGAGAAATATTCTGTTATTGTTCATCTGTTCATAAATCTCATCAATATTCATAATATGTTCATAAATCCACAAAATTCAACCACATGAACCTAAATGTTTATAACAGCAACGTTCAGCAGATGAAGGTAACTGGTATCAACCAGCAGTTTATCTCCTCTAAGTTGTTTCACCTCAGATGTAGCACCTGTCAGCTGTAATGAATTGTTTTCGAATTTAAAGTGCAATTAAAGTATCTTTTTTAAATTTCATATACCTTTATGTTATCTTACAGAAGATTAAAAGACTGGTTTTCTTTCCAATTACAATACTCTAATACCAATTTATTTGCTATAAATACATTTGGTTTTGGTTCTATAAAAAACTATGAAAATTGAGAACCTCAAAATTGTTGCAAGAGGAGATGAGGATACAAAAAAAAAAAAATTAAAAAGAAGTTAAAAAAGATGACATTACAGTCAATGTTGATTTTTATTTTCTCACCCATCCAGTGACTCCAATGTTTCTGTTGCTTTTAAATGCACAGCAATTTCAACACATTTCATGTACAAACACTTCTAAATCCCACACTTCCTCTACATGCCATAGGCAAGCTAACTTTCATTTCATTCTTTCTTTTCCCTAAAATTAACAAAATAAAACAATCAGAATGGATTTTTCAGTACAAGAATGTAACTCATCAAAATGTTAATTTACAGTATTCCTTGACATTTTTCAATTTTCTGTGACCATCAAAACAAATTTTAAATTCTATTTATTGATTAACCGACTGATTTGGCTATTCATTCCCAGTTGTGATTGATGCTATTGATTGGCTTTTCAAAGGGTCTGATTCCAAGCCTTTTGAAGGCAAGAGAGCATCAATAATTTAGTTTGTGTACTTCGGATCAGGACTGACTTGTAATCAGAATAACTGACGTTTTCTTGTTGGCTGCTCTTCACTGCCACTGATTTTGTAACAAGGAGAAACAAGCATTAGCCAGGAATAAACTGTAAAATGTTAGCTCTTTAAATCAAAGACAAATATGAATATAAATATATTTAGAAATATAAATATAAAGACAAAATACTGAAAACATGACAAGAGTATTAACGGTATTTCCTACTTAAATAACACTAATGTTGAACTATCTAATAAAGATGTGAGGGTAAAATGCACCATGATTTTTATTTTGTGAGAAAATGAAACTAATTAAAAACTATGATGATTACAGGTAACAACTGTTATAGAGAGAAAAGAAATCTAATTGTTGTTTGAGTGAAATAATTTGAATCTCTCCTAAAATAGGCAAGTCTCAACTTGAAGCTCCTAATTTAGCGTGATCTGTAACAAAAATCACGTTATAGTAGGTTAACATTAAATTTACATTTATGTTTTTACTCTAAAATTTAGCAAATAGGTTTATTAGGCAAGCAGGAAGTAGCTTTCTACTGGCCAAAATACTGTGTTAAGTTTTTCTTATTACATTAGTTTTGTTCTGGAGAATCGTTAATATTCATTCACTGAAATCTAGCAAACGTCAGCTGAAAGATAACTGTGTGAGAAGGACTGGATACCATCCCTTTCAACTTTCAGTACATTTAAAAACAAGTGTTTTTTTCTTCTTCTTTGGAAAAACTAATTTGAAAAAAGGACTTATGGGCTTTCTCTATCAGCTCTCTCTTATTCCAAGACAACTTTAGATTTTGTGTCTACCAGAGACACACACGCTCACACATACACATTCTGTAAAGTGCTGTGAATTTACACTAATTTGAAGAACTAATTACCAGCAACACTGAAAAACAGCTAGTTTTGAAGTGCAATGAAGAGCACCACACAGCAGTTTAAGACAGCAAATAATTGCATCATATCAAGGAGAAACTCTTGTTTAGTTAAGCAAAATTGTCCAAGTGCCAAATTGGTGTTTGGCCAGGACACTGCAGCAAAACCCTTACTTTTAAAGCAGTAGTACTTGAGCATTAAGGACTTAATGAATGAATGTTAAGGAATCGAAAAACATTAAGGAATAAAAGTGTGCTGGCTTAGCATTTCAGCCAAAACATAAAACAAACTCTGAACATAAAGGGCATGTCAGCACTGTATAATTATTGTAAATACCTTGAAACTTCAAACTTAACCTTAGGTGACAACTGCAGATTGAATTTATGCTTCTAACTTAAGCTGGTGTATCACCATGTTTTCAACCCAAGAGAATGTATTTCACTTTTTTGGCCTTTTATTCTAATGGTGGTTTATGATCCAGTCTGGCATCAAACAGGGGCTCCAGGTCAGCAGGGAAGGCTCCAACGTATGTTTCTGGCTATTTCCCCTGGAAGGAGCCCCCAAGGCAGAGGTGAGATTGCTCCTTCTTGAGGAGGAAATGGGCATTCATAGAAGGGAAAAAACTCTGGAGCACAGAGAGAGAAAGGCAGCATTGGGAGCAATTCTGCCACAGATACATACATATACATACATTTGCACATATACCCCTCCATAAACACAGAACTCAGATAATTAGAATATTTCAATTTGTTGCTTTGTTTAAGATTTAAATAAACCTTTCTCACATCACTTTGAAAATACAAAGTGATGGATTTTCAGTTCCTGAGGAGGCCAATTTTACAAGTGAGAAGACAGGTCCATCACACAGCTTATCAAGCCGTAATGGAAAGGTTTATATAGATCTTATTTTAGTAATTTGACGAGTAGACACTTAGCTAAAAGAGACCGGTGGTTCTGGGTCTGGCTCTTAATCCTAATATTGTTTTTATATTTAATTAGAAAATGTACAAACAGTATTCTGGAAGTGGGCCTGGACACAGCTTGCTGCTCCCAAGTGAATCCCCTAATCACCATTTCACTGAATGCTGTTGATACTGCATGTTGTGCTCTTAAGAGATTTGAACTAGTTTATTGTGGTGAGACAGTTTCAGTGGTGAGGAAGAGGATGTCGTTCCTCCATCCTCGTTCTGCCTTCCAGAATAGCTATCTACTGTGGTTAGGAGACGGACATGTCACCTCGTAAGGCTGAAAAGAGAATTCATACCACTTTGCACAGAAATAACAGGGTGAAAGGTGGATACTGCTGTCACAAACGTGTCCTGCAGGGTGTCTGCTCCTGTCAACATCAGATATGGTCTGAGAAACTGTAGACCAAATCCCACAGGCACCTCAGTGAGAAGTCTGTACATTCTGGCACCTGGCACATAGGGCCCCAGCTGATATCCCCCTACTCACAGCATGGAGGTTTTACATAGACAGAAGTACTTTTTCATCACTTCAGGATTTAAAAAAAAAGAAAAAAAAAACAAACAAACAGATAGGGCAATTAAGTTTAGCTAGCTGCTTAAAGTAGATTTTGAAACCTACATTCTGCCCCACATGTCTGACATGAGCCAGGTATGACTCACATTGAATGTGGCAGAGATTTTGCAGTCTAAAGAGTTACATGTATCTGAAGAAAAACAATGCATTCATCATGGTCTACTGGAACAGAAAATTAAAATGTATGTGTCTGCTCTCAAGGAAAGAATTATAAAATTAGGCTGATAGGTCTGATTTGGTCTCACATATTGAGACATATCACCTTTCCCATGTTACTCATTTCTTCAAGGATAAACAGTATCTAAAATGAGCATTGTGAATAAATGAAACTGTTCTTTTCAACATTAATTCAAGGTAAAACAAGTGTCCAGTAAAGGCATATATAATACCTTTACCTTAAAAAGGAATTTCACTGTTCTTTTTAAAAGATACTTTGCTATTACTGCTACTAATAGTTTCCATTATAGAAAATATGACCAGATTCAGAATACACCAAGAAAATTACTAGAAGGCTGAAGGTGTTACAGTTTTAAACAACAAACCTATTAAAATGCAGACTCTATCATCAGTAGATATGGCTTATCATATTAAGAATCTGTTTCACTTTAAACTAGAGAAGGAAGCTGAAAATTGAGGCAACTATAATAAATACAACGAAGAAGAATAAAAATACATTTTCTGATACTACTGCTCTTACAAAACCTGTTCTTCCTGTATCTATATATGTAGAAATGTTATGCCAAATATTTGACAGAGCATGGATGACATTTCTGTAATTTATACTGGAAGAAAAGGACAGCAAATCCACCAGCATCAGTTAAAATCAATACAATCCACAGCAACTGTCTGCAATGCAGAGGATACAGGGATAGGCATTTAAAGACAGTCAGAAAAACAGAGGAATGTGAACAATCTGCCTGTAAAGAACATTATATACAGATGCCTAAATGCAGATTTAAAAACAAAAACAAAATATCAAAAGCAAACAAAACACAAAATCTCACACAGACTAAAGCTGTCCTAAAATGCTTTTTTAACTTGCAGCAGATATCAGTGACCCAAGTGTCCTTATGGGAACAACAGTGACAGAAGAATAAGCTGCTATTAGACACCCTCTGGACAGTAACAAGTACTTCTGCATGAAGTCATCAAGTTATCTTGTTTCTTTTGCAGTTAATGCATTAAGGGGTGTGGTGGTTACACCTTGATGGACAGCTAAACTCTACCACAATTGCTCTCTTACTCCCCCTCCTGAAAAGAAATGGGAGAGAAAATACAATGGAAAAGGGCTCAAGGGCTGTGATACAGACAGGGAGATCATTCACCAATTACTGTCATGGGTGAAACAGACTCAGCATAAGGGAGGTTGATGTAAACTATTGCCTATTGCTAACAGTCTAGAGCAGTGAAAACTAAAAGCAAACTAAAAACACTTTATGCCCACCCACCCCCCTAGCAGCATAGGGGAACAGGGAATGGGGTCTTCAGTCAGTCCCTAACACTTCATTTCCACCACTCCTTCACAGTCACTCTCTGCCCCTGCTCCATGTGGGGTCGCTCCCATGGGATGCTGTCCATACTGAACTGATCCTGTGAGGGCTGCCCACAGGCAGCAGCTCTTCAAGAACTGCTCCCACATGGCTCCATACCACGGGGTCCATCCCCCAGGAGCAAACTGCTCCAGCACGGGTCCCCCACAGGCAGCAGCTCCCCCTAGACTCCCTGCTCCTGCATGGGCTCCTCTCCATGGGCTGCAGTTCTGGCCCAGGGCCTGCTCCTGCGGGGGCTCTCCATGGGCTGCAGCCTCCTCCAGGCCACATCCACCTGCTCCACCGAGTCTCCTCCACGGGCTGCAGCATGGAGATCTGCTCCATGTGGGACTCATGGGCTGCAGGGGGACAGCCTGCTCCACCAGGGGAACTGCTGCTGCATGCCTGTGACACCTCCTGCTTCACCGATCTGGAGGTCTGCAGGGCTGCTTCTCTCACATTTTCTCACTCCTCTCTCTCAGCTGCAGTTACATGGCAATTTTGTTGTTGTTGTTTTTCCATTTTCTTCAATCTGCTCTCCCAAAGGTCCAACCAGTGTTGCTTCCTGGCGGCTCTGGCCAGCAGCCGGTCTTGTTGGAGCCAGCTGGAGCCGGCTCTGATGTGACACAGGGCAGATGCTGGGCTCTGCTCAGAGAGTACCCCCCTGCTACCAAACCCTTGCCACAAAGGGTCATTCAAAACGAAGATCCCACTCTACCAATCACACTGAAAGACTCATTAATGGGGAACATTTTTCTCCAGAGCACAGAAATATGCAGCATATCCAACAGTTTTTTGTTTCCGTGCATTATCTTATGGAGAATTTGCAGCAATTTGGTTCTCTTTCTCACAGATTTCTGGAAAGTTCAAGAATTATTTTATGCAAAGGTACCAGAAGAATGAGCTTCTGCTCTAAGACAGAGGATTGTTTTATTTCTCCTAAATCTTAAAGAAGACAATCCTAACAAAATTATTCAAAGCTATTTATCTCAGCTCTGAGGAGTCCATCAGATGAGTGTTTACAGAGGCCCAAGTGATGTCCTTGAGGTCAATTTTACATGAATATGAGGCAGGAATCAAAAAAAAAAAAAAATCAATAAAAATATTTTATCCATGCCACATTGTTGCTGCTGGGGAAATTTTAAAATGAAACATATAGTAAACTCACAATTGTCTCAGGGCTTATAACTGCAGTGAGAAGGAGTACCTTCTGTGAACTAAAATCCAAAGATTTAGTAACGTCCATACTGACATAACACAAAATCTTTTGCCTAGAGGACACTGTAGTGATACATTCTCTAGAATTAGCGTTTCAAATTATTTCCATATGAGCCTGGTTTTTAATCTGTCCATTTTAAGTTGCCAAAACAGAGTTAATCTCACTGATGTATTTGTTTGCTCTGGAAAGTTAAAAGCTTGGTGAAAAGCCGATAGGCAAATTAAATTAGTAAGATACAACAATTTCAGTAAAACAAAGACTTCCTTTTTTTAATGAACATAATGTCTCAAAGCTTCTGGGCCAAAGCAGCACCAAACATAGTTAATTTTAATTGATCTGAGAACTCCAAGAGCAACCTTTACATACTTTGAGATGGTAAAGTGGTTAGTATTTAAATCATCCTAAATGCATTTGGAAAACATTAATTAAATTTATGATGTATGAAATGTAAGAGTTTTTTTTTTTTTTTTTATGGGATTTGCAGACTTATAATTACATTATTCCTGGCATCAAAAAAGAGGCTGAATTAATGCACTTCTGATATAGACCTAGCACCTAACAGTGCCACTATTAAGTGTGTTGTGTTTAGCACAGGTATTAAATTCCCAGAAACTGACATACAGAGATGGAACCAGCGTCCAAGAAGGTTCCAGGTAATACTATGGCAAAGAAAATTAGATGTAGGTTGCATTGGAGTGTCTGGGTTGCCTATATGTGATAGAAATCAGATAAAATGATCTTATATAACATAATTCGGATAAAAAACAAATCTGAAAGGAGAATAAATTAAAATTCAGAGCAATGCCTTGATCTACCATTCCTGACGTGTGAGCTACAAGTGATAACTCTTACTCTCTTCCAAGCAAAATCTTTGTACCCTTACATGTTTTTGAGGCTTTCAGTGATTATTAGTAAGCTGGAAGGCTCTAGATGAAGCTAGGAACTACCAACATTCAGAGTGATTCTTCAGATATGTAATCTTAATTCTGAAGATTAAGGAATTTAAATTTTGTTAGTTACCTCTAAATTAGTCAGAAAGTTCACTCTTCAGGCCAGACAAATAATATCTTCATATCTATCAAAACATCTAAGCCTCCTTGTTACTTGTTATTTCACTGCAGATTTCCTAGGATCTCTCATACTTTAAGTTGTAAGATCACACATGAGTTAGACTGCTTTCCTCCCCTAAAATGATTTCCATTCTTACAGTTTTTGATTATGTCCCAAAGTAATGAGAGAGACAAACGTGCAGGAGCAAAATTAAGTTTAGTGCAGACTGTTTAACTGAATATTTCCAGTCTTTCCAGGAGCTAGGACATTTATATGAAGTTTGATTCTGACTTCAAATCTAAGCCAAGAACAAATGCAAATACCTTTATGGAAATGTAAGGCAATTCTGATTGCCTCTATCTGATGACAAGCATACAAAAATTTTTCTGCCCACATGTGAACTGAAAATTGAACATTGAAAAGGTAACTACTCCCATTTTGATAAGTGGTTGTTTCTGCAAATTCATAGATCCTGTATACCTAACCTGTAAAACTTCAGATTGATTTTGTAATTAATAATCTGACTGAGGTGGGCATTTTGGAGATGTTGCTTTCAGCTCCATGTATGGAAAGTGCTACTTTATTAGTAGCAAATAATACTGTGCTAATGCTGAAGATCACAAGTGATTTGGCATCCTCTATAAATTTAGAGGTACACATATTGTTATTTAACTGTTAGACTGGAGATGCTTGGCATTAGATTTCAAGACTACTGCAAATACCACAGGCAATAATCTCCAGTTTGTCTATGTTTAATCAGTGATCCATAAGGCCCTTTAAAAAATATATTGTAAGCCCATTGTAAATCATAGAATCATAGAATGACTTGAGTTGGAAGGGTCCCTTAAGGACCAGCTCCAACCCCCCTGCCATGGATGAGGACACCTCCCACCAGACCAGGTTGCTCAAAGCCCAATCCAACCTGGCCTTAAACATTTCCAGGGATGGGGCAGCCTCAGCTTCTCTGAGCAACCTGTTCCAGTGACTCACCACTCTCACAGCGGAGAATTTATTCCTTATATCTAAACTAAATTTACCCTTTAGTTTAACACCATTACCTCTTGTCTAGTACACTCCCTAACAAAGCGTCCCTCTATACCTATCTTGCAGGTCACCTTTAGGTTAACTAGGATCACTACTAAATCCACTGAGCTTTTGTATAAACAGTGGCTGCAGCTCCTTTGCTTTTGTTTGAAGTATTTCTCTAGGTGAATCTGAAAGAAATGCTCAGGGTGGGATAGGTGCACCTCTCTGTAGGCAGGCTGCTTGATCCAGAAAGGAGTTAGAGCATCTCTCTTGCCAGGCTGCATGTACAGGATGTTTTTGTTCAGTTCTCCAGAAAGCTGCACATCTCATTGTCTGGTTAAAAAGGAAGCTGTTAGCACATGTCAAATTCCAACCAGGTGGAAGTCACCAGAAACGATTTTAGTAGTTAGAGGCAGGAATTTAGTAGAGGCATAAATTGGACAGAAGAAAAAAGAGACTCTGCCTTCCCAAATATATAGCAAATGGACCCAAAGCCACCGCAACACCTAGGGACTTTGTCCCTATGCAAAGGTCAAGTTTCAAAAAATATTTCAATGGGTGCTAGTTTTGAGGCAGTTTCTCTAAGACACAGGGAAAACAGTAAGTCAGGGAATCTGCTGTACATGAGTATTGATTTTCTTCAGTATTTTCACTCTACAGGGTGTCTTTAACTTATATCATCAGTGTTATTTCAGTTGGCTCTGCTCTGTGAGCTGGACCATAATACTTTATATACACAAGCACATGATTAAGGTAGTAGTTTCCCCCCACCCACCCAAGCAACACAAACAAACAAAAACATAGATTTTTTTTTTTCATACAGGAAATTACATCAGAAGATTAATGGACTTGTGAAAAAGGAGAAAAAGCTGTCAGTAACTCTCCTCCTTAATAGCAAGGGGAAAACTTTTTTTTTTTTTTTTTTTTTTTATTGTCTTCTTTATAGAAGGCTCATAAAAATACAGTAAGATCTTACAGTGATATGTATCACAGGTAGATTCAATTTGTTAGCTGACCTAGCCAACTTCTTGAAAGTATTTAGAATCATTAAACTTCATTTTATGATGACTAGAAATGCTATCTTGCCACCTGGGATCTGTTTAAATCTTGACATTGTAAATATCAAGGTATGCATTCATTGTGACATTAAATTAAAGTAGGCTTTGAAGGATTAATTGCTCTCAAGTGTGCTCAGTTCTTCCACATTAGGGAAGCTGTGATTTCAAACTGCAATTTTATCCGTTAAACTCTCTGGTCTGAATTCAATCTTGTCATCATCCTCTGCTGGAATTTGTAAGTGTCTTTACAATAGATAACACCTGGGACAGAACCAACACAGAGTTTTGTTGCCTCGGGACAATTTATCTTTCTATTGACATGTGTATAAACTATATATATGCTTTCTGAGCATACAACATAACCTTCTTGCTGCTACATGTGGTCCCAAGGGACAATCATGCTGTACATTTCCCTGGGTTCAAGCGCTGTGACATGACTTGTCAGATAGCATCCTAAGCTTGTTAAATGGTGTCCCTTTATAGGTAGGGTGTTGAAATCATAATGAGTTCCAGTTGGAATCAGTGCTGTGTTTCTGTTTTTATTATGGTGCCAAATAGCTGGTTTATACTATTTTTTAATATATATTTTATTTTTATTTTTTTTAACTTGAGCTTGAGCAGAGGAGGAAAAGCATGCTGCCAGATACCTGTATCATCTGGGCAGTGGCAACAGAGATTGAGTCCTCTTGCCTCTTGGGAGAGACCTCCCTGTAGCTGTGCTTCTCATTTTCTCTTTTCTGCAGCTGAAGCCTGTTTGTCTTTCCGCCACTAGAACAAAGTCATATTTGCAGCAATAACTCTGGTGGGAAGGGCAACTATTGTTGTGGCTTCTCTGCTGAAACCACTGTGGTTTTAAATTAAACTAATTGCACTTTAACAGAGCAGGAAAAACAAAACAAACAAACAACAACAACAACAACAACAACAAAAACCCACACAACCTAGCTTCAGCTGGGAAAATAGGAGCTCACTTGAGAAATGTATCCTAATTTGGGCTCAGAACCAAACCCTACTTTGTTTTATGAGTGCTGAGATCTTGCTGCTTATGCAAGCTCTTTTTGGTCTGAGCTTTGTGGTCTCATATTCTTGAGTTTAGAAATGAGTACAGCCTGAGCTGTATGAGAATGTTATATTTCCAGGAGGTAGGACTTTGAATTCCTTCAAAATGATATGGCAACTGAGCCTAAACCTCCTATACCTTGCCTGTGTGCTCCGGGTGCAATGATATTATAGAAAAGACAAACTAAGTTTTTCTCTGGATTTTGTTTTCTTAGCTAACCAAACACATATTTTATGAGACTGTAAGTGTTGTATGTGTAAGATATGCTCTAAGCAACATCATAATGATAAACAGTACTTAGAGTACTGTTACAGAGGATATCTGCAGAAGAGGAACTATAAGTAATAAAAAGGGAGATGTTTTGTATGTTTTTATTGTTGTTTTCTGTGTTTGGGATAGGCTGCAGCTGATGAAGTTTGATACGGTATTTTAAACAAGTATGTATATTTTTAAATGCAAAATAGAGATACATGTATATTATTCCACCATTGATTAATGTAGGCATAAAAACTACTTCTGTCTCTGGAACTAGCAGTCCTTCAAGTTTGCCTTGTAATGCCATTAAGGAAAACAGAGAAATCATATAGCTCTATTGTTTATATAAAAAATCAATGATTGTTATGTTCTTACAGGTTATTTGTTATAACAATTAGCTGTTAATTTTTATTTATTTATTTATTTATTTTTCATAATTGTGCTACTTGGCTAGTCAGTTTCTATTGGGACACTAGAACTGACTCAGAGGGCTTACTCATCCCATTCAGAAACAGTAAGGCAGTTCTAGAACCAAAATATATGAACTCTAATCTTTGAATTATTTCAGCAAAAACTTGCCAGTTAGGATATCAAGCAGTCTCATAAATCCAGATCCATTCTACTTAGACATTAAATCAGAAGCGTATTTCTAGAAAATAATTTAAACAGTAGTTGGATTGGTTGCTTCCAGAGATGTCCACCATTCCTGTTGACTTGAGGACTCTAACTCCTAACTGAAACACTTCAAGTACCTACAGCCAACTGAAATGAATACTGATACGTGTTATAGTTAGCTGAATTTCTTAGGCAATGGCAGGGCACTATATAACACAATGGGACACACATAGATTCATGGCCTATATCAGATACTAGACGAGCTCTAAGGGAGGAGATTTGCAGGGTTTTATTGTAAACTTTGTGAGCAATAAGGTGATGTTTACAAACTAGGCTTTGGCAAGATTTGTCATAGAAGAAACCTTGTTATAATGGCTGGAGAGCTTGTGTTGCTGCTACTGAACATTATTCCAGGAACAGAGCAGAGCATGGAAGAAGTCAGGGGCAAAAGAGGTAAGAAGAAAATAAAAGCTGCAGGGCTACTGGCATTAGCTGGAGAGTCAGAGAGAAAAGATCAAGAGAAGTTCTGTACAGAAAGGCAGGAGATGCAATAGGATGCTAAATGAAGTTGAAGATGTTAGAGAGGAGGATTATAGCAAATAGGTCAAAGGATTATTTTTAAGGGTGGTAAATGTCTGAATGCTGAAATGGAAAGTGAGTCACTTTCTAATTGTAAAATTTGTCTCTTCACCTTATGATCCTTCAATAAGTTATAAAAAATTGAGCCCTCTGATTTTGTATGATACATTTAAAATCTATACGTATCTTGAAATTGGTACTAAACAAGATATCATGGATATTAAATGAATTACTTCAAAAGATCACTCTTGTCTAGATAATTAATTATTTTTCCCTTTGAGAACTGAACACCTTTTTACTTTTGAATGCTGTGGTTTCAAGCACAAAAGCTTGCTTTTGTTTCTAAAGTAATGTTCTGGAATAGTAAATTAAAACTGAGATGGAAAAACATCCAAATAATCACCAAAGAAATGGTGATATGGCAGTCTTGTCTTCCTAGACAAGCTCTGGTACCTCGCAGGAAAAAAACAAAAACGGAGGAGGGGAAAAAAAAAAAAGAAAAAATGTCCAGTTAGGGAATGCACAGCACAGAATTTTCTGGCTGGACAGGATTCAAAATTTAATTTCATTAAAAAGCATACATACTAGGTGGGGATTATCACTATAAACCTCTTTCTAAAGGAAGTCCTTGCCTTTGTCCTTGGAAATGAAGGGAAGAGGTAATTCCATCTTCTTGTACTTGTGAATAAAGTTCAAAGGCTTGAAACAAAAGGAAAATTCCTAAGTATGCACGGCTGTCTTTTTCAGATTACGTTATCTGTGATTCATGTTTCTATCCTTCATTTTTTTTGTACTGTACTCTTGGGACAGGAGGAAAATTGCAAAGGAATAAATGAATATTACTTTGTCAAAAAGGTGAAAGACACATCTATCATATCCTGTTCTTTTGATCAGATAATTTGTGAAGATGGTGCAAAGCAGTAAATAATCTAGGTAGGTAGATTTATTTATTTTACTTTTTATTTTAAATTTTGAATCACAGAATCACAGAATGGTTGAGATTGGAAGGGACTTCTGGAGGTCATCTGGTCCAAACCCACTGTTCAAGTTACCTAGAGCAAGTTACCCAGAACCACATCCATGTGGCTTTTGAAGATCTCCAAAGAGGGAGAATTCACAGCCTCTCTGAGCAATCTGTGCCAGTGGTACAGCTGAAAAGTGCTTCCTGATGTTTAGATGAAGTATCCTGTGTTCTAGTTTATGCCCATCTCTTCTCTGAGAAGCAAGAACAACTTGTTTCTATGTAATTAAGTATAAATGGTAAAAATATCAATTTATCTGAAAGAAAGGACACAACACACTAACATGCAGTGTAATATGATGAGGTGGGCATTTAATGAGCTCCTTAAAGGACAGACACACACACACAAAAAAAAACAAAACACAGTACTTCTGTTAAACATCTGTTTCCAAGAATTTTTTGATCCTTCTCAAAAAGGATCCTTCTATTCTAGAATATAAAAAAAAGACATGTCTCATGTCAGAAAGTCAGGCAAAAGTGGCAAGAAGGTTAATATGCGTTTAGGTATCAGAAGTTATTTGTCTGTTTTCTCTCCTGGTTTCTGCTCCAAGACCAGTGTTTTGTAGGAGAAATGCTGCAAAGACAACTGATAGTAACTGTCACAGAGAACAAATGGGCATGTATCAGTCATACACTGAGATTTTATTTTCACCAGCAACAGAGATCTTAAGAACAATTTGGACCCAGAAGTAACATCTATAAAAACAAAATCTAACAATGCTCTGGATGGAGGCATTAGTACTGGGGAATATATTTTTTGTATGGTCTAGTAATACATACAAGACAAATGTACATACATTGCGATACCTCAGTGGCCAAAATAAAATTCACAGAAAACATATATACTTATGTTGTTAGGATGAAAACTTAAGCCAAAATAAAATCATGTCAGCTGATATCTATACATGTCTTGTATTGTGCAACAGCACAATTGCATAAAAAGTTGGTCAAATAGTTATTCAGTTGTTTATCTAGATAATCAATTTATTTTCCAAAACATAAAAATAAAATAATAATAGTCGTGTGAAGAGATTTTGCAAGCATTTATAACAATCTGATAGGTACTGAAATTCTGAAACTACAGTCCTATTCCAATATCCTTGTTGGACTTTTAGAAATCTCTTCCACAAAGCTAAAGAAAATATCTTTTCAGCATGTGTCTGTCTAATGCAGAAAATAAACAACGTTCTCCTTTTTACTCTGAATATAAGTAGAATATGAGCTCCAAGACTAAAAGTTTTGTCACCATCATACATTTTAAGCCTTCATTACAAAGGGAAAGTACCTGTGGAGTCAACAAGAGTAATATATTCCCATTTAGCTTACTATCGTCTATATAAACACTTACTGCATGGATGAAAGAAACGTGAAATTTATCTTCCTGTAATATATATATTTGCCATATTGATATGTGTGTTTTCAAAGTGCCATAAACATTATCATATTTTTTTGTTCTCAGTGGAAAATAGTCTTGTAAACTTGGAATTTGAAAAATAAAAATAAAAGTCCTAAGTCCCGTTCTGAACTGTGATTCCATCATGGTTCCAACTCTGAAAAAGAGAGAGAGAGAAAAAGCTTTTTTTTTTTAAAAAAAATTATTTTTATTTTTTATAGTTGTAATATCAGTAGAACTTCAGGTGAATTTTCTTACATCTCCAAAAAGTATTCTAAACATAAAAATATCAATGATGGATCAATTTTTATGTTGTGAGCTGTAATTACAATTTTTCTTTGTGAAAATTGTCCTAATGAGAGGATTGGAAAAAAGACTACACACTACTAGAAAGCTTCAGTTTCAATAAAGCACTATTTTCTGAAAAAAAAAATAAAAAAAGAAAGCTTTTAAAAATTGCTTTGCAATTCAGTTTTAAATTTAAAATGCAAGAATAACCACATAATTTACTTATGCACTTTGAGATGCATTTTTTCCATGATGTGGGTCCATGTAATCACACCAATCTCCTTCAGTGTTTGAAGATCAAAAGCCAAATGAACTTTGCTGAGCTTTTGGTGAAATCATTTAAATTAGAGCAGACTTTAATTTGATCCTTTCCATCTCCTGAAATATAATAGTTCACACAAAAATAAACTGTTACACATGGCATTTAGAATTTATCTTATAACACTGGAAGGAACTGTCTTGGTGTGTAAGAAATGACTCACTTAAAGTTTATAGGATTTAATGAGTCTGACTTTTCTGTTACTCCACTTAAACCCAGAAATCACCTTCTAGACATCAAGAAACTATTGCTAGTGTATGAGCAGTGACAGTGGGAAAGAAAACCTTGGTGAACCTCTACAAAGAGGAAACAGTAATAGAACTACATGGGCAGACATTACTATTCTGTTTTTGCAAAAGCGACTGAGGATCTGAAACCATGATCCCTGTTCTTGGGAGTTTGCTGTCTGGTAAGAGTGAGTGGAGAAAGATTGATTTAGATAAATAAATGGTGCTGATGCATTCAGACAAGCTATGTACAGGGAACCAACGCTAAGAACTTGGTTTTGTTAAAATATAAAGTATTTAAAGTATTTACTAATTCTTAAAAGTCCCCCCCCCCCCCCTTTTTTTTTTCCTATTATTTTTTAATCAGAGAAAAAGTAAATTGAGATAAAATTTGAAAAGATGTATTTTAATTACAAGTAATGTTTTCTTCATGAGGGATTTCTATCTTAAGTTCCACTACTGCTTACAATTCTTGAACTCTCTCCTCCTAAATTAACATGAAAAGATGTCAAATCAGTCAGACTTTAAAAATGTTGTTTTATATGCATTGTTAACTTCTGTGGCGTTACTCCACAGTGACACTTTTGGAGTACTTCACTCCAATAGAGGAAGCTCAGAGTTTTGCAGTAAGCAGTGGTTTCATGCCCTAGTACCTCAGTCCTCATTCGCTGTACATTTACGTTTACGCATTTACATTAAACTTCACCCAGAGATGATGTATTGATCATTTAACATTAAAAAAATAAATTTAGAATTAAAAAAAATTATTCCTCAACTACGATGTAAAGCCAAAAAAGGACATGCTGTTTGTGCCTCATCAAATACACATTTGCAAGAAGTCCTTCAGTTTAAAGGCAGGGAAAGCACTAAGAATGTTAAAAGTCATCAACTGATGAATTTTCTTTATTTACTGAAGGACACTTGGACTTGTACAAAGCATTTGGCACTGCTCTGCACAACATCTTTGCCTCTAAACTGGGGAGATGTGAATGGATGGACCACTCAGTGGTGCTGTCTGGATGGTCACACTGAGAGTATTGTGGTCAATGGCTCTATGTCCGAGTGGAGATCAGTGAGGAGTGGTGTTCCTCAGGGGTTGGTGTTGGGACCGGTTCTATTTAACATCATTTTCCTCATGGACAGTATGACTGAGCGCACCCTCAGCGAGTTTGCTGATGACACCAAGATGAGTGGTGTGGTCAATGCTATATAGGGGAAGCTTGACAAAGGTGGACCCATGCAGAGTGGGCCTGTGCAATCCTCATGAAGTTCAACGAGGCTGAGTGCAGGGTCCTGCAAGTGGGTGAGGGTAATCCCAAGCACAAATACAGACTGGGCAGAGCATGGATTGAGAGCAGCTTTAAGGAGAAGGACCTGGGGGTGTTGGTTGATAAGAAGCACAACATAAGCCAGCAATGTATGCTTGCAGCCCAAAAAGCCAATGATGTCCTGGGCTGCATCAAGTATGGCCAGCAGGTCGAGGGAGGTGATTCTCCTCCTCTGCTCTTATGAGATCTCACCTGAAGCCCCAGGTTCAGCTCTGAGGCCTGTAAAAGAAGAGGACATGGATCTGTTGAAGTGAGTCTAGAGGTGGGCCACAAAGGTGAGCAGGGTGCTGGAGCACCTCTCCTATGAAGAAAGGTTGAGGAAGTTGCTGTTGTCACCTTGGGGAAGAAAAAGCTCTACCAGACCTTCCAGTGGCCTTCCAGTGCCTAAAGGAAAAAAATAAGAAAATAAGAAAGCTGGGGAGGGACTTTTTCAGTAGGTGTAGTGATAGGGCAAGGGGCCAGTGGCTTTAAACTGAAAGGGGTGTCCGTGCCCATGGCAGGAGGAGTGGAACTAGATGACCTTTAAAGAGCCTTCCAATCTTAAAACGTTCTGGAATCTATTATAAGAAGATAAAAACATTGTCTATTTTATTTTATTTTATTTTATTTTATTTTATTTTATTTTATTTTATTTTATTTTATTTTATTTTATTTTATTTTATTTTATTTCACTTATTAGAATTAGAAATGCAAGAGATAATAGTGCATTCCTTATATATATATATATATTTGAAACAGTCATTATTTATCCATGAATTTTTGCAAAATGTTATTGCAGTAGATCATAATAAGAAGCTCTTTACTTAGTATTTCAAAAATTTTCAAATTTCAGAGAAAGAAACTGCAGAAAACTTCTATCTGGTTACCAAAATTTATTTTCTGTCTATCATTTTGCTTTTCAGAGATTCAACCAATACTGAGATTTTTATCTCTACTTAGGTCCTAATCAACTTCCAACATTAATATACTCAAATTTTTATTTCTAGTAAATTAGTACATGCACACACACACACAAAGTCACATTTACTGTAAGAACCTGTTCTTCTGGATTATTTCCTGATATTATTAACACATGAGAATTCCTCATGAATCTCACCATAACTGTTGAGCTTTCAGTTTCTGATCAGTTCACCCAGAAAATCTGTAATTGCAGAAGAAGCCTCACAGAGAATTAATAGACAGTAGAACTGATGGTAAGGTAACTGCCAGTCATCCACTGTAAACATATTAAAATTAAATTGTTATTGATATGCAACTAATGTCCATAGGTGGCAGACATTTTCTCCCATTTAAATAATTCAGTGTTTTCTCCTTAAAAGCAATGTCTGTGTTTGTGGAAGTCTTGAGATTGACAGACAGCAGAAAATGAAGTCTTTGGTTCATCCATTGGATGTGCAGTGCTTGCCCAGGACATCTCTGACCCCCAGTGCACTGGCTGTCAAAGTACTTCACCTCTTTCCTGGAAGGCCTGCTCCACCTAATAAAAACACAAATTCTTGTGCATATAGTTGCAGGTGAAAGTGCTGGTGAGTAATTACTGTCATGTTCCTGCTATGGGCCCGAGCTGAGTCCAAATACGCCTTTTTATTGTATTTATTATTATTATATTACTAGTCTGGCTCAAACTTGCTTGATTAATGTGAAGGTAGTCTGAGTCAATATTGCAGGGTATCTTTGCAGCACATTGACAAAATAATACATTTTGGAGTGGATTAACCACCATTCTACAGTTTTGCATCACTCTGAAAATACAAGGATAACACAAAACCTGCTTGTCTTGTACTTCTGTTTGTATGTGTGAACAAAACTCTTGTATGAGAAATCAGAAATAAAATGGACAACTGAGTGATATATATAGTCTATATAGTATATAGTCTGCCCCTAAGGGTGTAAGCAGTGTTTTAAAAATAAAAACAAATTGTTTTATTTTGTCACAAAACTTTATCTCAACTCTGGGTTGAAGGTGTAGGTCTTGTTTGTGTCAATGGCCTTGTTAGTATCAAAATCCACACAGCTGGATATCTATTTAGTCTGAATATACATCTCAGAAACTGTACAACTATGTTTTGATTTAGTTACTTAAATATTGTAAATGTATTGTGTGGAATATACAAAAAATTAGGATTAAAAAACAACCAACCAACCAACCAAACAAGAAAAAAAAAAAAAAAACACAAAAAAAACAAACAACCAAACAAAAATACCCTCCTTCATCACTGAAGTTTAAGTTGGAGAAATTCAGACTTGGAATAATATATGCATTTTTTTAATAGAGGAGTAGAGGTTATCTGTAAATCACAACTAGGACCATTTGCTATGTCTTAGATCTTCTCTCACTGCCAATATATTTATATATATATATTTTTGAAGGATTTAAAAGCCTAATAAAGCTTAGATCCTGTTGCTTCTCTTATGTGGTAATCTTTACCCTATTTGTTTTATGAGATTCTCATACTCCAATTTAAACTGTTACAAAAGTGGAAGAAAGTGTTTTTTTTTTTTTTTTTTTTTAAACCATATGCTCTATTTCCTAATGCCCAGTAAACAATTACTCACACACACACACAAAATCATAAAAAAAAAATAAAATAAAATAAAAATAGGGAATGCTTAATACCAGAATACAGAAGCCCATCTATATTATTAATGCTGACAATGCATGACAATATGATTTATTTTATTAAATAGATATGTATGAATAATATAATCTACTTTCAGATTTACTTTTTTCAACACAAGGTTTACCCAGAATCTAAATAATTTTCTCAATGTTTCAAGCAATATCAGTAGTGAAGATAGAAGTTGAACTCAAATTTCTTTATATTCGGGTTCAAATTCGTTATCTTGTTTTAAAAAAAATGTCACTGCAGTGTCATAAGTCCAGCTCTCAAGGATGTTTTAAACAGGTAAGGTACATTCTGACAACTTTAAGAAGAGGCTTTAAAAGGAAGGTTTATAAAAGAAAGAGAAATAACTAGCTAGTTAGTGGTGGAGGAGAAAGACAGAGGCAGGTGTTGTGTGGCTACATCTGTACTGGGAAATTAAGTGTGGGGCCACTCTGCTTCATGGAATATCTCATATGCGTGCCTGGAATAAGGGTGCCTGGAAATGCTACCTGGCCACTATTATCTTCCGAGCAGTGCCCGGGAACTGTTCAGGAGGAATAAGCAACCTGGGCCAAAAAGGTCAAGGAGCAGCCTAACAATTTAACAGTACAGATGATTGCCATGCCAATGACCCTGACCTTTCTCATTTATTGGTGGAGATTGGCCTGTGTAAGAGCCTGTGCTATGCAACAAGGCAAACTAACTTTGTATATTGTCAGGGCAGTGTTGTCTGATGAGACTGAACATGGTGAAACACATGAGTGTAGCACAGTGGGACATTCATCATTTCATTAAGATGGACTGAATCACTTCTGTATTCTAGCAAAAGCTAAAGATTTGGCATAAAACGAAATAGGAGGATATTGTGGATACTAGAGGTTAAAGACTTCCCTTGACATAATCTAACACCAACACATGGTATATTTTCTAGATTATAAAACAGTTGTTAAGTAACAACTGTCAGTGTTCACTAATCCAGTGCTGCAGCTCTGTGCTAGAGCATGACATCCTGATGTGACTCACGGTGCAGTTAGATGTGACCGCCTTTTCACACCCGATTACACTCACAGTTTTAATCTGTATTTCAAAGTGTGAGGCTAAGGATACCTGGATTATAACTTTATTATTATAATTATTATTGTTATTATTATTATTGTTACTGTTATAGCTAATTGGAAAAGTGTGTCTACCTGGGCCTGAGATTTACAAGAGAGATACAACATCAATTTACAAGAGAGATACAACATCCCTCCAGACATTTCTGGTCATATCAGTTCTTATTCTCTTGCTCTTTCTTCCCCCTTCAATACTGCTTATTTTAAAATCTAACTAAGATTAGGCTTCTTAGAGGAGGCAATTGCCATTGATGCAGGGACAATTTTTGGATCAATATGAAACATGAACACATTCCTTTTCACTGATAAGCATAAATGTCCCTCAATAAGTAAACATAAAAGAAAAAAAAAAAAAAAAAAAAAAGATGGCTAAAGCTAAGAACATATTTACTCTTTTCAAACTGAGAGAAATAAAGAAATAAAATCAATCAACAAAACATCTATGTTTTCTTTCAATGCTTTTATTTTAATTTAATTTAAAGGGAAAAGAGAGAGTCTGTAACATGAACATTTCTGAATACCAGATGGATGAATGTTTTTCATATCAGGTTGAAAACTCATGTGAATCTCTCATGAAATTTCAGTCTGATTCTTAATGTAGCTCTAATCTGACTTGGATCCAACACCACAGATCAATGTAATTCATCAGCAAAAACTCTTTCTAGATGCCACCTCTCTTATCTGTTAATACAAACAAAGAAAAATATCTTAATGATGGAAGCTTATGGGCTGATGTGTATGTTCTGTTGATGTTAGTGAAGAAGGTTTTACTTGTATTTGTGTAGAAATAAGCAAGAGTGGCAGCACCTAAAAGGCTGTCAAAAGCCATGTTCACCTCTTTACTCATCTCCTTTAGAAAGAAGATTAACATTGATCTTGTGAATGAACAAATGAATGAAAGAATCTGTCAGTGCAGAAGAAGCTTTGAGAAGGATGTGACACTTGAGGAAACAGTTTGTTAGTAGCTATTCCAGGGCACCAAAACAGACATATTAGGTTCCATTTTTCACAAAATTATTCCTGAGCTATATATACAAATCTGCAATTATAAAACCGGAAAAAGGATCTGACATAGAATTCAAGAGCATGTAATTCAATTATTGTAGCAATGACCCTTCTCTCAAATAACTCTAACATAAAATAAAATATAAAAGCATGCATTTATAGAAAACACAAAATGCCACATAAGTTTTTTGATATCATTTTGTTAATTTAATTGTTTAGACTGCTCTGAAACACAAGGGAAAATAAAATTCTTTTTAACAACTCTAACACAGTGCCCCCACTCACTAACTATATTTATGCAATTTTTTTTTCAGGATTGAAAAAGGGAGTCTTAGAAATGGATTTCAGTCTGTGAATTCATCATAGCATGAAGTGCCTTTATCTTCTCTGTTATCTTTTGCTGCAGCATTAGTGATACTTATATAAAAGGAACTTAACTGTCAAGAAAATTATTCTGAAAGCAACGGTTCTTCAAGGCTTATGAATGTCCTGGAAAGCAAGAAAAAAATTAACTCTATCATAAGAGAACATAATGTGTGAAACACAGAAATGTGAGCTTAGTTATGACTCATCTCTAAATAGCATCATCAAAACATGATAGTAGCCAAATTTGTTTCCCCTAGTTAACATTTATCACTGAACTCTTTGAATATGAATTTTTATCTGCAGTGCTATTATTTTAATGACAACCCCTAATTTGCGCTGACATTTCATTATCCTTATTTTACAATTCAGCTCATTCTGACCTCAGTCAAGTTACTTTAAGTAGGAGGAAGCTGTTGAGGTTGATTTTAATAAAAAATGGTGTGTGCATGTTTATTTTTCCATGGCAACTAACCCATTTGAAGTCTGTCTTCCTTTACAGTATTAGTGTCCTATTGAACTCTGTGTTAGGGTAGCATCTAGCATAAATGCCTCCAGAATCCCTGCAGCATTCCACCTGAGCAAAAGGAAGCTGTAAAGCCAATTAACAGACCATGACAGGCCTCTGGCCTGTGGTTGTGTCTACTAAAAGTAGTGAAACCAGAAACCAGTGAAGGCTCATCTTGGAGAAGGGAAAGCTGGTGGAGCATCTGTTTGTCTTGCCCACCACTGTCAATGCTTGAGAGACATTTTTGTACTATATGGGCTTGTGAGGAGTACAGCTGGGAAGTGAATGAGTAGCAAGGGCATTTTCTGTATTTTAGCCTTATATTGTGTGTCCTGTATTGAAAACATAAGGGAAATATAAGAAAAAGTCCCATATATTTTTAATGAAGAAATTTCTAAAGCTAGGAAATTCCATCTTGTATGGGAAATGTAGCTGGAGACACAGGAATGTCTTCCACTAAACTGTCATAGTAGAGATCCAGTCCAACTTGGGAGATGGGGGAAGTGAATTTGCCCATATGCCCATTTTCTGAGACAAATCTTTTTTTTAAGGGGGGGACATCATTTAAGAGGGAAGTATAGGGAGGGGGGGGCCTACTCTTATGGAAAAGTTCCATCTCCATCTATAAGAGTCAAGAAAAACACACACAAAATATAAAGAGTGATGAGATTGCTCAGTGTTTTATTTATTTATTTATTTATTTATTTATTTTTTTGTACCAGAATTTCTTGATCTGGAATTACGAAAAAATTTTACACTTCCAAATAAAGCAAAAAAATAATCAAAAGCAAGAAATACAGCTATATATATACATATATTTATACATATATTATATATACATATATATACATATACATATATTATATATATACATATATTTATTGCATGTTTTTTACTACACAAAATGATGAAAGGATGGAGCTCTTGTCACTCATGTGGGTGTAAGGTAGCAAAAACTTGGAGATTTAGATGGAATGGAAATGTTGATGGTAAATTTGTTGTGTACAATTCTGTATTTCATTGTTGCACTGAGCTGTAGCAACTTAAACAACTTATAGACGATTATGTGGAAAAAGACCTCAAAGGTTAATTTAAACATCTGAAATTCATATAAATCTGAAAAGTGTAACTACTTATCTGCAGTAAAAAACATGGTGCCTACAGCGTGTTCCTCAGGTGCTTTTCCACCATCCCGCCTGGAAATCCTGTGAAAAAGAATTGTGCTGAAAATCTGTATTAAATTGATGACCTTGTTTATTTCATATGGATTTGACTGGAACATTTTTCACATAGGTTTCAATGTTTGCATGCAATTTGTATTCATAAGTTTGATGCCAAATCAAAAGACTAGCTTTATAAATGTGAATATTGTCACTATTCTGGGTATTAAAAAGCTAATTCTGTGGCAGAATTAAGTTATATGCACATAAAAATGACCAAGAGATGGTTCTTTCTGAAAAAGATTTCACACATATTTGCTTGTGAGTCACAATTCCTTAACCACAACTGTTTTCTAAGAAATCCCCAGCTGCTGTATAACTCCTATTGAGCACAAATTTTATTTATTTTGCCTTCTTTCCCTGTCTGCTTTATTGTGTCATGTCCCTCTTTCCTCTCCCTAGAACCAGAACAAGAAACTGTTCATGTTTCTTGTGTCCTCTCCAGCAGTCATTTCTGAAAGAACAGAGCATGAGTGTCCTTACTCTTCAGGACAACAGCTGAGAGGTTAATGAGAAAGTGCAACTTGCCTTCTGCTAGAAGAATGAGCACAGGAAGGATGATTTTAGGATGGTAAGACTTCAGAAAGCCTTTTTTATCTGATTCTCCTTCCATTCCCTTAAACCATCCTTCGTTTACCTCCATAATTTCTACTTGTTTTGGAGGTTGCCACAGTGATCATCTGTCCCCTAGAAATTTTGTGTACATCTGCTGAGCTCCACCAACTCTGGCTTGAGCCTAGGTTTTAGCAGTCAGAGTCGGTAGGAAGTTGGTGCCTTATAAGAGCATTGGAAGCAGACTTCTGTCTACTTCTTTCATATGCGAAAGCTTTAAGCTTTTATGTTTGTTTGTTTGTTTGTTTTAATTTCATGAGTGCATCTGTTGGTCTAATATAAACTATAAGCTCTGTCTATGAGATTTGTTTTTACCCCAGAGCATCACAGATAGAGCAGTAGAACATCTGTAAAGTAACTATAGCTATTCACAAAAACGTGTGCACACAAAAAATTATTTCCTCTTAATAATTCTCATGTTTATTTTTTTTCAGTATTTTCCTCTCTCATATAGCATTACTTCATAGTTTATTTCTGCTTTTAGAATTTTTTCACGAATATGGAAAATTGAAGAATGATATAATAATCTATAAGTAATAATGCTTCATCACTCTGGTTTTCTGCATAATTCAGTGTGGCTCCATTATGCAAAAGGATGTTGCATAGTATCAGCTTAATGTAGCACATTTTATGATTCCTATTGCCCAAATATCAGCCTTTATATAGAAGAAATATGCAAAGAAATATATATCAATTTTAGCTCTCCTCAGCAATAAAATGGACATCTTCTATGCACTGCAAAATCAAGAACTAAAAAGACAATATAAATCAAAAATGTTAGGCTGTACTTTTTTACACTGATTAGCTCCTTAGTCTGATCTAAACCTTATAATCTTGCAGCCTCAAAGACTGAGTTCCTTTGGGGATTAAAAACATACAGAAGAGAAACCAAAGACTAGTAATAGAATCTGAAAAAGAGTGATAACAGAAATGCCTGTACTCTGCTATAAAACTGGAAAGGGAATGTAAAGAAAAAAATTAAGGGACTTCAAATTTCCTCGTCCAGGGAGCAGGAGTCAGCATCCTAGATTTTCTGTCAAAATTCAAGCTACTTAAGGTATCTTCTTAAGCCATTTTACTGAAAAATACAGTGAACAGCCAATTCATATCCATTGTCTCTATGGTTTGTACATCTCTTTCTTACTTTCCAAGCCATCTCTTTTTCAGTCTTGAAACTGAAACCATACCACATATAGAAACTCTTCCACACCACTGATCATCGTTTTCTTCATTTTTCTAAATCTTTTTCTAGCTTGAATATGCCCTTCCTTAGACAAACAAACCACAGATGCCCACAGTGTTCCTAGCATGAATAAATGACAGATTTGTATAGTGGCGTAAGAGTATTTGTTCTCTTATTTTTTATTTTTTATTTCTTTTTATTAATTACTCCTAATATTAATATTTTACTTATTTATCTATAGTAAATACATTTTCTGGAGAGTCACTTTTTACACAGGCATATTTGTCTTGACATAGCTCACTTACTTTTCCTTTTTTTTTTAAGATTTTTTTACACCTGTATTCTATTACAGCTTCTTATATGCATGTAGTTCTCCCTGACTTTCAAGGGATTTCTTTTAAATTTTTATCATTGCAGCTGCTTGCCTCCATTGTTCACGTATAAAGGAAGTTTTAGGTGAGAGGTTACATGCTGCTGTTAGTTGTTCAGCTGTTCCATTCTTCAGATCCTTTGTAATACTTTGATGAATTCTGTCTGGTTTTGGTGATTTACTGGAGTTCATTTGCTGTATTTGTAAGACACTCCATCTGTTCCTTCAATTTCAGAGAAATTCACTGCTCAGTCCATTTATCTGCAAGGGTTCAGGTACTAGAATACACCCAATGTCTTCTACAGTAAAAACTGATAGAAAAAAAAAAAAAAGGTTCTTTACTGTGATTTTGTCATCTTTGTGTGTTCCTTTTATGCGTTGGAAGTTAGTTGGTTCTGCAGACTCACTGGCAACATTTTTGCTCTTAGTATGCCAGAACGAAGATTTAGTCTAAGCTTAGATTTCTTGACTGAGTTGCCCCTCAAACTCTTTTTCAACCTGCCCGATGGTGTTTTTATATTTAATCTGCTGGAGTTTTTAATAATTTACATTGTTTTATTTCAAGTTGGAAATTGGGAGAAATTTATTCTCAGATAGAGTGGTTAGGCAGTGGAATGGGTTGTCCAGGGAGGAGGTGGAGTCACCATCCTTGGGGGTGTTTAAGAAAAGGTTGGATATGGTGCTTAGGGACATGGCTTAATGGTGACATTGGTGGTAGGGTGATGGTTGAAACAGATGATCTTGGAGGTCTTTTCCAACCTTAATGATTCTATGATTCTATTAAGATACATCATCAACTTTAGGGATGATGTCTTATTAATAAAAATCTCTTTCACTTTGGCTAGCTGTACTATTTTCCTTTCAAGCCTGTCCTAATAGATGTCAGTGTACTAGTAGAAGGCTTACAAGATGGTGTCCTTCTCTAGACTTTGTGCCACTTGTCGTGTTATGGTTTTCTGTGTTGTGACTTCTAATTTATTAATAAGCTAATTTTACATAATTCTCAATTTTTAAGTTCAGCAGAACTGGAGTAGATATTTTGACAGTTGTCTTAAAACACAGTGAATAACTGGGCATCATCAACATGATTATAAATATGGCTTAAGATCCTATTTCATTGTAAAATAGATGGTCAAAGTAGGATATGGCTGCCTCAATGTTGCCATCTAGGGTTATCTGAGACTATAGTATCTCCATCTTCTGCTGAAGGGTAAGTGAAGTGTATTGTAGAGTCTTTGTCATATCTGATAGCCTAATGGTAAAGTGTCTCAGATATGTTAGAACATCTAAAACAGCACTCGGTACCTACATTTTAGGCAGTTAAATTAAGGTTCTTATCAGCTGGATTTGTCTCTAGGCTCCACTGACTGTACTAATTCAATTTCCATTGTCTATAATGGAAATTTATACACCTACTTCATTTCTTCCCTCAGAAACAGATATTTAGGCAACTTCTATTGACAACAGTGATATGATTTGAATGTTACAGAAATAGGATGAATGAGGGAGATACTGGGATGAAAATAGAAAGAAAAAGCTTCAGACAGCAGATATTTATAGTGCCTTTAGACAACTTACAGGTGAATGGGAGAAAGAGAGCACTTGAAGAGGCAGGCATAGCAAAGTATGTCAATTATCTTAAATATGTCTGTTATGCAGGAAGGAATACACTGATTAAAAATGAAGGATGGATTCATGTTCAGTTTGTTGTGCTTTTAATGCCTCTGACTGTATAAAGGGACCTTAGGGCAAGCATGATACCGCAGCTTTTAATGGCAATGTGAAAAGACCTCCTTGTAACTAAGAATGCAGTCTTAGGTAACTGGGACTACAGAGTTCATGTTTAGACCCTCCTAATCATAGTTAACCAGCAAAGGAAAGCAAAACAAACAAACAAAAAAACAGCAAACTACTTCCCTCTCTCCCCCTCCCTCTCTCCCCCCCCAGGTTTTTATAGCAACTGTTAATAAAAGATTCATCTGGGATATGAGAGTTACCTTGAAAATATATATGAGCTTGCTCCATGTCATCAGTAATAAACATTTTGCAGAACGATTCCTGCATGCCCTCCCTATACAGTATAGCAGAAGATATAATGGAGAGCCTTATAAATGTCTCTTCACAGCACATTTCTGCACTGTCACCTTAGTCAATATCTAAAGGTGAAAAAGCCTCTGCCTTTGATCTTATGCATGTATAACAGAGTAAATCTGAAGAAACAGACCTTTCTTAAAGTACTCTGACAATTTACAGACTGGAGATACAGAAAAGTAATTCTTACATTAAGAGTTGTTGTATATACATTAGGCTCATGGGAATAATACAATTTGTTTTGTTCCAAAGAGTCTGGAGCCTGCTGCGTTCCTTTGGTGTTGAGGCTGTGCTGTGTTTTCTCACATCAGATAGTATTACCAGCACTTTCCACCTGCAGCAGAGAGTTTGGCCCCAGAGTTTGTAGTGCATAATTGTGTCTATTTAACTACAAAGTGTGCTGTGATCAAAAGGACACTTGGGTGACCAGAGAAGCAGCTGGCACAGAAATAGAGTTTACAAAAAGACTGACACTTTAAAAGCATACGACACAAACTTCTGATAGTTTCTCTATTACAAACAATCTAGAGCCATTATAAGCCTTTTTGCTATAATAACCTGAATCCACTGAACATTTTTTTGCTAGCTACATTAAGCACAAATATATTTGTTTTAGACTTTCTGACTTAGACTTTTTAATGATAACTTTCATACAGTGTAACTCCATTCCTATTGAGATATTCCTGGATCACATCAAAGGATATGGGAGGAGAAGCAAGCACCAAGCACTTGAATCACCACTTTGAAGCCTCCATTTTAATTCAAAATATTTCCTTCCAAGTCCTAAAGAACATCTTAGGATACTTAATGTGTTAAAAACTGAGGTATAGCTCAAATGAAAGATCATTCCTGATTCCAAAAGAAGCAAAAATCTGGGATCTGAGAAGCTGAAGGGAGAGATACAAGCTGGAAAGATTTTAGTTTGAGTCATCTCTTTAATAGGAAAACTTATTGACAGAATAGAGTTCGGTATGGGGATGAATGAGTCCACAGACAGGGTAGGGGTGAGTCTCCAGATCCTGACCCTTCTTTCTTCTTTCCAGCTGTATCTGAATACAGCTTGTTCGCCGTCAGCTGCCGTGCCCGTAACAATTGAGTGGGGTCAGAAGGACATCTGCATCAAGCGATAGCAACACAGACACTTTGAAAAGCCATCTTGTCTTGTACGTTGGCTTGTAGATCATTTGTCTGCCCAGAGCTGTCTGAAAGAAAAATATATTGCTGCTTTCTTCAGAGTAGGCAAACAAACAAACAAAATGCTTAAAGTTTTGGGAATGTCTGTCAGAAAGTTGCCATAAATCAGTGCAGAGAGGTTTCTAGAGCCTGCTTACTAATGACGGTTTTGTTTTGAAATGCAAGTGGCTGGGACTTCTTCCCAGGAAGGAACATTTCCTCACTTCCACCTGGAAGCCAAATCAGAAAAGCTGCATGGCAGCATGGGCTCCATGCTCTGAAGAGGCAAGGAGTGGTGCTTTTGTGTAGCATCAGCTAAAATCGTTAGGCAGTCCCATCTGTTATATCTCCTCACAAAGATTGCTGGAAATTAGCTTTGTTTGCTGTTATTGCTAAAGAATTGTTAAAGAAGGTATATTTAAAGGTACCACTGTCTAGAATGAATCACCAATGTCCATACATTTCTAGCTCATTAGAGACCACCACTTTGTACTGCTTTCTTGGATGCTACTTAGAGCAGACCACGACCAACAGAATAATGCTTTCAGAATTTTGAAAAATAAGTTTTATTTGTGTTAAGAGAATGCATATCTAAATATTATAGAACTGCTTTTATTTATTTTTGTTTTTATTTTATTTTTATATCTATTTTTTCCCTTAGATTTGTTTTTAATGTTATTTCCAGAGGCTCACATTTCAGCATGGCCCAGGTTTTAGTACACAGCTTTCCTTCTTTATCAGAATCTCACAAACTGCTTTTTATAAAAGGCTATAAGGGGCTCAAGTTCACAGTACACCTGAAGATAAATCTACAAAGGAACTTCAGTGCTACAAAGCTCAATGCTGAAATGTTTAACTCTTGGATGTTCTGCTGCTCTGTGAAAACCTGGATGTATAGCACCCAATATCTGCTATCTACAGAGGAATGCATAAGCAAAAGAAAAGCAGCAAAATATGTGAAAAATTTCCAGAACTGTTTAGTGCTTCTTCTACAATTCTTCTAGAGTTTAATATCCAAAGCTGAAAAAAAATAGAAACAGACAAACCAACCATCCCCCCTGCTTCTAAACAGAATCTCTGTATGTCTTGTGGTTAGAGAGTTTGTGGGGGAGTTAAGAGACTTCTGCATGATTTGACCAGACTTTCTGAGTAGCAGAAAAGAGTGTGAACCAGTCTCCCTCATATATGTAAAGAAGAGATGAAAGTGCAGGTGTTCAGGGATGCACCACTCTCAATAACTCTATGGAGATTTCTCTGCCTTGAGTAATTACTTAATCCTTGGAACAGGGATTTGAATATAATTCTTTGCCTCCATCCTCATAATGCTTCCAGGCCAAGATCCTGGAAAGTTAATCTTTCTCTCCGTCAGTAATTAAAGGAATGAAGTGAAAGTCAAAATTAAAGATTCAGGGTGATTTTCTCAGAAAAACAATTTGGAGAATTAGAAACCTGTCCTGGCATGCATGGCTAAGTCTCTCCTTTGAAACCAGCAGGGGAGAAAATCCTGCCTGCCAGGCAACTGGATGGACACAGATGTGGTCCTGGAAGGTCAATCATCAAAATCTTTTGCAAAACAATTAATCCAAAGAGTAGTTAAAACCTGGCTTCACAGGAAAATAAGGAAGGGAGAATATAGAATAAAGATTCATGATTTTTATAGCTGTAGTGTAGACATAGGTACTTCTCAAACTTTTGGGATTAATACTGGTTGTTCTACAAAGCTGGCCCTACTGGAAAATATTTTGATAACATCAGACTCTAGTTTAAAATACACTTTGTTCCTGAGGGCAATGAATTTACTTGGTGAGGTATATATAAACTAGTTAGATGTAATTTCTAACACTAGCAGTACCAATCAGACCAAAGTCAGTATTGATATTTCTGATGATGTTATAATGTAATCTGTGTACTCAACCTTAATTCAATGGTATTTCTGCATAGCTTGAAAACTCACTCTCATAGCATGGGTCAAAAGGAGAAGTGACAGGTGCTGCCACAGTTTGCTATTATGGTATGTGCAGCCTTGAATTACCACATTCCTCACACCTCAGTATTCAAGCTTGATAGGATTTCACAAAGATATGTGAAAGAAGATTTGCAAATCACCGCCATATGCTGCAGAAAAGAACAGATACATCACGCCATGCCCGTACTTAAACCTTTGAGAGAATTTATGCATCTAGAAGAAGGATCTCCCCAACTCCAAAAATGGCTCATTAAAAGATAGGTAGTAAGTGTGGCACAGCATGTAACTAATGATCATGTGGTGATGTCTTTATGGAATATTTTAGTAATATGGCCCAAATTAATCTCATCTGATGTTAGGCACAGCAGGACACTACTTGGGTTAGTATCATAGTTATCTGTGTCTCCCTCTTTAGACAGTGGGAAGGAAATTTAAGATGATATTTCACACCAAGTAAGAGCTGTTGTCTGGAAATCTCTCTTTGTTGCCTGTGCATTTTGATTAGGTAGAATGAACCTGAACATTTGTCTGGAAAAGAGATGAGAAGACAGATCCTGAGAGAAAAGAGGAACAGATTTCCCATTTTTGCAGTGTCAGTGTTGTCCTTGCTGAAAAAGGATCTGTGCTTTTCAGGGTGAACGAATAAATTCTGATGTACAGCATGGGACAGGAAGGACTAACAGAGACCAGAGAACTTGTAAGAAGAGCTGGGAGTGATCATAGCTAAACCTCAGGGATTTTCCAAAGGCTGTAGGAGGGACATTGTCAAATTTGTTGCAGATCAAGAAGCTTCCAAATATTGCTGGACTCATAACTAGAGAAATGTAGAAACATGGACAATTTCAAGGACAAGAAAGAGATTTCTTTTTTTTTTTTTTTTTTTTTTTTTTTTTTTTTTAGTCTGTCCCACTTTGGTTTTCTTTCTGTAGAAAGCCATAAATCATGACCTAGCAATTCAAAGCTCTCCTGGTATTTCTGCTGTGTTCACTTGAAGAGAACAGCAAATCCCTTCAAAGCTCTGGATGATTTGAATGTCCTGGCTCCCCATGCGGGAGAGTTGTGGAGTACTTTTTCCTAGTTAAAGAATTTTTAGCTCCCAAGTAAGACAGTTGTCATCTTTCTTATTTGTCTCCTAAATTTCACTCCACTGAACAAAGATCCTTGTTATTTAGTTGTTTTTCAACGTTGAATTCTCTTCTATCATTTATTTATTTATTTTTTTTGTTTTTATAGCAAAGTTAAGGGCCAGCTTGTGGAAACACCATCCTTTCCTTCAACCTACCACCAGACTTTCAATTTTTAGCAGAGGCATGGGACCTTTCACATCTATCTCCACTGCATAGATGTGTCTTTCTAGGTCTAAGTGGTTCTAGATTACCTTTGAGCCTTACAGTAACTCATCACAGCCTTCAGGCAGATGTTAGCTATGTTGGCCATTCTAATGGGCAACAAAGTCCTTGGAGGAAATCCACCAGCTCAAATCAGCAGGAGCTCAGTGTGATGGTGAATGGGAATAGCCATTTTGTACACCTTTATTCCCACATATGGCTGTGATCATGAGAGAGAATCTAGCGTTAACTCAGTAAGGCTTTAAAATCAGCTGAAGTTTCCATAAGTAGAATTCATAGCCTGCCCTGGTGCAGAAACAATTATTCAGTTTAAAATTCTGCAGGATCATATTTGCATGGATTGGCCTTAAAGGAGCAATATAGAAGCAACAACCAGTCTAGTTTAACACCTTGCCTTGACTTCCCTATCCTTTCCTTTCCTTATCCTTTCCCTATCCTTTCTCTTTTCTCTGTTTCCTTGTTTCCTACAGTTATCTATTCTTTCTTCTTTGGTTAACTTTTGAGAGTTTGTGATTTTATTTATTTTTTATTTTTTTATTTTTTTTTCTGGCTAATGTAAGAAATATGCCATTGATTTTCATCAATTTTTCTACATGTCAATAAACTTTTGATGTTTTCATAAACTTCTTTTGAAAATAATATATATATATTTTCCTTAGGTTTGCTATGAAGCATAGTTTGTTCAAGTAAAATTCTTTTCTGAGGAATTTTTCAGTCACACACTTGCAAATCAATGTAGCCCCTGAACTGCAAATTACGACTGAGTACAAGAGCTCTTTGAAAATATCTTTCTGATCTTTAAGACATGCATTCCCTTCACTTATATGAAAGTCCTTAGGGGCTTATTCTGTAGTCATCTTCTCTCCCTCTGCAGTGAAAGGAGGAGGCAGGTATTACAAGTTTTTGCAGGAGTCTTGAAGCTCACATTTCTGCTGAGCATAGGAGGCTGCAAGTCTTCACAGAGGTCTGACACTTCAGCTGGATTTCCTTGCAGAAAAGTAAAAATGGCACACAGGCAAGAGGAGAAGAGGTTGCTTTCTTATTTATTATTATTATTGTTGTTGTTGTTGTTACTATTATAATTACTATTTTATCAGTTACATGAACTGGCTAAAAACCTAAAGGTAATAATCCTGTTACACAGCTTCCTTGGCTGCTTCCAGGTAGCCCAGGAAATAGCAACTATCTCATAACATTCCCTAAAAGCTGTCCTTAAAAACAGTGCTCTCATCTTGGCATTAGGTACTAAACTTCAGATTTGCTTCCACCATAATTCACAGAAATGTTTGCAGAGTAAGTTTTTACTGACTCCTGAAGTATCAGAAGCCCAAACAGCAGTTCTAGATGAAAAGTCATTTGTGGTCTGGAGTGCATATATTTCTGCTTATCTTGAGAGAAGAAAAAGCTTCAGAAGTTATGATTTCTGATATTTAGTGACTGACCTTTTGTGTTGGGACAGAGATCAAAGAGAACAAAAATCAAAGGGAATCACAGCCAGAATTGGCCACTGTTCCCCCCCCCCCCCCCAACTAGAACATTAATAACAACAACTAGAAGTAAACTAAGTCTCAGATGACAGCTTTAACAAGTTATGAGCAACAGATTGATAAAATCTCACCCAAGTCCTAGGTAGATGGTAGAGAGGGTCAGAAGACCACCCTAGAAGCATCACTCACTGAACAGCTGCACTTCTAGATACCTTGGTTTTGCTCAGCTTCACAGAGCTGCAGGATGCACATTGCTGAACAAGAACAGTTGGTCAAAGTAGAAACTGCAGTGTAGGAGACAGAAGAGGAGATTAGATCAAGTAGCATCTGCATAGCTATAAAAGTGCACATTATAGCTTTGTAGGAATGAGCCAAACGAGTGAAAAGAGGACTCAAAACGCAGATATCATAGGGAAAAAAAAAAAAAAAAAAGCCCACAGCATTATGCTACCCTCAAAAGACTATCACTGAGCAGCATGTGAAATAGGATTTAAATCATGAAAGAATTCCAGAGGGCACCTTCAGCAGCTCAGGGCTTGCTAAAAATGTGCTGGAGCAGGCTGGCTTAATGCCCAGTAAAGCATACTCTCTTGTTTAATCTGTGACAAGCCTTCCTACAGAAAGTAGGTTCTTTCACTGAAGTGTCTGATTATACCTCACTGCTTAGCTGGACTGAGGATTTGTTTTGATGGGCTCGCTCTTTTGCACAGGAAAGGAATGGATGGAGACTCTAGCCATCCTGAAGATGTGCATCACCGTACAAGAATGGACCAGAATGGCTGAATTTCTCACTAGCTTTAAAGAAGCTAACAAAAATGATAGAAACCTAACCTTACTTTGATTTTCTACAGAGCACCTTAAGCCAATGGAATCCATGTACTATATTCACTAAGAGCTGTGAACATTATTGCAGTGAAGTCTTCAGACTTGAGAATTAAGAGTTCTGGGAGCAGAATGCATGCTGTTGAGATAGGTACTGAGACTAAAATCAACAGGTATGATGGGCTGTGGCCAGGTGTCCAGCTGTCTGTTGGGCTGGGGCAGGGACCTACAACCTGGCAGCAGGTACTCCTGTGAAAGCGGGATTCACAGTTTGAGCTTCCACAGATACCTGTAAAGTAGTGACAGACACCTGGGGGTTGTGCCACCTGCTATTTAAAGCACTTACCAAAATGTGAGACCTCCATTTTAGGCCCATCAGCCCACCAGAGATAAGGATCTCACAAGATTTAAATGAAAAGTGCTTATTATTTCAGAGAGGTGTGCACTAACCACCAGGAGAAAGATGGGCTGTTCTCTCTCCATCTGTTGAAAGTAGGTCAGTGACAACCAAAATGCAAAATAATATAAGAAACAGGAGTGGGCTTCTATCTTCCAGTGAGACAGAGAACGTAAAGGAGAGGAAAGAGAGAAGAGAGATCCTAATGATTAGGGAATGGCAAGTATATATTGTGTTCTGAAGATTCTTTGTCCAGCAAAGCCTTTGAAGATATACATCGAGATTGATAAATACATGTAAGTTCCTCTAGTGAAACATACAAACCCTGTTTTATTAGCCAGTAAAACAACTTAGCTTCTCAACATAAAAAGACTTATTAACAGTGAGATAAGTATTCTAACTGTAATGACGATATGCATAACATATTAAACAGTACTCCCTGCCACCCACAAGTACCATGGACTTTAACTCATCTAACACAATTTGAGGGAAGAACTAGATAAAAGATTCCATCACTGCATTAAGAATTTTTACAAGATTTGCCCTTTAATTATTTTCCCCATATGCAGTTGAACTACATTTTCACTGTTTAAAAGAAATAAATCATTAAAGTTATAAAGAAATTAAAAGCCTTTAGTGATATCTCTGTATGCAATATTTTTTATGATTGCTCAGGAAATTGTTTATCCACATGCAGGAGAGATATCATTTTTAGTTTAAGACACATCATCACTTCTTAAATATTTTGCTGCAAGAAAGCAAGAAGCAGGCTCTTTAATCTTATCGCTCAAGATGCAGGGCAATGTATATCCACAAGGCAGTTAAAGCTTGGGCTAAGCTGTGTCCAGGAGGAGCAGATATATTTTATATATGTAAATTGAAATGACCAGATCTTGCACTATTAAGAAATATTCACTGAATCCTCTGGAAAACTCTTTTTCAAGATATTATTTTGGAAATAACAGGAAATGGCAGCCTTTGCAGGAGAGTCATTTGCTTTTCATTTAGGATTAGAATCTTCCAGGTATTTAAGTGTGGTACAGAAATAGCAAGGCTAGGATGAATCCACTGTCCTTTTACATCTTATATAAGACAGGGAGACATTGCACATCCTGCAACTGAGAAAACGGTATTACATCATCTCAGCCTCATGGTTTCTGGTGCCCTGAACAATGCAAAGAAAGCACACAAACCTATGACAGTCTGTTCTGTTCTGTCTCTGAAGATCTGAGATAAATAGCGGTTCAGACATATATAGGACATGGGGGGTGAAAAAAAAACAAAAACAAAAACAACAACAAAAAAATGTTCTGACTCTGTTTTGCACATCAGCTCTTCAGCAGAGCTGTTCAGCCTTTTGAAAACATATGAATACAAGGAATGACCTATAATGTGACTTCAGCACTCCATGTATCCCATTTCCAAGATTTGTTGATGCTGTTTGGGAGGAGATCCTGAACATCCCCACGCTGCAAACCATCACTCTTGCTGTCTCACAGCATTAGATTAGGGATGTTACAGTCTCTGTCCTTGCATATTTTGCATATTTCTTTTGGAATTTATGCACCCATTGTCCATGTATTTGCCATGAATAATGGATCTAACAGCTTTCTGAAAATGGTAAAATTATCAGCCTTCATAACCTGTTTCAACAGAAATTCCTTTCCTCTCTGTGAAGTGTCACACTCACATAATGTACAAAATCCTAACTCTGAAGTTGCCCTGCTTAGAGTGGGAGGGATGACCTTCTGCAGTCATCTTCTATATAGTTGATCTTCCAGTCTAAATTATTCTGCAATTCGTGATTTTATGACCATGACCAGATTACTCTCCAGTCCTCCCCTTGCCAAACTGAACTTTCAGCATTTCTAGTCTCTGTTCATAAAGCAGCTGCTTCATCCTCTTTATAATCTTAGGTGTCTTTCTCTATAATTACTTTAACTCCATACCATCTTTCTTGAGCTGTGAAAAACAGAACTAAACACTATAATCAAGCTATAGGGGGCCAAAATTTTATGCAGTATCCTTTTGTTTTCTTTCAATATCCTTCCTTATGATGCTCACTGTTCTGTTATCTTACTTCAGCTGTTGCTGCCCTCAAATCCAGTGATTTCTGAAAACTGTCACTGATGACTCTAAGATCTCTTCCCCAGGCTGTAGATGCTACTCTCCCTAAAGCTACTTGACACAGTTTTCTGTGGTTCATGCCTCAATGACCCAATCCATTTTTTACACCTTGGCTTTGACTAGTGTCCTTGATAAACTTCAGATTTCCTGCTTGACATTTGCAATACAGCACAGATACAGGAATATTATATAACTGTGGATTTCTTGTGCTTTTTGTAGGAAAAAAAAAAAAAAAAAAAGCAAAGAAAAAAAACGGATAAAGACAACACCAGCTCTCCAGGGCTGGAAAATGATCAGACAATATGAATAGATAACTTTTCTGTGTTCCAGTGATTGTAATGTTATTGGATTTTTATACACATTTATTTAGCTGATCAAATGTTATGCAATCTCTGTCACATACATATTATGATGGTGAATTTGACTGCTTTTCCATAGCAGCATAGGCTGATCTGATTTTTTTATAGAGCAGGATTTGACATCCTTGCTGTCCATATAGAATGCAACAACATCCTCCAAATTACTGCTCTTAATTCTTTCTAATGGATTTTCAGAGATTGGGTAAGCATGCAATTGTTTGCTAATTAGCCCACTAATCACATTTAATTAAAAATACTTTCTTAAAATATTGTCACATACAGGACTCCTTTCATTTTGAATTATCTTGATAATTGGTGAACAGGGATTTTTCTAACATATCTGAGTTTAAGTATTTAGTTTCAATGAAGATATTCATGATCATCAGATATATGATTGTTCCTAGTGAATAATAGATGAAATCAGGTCAGCAACTCACATATTTTCAGGTATGGCCAGGCACCTAGGTATGATTCTTTATATTGTTCTGATATCAGAGGAGACTCCAATGTTCTTTATACTTCCTTATAACCTCATTTGTATCATGCAGCTCTATTTGAAATGGATCCTCAATGAAAGTAACTTCCCAAGTCAAAAATTCATATCAACATCTGTAGATTTACTTCACTGAAATTGCATTAATATTTTATTAACATGAGGTTTTTCTTCCTAAACTAAACCAGCTTTAGTCTATCCTCATTTCTCAGAGAACTAAAAGAACTACTAGTGAATTTGAAAGAGCAACCTGATATCATTATGCAAGTGGGTGGTAGGGCTTACACAGCATCTTCATGGAGAGATGTGCTGGGAAAGGACTGGATCTCACATGCTGTTGTCTGCAGAGTCAGAAGGGTGCTGCTTGGTGAGTGCTGATGCAGGTTATGGGAACAGATTGCTCTTCTAAGCATGAGCCTCACCTGCTGCCAGCTACTGCTTGCTGCTCAGGGTGTTCCTTGTACATGAGCCCTCATCTTATAAAAATAATGCTTTTTGACAAACATGGTAAACACACAAACTACTGTATAACATCACACTATCAAGATGTTGAAATAGTTTTCATGACAGACTGAGACCATAACTCTAAAATTTAACTTTCCAAAGATTTACTTTTACCCACAGTTCTGCTAATTTCACTCTGTTCTTTCTGTGGCTGTTAGTTCCCACTGCTGATATTCTGGTTCTGCAATCATTCCTCCTGAATTCAGTGGAACTGCTTTGAGAACCTCAGCCAGAAATCCATGAGACCTTGGATCAAGCCAGCAATAAAACTGTAAAAAGGATGAAGATATATTAAATGAAAGTATACCAGCACAGGTGAATGAGAATGTCAATAACAAGTTTATCTAAGAATGAATCTAGTTATTTATTAAATTGAAATCAGTACCACCATTGAAAGTTTCTAGCAGATTACATCTGAGATTTGACTGCATGTCTAAGGAAAAAAATGTTCTAATTGGCCATGCACTTTCTTCTGACTGTTTTGTCAAATTACTGGCCTTGAATATCAATAACTGATTACCCTCTAAGAACAGTGTATATTATTAGATGTTTCAGGGCAGAACTCCTTTTGCTAATAATAATGATAATAATAATGATAATAATAATGATAATAATGATAATAATAATAATAATAATAATAATAATAATAATAATAATAATAATAATAATAATAATAAATATATGTATAATTTTGGCAAAATGTTTTATGTAGAACTGTAAATATTTCTCCTATCTGCTTGTATATTATTCAATAATTAATTCAAAAAAAAAAAAAAAACCACCACCAACAAAACACAACGAACCAACCAAAACAAAAAAATAAAAACAAAACAAAACAAACAACACATCAATTAGAAAAAAGGTTTACTTAATTTATATTGAACATTAAAGGAATCTCTACAGATATGTCCTTGGAATATTTAGATGCTGTTCTCCTAATGACATGTGACTGTAATGTATGAAGTTACATTTATTGGGCTGCAAGAGTTGGCCCTTTTTTTTAATTTTTATTTTTTTTTTGGTAAGAGAAAAGAAAAAAGAATCGAACCAACATTATACAACAGTAATAAGAACATGGAATCTATAAAACTTAACTTAGGGAGACTTCATGCAGAGACAAATATTATCAGATTATAAGCATGATTTGGCTAGCAAACGTGACGCCCATCTACAAGAAGGGCCGGAGGGCAGACCCGGGAAACTACAGGCCTGTCAGTTTGACCTCAGTGCCAGGAAAGCTCATGGAGCAGATCCTCCTGAGAGTCATCATGCAGCACTTGCAGGGGAAGCAGGCGATCAGGCCCAGTCAGCATGGCTTTATGAAAGGCAGGTCATGCCTGACGAACCTGATCTCCTTCTATGACAGAGTGACGCGCTGGGTGGATGAGGGAAAGGCTGTGGATGTGGTCTACCTTGACTTCAGCAAGGCTTTTGACACCGTCTCCCACAGCATTCTCCTCAAGAAACTGGCTGCTCTTGGCTTGGACTGGCGCACGCTTCGTTGGGTTAGAAACTGGCTGGATAGCCGGGCCCAAAGAGTCGTGGTGAATGGAGCCAAGTCCAGTTGGAGGCCAGTCACTAGTGGCGTCCCCCAGGGCTCGGTGCTGGGGCCGGTCCTCTTTAATATCTTCATCGATGATCTGGACGAGGGCATCGAGTGCACCCTCAGTAAGTTCGCAGATGACACCAAGTTAGGTGCGTGTGTCGATCTGCTTGAGGGTAGGAAAGCTCTGCAGGAGGATCTGGATAGGCTGCACCGATGGGCTGAGGTCAACTGCATGAAGTTTAACAAGGCCAAGTGCCGGGTCCTGCACCTGGGGCGCAATAACCCCAAGCAGAGCTACAGGCTGGGAGAGGAATGGTTGGAAAGCTGCCAGGCAGAGAAGGACCTGGGAGTGATGATGGATAGTCGGCTGAATATGAGCCAGCAGTGTGCTCAGGTGGCCAAGAAGGCCAACGGTATCCTGGCTTGTATCAGGAACAGTGTGACCAGCAGGGCTAGGGAGGTGATCGTCCCCCTGTACTCAGCTCTGGTGAGGCCGCACCTCGAGTACTGTGTTCAGTTTTGGGCCCCTCGCTACAAGAAGGACATCGAGGTGCTTGAGCGGGTGCAGAGAAGGGCAACAAAGCTGGTGAGGGGCCTGGAGAACAAGTCCTACGAGGAGCGACTGAGGGAGCTGGGCTTGTTCAGCCTGGAGAAGAGGAGGCTCAGGGGCGACCTTATCGCTCTTTTTAGGTACCTCAAGGGAGGCTGTAGCGAGGTGGGGGTTGGTCTGTTCTCCCACGTGCCTGGTGACAGGACAAGGGGGAATGGGCTTAAGTTGAGCCAGGGGAGTTTTAGGTTAGATGTTAGGAAGAACTTCTTCACTGAAAGGGTTGTGAGGCATTGGAACAGGCTGCCCAGGGAAGTGGTGGAGTCACCATCCCTGGAAGTCTTCAAAAGACGCTTAGATGTAGAGCTTAGGGATATGGTTTAGTGGAGGGCTGTTAGCGTTAGGTCAGAGGTTGGACTCGATGACCTTGAGGTCTCTTCCAACCTAGAAAATTCTGTGATTCTGTGATTCTATGATGTTTTTGATTCACACATCAGAAGACAATGATATGGTCTAAAAATATTTGTTTTTCCTACACAGTTTTTTACTGTTTTCCTGTTCAGAGTGCTGTACTTCTTGCCCTTCCATCCTGTCTAAAAAATAGTAAATTTATCTGATTTTGCCCCTTAGCAATACTTCTGAACAAATTTAAGGAGCCTTTTTCTAAAAAAGCTTTACATATTGGCATAAAAACAATTTGTTACTTTGAGCTGTGGGATTGTGCTATGTTATTAATTTGAGTCTAGCTCATCCCCTTGTCCAATTGGATCCTTACTGGAAAAACAACCTCTGTCTTTCTTCCCAATGTGGAAGGAAGAAAGAAGAATTACAGGAATTGGTGGACAGGACTTACCTAAACACAAGAATCAGAGGAATTGGTGGACAGGACTTACCTCAACACAAGAGTGAATGGAAATACTTGAGTTTAGACATAGCCATTTTGAAGCTATTGGCATTCTGGCACACAAGTCTTTGAGCAGTCATGTGCTTATTTAACTTACTTCTGAAAGGTTATTATTTGGCAGCAGACTGTTAGCAGTTCCAATAATCATTATGGAGAGAATCAAAAGGAAGCACCCATGCTAAATGCTGTTATTGCTCTCACCCAGAGTGAGATCAGAGTTTGAGTCATTGCCTATTTCCTGTCAGAAAAACAGAGGATTTTCTGTGCTTTCCATCCACTTGCAACCTGAAGACAACTTATGAGATATTGGAATGACAATTTTTTGTTGTTTATTTTATTTTATTTTATTTTATTTTATTTTATTTTATTTTATTTTATTTTATTTTATTTTATTTTATTTTATTTTATTTTAAATTTTATTTTATTTTTCTTTTCAGAATTGTCTTGGAGTTGAGTTGGAGGAGGTCAAGCAATGGGACCTGTCAGAAGGACACTGTTCATAGAAGAAGGACCCTGTTCATAATCACTGTTAAATTTTCTGATGCATTAGCTCTTGCGAAATGGTCAGTGGACTCTCAGCACTCATATTCGTCACAGCACTTTTAAGCAACTGCATAATGTTATTATGTAAGTAATAATATTTATGGGAAACTATTGATGAGATTTAATGAACTTTCTTTTCTAAGAAGAAATTTAGCTAGAATTGACCTGGATGAGCTAGCTGAGCCTGGAATTTAATTAACTTGACTCGTCTATTCTTTGAAAGAACATGCAGTTCCTATTGAACTATTCACGTCTCTTGGGCAAATATAAAGTGTTTTTTTTTTTTTTCTAATTTTGTTCATTATTTAGCTGAAAAATAAAAATGAAGGAAACAAATTAGTTAGAAGCTATGTCCTTTTAGAAGTCTTTTCACTTTTATTATAGGAAAAAAAGTCCCTAATTAAAATTCATATTACCTACTTAGTGTTTATAAAAGTGCAAAATTTAGATATGTTAATAACTAAGCTATTTTTTAAATTACAATGTATTTAAAATGTATATTATGCAATTAGTGTTTTTAATATGTACTATTTACCCCAGAGAATTAACCTCCATAATTTTCAAGCTAATTACAGTACCAGACAAGTCTTTTATGACAAACCCTCATGTATCACCTCATTACCACCTCTAATGAGCGCTGTATGAATGGTATGACAGTAAACCAGCTCCTTTGCCTTGTGCATGGAGGATGCAATGCACACTGCTGCTGATAATGAATATATGTCCATGCTTTGCTTATCCTGTATAAGTTCTTATGTTGTGTTCTAGCCCCATAGTATCTAAGCATTTCCTAGTACTGCTTTAAAGGACTTGGCTAGCACCTGATATATATATTTTTTCTTATGCTCTCCTCCAGAGAGCTATGGACAGTGGCAGATGGTGTAAAAATATATATATATATAATAAAGGCTTGAAACATTAAACATGAAAATTCTCACAGATCACAGAGGGATGAATGTTTATATGTGATATAAGTATCAACACTTTAGGGAGAAATTGTGCTTTGACCAGCATTGAGCACAAGGTGCAGTATAAATAAATGGGCTCTGGTAACCTGCAGCTCAAGCTGTTGTGGGCAGCAGTGCAGGGAATGATGGTGCTGGAGAGAAGTGGGAAGAATGGAAAAGAGAAGGACCAACCAGCTGTTTAAAACAGTCTAATTGGCTTTTGATTTACAGGAAAGTGTAACGTACCAGAGATGTGCGTTGGAAACTACCTGGGGAAAAATCCATAGAAATAGCCAGAAAAAAAGACAAGATCATAGCCAGCTGAGGAGAACTGTGACTGCGGTCAATGCTGTTACGAATAAACCAGATCAGATCTTCCAAATACAAGTGGATGGAAGGATGGTTAGTAACTGGAAGGATGGTTAGTAACCCATCTTATAGTCAACTAATCTCTAAGGCTGTCGCAATCTTAGCAGTCTAAAAGTGATCTTAACAAACAAATCCCAACCTTCTCTCTAGGCAGACTGCCACATTGTGTTTTTGTACTGGGTCTGGCTGGGATGTTAACTTTCCCTGCAGCAGCCCGTACAGTGCTGTGCTCTGCACTTGTAGCTAGAACAGCAGTGGTATCACACCAGTGTTGTGTCTGCTGCTGTGCAGTGCTGGCACAGAATCAGTACTCTCTCTAACCCTCCTAGGGGGTGGGCAAAAAAAAGTGAGAAAAGAAACATCACCAGGGCAGCTAACTTAAACCAATCAAAGGGATATTCCATACCGTATAATGTCACACTCAGTAATAAAAGGTGGAAACAGGAAGAAAAGGGGAGGGGTGGGCTCTCATTGTGAAAACATCGGTCCTCCTCCAGAACACCGGCTACATGTGTTGAGGCCCTGCTTCAAGGACGTGGTCAATCATCACTCATATGAGGCAAGTAGAGAGTAATTTCCTTCCTCTGCACTTCCAAATAGCCTTTATTTTATTATTATTTTTTTCCCTTTCCCTGTCCCTTTTCCCCTTTCCTTTTTTTTTTTTTTTTTTTCCTTTAGTTTAATTGTTTAGTTAATAATAATCTTTCCTTAATAATTATTATTTTATTTTCCTTTAATTAAATTATCCTTATCTCAACCTGTGAGTTGTCCTTTACTTTACTTCTTCCCCTCCTCATCTAAGGAGGGGGAGTGAGAGAGTGGTTGTAGTGTTTAGCTGCCTAGCATGGTAAAACCACCACACAGAGATCAAAATGGAAGGGGAAGTGAATGTTCTTTACTTACTAAACCTGTTGCCTTAGATCTGAAGATTTGTGACAACTTTTCCTAGTTCATTTTTATTTCCAGCCCTTTGCAATGACAGATGGGGACATGGCTTATGGCCCCTTGCTCTCCAATTTGAGCATGTCTGTAGAGAAAAGAATGAAAATGAGATAAAAGTAGCCATGGTTAAGGTGCTACACTGATCTTATTCTTCTGGGAGATGCCCCATGTGGGCTACAGGATATTTTTTTAAGAAACTTGTGTGGATGTAGGATTAAGTGTGACAAAACTCAGAGTAACCAGGCACTTCCCTATACCAGACTGTGAATTCAGATACTCAGGTTAAATACCTAAAGTCCATGTGTGGAAAATAGAGTGAGCTAGGTGCCTTGGGTGGGAATACACAACTGTAGATCAGGAAGATATTTAAGCCTGCAAAGAGTGAATGAAAAAGGGATTAATGTTTCTGACAGCCCTTCTCTCTCCTGCACTTCACAGGGCCTAAAGCACTAGCCCAAGAAGTGTGGAAGCTGGGTTTTAAACCTTAGCTTCAAAGGAGTCAAATCACATCTTATGTAAAAATAAAAAAATAAAAAAATAAAAATGGCCTATATAAGCTCATAGGTGAAGAAGCTACAGGCTTCTAGGCTGAATTGAACTATGAATGTTCTCCACCTGTCCTTTTGAATTTGGTCTTCTGCTCTAAAGGGCAGAGAGGACATGCAGACGACAAATTGAAAAGTTATCTCTCTTCATAGGCAATTTGGAGGAAATAGCAGAGAGAAATAACTTTGGGAATATAATAGGATTTACTAATGTAATCTAGATGGAAGCTGAAATGCTTGGGGACAAATGATCAAAGAGAACTAAAACTTCGGGAACCCAAAACTCAGAAGAAATTAAGGCTGATTTAAATAACCAATTAACAAACAAGATCAAAAGTAACAAAGTACAGGAAAACAATTTATTTAGTGCAAAGATATACTCATTTAGTAAGGCAAAAATATTTCAGTAGAATGGCAAAACATCTTCAAAATATATCTTCACTACAAATGCAATGAGTGAAGATTGCAGATGAGTTATATAATGACCACCATGGAGAGAGGTACCCAGTACCTGCAGGTATTAATTATGCCAGGTGTGATTTGTGATGGTCTGGAAAGATAGAGAGGGACAAATGGTGGACGAATTGGCTGGACAACTCTGGCAATGCAAATAAAGTCTTTCTTCCTCTTTACAGGCCTAAGTCTTGGCTGTGGAGAAACTGTTCCAGGAGTTCCAGCAATTCAGAGGATATATGAGGTCCCACATGTACAGACCAGTATCTCAGTACACTGAGTAAACAAGCACAGCAGTGATGGAACCAGAACTGGCTTTAACATACAAGAATTCAACACCATTCACCATCTCTTCTGCCCCAAAGGACTATTATTACAAATGGAACCTGAAGTCGGGGACTAAATGAACTAAACAGACATTTTAGAGGGATAGCCTATAGACTAAGGGAATCATATGTGTGTGTATATATCAAAGGACAGGAAAGGTGGTGGTGATTAATTGGAATGTATTGGAAAGCATGGAACCTGAGCATGTTGTAGATGGTATGGAATAAGGGGTAGATATTGTCCTGGTTTCATCTGGCATAGAGTTAATTTTCTTCCTAGTAGTAGATATGATGCTGTATTTTGGATTTAGGATGAGGATAATGCTAATAACACACTGAAGTTTTAGTTGCTGTACAGCAGTGATTACGCTATGTCAAGGACTTTCAAGTTTCTCACACTGCCCTGCCAACATAGTCGGCTGAATATGAGCCAGCAGTGTGCTCAGGTGGCCAAGAAGGGCAACGGCATCCTGGCTTGTATCAGAAACAGTGTGACCAGCAGGGCTAGGGAGGTGATTGTCCCCCTGTACTCAGCTCTGGTGAGGCCGCACCTCGAGTATTGTGTTCAGTTTTGGGCCCCTCGCTACAAGGACATCGAGGTGCTTGAGCGGGTCCAGAGAAGGGCGACAAAGCTGGTGAGGGGCCTGGAGAACAAGTCCTATGAGGAGTGGCTGATGGAGCTGGAGTTCAACCTGGAGAAAAGGAGGCTCAGGGGCGACCTTATTGCTCTCTACAGATACCTTAAAGGAGGCTGTAGTGAGGTGGGGGTTGGCCTGTTCTCCCACGTGCCTGGTGACAGGACGAGGGGGAATGGGATTAAGTTGAGCCAGGGGAGTTTTAGGTTAGATGTTAGGAAGAACTTCTTTACCGAAAGGGTTGTTAGACATTGGAACAGGCTGCCCAGGGAAGTGGTGGAGTCACCATCCCTGGAAGTCTTTAAAAGATGTTTAGATGTAGAGCTTAGGGATATGGTTTAGTGGGGACTGTTAGCGTTAGGTCAGAGATTGGACTCAATGATCTTGAGGTCTCTTCCAACCTAGAAATTCTGTGATTCTGTGATTCAAGGAAGCTGGGGTTGCACAAGAGGCTGGGAGGGCACACAGCCAGGGCAGCTGACCCACACAGGACAAAGGAGTGTCTCAGAACATGTGGCAATAAATACAGGGGAGATGGCTGAGGGAACTGCTGCTGCTTGGGGTCTGTCTGGGTGTCAGTTGATGGGTGGTGACCATTTGTATAGTGCATCACTTGCTTAGTTATATTCTTTTATCATTATTATTATTTTCCCCTTCCTTTTCTAATGTATTAAACGCTTTTTATCTCAACCCATGAGTTTTACCTTTTCTGATTCTCTCCCCAGTCCCACTGCAGGGGAGTGAGTAAATGGCTGTGTGGTGCTGAGCTACCTGCCAGGTTAAACCACAACAAACTTTTACTGAGCTTTGAATCAGGGACTGTAGGTGGAGAAGAATGGGGTGGAATTTACTTTACAAGTACCTTTTCCTCAGATGTGATTTAGACATAAGCATTGCAACAACTGCTTCAGTTCTTCCTTGCTATCACTTTACATAAGCATCTGGGGGTCTTAAATCCCTGTTACGTTTATGCCAATTTAAAAAAAAAAAAAAAAAAAAAAGCAAATAATTGCAACAATTATGCAAATATTGCAGCTAAATGTTTAATTAAACTCAACCCACTAGACAGAATAACATTTTTTTTTTCCAAAGTATTTCATCATATTTTACTGGTGCCCTCCTATTCTTCTGTTCATAGATAGTAAGTGCTTTTTAACAACTAAACAGTCATAAATAAATATTTTTACACATGGCTCAAGTTCTGTGATGTTTTGCACTGTCAAGAGTACAAAATCTATAGGAAAGGGTGCCAGCTATTTCATGGTCATGACTAAATCACTCTTACTTTATTACCTATAAATAATGTAAATGAATAATCATCTGGCACTAAGCTGGTCAGATGTTTATGCAGTGGTTGTTATCACTTACAATAGATGTCACAGAGCAATTTACTTTTTCATTTCCTTAAATAAATATTTGTTGAGGATAGAAGCACTAAAGTAAAGAATAAGAACCTCTTCCCTTGATCAGTTGGATGTATTCTTCGTGATGCAGCCCAGGACATGGTTTTCCTTCAGTGCTGCCAGGGCACACAGTTGAGCATGCTGTAACCCAGAACCCATGAACATTTTAAGCAGACCTGTTCACCAGACAGTCAGACACCAACCTGATAATCCCACCTGGGGATTATTGTGTCTCACATGTAGGACTTTGCATTTATCTTTGTCAAACCTCATGCAGCTCTTTTGGCCTGATCATCCAGTTAGCTGTGCATTACATGAATAATGTAACATATCTGTAATAAGCTAGCTATATTAATTCCAGTTTTCACACTGCTGTGGATAATTATTGTTCATTTATTCCTGCACTATACTTGCACATTGAAAATGATTCCAGTCTATCTGTCTGCATCTATTGCTAGTGTGCTGCCCTCCATCTATACTAGACCTAGCTTGAAATTAGCTTACTCAGACGCCATTCAGTGGGGGCTGTCTGGCAGGCAGGTAAACATGGAGCTACGCTAGTGCTAGTAACTGAGCCATCTGCAGCACCATGAAAATATTTTGCAGTCACAGAAGCAAATGTGGATATTGTTGTGTTCCCTTGACAGACAGAACTGAAATCCACCTGAAACTATCTTGAAACACACCAGCATCAATTTGATGTCCACTTGATGTTCTCTTGAGGCCAGCAGCTTAGTGCGTGTCATGTGAGGCTAACTCCCCCATAGAAAAATATTTTCCTTGAGTAACAATTCAAACGTATTTCCCACTTAGTGTTACGCAGTACTGATAAATGGAAGAAAATGTGTTATTTGTCAAGCACTCAAAAGAAGATGACCTTCATTAAAGCAAGGAATGAGTAACCCCCCCAGCCAAGTCAAGTTCAGAATGATACAAACCTTCCATACTCAACAGCTTCCCTTGTACTGGGATGCATGCTGAGACTCTGCAGGACCAGTAGGATCAGAGCGCTGGAAAAAATTTCCATGGCAGCTTCTTCTTGTTTTCTGAATGAAGTTTATTTTTCTTGTGCTTTCTCTGCTTAAATTAGTCCCAGTTGCAATGGAGAGATTAAGAGATCCTTGCTGACTCATTGTGAAATGTAGATGATTTTCTTCCAAAAGAAGAAAATAAAGGGATACCTACTTAATTCTCAGTTCCAAAACCTCTGTTTTTGTTGTTTTGTTTGTTTGTTTGTTTTTCTGAAGCAAGAGGAAATCCTTCATGGTTTTACACATCACACAAATGTCTTTAAAGTTGTGTTCCATACATAATGAAATAGGTTAACCAAGGTCTTCCCATATATCTTATGCTGTTATCTTCTTTCTAGAAAGGTAATCACACACAAAAAAAAGTCCCCTTTTCCTACTTTTTTTTTGAGATCTGTTGTTCAAACATTTCTGTTATACTTCACACTGGTGTATGGCTTGGCAGTCACTCAGCTGTTGCTAGCATTGTGTTGTGAAGTTGATACAGTTTTGGCTATCCTCCTCTACCTCCCAAGATGCCTTTTTAATTGAATTACTTACTCATTATTGAAAATTAATTTGAACACAATAAACACAACCTTTAGAACCATTTGCTTACATTTGCTAAAGTTCATTCATGATCCAAAGTAAGGCATCATTACTATATACACTTACACAATTATTTGTGTTTGGCATAGCTCCATTTTCTGTTTTTACAAATTACTTTTTGCTCTGATTCCATTTATGTATATAACATAAATGAAAACTAGTATGCATAAATAAACTGTTACATACATGTGTATGCATTCATGTATTTATATATTTAATAACACTTACTATTTTTTGACCAAGTAAAAATAGTATATTTGCCCCCAAATTCAGAAAAAAATTATCACTCTCCTTGAGGCTATATTTAGTACTGTGATTAAGAGTGCTTGGTTCAAGAAACATGGATTCAGTTATAGAATCATAAAATCATAGAATGGTTTGGGTTGGAAAGGATCTTAGAGATCATCTAGTTACAACCCCACTTCCCTGGGCAGGGAAACCTCCCATCAGACCAGGTTGCTCAAAGCCCCATCCTACCTGGCTGTAAACACTTCCAGGGATGGGGCATCCACAGCTTCTCTAGGCAACCTGTGCCAGTGCTTCACCACCCTCACAGTAAAGAATTTCTCCTGAATATCTAATCTAAATCTACCCTCTTATAGTTTAAATTCATTCCTCCTAGTCCTTTTATTGCACTCCCTGACAAAGAGTCCCTCCCCAGCTGTTAATCCCTGACTTGGTTTTCTAGCTATAAAAAGAAGATTATGTTATTTCCTTTGTTTGTCTAACTTGCTCATTTCTGGGGCTTTTAGGGTGGAATAATCAGGTGTATATATGTAAGGTGTAAATTACAATGGAATGTGTCTTTCCTTTAATCTGGCAAAAAGTATGTACAAGCACTCAAATGAGGAATGAGGGAACTCTGTTTGTAGATTCATCCACTGGAAGCATATTTATTATATTTGTTCTGAAAATAGAAAATGCTATTGGTTGGTTTCTAACAGTTTCTTGAAGGAAACTTTGAAAAAAAAAAAGCATGTTTTACAAAAGTGGTGTATTATTTATAATGAAATGGAAATGGTAGTTTGAGATTGATGAAAGTTTATTTATTTATGTTGAAAAGAAATTAATCTTTAATTGCTATATTGATATAATACATTATTTATCTACAACCTTCATTGTTGCAGCCTGGCAAAACTATAAAAATATATAGAGCTGAATGAACAGAAAGCGAACTATAACCTGGGCTGCACCATCCCTGGAGGTCTTTAAAAGACGTTTAGATGTAGAGCTTAGTGATATTGTTTAGTGGAGGACTTGTTAGTGTTAGGTCAGAGGTTGGACTCGATGATCTTGTGGTCTCTTCCTACCTAGAAATTCTGTGTGTGAAAAGCTGCATGGACAGCAGGATGAGGGAGGTGATTCTTCCCATCTACTCTTGTGAGACCCCACCTGGAGCCCTGAGTTAGCTCTGGGTCCCTAGCACAAGAAGGACATGGAAGTATTAGAGTGAGTCCAGAGAAGAGACAGAAGGATGATCAGAGGACTGGAGCACCTCCCCTATGAAGACAGACTGAGGAAGTTGGGGTTGTTTAGCCTGGAGAAGAGAAGGCTCCAGGGAGAACTTTCAGTGGCCTTCTAGTACCTAACAGGGGGCTACAGAAAAGCTGGGGAGGGACTCTTTGAGAGGGGGTGGAGTGATGCGACAAAGGGTGATGGCTTTAAACTGAAAGAGGGGAGATTTAGATTAGATATTATGAAGAAATTCTATACTGTAAGGGTGGTGAGGCACTGTCACAGGTTGGCCAGAGAAGCTGTGGATGCCCCATCCCTGGAAGTGCTCAAGGCCAGGTAGGATGGGTCTTTGAGCAATCTTATCTAGTGGGAGGTGTTCTTGCCCCTCGCCCTGACAGGGGCATTGGTACTAGATGATCTTTAAGGTCTCTTCCAGTGCAAATCCTGATTCTATGAACAATCTTCTTCAAAGGGAAATGTGAAATCTTACAGTCTTTCAATTTTAAAATCTATGTTTTTTGGAGTCTTTGCTGTAAATAAGGATATGGAACTGAAAGGAACTGAAGGAGCCAACTAAACAGATGGAAATAAGATTTTGGAATTTTTCTGTAAATGTGTTGCATTGTAAATACAGGGGTTGAAGGATTGAGCTTTTGGGTTTGGGAAGCTGTTACATCACTATTCTTGGAGTGAATCTTATTTCACAAGCTACTGCTGCAGTGCTGACTTAATATTACCTTTCTTCCTCTTTTTTGTATGAGCCTGTTTTAAGTCAGGCTACAAATTCCAGGAGATCTGTGGTTGAAAATCCTCACAAAAGTAAAGTTGGCCTTACTCTCTGCCTCAGCATAATATTCCTGTCTTATAGAAATGAAATCCTAACGCATACAGTAGAAAACTCGTTTAGCTCCCTTTCAGCAGATTTTCCTAAGCACAGTTTTAAGAGTGCATTCATTTTATACTTCTCACACTCTTCAAGAAAGTCCATGAATGAAATCTGTCTTTTCTACTGTAGTGTCAAATGAAATCCTTCAACTTTAAAGATAATACAGAGGACTGCAGAGGTTACCTCCAAAGCTGATTTCCAACTGGCTCACCTTCCTGACATTCATGTAAGCAGGAAGTCTGATCCCCATCCATATCTGACTTGAAAGCCCAACACTTTAAAGTGGTCCGTTGCCCTAAGCAGTACTTACTGTTCTACCACCAGCAGAGAGAAACATCAAACCCTTGCACTTGGGTTATCTTTAACTCCTGACCTCAGAAGCTTATTCTGCAGTCTAAAAATATTTCTTAAGTTGTCACGTTGAACCTCATTCTCAATTCTTACTCTGATACAAAGTTTTTTTTTGGAAGAAACTTCAACACATCTGAGAATGCACCTGTGAGCATCACACTGATGCCCAGCAATATTATGTGAACCCTGTCTCACACCGTCACCTGAATGGCAGTCATATAAAAAATAGGGTTAGGACTAAAGTCCCAGTAAAGTACATCCACTCTTTAACTGCTGCCTTCAGACAGCTCTGCTAAGCAGCTGTGCTTTATGATGCAGAATAATTTCGAACTTCTTACTTTCTGTGCCTTTCCACAAAGTCGGGTAGTATAAGTTCTAAGGTATTATCATCTTCCATGATTCCCAGAATTTTTTCTTAGTGAAGATGTACATAAAAAATAATAGATCACATCCTAATAGGCATTTAAAAGTAGCCTTAAAAAAAAAATACTTGAGGCACAATAACATATATGTATGTGCAAAACATTGTCAAACACTTTATGATACCCTTGTAATAGGTTCTTTTGATTATTACCATCTAGGATATGTTTTATTTATATTTATCTAAATCTGTGCCAAAAGCATGGGTTAGAAACCACCTGCTTTTCTGAAGTAGTCTGGTCCCTGGCCATCTGGCCAACTTGCCACATAATAAGATTAAAGGCATCTTGGACTGAGATAGGAATAAGTAACTCCTCATGACTGATTCTCTTTGGTGGCAAAACAAACAACAATGCAACAACTTTCAAGTGCTAAAATAAAGACACAGAAATATAAAGCACTCTTGAGCCAGACATACAGACATATGATGAGTGATGGATCATTTGTGAGTCGTGATTTATTCATTAATGGCATTTGCATAATATACTGTACTTTCTGCCATTTACAGAATTTGTTGAAAACTCAATTAAAGAAGATGTCCTCATGAGAAACTAATGAGGTTGCCATATTTACATATTGATTGTAACATGACACAAAATCACCAAACTCATGGCTGCTAAAAATACCAGGACCGATAGTCCAGATCTTCTGTACCTTGACTCCACAGTTCATTGCTCAAAAAAGTTAAATTGTTCCTCACAAACATAAAAAACAAACAAACAAACAAGCAAACAAACAAACAAAAAAAAGACTGTTATTGAATGTACCCAGGTTCACAAATATCTGTGGCCAATGTGAGTATTTAACATGACTCATGTACAGCACAGCACCCCAGGCAGACATGCCCCTATTTAACTTTCCATTCAGAGTTGAAAGAGCTGTGTTTGTGAGTCAGATGACTGAAAATGTGAGGTCAGAGCAGAGGAAAGAATGGAGAAGTGTGGAAAAGGATATTAAAAAAATAGTAAATTGAACCAATTTTTCAAGAAAATTAAAGGCAAAAAAATGTAGAAACATTTATGTAATATCTAGAAAATTTAAATGTGATTTTTTTTATAGTATTTATTGAGATTTTATCTGTGAGATCCAACCTAGTGCTAATTTTATACTGAACCTGTGTATACTGAATCTGCATCAGCTTTAGTCCAGCAGTAGGACTACCATGATTGCTTTAGCAGAAAGTTACAAATTTTGACTTTGAGATGGATGAGTACCTTTGCTTTGTAGGAAAAAAAAAAAAAAAAAGAAAAGAAAGCCAGTCTGCTCTTTAGTTTTGCCTGTCAAAAGTCATAAAGACTTCATACTTTAAACCACATAATCTATCCACTCCTATCTTGTTCATGATATTAATAGGTTATGTTATTCTCATTGTCTTTCTGTTTAGGAGAAAAGACTTTCTCCATTTTTCCAGATTGGTAATTCACCTTTCAAATAGGAGCATATGCTGTATTTTGTAAGAAAACAAGAATATGATTCTGGTGTCTCATTGAAAGCTAAATTCTTATCCAATGTAATGAGGATAAAATTGAGTTAAAATATAAAAATATAAATATATATATATAAAAAGATATATAAAAATATAAGAAGAATGTGTGAGCATGAGCAAATGTAATAAGCACCTGATAGACTGTGCCAGAGCTTGTTCTAAAATTAAATTTCTATTCCTTAGTTAAACCTGACTTTAAAACAAACAAACAAACAAACAACAACAAAACAACAACAAAACAAGCAACAAGCAAGCAAACAAGCAAAAACCTACAAAACACTTTTTCAATTTTAGCAAATGTTTTTTTTTTTTTTTTTTTTTTTTTTCTTTTTTAGAAGTTTTGTATGTAGTAGAAATTATAGAATGTTCTGATTTTGGTAATAAACTGCTTCCCTTCTGTAAAGCAAAGCTATATTTTGAGTACAGATTAATCTTATTGTGACAGTGTTTATTTCCACACAGGGAGTTATAAAGTTAACCTTGAGTTATGTTTTCAAATGTTCAAGCCCATACTGTGATTGATTTAAGTCCACAGTACCTAGAGTTGGGAAAGACAAATATCTGGCAAAGTTTATTAATTTTGACTAGATGTTTAACTTCTATAAGGCTAAAGTTAGAAGAAATGAGCCATCTCCAAAGTGTTCTAATGTTGTGAGATGAACAGGAATGTTTAAATATATCCATGGAAAACATCAGAAAAGCTATTGTAGGTCTAAACAATCTATTGTTATTGTTATTGTTATTGTTATTGATTATTATTTTTAGTCAAATATTTTTCAAGGTAAAATTCTACAAGTTTTTAGCTGATGTTACTCTTAGCAACACTAATCTCTGTACAAACTGTGATAATATAAAGAGAGACTTTCAGTTTTTACTGCGCAGAAGCAATTTTCTGTTCTTATTGTCCAATTATGCAGCTGGATAGTTAGGGAAGCTTCTATTTATCCAATAATTCCTTTAAAAATGAACCTTTGTTAAAGGTGAGAATTTCACTTTTAATTTCTGGACATTTTATCTACAGAAAAATGACAGAAACAAAAATGTCACTGCAAACATTTTGAAGCATTCTCAAAGAGCAACTTCAAAGTGAAGTCCAATCATTTGCAAACAGTGAAACCAAAGTATGTGCATATAGTATTTTAATACTTGAACACAACTTGCAGTTTTTGGTCCCTTTAAAATTAATCTTCAATTTTGGAGATGTCGCTCAGAAGTTCATTTAATTGGTATAGATTACATGAGTATATAGGAGGTGTTATAAAGCATAATAATAATAATAATAATAATTATAACTGTTAAAAAGTGAAATTAGATGTCAATCCTAGTTTATTTCAGTCATTTCATTTTAAGAATTTTATTTTATTTTATTTTATTTTATTTTATTTTATTTTATTTTATTTTATTTTATTTTATATTTTATTTTATTTTATTTTATTTTTTAGGGGAGAGGGCTGTCAAAGATCTCAAGAAATCATCTAGTCCAATTTCCAGGGTGGAAGAGCTCAGACGTTATTCTCAATGGATTTTTATCAGAACTCTACATAAAATTGACCATGATAGAGTTCCATAACCCGACTAAGTAATCTGTTCTACCTTTTAATTATGCTCACCACCATGATAAATTCAGACCTTCCTGCTGAGGAAGGGGAAATAAAATTCTTTCACAGTAACAATCTATTTGTTTCTATAGGACTGAGATCTTATTGGATAGGATGTGTATTGGATACATTTAAAAAAAAGTTCTTTCATTGAGACTGATGATCTGCCTGGATCCATAAGACTTATATAACAAGTGCAGCTGCAGTAAGCTGGCATTTGTTTAGGAAGCTGATGGATGAAAGATCTGGTGTGAAACACCATGAAGAAAAAAGTTTTTATACTGTTGTTTCAGTAGCTAATTAATACAAGCTAAACCTCACACATTTATTAGAACAGAAATGAAATTAAAAAGAAAAAAAAATAATTCCTATAATGGAAACCTTTTCTGTGGAATTTCATCTCTATTTAAATGTCCAGGAAAATCTTTATTAAAAATCAAATTTGGAAAAAATTCAATCATCTCTAACCATCTGTTGCCTTACTGAAGTCTATGTCCAATGTGCAGTTATCTGCATTTAAACATAATGATTAAAATCATTTAACTATTTAAACCATCCACAATTGTGTATTTGACTTCTGCAAAAATGGATAATGCTGTAGGCTGAGCACTCTGCAGCCTCTGCTACACTCAGTGTGCTTCCTCTGCTCAGGGAGGCAGATAACATGAATAATTTGCCCTTTTGCCCTCCTAATGTTGGGGATGGATTTTATCAGTTTGTTAGAGGCCATCCTTTTAGCATGAGTGCTCACAATGCATTGCCAGCACTACGTTCTCACATTGGTGAGTCAGCACTCAAAACAATTATAGTTGGCTTTTAAAAAAAATCATATTTAAAAATAATATTTGGAATTGTTTTTGAGTTTAAAAATTCATTCACACTGCCTTTTTCATTAATATATAGTTTTCCAGCGCATGAAGAAAACTTTGGAACTGAACACTTAGATCTCTCCCTAGATCTTTTGCTAGGGATGTAGGAGTCAATACTGTGAGAAACTTAGTTCCTGTTGTGCCATACACAAAAGAATCTCATAAACAGTAACACAAAGTACAGTGTGTTTTCCAGGGTTTTCCAATCTAATTTGCTGGTGGAATATTCTGGTTTAACACTCCTCATCTTGTTTCCTTCTAGACAGCCTACATTTTCCTTTTCATCTTAATTATAGCCCCATAAATCACTCAAAGTAATTTCCCCAGTCAGTAACAATTTAGGTTTTATGCTTCTCTCTCCTTTGACTTGAGACTCCATTCAGCTCTGTGCCTGGAGTGACTAAGATATCAAAGTCAGCCACAGGTTCTATATTTTGAATGGAAAATAAATTAACAATATTAGGCCTGAGGGAAGCTTTGATTATCTTTACCGCCACTGGTGCTTTTTGGTTTCACCACTTTATTCACCCACACTGTATACCCACTTAGTGCCAGGGACATCTTAAGAGGAAAGAGAGGTTATAGCATCTGGACCTGTTCATATTTAAAATTGTGATGTATGTGTAATTTGTGTGGATGCATGACACAGGCTTTACAGAGAAAACCCATTTCTTGTCTTCCTGGCTGCTGGAGCTGTTGCTCAGAAATAGGGCAATGGAAGAGCCAGGAGGAAAGAGTTCATGTTTATTCTTCTTTGGGAATTTTTACCACTGTCCATTTAAGCATCTTGGAGATATATATATGGACATAAATGTCCTTAAATGGACAGTGGTAAAAATTATATATATATCCAAGAACACCTGGCAATAACTGGCAGTTCTCCCTTTCAGAGCAAAATTATTGCTTGAGGGCTTGATTTTGTTTGCTTGAAATTTCTTTTTTAAAAAAATCTTATATTTCTCACAATAGAGACATACGTTTAAAAAGAAAAACATGCCTGTGGAGTCACTGGATTCTTTGGGAGTTTAGCTGAATGTGCTGAAACAGAAATATGTTTATCTAGAGAGGAATCTATATATATGGATGTGTATGAAGAACATGTAAAGCTCACAAAATAGAAATCCAGCCACTAGGCCTCTGTTCATTACTTTCCTGGGAAATAAAAATCTCAGATTTTAATTTCTGTGGCTATTTCTTCTTCTCTATAATCTCAATCTGTGTTTTCATCCCTTCATCTCTTTTTATATCAACTTGAAAACTCTGTTCATCCATTCTTGAGAAAGAAAAGGTCTGTCTTCATTCTGGCACCACCACAACTTCCAGAGTTGGGATTACATATCATACTGCAGCAGATCCACTCCAACAGGACTTTCCTTATCTAGGGCTACAAAAATGGTGAAGGGCCTAGAGGGGAAGACATAAGAGGAGGAGCTGCTGAGGTCACTTGGCCTGTTCAGCCTGGAAAAGAGGAGGCTGATGGGAGACCTCACTGCAGTCTACAGCTTCCTTGAGAGGAGGGGCAGGCACTGACCTATTGTTTTTAGTGATCAGGACCCAAGGGAATGGAGTCAAGCTGCGACAGGGGTGGTTCAGGTTGGGTATCAGGAAAGATTCTTCACCAAGTGGGTTGTCAAACACTGGAACAGGATCCCCTTGGACTCAGTCATGGCACCAAGCCTGATGGAGTTCAAGAAGTGTTTGGACTCTGCTCAGTCATATGGTCTGAACTTTTGGGTAGACCTGTGTGGAGCCAGGAGTTGGACTTGTGGATCCTTGTGGGTCTCTTCCAACTCAGGATATTCTATGATTCTATGATCTACCACAGTAGAGCTAGACTGATTTGTGCACACATAGCCCATGCATCATTGTGGCTGTTCAAGGAGTGGATAGAGATTTATCTGAACGTGAGCACAATGCAAAATAGAGCTGGGTATTGAAATTTCTTGGAAAAAAAAATATCCAAGCCCTATGTGCCTTTGAGAGTGCACACTTGTACTTTTCTTGACTTTACCAGAAGTATGTTTTCTGCAGTACAACATATATTATGCACAGCTGGGGTGTACTATAATTCAGAATTTTCTTTCTCCCAGCTTTTTACTGGGAGAGAAAGAAACACGTAAAGTCATTTCCTTCTAGCAAAGAAAAAAATAAACAAAACAACAAACAAACAAAACAACAATAACAACAACAAAAAACACCCTACACCCAAATCAAGAAAAACAGTAAAATCTTTAGAGATCTCCTGGGAACCTATTAGTTGCCCACAGTCCCAATTTCTTTCAAAGTTTCTGGGAAATATCATGGAGTTTATTGGGAAAATCACTGGTTAACATTAGGAACAAATGTACCTTAGTTCCTCTAAGTGCTGTTTAATTTCTGCTACTTTAAAATTTCTTTGTAATTATTTGTATAAGGAACACTATAGAAATTTCTCGTTTCTTCTGTTTGTGATACAGAGATTAAGGAAAAGTCATACCATGTCACATTTATTTGTATTGTGGGCTTCATACTACTTCATTGAAGCACCTAATTTATTCCTAATTCTTACATATCAGGTAAAATAATCATTCTGAACCACCTCATTTTGTAATATAGACAGGGAAGGTAAATTTATCAAAAGAATCTTTCTCTGTTTCAAAAGAACAACTTTTCATTGACTGCCAGGGGATACTCACTTAAGTGAGATTGCTAAAATATCTGCACTTTATCTATGGGTGGTTGGAAGCCCACTTCTGTATTTTTCTGGAGGACTTCAAAGAGAATATGCTCTGGAAATGGGTCTGCCATACTGAACTCTGGGTAGCAAGAGCAAAAGAAAGAATAAATTGTTTCTATAATGTGTTGAAGAATCCTACCTCAGGACATCATAGGTGAGAGACATGTAAAAGTGAGATTCTTATGTGGAATTAAAGAAAAAACAAGCAACCAAACCAACCAACCAAACAAAAAAGGTATTAATATATATATATATATATATATTCTTTGTTATAAATACCTTCAATACTTATAAATGGGAAACAGCTATTGCGTTTAGATATTTTGAAACTGAAGAATCCTTCTTAACCTCTAAAATAAAATAAATATTTTCAAAAGAGGTCTTGAGACAGGCAAAATAATGAAGATTAAGAATCCTAAATTCAAATTAAACACTGCTACATTCTAACTTCCTTCTATTTATCATGATTAATCTATGTCCTCTTCCCAGGAACGCAGAAACCATCCAATCTGGTGCTAACAGTGAAAGCTGTTGGTATTTTAAATGTCAGTAGCATTTCAATAACTCATTAATATTATTGAAAAGAAAACTGTAATCCAGACTGCTAGTAGTGGAAAACCCATGTACAGACATTAAAGAAGTCTTGTTGATATAATGCTGCAGAGGTTGCACTGAGATGTAGTACTGTTTCTTTTATCCATTTTTATGTCTTTTTCTTAGTGTTGGGTTGTTAACATGAGCTGGATTTGTAATGTTATTGAATTTTCTTAGTAAAGGGGATAGGAACAGGCTGAGCTGGCTGGTTGCTGCTGCTACTAGTTGTTACATATGGTTCTTTGTGATCATACTGATAATGGGGACACACCTTTTTCAGTGGTTTGGTTTGCAGTCGTAAGTGCTGTTAGCTCTAATTGAATAAGCACCTCTGTGGGATGTTCTTTTGTCTATTCATGGCCTGAATATTCAATTTGCTAGTGCATATAGAGCAGAGATGTAATTGCTCTTGCCCTTGTGATTGGAAACCCTCCACCAGGATCTTTAAGGTCAGTTTCCACTTTTTTTTTTTTTTTTTAAATCCTTTTCCTCAAATAGCTTTTCAGCCCTTGATGAGAGAAATAAGATCTGAAATTCCCATTTAAAAGTGACAGTAATAATAAATATTATTATTTAATCAATCAATAAAAGTATGTCAAAACAATAAAAACTAATTTTGCTCCTGAAGTTTTTTGCTCTCAAAAGCAAGGTCTATGTTCTTAGGAAATCTAAGATTCTAAAGTCTAAGTCTAAAATCTTAGGAAAACACCTTAAGTGACACATCAGAGCAAAATTCTTACATAATTACAATATTTAATTCTTTAAATGGCAACATTATCACATTAAATGTTGTGCATTTATTTAAATCACTAATATTCAAAGGAATATTTCTAATAAATAAGCATAATAATAGCCAATAATTTGATACTAACATATTTTTATAGCAACCTTTTCAAGTCTGTCCTCTATAGAAAACTAATTTCCACAAAGATGTAAAACAGGAGAAAGAAGTATTTTGGTCCTAGCCATGAGACTAATGATCCTATCTGAGCTCAACATTTCCAGAATCACAGAATGGATGAGGTTGGAAGGGACTTCTGAAGACCATCTAGCCCAACCCTCAAGCAGGATCACTTAGAGCACATTGCACACAATATTCCTGTCTCTATACCTATATGACCCTCTTTTTTCTCAAGGATATCAAGTTTAAATAGTTCTTTAAAATATATGCATTAATTTCAGGAGGGGGAAAAACGTACATAATCATTCTTTGTCAACTCATTCTTCATATATATATATATATATTTTTTTTTTTCCCTGCAGTAGATCATTTCCCAGATGAAAAGCAGATGCATTAATTCAGTTACTTCTTGAAAAATAACATTTCCTTGAGGAAACTGGTAAGCAAGTAAAGCTCTAAAATCAATAAAGATAGTTTGCTTAAAATTTAAAATCCTGTTACTAAATATATGTAACAGATTATTTCCACAGTTATTCCCAAAGAGATTCCTTTACATCAAGTCTATGAGAAGCTATTTCATATAAACTAATGGGATGTATTTAAATGTTATGCTTTGAAAAATAAGAGTGAATATATTCTTTTTTTTTTTTTTTTCTTCTTCATTATATTTATAAACAGCTGCTTTTCCACACCTTTCTGAAAGAATCTGAAAAGAGAAAAAAAAAAAAAAAAAGAAAAAAAAAAAGAAGGGATGATAGCTAACAAGGCTGCATTGTGCAGGCAAGGGCAGTCGCTTGGGGACTGCACTGGGGACTGTGAATCCCTTTTGTTTAAGAAGGGATTTGTCCACAAATCTCCTTTTACTTACTGGTTGTCAACTTCATGCATCCAAACACTATATGAGAAGAACAGGTATCTTTGGACTTGATTTAAAAAAAGTAATTCAGCTGCACTAATGTTCTTGGAAATCCTGCTGTTCCATACACAGTTCATTTCATGTGTCACATTTTCTTCGTAGCGCTTCATTTTTTATCTCATTTGTGTTTAGTAGTCCTAGACACGAGCAGGATTGAAACAATGGATGCTGAGGGACATTTGGAGTTAGGTTGGGTTGTAACAAGTGAATTTAATTCCCCTCTAAATTATGCAAAAATTGAATCATGACTCTGGACACAAGTAACCAATTTTTTGTATTTTTTTTGCTACTGAACTTTTTTTTTTTCTTCTTCTTTACATCTGACCATTAAGTTCTTGAAAGATATAACACCAAATACCTAAACTTGTACGATATTAACATAGAAATTGAAGCTGCCTGTACAGTCAACAGAGAGGGAATAATCTCTAGAAGGCAGATCAGGGTGCCTAAATTTGGCAATAGCCAGTTTTCTAATTTAGGAGCTCTAATTGCTAACCACACACTTCTCTCTGTTGACTGTAGAGGGAACCTGGGCACCTAAGGTAGGTGCTTGCAGAGGCAGTGTGAGTAGCCTATATAGAATGGCATTTAAAACCTCTGGTATATGTCTGCTTCCTAGTTTATTCTGAACAATGGAGTAGGAGGATCTTTGCTGTAAATTTTTCTGTTGGCTTGATTTGGAAGTAGAATTTATATCACACACAAAGAGATACATGTGTTCACACATGATTTGCTAGTTTGGGCATGAAGAATTTATCTTTGCAGTTAATTTTTGGGTTGATATTTTAAATTTTAGAAATTAATATAACATGTCTGTCTACAAGTTTTGTTGGAAGGTTTAGTCCTTAGTATAAGTGCTAATAGAAGGCATATTTTTTCTTGATTTATATTTACAATACATGTGTACAGACTAAAAGGTACACAACCTAGGAAAAAAAAAAAAAAGAGCTTGAAAAAGACTAATCAGCCACTTTTTATTTAGAATTACAACTATAAAACAACTTCCCACAGTATAGATACGTCATATGTCATAAATATGACTGTGGTGAAGAGAGAAACAGTAAATTTCTTTTACCACTGATAGGTAATTTATTTTATTTTCAAAAATTATTTTATCTACAAATAATGTTTTCTTTTCATTTTCTTCATATGAATGTGTCTTTTTCCTGGATTTTTACTGTAGATTTTTTAGAAAGAAATTACACACATTTCCTCCTATTTTCCACATTTCTCTATGTACACAACATTTCACAGAAAGGTATGCATCCAAACAAGTGACAAGTCTTATTCCCCTAGATCTAGTTAGATTCTTGCCCAAAGGACAGCTCTTCCCTCTTCTTTTTGGCTCCAGCAGTACATTCCAGATCGAAGTTAGCTTACTTTGCTCTTGTTCTGAGCCAACGGGAATCTGTGAAACAGCAGTAATGTTATGCTGAAATGAAGCTAACAAAGCCTCAGCAGGATTTGTTATGTGGGATTTTGTACTCCACTAATGCAGCCTTTGACTGCTTAGCAATGGGGAACTAGAAAAAGAATATGCCCATGAGCCTTAAGACATTCTTGCTGAATCTTGCTCAGCTGATGTAGTGTCTTTGTCTCAGTGCTTATCTAAGTGAATTTCATGCCAATGCATTTCTGGCTTTTATTCATAGCACAAAAAATCTGTTTTCTTGATAGGTCAAATATAAGAACAACAAAAAGATGCCTTAATTATCTTCAAGGGAAATTAATTATGCATAATGCCCACATTTTGACCTTTGATTTAAGCCACAGCAGCTTATATATGGGGCAAAAGGAAATTTATACTTAACATCATTTACAAATAGTAGCCTCTGATACAATGGAGAAATAAGTCTTAATAATACTTCAGATAATTAAGAGCATACACTTGCTTTGCTTTACTATTACTTGCTCTTATATGAGCACTAAAGAGCCATCTGAGAAACCTCCAGATTTCCAGTCCCCTCTAGATAACTGATGGGATGTAAAATGATTTGAATAAGAACTGCCATACTCAATTAATTGGACATGGCTAATATAGAGTGGGATATAACAGCAAATGTTTGCAGACTATGCCAGCTAGCTAAGAGAACTTATTCATACAGAACTGGCAGTTTGGCCTTCTTCTTGTAAAGCCTTGCTAGTCTTCCTGTGTTTCTAAGCACATTTCTGTATGTACTTGCGTTTGACTCCTCTGATGGGTAGAGCAAACTACCAGCCACTTGGAACAGACAAGGATCTTCTGAATTTTACTCACCCACAGAAAATGCATTTGTGAAGATCAGGATGGTTTTCTAAAGCCTCCACAACCAGAAAAGGTTAGAAAGATGTGTGCTGATTTCCTGCAGATTCAGCACTATCGCTGATGGAGAAGGAACTGAGTGCCAGAAATCTGAGAACTATCCAAATTAGGTGTAGGGGTTGAATAAACAGTGATCTATGAGAGGATATACAGTTGCATCATTGTCTTTCTGCCACATACCTGCAGAATGATTTGGATGAGAATCTGTTCCAAATTCATCTGGAATCTGCTGGAAACAGCAAAATATAGGGGTTGTGTAGTTTCATGTGTAAGCTGTTCATTCACCTGTAGTGGCAGGTGAATTTAAGCTCAGGTGTATCTCCACTGACTGCAACAGCAGCTTAGACACTGGTGTGCCCACAGATACTTACTCTCATTTGGATTCAACTCTGGAATTAAGTCTTCCTCTTTGTCTCTGAGATATAGACCACTCCAGCACTGGGAAGGGACAGCTATGTTTTAGTATTTGCTATAGATTGCCCTCATGCACCAATCTGTTGGTCATTACTCCTTAGCAACATGTGAAAACCCACATGAGTCCTCTGTGTTCCCCACAGGAGCTGATAGTAGCCTCCATTCTTGGCAAGCTGATTGTCATACCTGTGATGATTATATTCATTTTCTGACTACCTTTCTCTTTTGCTTTGGTGTCAGCTTCTCCACCAGGTCTGCTTCAGTGAATGCTCCCTTCTTGTCCATGCCATCTTCTGGGTTGTTTTTGCATGAGAATGGCAGAGAAAAGGAGAGCATTGGGCCTTTGGGCCCAATGGTGGTCTGGGGTTTCTTACAACTGTAGACTTCATCGGGAAGCTTGGTTCCAAGAAGGTGCCACCCTGCCTGTGAGGGAGGAGGACCTGGGGAGGGTGGCCTGTGGCAGCTTTCAGGCTGGCTGCAGCCTAATGCTTGAGTCTCAGCACTAAAAAGGTTATTCCTGCTGTGGTTTGTTTGTAAAATGCCCTTGAAGATGACGGCAGCTATACAAATGACAAGTAATAAAATATCATTATAATGTAATTAGTTATTATTACCTCAGATGGCTGAGATTTGGCTTCTTAATCCCTTCTGCCATGGTTTATTATAGAACAGGAAAATAAAGGGAAAGAAAGTGGTACACCACAACAATGACATGGCAACATCACGGTAATATAATGTGTCTAAAAAGAAGCAGGAGTTGAGGCAGCACCAACCCAGTTGCATCCAGAAATAGTCAATATCGTGCAGAAATGACTTTAGGTTCAAAGTATATACAAAACTGTGAAGAAACGACTTTAGGATATAAATTTAATATGACTTTAAATTTTATAATACTTTAGTATATAAATTAACATACAACTTTATTCAACATTTTATATACAGTTTTTTGAGAGGTTTACCGCCTCACTCTGAACTAATTCTGTAAAATAGTTATATTTACTTTGTTTTCTAAAACAGAGCACCAACAACTTTATTTCATAGAATCTTTACGGATGGAAAAGACCTCCAAGATCACCTGGTTCAACCATCACCCTACCACCACTGTCACCAACTTAACCATGTCCCTAAGCACCAGGTCCAGCCTTTCCTTAAACATCCCCATGGCCGGTGACACCACCACTTTCCTGGGCAACCCATCCCAATGCCTGACTACTCTTTCTGAGAAGAAATATTTCCTAATTTCTGACCTAAATCTCCACTTGTGCAACTGGAGGCATTCATTCTAGTCCTATCACTAGTTACTGTGAGAAGAGGCCAATCCTCAGCTCCCCACATGTTCCTTTCAGGCAGTTGTAGAGAGCAATAAGGTCTTCCCTGAGCCTTCTCTTCTCCAGAATAAAAAAAAAACAAAACAGTTCTCTTATAATACTAGTGTTCCAGGCCCTTCACCGGCTTCATAGCCCTTCTCTGGACACATTCCAGGGCCTCGATGTCCTTCTTGTACTGAGGAGCCTAAAGCTGAACACAGTACTCAAGGTGCAGCCTCACCAGAGCAGAGTACAGGGATGATCACCTCCCTGGTCCTGCTGGTTACACTATTTATCTCAGCAAGGAAGAAATCTCATATAACTTTGATTGATTGATTCAGCTGCTGTCTTTGGGGCTGCTACTTGTGACTGCACTGAGGATATAAGGGTACATGAGGCTTGCTGCCCCCTTTCTGAAGCAGGACTTGAAGAAGGCACTTGTCTCATTGAAAAGTTACTTCCCCAACAGGTTTGTTTATGCTAGCATCTTCAACCTCACAGTTTGGTGCCTTATATATTGGGCACCAATATATATTTGGACACTTATATATTGGGGCAGCTTTTAAGTGGGTGGCTTTTGAAATTATGGAGGATTATTTTTTTGTCTGGCTTTTTGGAAGGAACACTCTGTTATGGTCCATTAATTTTAATTTTCTGCTCATATACATCAAGATGCAAAGTGCATTTATGAGATGTAATTCTCATTCTATTGTTCTTGAATCTGATGGTAAAAAAATTATAGACTTCACTGAAAATGTTTGGGACCCTTTTTAAACTTAACCCTTCGTACTAATTACTAGTCACAGGAAAAGTTCTCAATACATTTTTATACGATGAGTATGAAGATGAGCTCACCTGAAGCCGAGAGTAGAGTCTTTTGAGTCTTTCCATATATTAAAAAACTTTTGAATTTTGTTAGCAGCATGTATATGAATGTATGTAAGTGGTTAGCTAGGTAGAAAAAATACCAGGTAGAAAACAATCATAACTTGTTTTTTACTCCATTTGCCTAGACAACACTCAGACTGATGCACAGATATATATGTGCAGAGGCTGGGAAGGTGTGACAGACTGAGGGCCTAATATCTATTAGTATTTGGCCACTGCCTGCAAGGATAGTTGAATACTGAGCTTCTGCAATCTTCAGAGCAAGCTGAGGATAATAAATGGGAAAGCAGTTTAAGAAAAGGTTTACCTTTTTTTCTTGTGTCTCAGTTACCCATTAGAGCTTGTTAGAGAATCTCTTCTTCCTTCCCTCAAAGTTTAAATATTTACCTTATGAAATGTTTACATGATGTTTCAAAGAAGGTGTAGCTGTCAGTGTTTACCTCTTTAAGAGTCATCTCAAGGTGTACTTAGATATCGTTGTACCCCTGACCATCCCTGGTGGTGTGCAGAAGCTGTGTGTTGTGTCAACTTCACAGCTCCTGCCTGGCCAGGGTAAAGGGGGGGAAGACAAAATGGGAATGGAACTGAGTTAAACTGCACAGAGGCACTGTAACAACCTCATTCGTTTTTCACCTCGTTTTTAATTTTTAAAATCATATATAATTTTATTTTTTTCTTGTAAAGGTTGGTTGGAAAAAGCTTGTAATTTTACAGAAAATCTTCAACAATCTCTGTTTAAAATCTGATGGAATCAGTTCTTAATTGTTTCCAGTGTTATCTTTGCAGTGCCTTCAGATTTAATAAATTGCTGTATTTTTAGGTACATAATTGCAGGTTAACTGTGATTTAATATCTGCATGAGTTATGTGAGAATAATAGACATTAAACCCAGAACTCCATGTAATAAATCTCCTATTTATAATCTTTCTGACCACATTTTCCTAAAAAAAAAAAAAGCTGCCCCTGTTCTTGGGAGCACTCTTTACACCTTTGGACCTGACTGTCTCTAATTCTGCCCTGTACCAGGTGTTGAGTTTATGTTGATTATCTGGTGATATGAACATAGTGAGGACTAAAACAACAACAACGTCAACAACAACAACAAAAACAAGATTAATACAGCAGAGCACTTATTCTTTCTTTTATTGTCTTTTATGTAAGAAGTATTATTAAGCATGTTATGGAATTAAAATATTGAAAAAGAAACACCATGTGAATGAGAGAAATGAAGATGTAGCAAAGTAGGAAGGATGTTTTCTAGAGGTAAGAAGAAAGCTAACAAATCAATGAACCTGTGGGATAAAGGGAGGTAGCTCCAAATGTCAGAAGCTGCATTGACCTGTTTGAATTATGAATTATAGCACAGAGAACATTATGGTGTAGGGCATGTAACAATATGCCAGTACAAGAAAGGTTTCAGAAATGTCACCTGTCAACAAATCATACTGCATACCTCTATTATTGGAATCATCTAATATCGCAACTTTTTTTCGCATATAATATTAGTCAATGCATTGAAAATGCTCACTTAAAATATGTTTTTTAGTTAATAAGCATCTCTGAAAACATTATTGTAACACAACAAATAGAGTGACAAAAATACAGAATGAATGATCATGAAGTGTCTGAGCAAACTGAGAGAGAGTAATATGGAAGATAAAATCATGTTTTTGTTAACCTGTTCTTCAAAATCTGAGAAAACTGTTTTGGGAAAGTTTTATTTCCCAACCACGTTTTCTCACTGGAAAAATTAATTATTTTTAATTTTATTGTTATTTTTAATTTTTATTTATTTATTTATTTTTATTTTAACTTTTATTCGTGATAATTTTAGTGTTACATCACCTTGCAAGCTAGCAACATTTCAGCTGAGTGGTGATGCAGTATGAGTTCGTGCAGGTGTGACAAAGCCTAGGGAAAACTTTGGGGCAGGCAGTATACTCTGCAGCTGCATGTCTGTGGTCTTGATCTCCCCCTAGGAGCTCATTGTCACAGGTATCCAATGATCACCAGCACAATCACAATTACAGTCACAAACCACAAAGCTATTCTGAGACATGGCTTAAGCCCCTACAGGAAGAGTCTCAGGAGTCACACTGGAAAGCGTATGACAACTTCTCCAACTGTTTTTGCCATGTTTCTGTAGTAACCAATCTGTAAGAAAAAATGACAAAATTAACAAAAAAAAATGACATTTTATTATTATTTTTTATTTATTGTTTCATAGATTAATTTATCTATGCAATGTTAATGGGACATGTTTTGTGGGACCAGAGAAGCCACTTTGGGTACAGATGAAGGACATAAGTTTTTTGCTTCTTTCACCTTTCCCCAGTGACTGCTCATTGCCACTTCAAATCTTCAAGTAGATGTAGTCTACTGTATGAAGTTTTAACTGTATGAAGTTCAACAAGACCAAGTGCCGGGTCCTGCACCTGGGGCGCAATAACCCCAAGCAGAGCTACAGGCTGGGAGAGGAATGGTTGGAAAGCTGCCAGGCAGAGAAGGACCTGGGAGTGATGGTGGATAGTCGGCTGAATATGAACCAGCAGTGTGCTCAGGTGGCCAAGAAGGCCAACAGCATCCTGGCTTGTATCAGAAACAGTGTGACCAGCAGGGCTAGGGAGGTGATCGTCCCCCTGTACTTAGCTCTGGTGAGGCCACACCTCGAGTATTGTGTTCAGTTTTGGGCCCCTCGCTACAAGAAGGACATTGAGGTGCTTGAGCGGGTCCAGAGAAGGGCGACAAAGCTGGTGAGGGGCCTGGAGAACAAGTCCTACGAGGAGCGGCTGAGGGAGCTGGGCTTGTTCAGCCTGGAGAAGAGGAGGCTCAGGGGCGACCTTATTGCTCTCTACAGGTACCTCAAAGGAGGCTGTAGCGAGGTGGGGGTTGGTCTGTTCTCCCACGTGCCTGGTGACAGGACGAGGGGGAATGGGCTAAAGTTGCGCCAGGGGAGTTTTAGGTTAGATGTTAGGAAAAACTTCTTTACCGAAAGAGTTGTTAGGCATTGGAATGGGCTGCCCAGGGAAGTGGTGGAGTCACCATCCCTGGAGGTCTTTAAAAGACGTTTAGATGTAGAGCTTAGGGATATGGTTTAGTGGGGACTGCTAGCGTTAGGTCAGAAGTTGGACTCGATGATCTTGAGGTCTCTTCCAACCTAGAAATTCTTTGTGTGATTCTGCATGTAGTCTATGGGAAAGATATTGTCTGGAAACAAATCTTTCTGCTCACCTGTCTCCTCCAACCTGCACTCAATAAGACAGCACTCTTGTGAGCAGTTCTGGCAGGAAATGAGAGGGGAACAACACGTTGGATGGGGGGACGTGGAGTGAACTGATGAGCAGTATCATTACTGAAAGGCAGAAAGTGAACCTGGAAAATATCTATTCACAGACAGTGATCTTGCACTAGCCAGGGATTTTATTACTTTGCATTGAGTAGTCTTCTAGGGCCTGGGAGCAAATAGGTATACTGTAGCTGCACTATCTATCTAGCTGCACTCATGGATGAAAATTCTCAAACAAACAGACTGAAGAAAATTGCCTTCACAGCACAGTAACCTTTCCTGCTTGGTTTGCAGTTTCCCCAGAGCTCCTGCAGCTAATGTTGCCTAATTTTTCTAGTCATGGGAGGCATCCACAACTATGATATGGAAAGAGGCATAAAACATATAATTTTCTTTCACAGAATTTGATGAAAGAGACAAAGATATCATGACTAATGTAATAAGTGTAGACCAGATATCTGAAAAGGCCGGTAACTTTCCTCTTTCCTGTAACAGTTCTTAAACTGTGGCCAATTTCCTTCTCTCAGACAACAGTTTATGATACTCTTTAGACCCTTGTCTGAGGTGGAGCTCCTGAAAAGTAATAGACTAGAGAGTCTGGGTGCCCTTAGGGACCATGGTGTTATTACTTACAAAGCATAAGCTGGCAAGTGAATAATAAGAGCTTTGCACTGCAGGTAACTCTGCTGAACACTTTAAATACAACCATGAGCATCAGTAGCACCTGTTCAAGAATACTCCTGGGAAACATGACTCAGACAACATGTGACATTATAAGTGATAGTATTTTTCTGTGAGTTCCTTCTTGCATTCAGAGAGTAACGTTATACTTGTAATAGCAGAAAAACAAAAACAAAAACAAGTGTTATACAACAATTCTTATCGAGCTTTTACTAAATTGCACTTACCCAGCCTGTCCTTGCTTTTTCTGCTTTCAGTATCTGTTCCTGGCAAACTGCAACAGGGATCAGAACAGAGATTTGGAGGTGTAAGCAGCATGCTCACTTTCCTGTGCAGGCAAAGCATGAGATCTCATAGAGATCAGGAGATCCTACACTGATAAGCTAAGTCTTTTTCACCAGTGGAAAGCAGCCAAAAACCTGATCCAAAGTTCACAAAATATTTCAGGTCTCCAAATATCACAGAAATGGTCACTCTGAGATAGAACAGCCATACAATTCTGTATAAAGAAAAATACCAGAAAATATTCCTGTCTTTTCACATTATTTTGCTTGGTAAAAATAAATAAATAAATAATAGGAGGTCTTGGTTGTACTTGCTGTTTCTTCATTGCTCAGATTCATCCTTTCCATCTTCACTCATGTCTACTTTATTTTTTGCTTCTCAATCTGAGAAAGAAATTATATTTGGAATGCTATGGAAAGAAAGCTATCTGTTGTGTCCAGACCTCTGCTTTTTCAGATTTGTTGGCTGTCATGCTCAGGAAGCTTTTATTCATTCCTAGTTTAGCTAGTACATTTTATTTGCAATGTGTTAATTTGTCGCTTCTTGGTCAGAACACACGGTTATCAGGTCCAACTTGTGAAAAAGAGCAAGAGCAAGCTTAAAGACTGAAGAATGAGAAGGTGTTGTTCTTTTAGAGTCTTTGTCTCCTAATCTGATCTGTGGATTAGAAAGCTTTTACAGTTATGCAATTGATATCTTGGGGAGTAAGGATACAAACAAAAAAGATCAGACATTGTAAGCATTTAAAACATCAACCTCCTACTGCATTCACTAGAGGTTATCCACATGGAACCTTTGGATGTTTAGACGGGTGACTACTGTGGAAACTCCCACTGAGTTTTTGAAAAGAAATGTGCATTTCTGTAGATATTGAACTTGGACTGGATAACTGTATAGGTAATGGATACAGCTACTCACCAAATTTGATAGCTCTGGAAACTTAACACAAAGTGGCAAAATTGAAATTATATGCTATAGTTGTATTGTTATAATAGTTTTATTACAATATAAATACAAATAAATTATACAATATAATATAAATTATAATATAAATACAATTAAATACAATATAATTGTATTATATTGTATTTATATACAATATAGGTCTCATTCTAACTACAATATGATTGTATTTAATTTTTTTCAGAAAGAAGATGACAACTATGTAGGTTGGTGGCAGAAGCAGGTCAAAATAATTATGAGGATTTAATTTACTCAAGAAGAGCTCTGTAAGAGAAGACATGCTGTTATTACAGACTGTACAATGTGAAGGACTTTGTAAAGGACCCAGCATTGACAGAGTGTATTACTATGGAAGAATAAAAAACAGTATTTTGTGTAAAGATCATCTAGGAATTGAGTTTTCAGCAATGGTATTCTTACCTGAGCTACTTCTGAGTACTAATATTACAGCTTAGATGATACTCTGAACTTTCAAAACTTCAAGACAATTGAGCAGATATTGAAAGCCCAAGGCTGCAAACAGATGAAGGTTTGTTAATAACATATAAATGTTATAACTTAATAACATTTAAGTATGATGCTGCACACTTTGAAAGTTCTTGGGAGAAAAATAGTCAAAGGAACAAATGTACAGTCTGAGCAGTGACTGGAAACATGATGAATAGACTTTTAATTAACTAATAAGTGTTCCCCAGAATGTGGGAGAAAAGGAAAAAAGTGCAAGGGTCCGTTTCCTAGGCTTTATGCTTCACTTTTTGTGAAGATAGTGTCTTGCCAATTCCAAAATATTGGAGTTACAATATTAATGATATATTTGTAAATAACTACTCTCAAACTAAGTTTAAAGGAGATAAATCCTAACTCTTCAGGCTAGCTCAGTGATCTGGAAGCCACAGCTGAAAGAATCCCTAACCCTACTGAAAATCGAAACAATATCCAATTTGTAATTTAACCATTCATAAAATTAATCTGGACAAAATTCAAGCAGGAGTTGGCTAGGTCTGGGTGAAGATGGAAGGTGGGGATTTATACACTGATGCAGCAAAGTGGAATGACCAATGGAAGAAAAGCCCATTTGGATGAAAACTGGAGCTTGGATATATGCTGACGTACTGACTTTCCACAACTGTAGTTTCATTTCATTTAAAAGAGCTGAGGACCTGCCAGTCCATAAAACAGAGCTTCTTCTTTTCAGGACCTGCACCAGGTCTCCTTCCTTTGCTTTAAATTCATGCCTTTATTTACTTCCTTTCTGAAAATCCTTCCCTGGTAAGGCTGGAGACCTGGCACATTTCTACTTAGAAATTTCTGTTTGTGTATATTGTTTGTGCCCATTTTGGGCACAAATGTTTGTGCCCATTTGGATATCACTGACCTACATTCTGATATTTTCAAGGCCTATCACTAGACTGAGAAAAGTGAACCTAACATCCTGCTTCTAAATAAAAATTTGGCTAAAAATAATACTGTTAAAATTAATTATTATTATTATTATTTATTTATTTTTAACAAATGGAGACTGGAAGATATAGTGTGAAATATTTCTACTGGTTTTAAATATATATTTTAAAATAAAAATAGGATAAATGGCTAAGGGAAAGCCTTGTTAAAGGAAAGCAAAAAAGGACCATGACAGTTTGTCTTGCTTTATTCTTATATAACACCACATTTGATCCTAAGAGAAACCACCATGGTCTGTGATTTGTTTCTTACAGCTGTCACATGTGGTAGAATAGATGACAACAGACATCTGAGATGAGAAGAACACAGTTTCTTAAATTAGTATTTGTGAAGAGAATGCTGGTGTCTCCAATAAAGGGATTTTTCACTATTATTCTGTTCCAGCCATATACAAACATCCAAAAACTTGTAGTTAACATCTCATTTCTTTCTTACTACCATCTGACACCAAAAAGTAGCATTATTGCTGCAACTCAAGCATCAGCAGACAACTTGAGTTTGTCTATACATTTTAGCAGAATATGATGCGTGTTTTTTGATTGATGCTCATTCTGAATGCAGGCGAATCATCTGGCAGACAGCAAAATTACCCAGTGACCTAATGTCCTGTCACTGATACACAACTAATTATATGAGTACTGATCCATATAACACCCGTTACGTGAATTTGAATGCCCATCTGTTCACTCCAGATTAATTGTGACACCAATAACTCCACATTATGAAACAGTTATTAAAAAAAAAAAATCACAAAAAGAATAAGACACCCCCCCAGAGAACAAGAACAAGCAAAAACAAAAAACCAAACCTTTCAATCACCCTGAATTCTAACAAAATTAAAGCTTAAATCCAAAACCAAAGGTGACCACTCCTCCAAAAAAAGTAGGTTCATAAGTTCAAATATTTTCTTCACTGTCAAAGAAAGCATACCAGGACCCAAGGGAATAGGTCACACAGTAAAAGGTACTTTTACAGTTACAAAGACGATATTCTGTAGCCAACCCTTTTATCCTAGCTAAGGTTTAAGGAAATACTGAAAGGTTCAATTCATCTCACTTAACATGAGATAGCAGCAATGTAAATATGTGTATCTGAGCCCTTCTAAGGAGTGATTCCTTTGACCTATTTTGAATGTCTGCTTGAAGACAAGACAGATTTACTCCAGAAATGCTTATTTCTCTCTGCTTCTCCAGCTTTCTTAGGAAGCTTAGTAGCTGAGGTCTGATATAGACACTACACTGTAAATGTGTATATTTGGTGAAGTCAATTGTACCTTCAGATAATTTGCAAGGAAATCAATTAAATTTTATGTGGCATCTGTTTCAACTGCTTTTTCTCTTTGCTGCCTCCTAATAATTCTCAGATATTTTGATTATTTTCTCTTTTGAAAAATTTTCAGAAATCTATGCAGTTAGATTTTTTGCTAGCATGGTCCCTCTCTCTGTGCCATGTCCAAAGTTGTCAAAACATGATTTAGTATTTATATTACTGTAAGTGATCCTATTTACAAGATAAGTCCTAAGACCATTTTAATGAACTCCAATAGAAACCTTCTCCCAGATCTTATGGATCTAGACACATCTTTAATTTTCTGATCATTTACAAGTGTATTAACTACTGATCTTACACTTTGAAGATGCCATTAATTTTATTTTATATGTTATATATATATATATACATAACATATATATATGTAATATATATTTGAGTGTTAATTGTCTTTCATCTAGCATTTGTCGATTATTTCGTAGGGTTTTGGTAAGCTCTCCAGTGGATTCTTCACAGAATTCTGTGATTCTGTGAAGAATCCACTGGAGAGCTTACCAAGACCCTACCACGCAGAGAAACATCAGCCACCTGAAGGCACCTTATATCAACAGTGAGCTATCTGTCAATAATAATTCTTTTGGAGCTGTGCTTATAGAGTTCCATTATTCTAGAAAGTTGGATGAAAGCAAAAACACCCAGCCACAGTTTCATTCAGAGACAAACAGAATAATATAATATATAATATAATATATAATAATATATTATTATATAATATTTCTAATATTTGCCGAGGCAATCGGCTCCGGGGCAGACGCGTTCTGCAGCGGAGCGGGGGATCGGGCCAGGCAGGGCTAATTTTTCCAGCATCGAGCCTACTTGAGGGAGCCGCCAGGACCTGGCAGCCCTCGTGAGGGAGGCTGACGAGGCGAAGGCGGAGCCAGCAGCGCCGCCTCCCCAGCCATTCAAAAGCTGCCCCTAGGGAGCGCGGCGACCAGGGCGGGCAAACAGGGCGTGGCGCGTCAGAAGGGAGTGGCGCGGCAGTTAGCGCGGAAGTTCACGCAGGCAGGGCGCGCAGGAAGGGCAGAGTGCTCCCCCTGCCCACACGAACACCTTCTTAACAACAGCCGTAGCTAGGTGATAATGGTCTCCACCAGGCACGGTGTGCTCTCCAGGAAGTCGGTACACACCCAGACCGACTACCCGTTAAAAAATGCCACAGTTCAGGTCACCGGATGCAGGGAGTGTCTGAGCCTGTTGCTGCCATCGGCGGGAGGCAGAGAAACTGCGTGCGTGAGGTGCGAGCAGGTGGATGACCTGGTCCGCATGGTGGCGGAGCTCAAGGAGGAGGTGGAGAGGTTGAGGGCCATCAGGGAGTGTGAGCGAGAGATAGACTTGTGGAGTAACTCCCTGCAGGGCCTCAAGGAGAGGTACCGAGGTGAGACTCCTCAAATGGGGGTGGACCCCCTGCCCTGTAGCCGTCGGGCAGAGGGAGGGGATCTGGGAGTTCAGGAGGAATGGAAACAGGTCCCTGCTCAACATCACAGGCGACGCCCTCCCCTTCCGGCCCCACATTCCCAGGTGCCCTTACACAACAGGTTTGAGGCCCTGGAGCTCGACAGACCAGTAGCTGAGGAAGAGGTAGCAAGTGTTCCCAGGAGGATGCCTGGGGCGAGGAGGTCGACTCCACGCCTCAGGACTGCCTCCACCAAGAAAGACAGGAGGGTTATTGTTGTTGGAGACTCTATTCTTAGGGGAACAGAGGGCGCTATTTGTCGGCCTGACCCTACCCGTAGGGAAGTCTGCTGCCTCCCTGGGGCCAGGGTCAGGGACGTTGCCAGGAAGCTTCCCAACCTGGTACGCCCCTCTGACTATTACCCTCTTTTGATAGTCCAGGCGGGCAGTGACAACATTGAAGAGACAAGCCTCAAGGCTATCAAAAGAGACTTTAGGGGGCTGGGTCGGTTAGTGGATGGAGCGGGAGTGCAGGTGGTATTTTTGTCCATCCCTACGGTGGCAGGGAGGGGTTCAGAGAGGACACGGAAAGCCCACCTGTTAAACACGTGGCTCCGGGGCTGGTGCCAATGCAGAAATCTTGGGTTTTCTGATCATGGGGCACTTTACTCAGCACCTGGCCTGATGGCCGCAGACGGGTCCCTATCTTTTAGGGGAAAAAGGATCCTGGGCCAGGAGCTGGCAGGGCTCATTGAGAGGGCTTTAAACTAGGTAGGAAGGGGGATGGGGCTGAAGCTAGGATTGTTGGGGCTGTGCCAGGGGGAACAATGGCAAGGCCGGAGGATAAGGCAATGGCCCAGCTGAAGTGCATCTACACAAATGCACGCAGCATGGGTAACAAACAGGAGGAGCTGGAAGCCACCGTGCAGCAGGCAGGCTACGACTTGGTTGCCATCACGGGGACGTGGTGGGACCAGTCTCATGACTGGAGTACTGCAATGCCTGGCTATAAGCTCTTTAGAAGGGACAGGCAGCACAGAAGGGGTGGTGGTGTGGTTCTCTATATTAGAGAGTCTTTTGAGGTTGTAGAACTCGAGGCTGGGAATGACAAGGTTGAGTCCCTTTGGGTTAGGATCAGCAGGGACAACAAGGCTAGTGTCCTGGTCGGGGTCTGCTATAGACCGCCGAACCAGGATGAGGAGACGGATGAGGAATTCTACAGGTAGCTGACAGAAGTTGCGAAATCGTCAGCTCTGGTACTCGTGGGGGACTTCAACTTCCCTGACATATCCTGGAAGCACAACACAGCCCTGAGAAAGCAGTCTAGGAGGTTTCTGGAGAGCGTGGAAGATAGCTTCCTGACGCAGCTGGTTAGTGAACCTACCAGGGGTGGTGTCCCGCTAGACCTTCTCTTCACAAACACAGAAGGACTGGTGGGAGATGTGGTGGTCGGGAGCTGTCTTGGGCAGAGTGACCACTCAATGGTGGAGTTCACTATTCTTAGTGAGGCCAGGAAGGGGACCAGTAAAACCGCTGTATTGGACTTTCGGAGGGCTGACTTTGAGCTGCTCAGGACACTGGTTGGTGGAGTCCCTTGGGAGGCGGTTCTGAAGGGCAGAAGAGTCCAGGAAGGCTGGGGGCTCTTCAAGAGGGAAATCTTAATGGCGCAGGAACGGTCTGTCCCCACGTGCCCAAAGACGAGCTGGCGGGGAAGAAGACCAGCCTGGCTCAACAGAGAATTGTGGCTTGATCTTAGGAGAAAAAAGAGGGTTTATAATCTTTGGAAAAGTGGGCAGTCCACTAGGGAGGACTTTAAGGATGTAGCGAGGCTGTGCAGGGACAAAATTAGAAAGGCCAAAGCTCATCTGGAGCTCAATCTGGCTACTGCCATTAAAGATAACAAAAAACGTTTCTATAAATACATCAACACAAAAAGGAGGACTAAGGAGAATCTCCATCCTTTACTGGATGCGGGGGGAAACTTAGTTACAAGAGATGAGGAAAAGGCGGAGGTGCTCAATGCCTTCTTTGCCTCAGTCTTTAGTGGCAATACCGGATGTTCTCTGGATACTCAGTACCCTGAGCTGGTGGAAGGGGATGGGGAGCAGGATGTGGCCCTCACTATCCATGAAGAACTGGTTGGTGACCTGCTACGGCACTTGGATGTGCACAAGTCGATGGGGCCGGATGGGATCCACCCAAGGGTACTGAGAGAACTGGCAGAGGAGCTGGCCAAGCCACTGTCCATCATTTATCAGCAGTCCTGGTGATCGGGGGAGGTCCCAGTTGACTGGCGGCTAGCAAATGTGACGCCCATCTACAAGAAGGGCCGGAGGGCAGACCCGGGAAACTACAGGCCTGTCAGTTTGACCTCAGTGCCAGGGAAGCTCATGGAGCAGATCCTCCTGAGAGTCATCATGCAGCACTTGCAGGGCAAGCAGGCGATCAGGCTCAGTCAGCATGGGTTTATGAAAGGCAGGTCCTGCTTGACGAACCTGATCTCCTTCTATGACAAAGTGACGTGCTGGGTGGATGAGGGAAAGGCTGTGGATGTGGTCTACTTTGACTTCAGCAAGGCTTTTGACACTGTCTCCCACAGCATTCTCCTCAAGAAACTGGCTGCTCTTGGCTTGGACTGGCACACGCTTCGTTGGGTTAGAAACTGGCTGGATAGCCGGGCCCAAAGAGTCGTGGTGAATGGAGCCAAGTCCAGTTGGAGGCCAGTCACTAGTGGCGTCCCCCAGGGCTCGGTGCTGGGGCCGGTCCTCTTTAATATCTTCATCGATGATCTGGACGAGGGCATTTAGTGCACCCTCAGTAAGTTTGCAGATGACACCAAGTTAGGTGCGTGTGTCGATCTGCTTGAGGGTAGGAAAGCTCTGCAGGAGGATCTGGATAGGCTGCACCGATGGGCTGAGGTCAACTGCATGAAGTTCAACAAGGCCAAGTGCCGGGTCCTGCACCTGGGGCGCAATAACCCCAAGCAGAGCTACAAGCTGGGAGAGGAATGGTTGGAGAGCTGCCAGGCAGAGAAGGACCTGGGAGTGATGGTGGATAATCGGCTGAATATGAGCCAGCAGTGTGCTCAGGTGGCCAAGAAGGCCAGCGGCATCCTGGCTTGTATCAGGAACAGTGTTACCAGCAGGGCTAGGGAGGTGATCGTCCCCCTGTACTCAGCTCTGGTGAGGCCACACCTCGAGTACTGTGTTCAGTTTTGGGCCCCTCACTACAAGAAGGACATTGAGGTGCTTGAGCGGGTGCAGAGAAGGGCAACAAAGCTGGTGAGGGGCCTGGAGAACAAGTCCTACGAGGAGCGGCTGAGGGAGCTGGGCTTGTTCAGCCTGGAGAAGAGGAGGCTCAGGGGCGACTTTATCGCTCTCTATAGGTACCTCAAGGGAGGCTGTAGCAAGGTGGGGGTTGGTCTGTTCTCCCACGTGCCTGGTGACAGGACGAGGGGGAATGGGCTAAAGTTGCACCAGGGGAGTTTTAGGTTAGATGTTAGGAAGAACTTCTTCACTGAAAGGGTTGTGAGGCATTGGAACAGGCTGCCCAGGGAAGTGGTGGAGTCACCATCCCTGGAAGTCTTCAAAAGACGTTTAGATGTAGAGCTCAGGGATGTGGTTTAGTGGGGACTGCTAGCGTTAGGTCAGAGGTTGGACTCGATGATCTTGAGGTCTCTTCCAACCTAGAAATTCTGTGATTCTGTAGCAAATTGAGCAACATATTTTGACCCATCGAGCATCAGTTGTTGGCCGGTGTGAAACCTATTATTTATATAGTAGCAGTTACATCCTGTCATTTCCATTGCTAAATTGTATTAAGACAGTTAAAATAGATGAATGAAGCCAATGGAGTCATATCAAGGATGAACATTAGTTTTGGTAAGAGCAAAAATAAACCCGGAACACTTTGTTTCAAAAGTATAATACTTAATGTTATTTATTATTTATATTAAATGATACACAATGACCCTATTATTTAAACATGAAATATAAAATGTCTGTTCTCTGGGATATGAATGAAAATTCATTATTTGTATACAACATATTTTTCTATAGAGTATAATGGACAAACTTTAGTTATTTCTGTATTTTGAAAGAAAAAAAATGTTGATAATATCACATTCAGAGTTAGCTGAACATATACCTATGATATTGTGCATACATAAAGATTTACATTATATATGTGTTTTCATACTCCAGCTGTTTTTGGGTGCAAAACTGAATATTATGTGTGGGATTTAACTTGATGAATTTAAGAATTTTACCAAATTTTAACTGTTTTGTATCTGAGGTGTTTAAAATAGATTTTTATTACTTATTTATTTATTTCAATCTGGCCTAGTTATTATGGACTCCTTTTTTGGCAAAAGAGAAGAATAAGTAGCTCTGTAGAATAATCTTTCTCATCCTAACACCAAGAACAGACTGATCGAATCATTTATTTGATGCATTTACTTCTGCACTGATAATGATGGGAATCCCATACCTAATGACTCGATTTGCCAAAGGTGATTACCTAATTCCTTGTATCAACAACTGAAAGTCATAGTTGTATTTAATAGTGCTTCTACAGAGAAAGAATTTTTCTGTATAGGCATGTAATTTTTCAGTATAGGCATGCTCCAGGAATACATTTTCTGCAGAAGACTGATTACAAAGGAGCAGTCTGTAGGATAAAAAGGTCTTATGGGACTGAAGCAGGGCATTACTGCCCAGGTTTAAAATAGAGTCTAGTTTTATATATGATGTAATGTGTTTAAAAATAGGACAAATAATTAACATCTTGAAACAACTTACTGTAAGAACCCTATTCACAATTATACAAAGGTGGCAGGCACTATGGATGCAATTGATCTTATCTGCTTTTTAAATAAGCATTTACAAAGTCTAAAGCTGAGCCATCATCTAGGTTCTCTTTATAATTAACCAAAGGAGGAAGAAACTTCTCTGTACACCTAAGCTGTTCTGCAGTTCACCTCATCTATTTAAATACCTACCTTAGTATTAGATAAGCCATTCCCTAGAAGCCCATCCTAAAGGAATGCAAACACAGAACTTTACATCGAAAACATCTATATTAAATCCAGTGAATACTACTAAAGTATTCTAGAAAAAGATGTCTCAGGCTACAAAGAATGTATAATTCCACTAGAGGATAAGTCAAGTACACCAAGGAAAGAGCAATAGAGGTTCACTGACTCCAGAACTGAGATTGGATAATTACAGTAGACATGGTATTTTAAAAGGTATTTTCTATTAAGAAAATAAAAACCACCACCAACAACAAAACAAAACCACACCAAAAAAAAAACCACAGGAATATATACATGTATACATATGTTTTTTTTCCACATGGCTCCATTAATGTAGACAACTTGTTTACCTCTGGTATCTTAACAACATCATATTTTTTCTTAATGAACTTCTGTGGTCATCATTTAATGTTGTACACTGTCATAGTGCTTAATTTCTTACAGAAACGAAGGCTTGTGTAACAGTTCTTCTTTTTCAATGTCTTTGAAAGGTTATTTAATTTACGTATAGATAGACTTCATTATTTCAGTGGGAAATCTTAGTGTGGGAACACAAATTAAAAAGCAATTTTAGGGAATTAGATGGGAAGTACACAAGCCAAGTAGTTTATTTTTCATATGTTAAACTGAAAATTTAAGAGCTGTTTTATAAAGGAATTTTAAAAATCCATAAACAATACAAGAAAAGTATTTACATAACATTGTTTAAAATTGCCTGTTATTGGTACTTCTCAGGAAAAGCAAGGAAATATTACTATCAAAACAAAATGTAGTTTAAGTCTAAGTATGTCGTTTAGTATGTCGTATGATAAGTATGTTGTATGTAGTCTGTAGTTTAAGTATGATTTTGCATTGAAAATTATATTATGAAACATATAAACCAGTTAGAATACTTCTATTCAAAGCAAAGTTGATGAGGAAAATTTTCACTTCAGTAGGTATTTTAGGCTGCTTATACAGCCATAAAAGAACAGTTTAATTGCTATCAGAATCCAGCTGACTCAAGTCACATTTTTGTAGAAATAGGAAGAACTAATGTCCTGCAACTAAGAAATCACAAATCTCCCTAAGTCAAAAGCCTTCTTAAAAAACAATCAATTCAATCAAACAAACATTAAAAACTGTAATAGATTTTCTTATAATTGGATCTTTCCAACAAAAATGGTGAAAATTTGCTGTGATCATTGTCTTAGCATTATCTCATCATGTTATACTTCTGTGGACTGACCTGCAGTTATCTTGTGTCTTGAGCTGATTTTTTTATTTTTTTTTTTTTATTTTTTTTTATACTATGCAATATGTAAGCTAAAAGTAAAGATGGAATTGCTACATAAATTTATTTTGACAAAATAAATCTATATTCTAAATTCTATTTTGACAAAATTCACAATAAACTGAGTGATTTCACCAATGACAGTCTATTAATTGATCACAAAATACTAACTTCATTAACTGTTATCTCAGTAATCTAATTTTAGCTTCATAATTGGTCTGTTAGTCAGCAATGTAAATGTTAGCTGATTAGATGAAATAACTTTTGTAAACAAGTTTCAAATCCAAAAATAACAATGGAATTTAAGTATTAATTTAGAAGTGATTAAAAAAAAAAAAAAAAACAAACAAAACAAACACAACACAAAGAAACAATAACAACAACAACAAAACAACCAACAACCAAAAAAAAAAACACATACTTTAGTTCAGTTACCTCTGTTCTATTTAGTAGTAATTGGAACCAGACTAGTTTTAAAATTTCTTAAGTATAAAAAATTATTTCAACAATTGTTTTTTAATCAATACCAGCAATGCCCCTCTTACAATAGAAATCTCATCTTTTTGTAGTGTCATGAATAGCCTAACAAAATTTGACAAATTCCATTATTACTTCTGAATGAATTGCTTATATTAGGTTCTTCTGTGTGTAGGAGTCTATGAATAACCAGGTTGATGGAGAACTAAAATACAACATAAAACAAAATCACATAATGGAAGCCTAATGAACCAATCAAATGAAGATGACAATAATAAAAGAGAGATAATGAAAAATACCCCTGTCTACTCAGAAAAATAAATAAAATAAAATAAAATAAAATAAAATAAAATAAAATAAAATAAAATAAAATAAAATAAAATAAAATAAATAAAGGAAGTATTTTACAAACTTCACTTATATTGGGAAAGACAGTTACCTAAACATTGTTTTTAACTGTTTTTGTTGTTATTGCTGTACTTTTGATGTATTTGGTGTGGTATCCAGCTCTTTCATGAGAGGTACAGATTTGCTCTAGGTTGTGTCCTCTCTGTAAGCCCTGTAGTGGATCCCAGCATGTCTCAAAAAGCATGAGAATCTTACCTGTTGGCAACTGGAGAGTGGCCTTCTTATCTAATATAGACTGAGCTGAACGGCTGCCTAATTTCATTAAATGTATTGTCTAGATCTCTGCAGACTGTAATGGGAGCTGTGATTGTTACTTCCTCTACATATAACATAAATTTAGATAGTTTACATTTGAACAGAAAACTGCTGCGTGTTTTCTGTCATGTGCTGTATGTAGTGTAGGAGGCAGAAGTGTAAACATTGGTGTTTAATACCATCAGGGACACAGCAAGGCATACATCTGACTAACACATAAGCTGTGAGAGACCTGAAATCTTTCAATGCAGCAGTTAGAGGTTTAGCATGTACAATGGAGTGTCATTGTGGGGGTGGCACTAGGGAACCATGTTCAGGAAGCTGAATTGTTCTTCCAAACTCCACAGTGCTCATCTTTGATGGTCTTACTTTCTGTGTACCTGACCCTTAGCACAATTATACCGTTGCACTGAGTAGATCATTGGTTCCTGTAGACACTGTCATGATACAAGCATATATTAAATATCCATTTTATACTTAAGAGCTGGGCTGGTTTTGTTCATCTCATGAAGTTAGCTAAGCAATAGCCCAAGCATTTTAAAATTTGTTTGGTTTTGTTTTTAAATGCATGAGTATTGGCAGGACATAAAAACTATATAAGTAAAAAAAAAAATTGAATTCTATGTCCTTCTAGAAAAATGTTCGTCTAATTCAAAATGTGAATACCTATATACTACATGATGCTACCTAACACTATATCATCCAATAAGATCATTCTTCAAAGGATAAATGTTATAATTTGTTTGATTTGAATCTACCAAGTGATGGTGACTTGGATAATCTACTTGAATTATAGTGTTTTACAAGGTTATTAAGCTCCAAGTGCAATCACTGTTTATTTGAAATACCTTTTGGGTTGACAAGGGAAAAATGTTTTTAGTAGAAAAAAAAATGATAGTGCTTGCTAGTGCTTATCATAACTTTTCCAATCAAAGGTATTTCAGGCAGATAAATTCACTTTTCCACATTCCTATAGACAGCAGAAGATAGAAAAGGGGGAAGGAACCAAGAACTGAGGAAGAGCAGTTTAGGAAACACCTAGAGAAGCTGTGTTGAAATCTCTGGGGCTGGAGGGGATTCCCCAAGGGTGCAGAAAGCATTAGTTGATATGCTGAGGAAGTGGATGGATTGACACATAGATAGGATTAAAATTGTCTAAATATCTGGGCTCAAAAGGATACTAATCCGTCCCTTGACTTCTGGTAGGAAGTTCCTAACAAGAAGGACATCTGTATGGGTGAAACAGCTGATACAGTTTGGTATTTTCATAAATACACTAGATGATGAAACAGAATATCCCTCTGTAATTTACAGTGTCTGGCATAGCAGAGAGCAGAGCATTAACTCAGAGGTTCCTTGAGAAACTTGAGGAGTGGGCCACAAGGTTCAAGAGGCAAAATACAAAGTTTTCTACCTTTGGAGGAATAGCTCTGCTGGCTGAATAGAACCCCACTGTAAAGGACCCGGATGTTGCAGTGAAACTGAGTATGAGCCAACAGTGTGCTTTCACTGCAAATAAGATGAACTGCATGCTGATATTAATCATAGAATCATTTAGGTTGGAAAAGACCTCTAAGATCATCTAGTCCAACTGCATTAGGAGGATCATGGAGGGTAAGGCAAGAGAAGTTGATGTCCACAAAGTGTTAGTGGTAATTTTATAATGATAGTAAAAAAAAAAATTAGTACATCTTCCCAAAGAATGTAAACATCATTTGAAATCTTTATGATTTTTATGATCTTTAAAACTTTCAAGAATTTTACCTGTCTATAATGAGAAGTACTAATTTAATTAAGTCGGAGCAGCAGAATCAGTACAAAGATTACATAACGAAGTCTATGATTTTTGCTATAGTCATGTTACCTGATCATCTTTATTCCAGCTGGCCCTAGAACAAAAGATTCTTTCCCCTTTCAAAATAAATAAATAAATATTAAAAATCATTTTTCAACATGCAAAGTAATCTTAACATCCAATGATATCCAGCCACAGATTTATGGAAAGTCAGCAGTTTTAGGCTACCATGTTTCAAAATTTTTGACACTGTCCCAATCTGGGGTTCAATTTCAAGTGTAAAAATTTCATGGTCTTCTGAGGAGCCAATGAACAGGAAATGCATAGTGAAAAAATAAGTTGGAGACTTTAGAAGAAAATTTTATTTAGAAAAGGGAGAAAGTATTATTACGTAAATAAAACAAACCAAACCAAGATTATAAAAAGTCAATGCAAATAATAGGCCATTCAGAAACACCCTTGTGGCTAGTCATCCAATGCTTTGAAACATCATAATGAATAGTTATGAGAGGTTTATTTGCTTCAGTTTGGAGAAAAGAAATTGAAAGGAAGGAAAATTCAATCAAAATAGCTAGTGAATAAACACTGTCAAAAATCCATATGGATTCAAAAAAAAAAAAGTACACTGATTTGTTCCTTAAACATGCTGCGTATAAACAGTCTGGCTTTGCAAAAAACATCATGGTGTCTGACAGGGTCATGAACAAAACAAGTCCCCAGCAAAAATCCCAGATGTCTTTCCCCAAAGGGTTCTTTGAATGTAACTAAAATGACACATGGGGGTAGGAGCATTACTTAGGGCATTCATAAAATGCTACCACTGGTGCAGATGAGGGCATTTGAGTGAAAGGATATTCTGAGAACACAAGTGCATTAGTCAGTCCACAGCAGAGACTTCATCCCTGCTCCTTCTCCCCTCCTCACCCCCCCAACCCCAGCAATTTATTGAAATGACTAATTATGACATAAATATTTGGAATTACTGATAATCTGCAGAAATCATGCTTAGCATATAATTATACTATGCACTTGTATGCACACCCAAACATATCTGTACATATTCACATAATCAATCTGCAGTGAAAATACTGCTGATCAAAATGTGTTTATGGTACGTGAATACTATGAGACTATAATGAAGAAATAAGAATTGCTGTTTTGAGCAGTTAATTGCAAAATGTTAGTATTTAAGTGATGTAATTTGTTTTCTAAAATACTATTTTAAAGAGAGAACTTTAAGTTGTACACCAGCATTTACTTCAGAGGATTAAGTTCATCTCTGACATTTTACATAAATATGTGAAAATTACAAAATGCTCTTGAAGCTGTTTTCCAGAAGATACAGACTATTAATCTGCTCTGCCAGTGCTGCTTGTTCTAGCCAATCACTACTATTCTAGCAACATAAATTTGACAGTCATGTAAGGGAGTTGCAAAACTTTTATTTGTGTTCAATCTCACAGTAATTTTAGACACCATGGAAATTATAATTAAATGACATAATTCATTTCCCTCATCCCTCACTCATACCTGGAAAAGAATTACACTATTACACTTTTTTTTTTTTTTTTTTTTTTTTTTTTTTTTTTTGTTATATTAAGAGTATGAGAGAACCCAAAACACTACACAAAGGCAAAGGGTGTAGTGGTAGAAAGTTTCCATACTGATACTTCCTCTAGGGTCTTGTCCCAGACTCCAAGAATTAGGCCTCTTCCATGTTTCTTGTGTTCAAGTAAAGTAATGTAGTTCTTAAATCTAATGAAATTATGAATTTTCAACCTTAAAACAGTGGAAGGAAGGAATTTCTTGGTGTAAAATTGAAACTGCAGACACAGTTCTATATAGTAATTTGTGAGGCCTGTTGACTTGAGGTCTGGTCACAAATGAAAATGCAGCATAAATCGACAGTTCTGGATTTTATTTCATATAATTTAAATACTTAATAATTTTAATCCATCAAAAATTAGGTCTGTTAGCAAATATCACATATACTAATCAGTATAATCTGTATAGTAAGTGCTTGTAAGGCCTGTTGCATCCTTCTTTCTTCTCACCACTGACAAGGCAGCATACCCTAATGAGTTAGAAATTTCTACTGCACTTTCCTAAAAGCCTAATACAAGAAGGCATGTAAAAAATAACTACATTGAAAAATCTATTAATTTAATATAAATTAGTTCAAATTAAAAGGAATTGTTTATAATTCATTCACTAGAAGAGACGAGACAAACCTGCATCTGCTGGCCACTTTTGTGCTAATCTGTATTAGAAGGATTACAAATGCTAGAATATAGATATATAGAATATAGAATATAGAATATATATTCTATATAGAATATATACTAGAATATAGAATATAGAGCAAAATTCTTCAACTTGTTTCATCACCTTAATTTCTTGCAGAACCTCCCCCACCATAGCTATTAATCATAGTTAAAATGAGAACTAGTGAAAAGTAATTAAACTCAGCTTTACTCTAAAAGTGATGTCTAGAATCTGCAAAAGGTGTTAAGAGCATAAAGATTATGAAAGATCACTTGTATTACTAATTTATTGAATATTCAAATAGGAATCTGCAGTTAATGCAGATCTTCATTACTGATGTAAGCTTCTGATAAGAACAAATGGATTTTTGTCTCCTTTCCATTGCTCTTGAAATTATACAAAAAAAAAAAAAGTATTGTGATGAGACAAACTTCTGTCCTGTTGATCAATATTGTGTCGCTCTTCTGCCTCATCTGCTTGTTTTAATCTGCTCTTGATTGCCTGTGGGGAAAAGACAGCTTTTTGTTCTGGGTTTAAAAATATTCTATCAAAATGCAAGCCTGCTACATGGTCATGACTCTTAGTTATAGCAGTAATGCAAATTACTACCACAGAAGGAGGTATTCCTCTTCCTCAGTGAATCATCACTAGATGTAGAAAAATGAGTCAGTCTTGACACAGTTCATTGTGTAAATGAAGATAATTGAAAGAGTCAGCAAAAGATTACAATAGCTGGCCTTGGCCAATGTAAATAAATGTAAGCAGGTCCAGGGTGCATCTCCATTAATATTGTTTCAGTAAGGAATGTGATTCTAAAGTGAATGCATTGGTTATCACACATGGGTTGGCATCTTAGAGAGGTCTCGGAGGACAGAAAAAAGATTTGTTTTAGGTGAAATTAAACCAGATGAAATTTTAGGTGAAATTTTAGGTGAAATTAAAGCTGCCAGCCAGCAGCTAAACACCACACAGCCTTTCACTCCCCCTCCCCCATCCCTCTCTGGGATGGGGGAGAGAAATGGGAAAGTGAAGCCTGTGAGTTGAGATCACTATTAAGACTCACTATTAAGACAGGAAAATAATAATAACAACAACAATAATAATAACAATAATGATGATAATAGTACTAATACTCTAGTAGTAGTACTCTAGTAATACTAATACTAATACTCTATATACTAATACTCTATATACTAATACTCTATATACTAATACTAATACTCTATATACTAATACTCTATATATAGAGTATATATAGTATATATAGAGTATATAGAGTATATATAGAGTATATATAGTATATAGAGTATATATACTCTATATACTAATACTAATACTAATACTCTATATACTAATACTAATACCAATACTAATACTAATACTCTAGTAGTAGTACTCTACTACTAATAATGTGAATGAACCAAGTAATGCACAATGCAATTGCTCACCACCCACTGACCAATGCCCAGTCTAACCCTGAGCAGCCGCACCCACCCCCCACCCCAGCTAGCCACCCCTATATATTGTATAGCATGAAGTCAGATGGGATGGAATACCCCTTTGGCCAGTTTGGATCAGCTGTCCTGGGTCTGCCCCTTCCCAGCTCTTGCTGCACCCCCAGCCTGCCCGTTGGTAGGACAGAGTGAGAAGCTGAAAAGTTCTTGGCTTGGTGTAAGCACTGCTCTGCAACAATTAAAACATCAGCATGTTATCAACACTCTTCTCATCCTAATCCAAAACATAGCACCCTACCAGCTACTAGGAGGAAAATTAACTCTCTCCTAACTGAAACGAGGACAGAAAGACACTCCAGGCATACTCTGGTACACTCCACCTTCTAATGGACATTTAGTACATGCAAACAGAGTAGTTGTAGTCTGACATAAAACCTCCATAATATATGCAGTGTGAATGCCGACTCCTTGCAACTATTTCACTCTAGTGATTTACTGTTACTGAAAGATGGCATTTTTAAATATATGTATAGTTCCAGATCAAAAACAAACAAACAAAAAATACCTTGATAAAGATTAGTGACATCTACAGACATGAAAAAATAGCAAGAGAAGCTTCTAGTCTTGTTACTGTGAAATTAAATAAATAAATAAATAAATAAAACTGTGCTGTTTCTTAGTTCTTATTCTTAATCCAATAGTGTTCTAAGAATGGTATAGGCCAGATACCTTCAGAAAACTCTTTCTTTTATTAATCTACTTGTTTTTACAATATGTATATAGTTTTATAGTTAACTCCTTACAAAAGGAAGAGGATTTAGGTCAACAACAACAGAAATTACGGAATTTTAGATTCTAGGACCTGCAGTTTTCATTCAGTGTCACATCAATGAATTGAAATGTCCTACCCTAGTTAACTCTGTTCTTGTCAGAACTCACCTTGCTTCCACTAGTGTATTTATACTAACAACTTTGTTGTTATTGTTGCTGTTCCCAATAAATAAAATTCCCAGTCCTTAGTTTGACTACAGAATAGGTAGAACAACATTAACAATTCTTTGAACTTGCTATATCTTGACTGTAATTTGGAAGGACTGACTTCAGAAGGATGAACATAGTTTAAGAGCTGCATGTAATTTAAGTTCTTGGCGCAATTCCTGATTTTATAGGTATATACATTCATATCTGTCTCTATGCAAGACTCTCTAATGCATCAATATAGATATAAATGGAAGTAGGAGGTAATAGCAGTTCCTCTCTACTTAAAAATTGACCATCTGGAAGTTCTTGTCCAGAGTAGATGCTGTTTCTTTTAAATTATATTTGTAATTACTGTGCAACTAAAGCACTGTCCTACATCAAGAAATTATGAAAGTATTTCTAGCTACATATAAAGTAGAATGTTGATAAAGTTATGTCATCCTTTTAAAATACAACAATCCACTAGTTTATTGATATTTATTTATAATCCATTAAGAAAGTTTTGTTTAACTTTTTATTGTTCTTTCAAGAGTCTTATTTAAGGTGGATTTGTTGTCCTTATCTTTTATCTCATCGATTGCTCTCCACAAAACACTTCAAGAGAAGAAATCAAGAGGTTAAATTATACTGCCCACTGCACTTATTTGGACCATAAGAATACAATATCTTCTTCCTATTTTAAAAGGGAACAAGAGAGAAGAGACCTAGACTGAAAGAAGATTCCTAGACTGAATGGGAAATTTTTGTACTTCCTGGAATATGCATTTGACTAAAGTCCTGAAGCCATATATGCTTAAAACACCCCTTCCTTGAAGGCATAATTCTTGATTTAATATTCACTTCAGGGCAATATCTATCTGTTAATATCCCTGACTTTCTGAGTTCACTGTCTTCACCTTGCATACAGATGTTACTAGGGACAACTCTTTCTCAAGAGGGTCAGTTCTCATGTAGGGCAAGATAGAAATCTTGCAGAAATATGACTGGAATTAATTTTTGGTTTGGGTTATGGACAGATTCAGTACAGGTCTGAAAAACAACAGTGATCAGAAATTAAATACCAGTCCCTCTTGTTCTTTTGTCATAATATTTACTCCTGGATTTTGATCTTGTGGGAAGTTAATATTTACATCTTTACCATGATTAAGATAGCTAAATATTATTTATATGAATTCTCTTTTTCTCTCTCTTTCATGTACTTGACCAAGAACTATGATCTGGGGAGAAAATACCAACTATGCTAAAACTGATAAAACTGACTGTTGAAAATAATAGTACAGGGATGAAGAAGCTTTTCTACGGAGAGGTGATAAAGACAGAAAGAGGTTGCAAATGCCCCTGACAGCTATGGCAAGTATGATAAGAACAGTAGAAGATAAGTCAGGCTAAGAAATTCTTAAAAGGACTTTATGAAGTGGGTGGACACAAACTGTCTGGTTTTGAATATAACTAACATCAGAGAACTAAATCATGAATTCAAGGCAAGTGCTTTGTTAGAGGTGTCTGTCAAGAAATATCCTGGTTGTAAGTGAAGAGTGATTGATGGTTCTGTCCCCTCATTGTATGTTGTGCAAACTGGGGAGAAAATTGACCTAACTGTTCTGGTTTTGACACCTCTGTCAAGTGTTTCCTGATTTGTCTCTGAAATGCATGAAATAAATCCAGATGCTCTATTAGCTGAAACAAAAATAATAAAAAAAAAATTATACGTGGGCAAGCTGAGGTCAGAATTTTCACCATACCTTTACTAGGGATGAGGTAAATAAAAAGATTTTTTTTCAGCCAAAAATTCAATTTTAATGTAGTATTTCTGCATAAATGAATCTTTTGGGGAAATAAGACTTGTATAAATAAAGGTTTCCTAAATACTTTTGCTTTAGCATTTGCATTTCCCAAAGCCCCTGAGGCCATAAGTGTCCACTAGACTAGGGAAAGCCACTAGTTTCTACTGCTTTCCAGTAGCAAATGAGGAGTCCTCTCAGAGAAACTGCTTTTATTCCAGTCTATGAAATGAAGAATTATTGTAATTCTCTGTACATCTTGAAATACAATCTTTCTATGGTAAATCAGGAAAGAATCCAAAAATCTCCTGGCTATTTTACTCCACCTGGTTTCTGATAGTGTACTTTCAAGGCCTCTGGATACAATCCAATCTTTCCATTCTCAGATCCCACATAGTTCTCATGCCCTTGTTAAACTGAGGCAGGGTTAAAGTCCAATCTGAAGTCTTGCAATACCTTATAAGTTGTTTCTGCAGACTCTTGCAGAAAGGATTTGTGGCTAAATGTCATTTCTGTTTAAAAGTACTAAGGGGTTAAAGCTGGTATTATGAATGTCATTTTCAGGGGAAGCATGCCAGATAAATGCTAATTTACTCCTTAAGCACTCTCCAGTGATTTTCATAAGCACTCTTCAAAGAGTCAAAATAAAAATATCATGGTACAATATAGGAATCACAGCACAGACACTCTTCAGCCAACATGGTTGTAGACCTACTGGCCTGAAGCTATGAAAAGCAAAGGAGTCTCTGTCATCATCTATGGATAAATAGAAGGAAGGACAGATGCTGAGTATTTTCTTTCTTCTAGAAATCCTCCAAGTGACATTTTGAGAGGCTGGCAATTTTTACACAATCTTGGAAGTAGTGAGTCTGAAGTGGGGGCAGGGAAAGATGGAGGAAGGCAGGCAGGGAGGAAGGCAGAGAAGAAGAAAGGACTTTCAGTGAGTATTTCTTAGACATATGTTGTTGAGAGATTTTTGTCTTGAAAGGGGGTTCTTGTGGCTCTTCATTTAAGTTACAGATGACACCAGTTGAAGCCAGGGAACCCCTATGAAGTCTTCCTCATAACACAGTCCAATAACAGAGAAATTAATTTTATATATGTTTTATGGATGCAGTAATAGTCGGAATTTCTATAATACAGCAGTTTCTCAGAAATAATTTTGTTGGTTTTACCTGGAAATAAAAGGAAAATTCAAGGAACACCTTGCATGCCACAGCTGTCTCAGCAACCTGTGCATGCTCCTGTTCCTCCCAGTTGTTGCTCTCCTTGTCAAAATTTCCATAGTGCTTTTGGTATTAAAAATAAATATAAGATAAAATGGGGGCTATGGAGGGGTCTGAGGACAGCACCACAGCAAAGAATGAGCTGTGTCCCTTTAACTGCCAAAGGGACAATATTTATATTTATTTCAGAGCCCAGGATGACCTTTCTAGTCACATATCCATCTCCCACATGTCATCTCTCTGTCTCTTGGCAGTCCCATATTAAACTGTAACAATCCCTTACACCAAGCAGTTGCGCAGTTGGGTGCAAGGATCCTGGAAAGGAACAGAGACTGTGCTTCTCACAGCCATGAACTGTCATCATGGTATCTTGTCCTGACATGGTAAAGTTCTGGTGAAGACACACACTCTTTGGCATAAACCTTGTGCCAAAGAGACATGATGTCTATGACATGAATGGGTGTTTTGGTATATAACCTGATGTGAACACACACATACACACCCATCATCATATCAACCGATATATGTCATTTCACAGTGGAAAGAAGGATGAAGAAGGTAAATTTTGTGCCACAAAAAAAAGAGCGGAGAGTCCTGGTGACTGGGGATTCCTTGCTGAGGGGCACTGAGGCTCCTATCTGCTGCTCAAATAACCTAGCCAGAGAAGTGTGCTGTCTTCCTGGGACATGTGTCGGAGACATTAGGAAGGCTCTGCCACGACTCATTAAACCGGAGGACTACTATCCTCCTGTAGTCATTCAGGTTGGATCCCAGGAAGCCGCTATTAGAAAAATGAAGAATATTAAAAAGGACTTTGCATCCCTGGGGAGGTTGTTGAGGGGATCGGGGGTGCAGGTAGCGTTCTTCTCTGTCCTCCCGCTGGGTGACTGGGGTGCAGATAGAAGGAGCAGAACAGGACAGGTAAATGACTGGCTGAGGGGGTGGTGTCTGGACCAGGGATTTGGGTATTTTGATCTTGGGCCGTCCTTTGAGAGGCTGGGTATGTGGGCTACAGACAGACACCAACTGAGCAAGTGGGGTGCAAGTGTGTTGGGGAGCAAGCTCTCTGTGCTGATTATCAGGGCTTTTAACTAGGTTTGATGGGGGAAGGGAGGGGAGCTAAAGGTGACAGAGAAGGGCTGGGGGAAGTCATCACTACTGTCACTGTTGAAGACAGGGCAAAACTTCTGAGCTCTCCCACAGGATTGTCTGAGGGCTCCTCAGAGAAGGTAGCATTCCTGATCCCCCATCCAGTATCTTCTTCTTGCATCCCCCCAGGGGTAACTGCACCTGCTGCTTCCCTAAAGTGCCTGTACACCAATGCACAGAGCATGGGAAATAAACAGGATGAGCTCGAGATCTGTGTTCGGTTGTGGGGCCACGATCTCGTTGCAATCACTGAGACGTGGTGGGACAGCTTGCATGACTGGAATGCTGTCATGGAGGGCTATGTCCTCTTTAGGAAAGACAGGCTGGGGAAGCGAGGGGGTGAGGTTGCCCTTTATGTGAGGGAGCAATTAGAGTATACCCAGCTCCAGCTGGGGGAGGGTGAAGGACAAGTGGAGAGCTTGTGGGCAAGAATTAAGGGGTGGGATGGTATGGGAGACACGGTGGTGGGGGTCTACTACAGGTCTCCAGATCAGGAGGAGGAAATTGATGAGGCCTTCTACAAGCAGCTGCTAGTAGCGTCATGATCACGAGCGCTGGTCCTCATGGGGGACTTCAATTACGCCAACATCTGCTGGGTAAGCAACTCGGCCAGGCACGAGCCATCCAAATGGTTCCTACAATGCATTGAGGACAATTTTCTAATGCAGGTGGTGGAGGAGCTGATGAGGCAGGGGGTGCTCCTGGACCTAGTTCTTACCAGCAGGGATGGCCTTGTTAAGGATGTGAAGGCTGGGGGCAGTTTGGGATGCAGCGACCATGAGATGGTGGAGTTCCAGATGGAACTAGGCAAAGGAAGTAAGGCTAAAAGCAGGATTGCTACCCTGGACTTTCAAAGAGCCAACTTCGACCTCTTCCGGGACCTGCTTGGGAGTATCTCATGGGATAAGTTGCTAGAAGGCAAGGGTGCTTGTGAGAGCTGGGCTACATTTAAGCAGCACTTCCATGCTCAGGATCGGTGCATCCCGAAGAATAGGAAATCAGGGAAGGGGGGCAGGAAACCCTCATGGATGAGCAAGGAGCTCATCAATAAGATCAAAAGGAAGAGGATGGTCTATGAAATGTGGAAAAAGGGCTTGTCCTCTTGGGAGGAGTATAGATGTGTTGTCAGGGCCTGCAGGGATGTGATGAGGAAGGCTAAAGCCCACCTAGAGATGAGGCTTGCAAAAGAGATAAAGGATAATAAGAAGGGTTTTTTCAAGTGTGTAAACAGCAAGAGGAAGACTAGGGATAATGTGGGTCCCTTGCTGAATGAGGGGGGTGTCCTGGTCACGGGAGACGCTGAGAAGGCAGAGATACTGAATGCTTTCTTTGCTTCAAGGACACTCCCCCGGGACTCCTCACCCCTGGCAATAGGACAAAGGGTCTGGGAAATGGAGACGTCCCTGGTGGACGTGGGAGTGGTTCGGGAGCGTCTGAGTGGACTCAACGCACACAAATCCATGGGTTCCAATGGGATGCATCCACGTGTGCTAATGGAGCTGGCAGGTGTGATTGCCGAACTGCTCTCTATCATCTTTGAAAGGTCTTGGAGAACAGGTGAGGTGCCTGAAGACTGGAGGACAGCCAATGTCACTCCAGTCTTCAAGAAAGGCAGGAAGGAGGATCCAGGAAACTACAGGCCAGTCAGTCTTACCTCTGTCCATGGAAAGGTATTGGAGCAGCTTGTTCTGGATGCCATCTTCAAGCAATTGGAAGAGAAGAAGGCTATGAGGAATAGTCATCATGGATTCACCAAGGGGAAGTTGTGCTCGACCAACCTCGTTGCCTTCTATGATGGTATCACCAGCTGGGTAGATGGTGGGAGAGCGGTGGATGTCATCCACCTTGACTTTAGCAAGGCTTTCAATACTGTGTCCCATGACATCCTACTAGCAAAGCTGAGAAAGTGTGGGATAGATGAGTGGACGGCAAGGTGGGTTGAGAACTGTCTGACTGGCCAAGCTCAGAGGGTGGTGATTGGCAGAGCAGAGTCTGTCTGGAGGCCTGTGACTAGCGGTGTTCCCCAGGGCTCGGTGCTGGGTCCGGTCTTGTTCAACATCTTCATCGATGACCTTGATGAGGGAATAGTGTCTGCCCTCAGCAAGTACGCCAATGACACAAAGCTGGGAGGAGTGGCTGACACGCCAGAAGGCTGTGCTGCCATTCAGCGAGACCTGGACTGGCTGGAGAGAAGGGCAGGAAGAAACCAAATGAGATTTAATAAGAGCAAGTGTAGAGTCCTGCATCTGGGAAGGAACAACCCGAAGTATCAGTACAGACTGGGGGACGACCTGCTGGAGAGGAGCTCTGAAGAAAAGGACCTGGGGGTCCTGGTTGTGAGGAATGTTTTAACAATTCGTGTCAATAAAGAACAGTCCTGTCTGCCTCTGGGTCCTGCACTGGCAATTTAATTCTTGAACCACAGATGAAGTGTGTCCCAGTCTCCCCCTCATTCTAGTCAATTTATCAAGTCTTCAGAAAATACTCCTCAAATTTATGAACTTGTTTGCTTTTGTTATTCCAAACTTCTATTTCTAACAGTTACAGCCTTTTTTTTGTCTTCTTTCGAGATTAATTTAACACTGCTATAGGTGTGACTGTCCCTGTGAATGGCTGGTGAGGAATGTTTTAATTACTTGTGAAGTGTCAATAAGAAAGCTATTTGTGTTTGTATGAAGTCTTTGATGTCTGGGGGTTTCAGAACAACTGATAACAACTAGTGACTGTTATGGGATACTATGCAGGCCTCTGATATCTGGCCAGGTGGCCAAGAGATTAAGAAGAAGAAAAAAAAGAAGCTGAAGGACGGATAGGAGACAAGACCTGCAGGGGATGCCGTATAAACTTGACACGCTGCCAAGGAGTACAAAGGGAAAGGACAAGAAAAAAACTTGGAGAGGAAGACTACGAGCATTCAGCATGAAAGACTCCTAGAGACCCCCAGAGGGACCACCGGAGACTGATGCGCATGCTCCGGTAGGAGGGACCCCGGAAGCTAATTATAATAACCTATTTTTTTTTAGAAGTATTAATGAATATGTATTAGTCTAGGAGTATAAAAATCAGCTACTTGATGTGGCTGGTGTGCGTCCTGGTGGAGCAGAGACTCCTGGTGCACCCAGCGCTGTTTGCTTACCTCTATTCTTTTAATAAATCCTATTTTTTTATTTAATCCTATTTTGAAGACTGAGCCATTTCTAACATGGTGGACGACAGGTTGACCATGAGCCAGCACTGTGCCCTTGTGGCCAAGAGGGCTAACGGGATCCTGGCGTGCATTAAAAGGAGCATGGCCAGCAGGCCAAGGGAAGTGATCCTCCCCCCCTACTCTGCCCTGGTCAGGTCTCACCTGGAGTACTGTGTCCAGTTCTGGGCTCCCCGGTACAAGAAAGACAGGGATCTCCTGGAAAGAGTCCAGCGGAGGGCCACAAAGGTGATACGGGGCCTGGAGCATTTTCCTTATGAGGAAAGACTGAGAGACCTGGGTCTGTTCAGCCTGGAGAAGAGAAGACTTAGAGGGGATCTCCTCAGTGTATGTAAATATCTGAGGGGTGGAGGACAGAAGGATGTAGCCAACCTCTTCTCAGTGGTTTGTGGGGATAGGACAAGGGGCAATGGCTGCAAGTTAGAGCACAGGAAGTTCCGCACCAACATGTGGAAGAACTTCTTCACGGTGAGGGTGACGGAACATTGGAACAGGCTGCCTAGGAAGGTTGTGGAGTCTCCTTCTCTGGAGATATTCAAGGCCTGTCTGGACGCCTACCTGGGCAGCCTGCTCTGAGGAACCTGCTTTGGCAGGGGGCTTGGACCCGATGATCTTTCGAGGTCCCTTCCAACCCCTACAGTTCTGTGTGATTCTGTGTGAAATGCTGGAAGGACACTTGTGGTTCATATGGCTAGACTGGGAGCAAAGAGGAGTTCTGTCATAAATGACTGTTATTCTCTCACCCATTATAAAATAATTTGTTTTATAATAGCCAGAGTCACTGTTTTGATGGAAAATAAGTGTTGCCTTGTCAAGACTGCCTGGATTTCTAGGTAGAGGTGTGTACTGACAGGGTCTGAGAAGTTTCACAGACACTTTAGGCATTTGACTGTCATAGCTGAGGTCACCTGGTTTCTGCAATAACAAGAGCAACAAATCATAACTGGAGAAAAACCTACAAGTGATAAGATTTGCTGAATGGCTTGTGCACTCCTAAAGCCTCCGTTAATCTAAATCTGCTTTGAAGAAGATTGGATTTATCCATTTGCTGTGATGTTACTTTCATTATAATATCAGCTTTTTCTCTGCCATAGATGAGCCTTGACCCTGCATGATCCAAAACACTGATTTTCCATAGACGAGCTGCAACAATCCAGCAACACATCAATATCCATTGTAGAAAACATACCTCTATTAATCACCTGCTGGATACTGTTCACCAGCAGTTCTGCATTCCCAACAATTCTAAAAAAGCAAAATCTAGAAGCACTCAAAAGTAAGGACAGCTGAACTTCCACATAGGTAAAGGTAACACTATTTCACTTTTCTAAAAGTTAGTATCTGGTTAAAGCTAATTGTCAAAAGAGAGAAAAGGAGACAAATAGATTTTCTAAAAGGCAATTCAGTCTGATGTAAGTTAGAATGAGTCTTACCCTATGGTATATACCTCTCCTCAAAGACAGTTTAGATGAGACAAACAACTTTTAGAAAAATATTTGCTCAGTGTAACTAAAGAAGTTGCAATTCACTGACATATACAATTCTTGCTTCTTAGCAATAAAATATCTTATTGATAACATGCACATTAAAGAAACAAGAAGCATTAAGAAAAATATTAGCCTATTGTTTTTTTAATGTACATACAGCTCTTTGTATTGTATTCATGGGTAAATATAGATTCGAAAAAAATTAAAAAGTCACTATTAAAAAACAAGAAGGTATAACGGAATACACACACATACACACACAAACCATATTTTATGAATCTTAAAACAAACAAACAAACAAACAATTTTTTCAAGAATACCAGTTAAAAAGCTTAAGTCTTAAACTAAAAAATACCATGAGTAATGACTTTAGCTTAAAGTCAAAGGAGTTTATAACCACAAACAAGTAATGCAAGTTTACTGAGGATTTGCATGCCATCTTGCATAGAATGCACTAGACAAGTGATCAGGAGATCAGTAAGACAGAGCAGATTTTTTTTTTTTTTCCTAAAACTAATTTGCTGTTCACAGTGTAATACAAAGTTACTGTATTATATTTTTGTTATATTTTGAACAAAATTCCATGGATTTGTATAGTGGGTAGTCATTTGCATGTTAGGGAACTTCATTAGTGTGTTGCAGCTGCTCCTCGGGGACAAATGACAAGAGTTAGATAAAAAATATGGAAACTCCTAGAGTTGTGCAACGATATTGATTGACCATACTAATGATAAGCAATGATGAATAAGGAATATATTTAAGTCAAAATGTTTGCCAAATTCATAATATGCTTGTTAAAAACCAGAAACATAAAAATTAACACTTTTATAATAAATTAAACAAAGAGATGTAAAATCTCCATAAAACTTGGGGTTGGGATCCCTACTCAAATGAATATAGCTAAGACTAAGGGCAACCTGTGCTTGCTCTTGAGGTATTATCCCATTGTTTTTTTTGTTTTGTTTTGTTTTTGTAAACAGTTATATATATTGTGTCCTAATTTGTGAAATGGGACATGGCAGGCAGACAGCAGAGAACAGTCTCATGGAGTGCACTGATGTATAATAGCAATAAAAATAATGTATGCAAATCAGACCTCTTGAGGTTGTTTTTTCTCCTACACGGGGAAGCAGAGAGCTTCTGTTCCTTCTCTGTTTTGGGGTTTTCACATACTCTGCTTCCCATCACCTTGGGAGTTCCCTTGACATCCCTTTATTGTTATTTATTTATTTATTTATTTTTCTACATTTAGCTATTACCATTTATACTGTCTATTTTTATATTTAACTCTTTAAGTCGTATAGTCTGCATATTTGCCTGAAAATATTTAGCAAAATATGACACCTATAATTATAAAATTAAAAAATATATATATTTTTATATATTTTTTATTTTATATAAAATTAATAAAATTTAAAAAAATGCAAAACTTCTGTTTGAGAATACTGCATATGTATTTGTATATGTGTACATTATAAACACTGTGTACATGTAGATAATATGTGCCCAGTCGGTAACCATTTATTTATAAAGCATCCATATGCCAATCTATGATTCTATGATACATCATTAAATACTTGAGCCATTCTGAGCATTCTTATTGTCTATATTATCAGTGAAAAATTCAAAATGTCATAACATGATACGTAGCTTTTAGTCTTTATACAATCACCATGTCTCATATCAGCATTGGTGTTGCCACCTACCTTCACCCTCCCTTTTCCTTACAAAGAAATTAAATGACTAATTTTTCTGTTCTCCCATGTGAAGCTTAAAGTCTGTTTTACTTCTCCAACCATGCTTGTTTTTTCACAAAATATTTGATTTTTAGGTATTATTCTAAACTTTCTTTTCAAAGTACAGGAGTCCTTAAAAAACAACAGCTGTCATAAGCATGTGGACTCCATGCTGCAGTCTCTGGGTCTGTAGCTACTTAGGACTGTCCTTTACTTCAGTTTTTGGAGTGTAAACAAAACACTGCATTGCAGCAAATCAAATTTAAAGAGACACAATAGGGCAGAGGTCTCTATAAGAAAGGATTGGCTTTGTTTGCCTTTTAGCGAAGTAAATAAATAAATAAATAAAAATAAAAGAAAGAAACAAGAGGCATAGAGGAGCAACCTATTTGTTCTTTATCCTTTGTTCCAGTTATAAAAACTCTTTAATAGAGACTGTTAGATATGTTGTATTATAGCTGAGAAAGCCAGCAGCAGGTATTGCTGGAGATATATCATAAAGCTACCATTTGATGTAGCTACAGTGACTACAGAAGATATGAAAAATAAATGTACACTAAAAATGCAACTATTTATAACTGCTACTTGTTGTTTTCTGTTTTGTTTTTGTTTGATTGTTTGATTGCTTTAATCAATTTTGAAGTAAGTTAGTTAAGGAGTAAACAATATACTGCACTTCAAAAAGAGTACTGGAAGTTTAACAGGTAATAGCTGTCATATGAGAAATCCAGACAAATGTACAGACAATACTTAACTTTAAAGCTGAGGTTTTTATTGTGTTTTATGTAGTACTCTGAGGCAGTTAGCAATGCACACATCTCTGAGGGAAGTAGGCACATGAAAAAAATAAGTAGAATCGGAAGTACCTCTGTCTCAAATCTGCACTGGTTGCAATCCAGTGGATAAGGGTATATGCTAGAAATATGCTAGGGTTCCTCTTGTATGGAGGTTAGCTCTGTCTGCTTGTCTTCCTTAGCTGCCTATCAGAAAAGGGCTTAGGGGTGCTTGCTGACAGCCAGCTGAAAATAAGCAACCAGTGTGCTCAGGTGGCCAAGGAGGCCAGTGGCACCCTGGCCTGCATCAAAAATAGTTCAGCCATCAGGACTAAGGTAATGACTGTTGCCTTATATGTGGCACTGATGAGACCACATCCAAATATGGGGTTCAGTTTTGGGCTTGTCACTAAAGGAAGATATTCTGTTTCTCTAGCATGTGCAGAGAAGAGCAATAAAACTGCTGAAGGGATTAGAAAACAGACTTATGAGGAGTGACTGAAGGAGCTAGGGCTGTTTAGTCTGGAGAAGAGGAGGCTCAAGAGAAACCTCATCGCTCTCTACAAAGGAGGTTGTGGCAAGAAGAGTGTTTTCTCTTTTCTTAGGTGACAAGTAATAAGAAACAAGGAAATGGTTTCAAATTGCACCAGGAGAGGTTAGGTTGGATATTAGAAAGATTTTCTTCACAGAGAGGATGGTCAAGCATTGGAACAGGTTGCCCAGGGAAGTGGTGGCATCCCCACCCTGGGAGGCATTTAACGGTGGACATAGCACTAAGAGATGTGGTTTAATGACAGGGCTTGTTAGGTCAGGTTGATAGTCAGACTTCATGATCTTGAGTCTTTCCTTTTTGAAACTAGCAAAAGGACAAAAAGAGGTGTCTTGAGCACTCCCACGGAGCTTGGAGCAGCAGAGCCACTAGAGATCCTTGTGACTGTGTCAACAGCAGTAAGATTTCCTTCATCCCCCGGTCTTTCTGCTTAATCTCAGCATAACATTGTGTGAGGGTATCCCAAAGGCACCTGTTTTCTTCAAAAGCACCTATAGACTCAACCTTCCAATACACATCCTTAAAATACCAGATCAGAAGTGAGCCAATGCTGTCCTTCTAGCTTATTTGGAAAGAGTTTGGGCTTTTAGCTCTCAGGCTGAATGTTTAATAGTTTGTATGGTGCTTGTTCATTATGAATTCACTTCCACGTCTTTGCAAAAGCAAGTGGCCTTCCCCAAACTTGTCTTCCCCTATCTCCTCCCCCATTCATATTGAAAACACAGAAATCACTAGAGATAGCTTCCATTTACACATATTTTGCTCATATCCTCAGTACAGATATATTAGTGGAAGGTGAGTACAGATACATTACAGATACAGTACAGATACATTAGTGGGAGGTGAATCCAAAGTACTCATTTTTGTCTGACCTGTCAGTACAAGGCAAATGAAACAAGAACCAAGAATCAGACAGGCACTCCCATGCTTATATGTTGTCCCTGCATGTTTAATATTCTCAGTCTTTTCCAGTAACACAGAAATTGAAATGAAGCTTCTTAAAGGAAATTCAATATATGCACTTGAAATGGAAATAGCTTTTGCACATCTGCTGTTCAGTTTACACATCATGGACCTTAATTTCTGCACAGCTTAATGCATATGCCTTTACAGATGACTCTCTTAAAAGTAAAAAATTTACACTGACATGACTATTTTTTTGTCCCTTGCAAAGGTTAGACCTGCAAAGAGATGCATCCTCGCATAGGATGCATCTCTTTGCTAGACCTCGAATTAGGTCTAGCAAAAGATGGAAGTTGCCTAATTTGTTACATTTGTGTGTGGCAGGTTTTTTTCCTGAGAAGCATGCTGTTTTACTGAGATGATGAAAGATTTAATCTGAACAGGTAACAGGAATCCTGATATTAAATGGAACCTACACACTGTGCTGGTAGATTTCTTGGTGGTTTGGTAGGGACTAGCTAAAACTCTTTTTGGTGCTAGTAGGTTGAATATCAGGCTTTCAGAAAGCTCTAATGTAAAAGCAATTAAACTCCTTTATGTAATAGAGGTTTATGAAACTATAAGAAACGCTGTCCAAAATACAAGCTGGAGTAGGAGTCAAGCCAAACGTTGCCTCCAGAGACTGAATCTGAATGTGCGTTTGGTTTTTTTTTTAGACCATAATACTTTTGAACTATATTTGCTCTAAACTGAAGAATATGAATTAATGACTGTGAAGCATTTCACTACCGTAACTAGGGTGAGTGTTCTCATCCACTAGGGCAAAGATGGACCAATGAATTTACATCAAAATGGTGTGTGTCAGGTGTAGATCACAAAATCAAATGCTTTTTAACGGTACTCTCTACCTTCCTTGCATTAGCCAAAATTACTTATTTCCTGAGAAAGTACAGAAAGACCTTTTTCTCCACTTACACAATTCTACACATACACATTCTTTATTTATTGAAAAAAAAAAATAAAGAAAAAAAAAATTACATCCTAGCAAGATCTCTTGCTGTATGTGAGAATTTGGTATGTTTAATTCTAGATTTCACTTCTCTGTTTAAGCTGTTGTCACATGTACAACCTCAGTTTGAGCCAACAGATATGAAAAATTAGAAATATACATATATATATATATATATTCTGTTGAAATCATGTTGAAATAATCTGCAACAGTGTTAAGATATGTCTGAATATTTTTTTTCAATAGTAAAGTTTAAAAAAAAAATGCATATATATATATATTAATAAGACAAAAATGGACGTAAGTAGTCAGGCATTAGAAAGTTTCACAGGGAGATGGTGGCATCAGTGTCCCTGGCAGTGTTCAGGAAAGGGCTGGACGTGGTGCTTAAGGACGTGGTTTAGGGGGTGACATTTGTAGTAGGGTGATAGTTGGACCAGATGATCTTGAAGGTCTCTTCCAACCTTAATAATTTGTTGATTCTTTGATTCTATAACTTACATATTCTTATGATAAATAAAGAACTGCCTCTTCAAGTAGGCAATACAGAGCCTGAGGTCTCTCAGATTCAATTTGTATTTAGGAATATCTTGAGGTTTTCTGTTAGTCTGGGATTAGTTTTCTTGATTTTATACTTGCTTTGCAGAGTCTTAAATGGGCTTTCATGTATTTAATATTGTCACAGCAGCTTCTTAGTACAATTTTGTCATGTAATTTTCGTTAATAAGCCTACTCAAAAGCTTTTTTTTTTTCATTTTTTTTTTAATATGCTTTGTAATTGAAAATGATTAAAAAATATTTTTAATTCCAGAGAAAAGAAAATTGTTTGAAATGAGATTATAATCTGGACTGAGTAGGTGAGACTATAATAAATGCTTTAATTCTAAGTGGTAGCAGCAGCAGGCTTTGCATTGCTGCTGAATTGACAGGTCTTTTTGTATAGTTTCTGTAGTATATATAATATTATCTCTGGTTTTGTTTGTTTGTTTGTTTCGTAGGAGTGCTTCAAAATTTGTGCAGAGAAGAAAAAATAACGTGTCACAGGACAAACTCATAAGACAATGAGGGTGCAATGATGAAAATGCTATCCTGGGACTAAGACAACCCAGATACAATTACCTATTCTGCAAGAAATGCAGTACACTGTGAACTTGAGCAAACCATTTAAAGCTATATTCAGAAAATGGCCTTTGGTGCCAAAGATTGTTGCTTAAATCCAAAATAATGATCCTCAAAATCCTGCTGTTGTCTAATTGCAGAGCCACCTGGATTTTCTTGGCCCCTCTACATTCTGTCAGCAGTGTTCCCAAGTCACCCACCATTCCTCTGCTCTCAAAGCTGATCTACATTGTGCTGAAATTGAAATAAATAATCTCTGAGCCAGATGGTGAGTAGAAGACTGATTCTGCAGCCTGATGGTTTACATCTGAGGATGTAAAGAGACCTTGATTCTAGTCTCCTTAGTCATGGGTTTAGTATTAGATTAGAACAGTTTCAATAGCTAACATTATTCTTTCTCACCAATAAGATGTCATGTTCTGATGATAGGAGGAGTCATACCGGTTCTGGGAAAAAAAGAGATTTAAGTTGTTTTTGCAGGCTGAGATGCTGTGTAAGTAATGTGCTTAGCACGAGAACTAAAGGAACAGAAGACACAGCATCTTGTGAACTATCTCTGGAGGGACAAATTGATCTCTATCAGTTCATTTCACCTTCCAACTAAAAAAGGGATAAGTTTAGTCTGAGAACCTAAGTTTTGGATGGATAATGTTAGGTAATTCTACCGCTTTCCCTCATTCTAAGAAAAAGTATGCTCTGTGGGTTACATGCTAATGTGTTCATGTCTTCTCACTGTGAGGACTATGTATTCCAGATGTTGTTTCTTTTTAACAAAAACATCAGTGGATCTGCTACAAATGTCAGGCTTTCTTTGTCCTGTATTCTGGCTTGTTATACTGCAGTGGCAATACAACAAAGTCTTCACATACCTTGTACAGGGACTCAGCCTAAACAAGGGTTGTGGGTTATACAAGATGTCTGGTTAATTAAAAATTTGGAGCAACAATGAAAAATGTATGTACCTAGACACCTCATTGTTCGCCTGTGAACAGCAGTGATAAACAGCAGCCAGCCAGCCAGCCAGGCTGGCAGCAAGGTCTTGTGAGTGTGAGTGGCTTTTTTTTTTTTTTTTTAAGTGGTTGGAAATGGAAGTGCTGAGGTACTAACAGGCCAACTCCTGTTCTTACCCCTGCCAACAGAATGGATTCAAAGAGTGTTTATCAATATGGTGATAGGCACTTTATATATGAAAATGTACATGTAATTAATATATGTAGTATTATAAATATATATGTATAAAATATATATGTATATATAATATACTCACTGGACAGCGAGTAGCTACATTCTTCCCAAGGATGGTGTGACCTATGGGGATAAATTAATTAATAACTGTGAGACACTCATATTAGGGTAATGTAAGCCAAGTTAATTCTTTAGAATAGAAATGCTATTTAATCAGTAGACTGGATTTTATAATGTTTCTTAAATGATTAATATATATTGGTAGAGTGCTCTTTATTGCAATTTATTACTTTTTCTTGTATAAAATATTTATTAAAATGTAGAGGAAATACAAAGTATCTATGGTAATATGGTTTGGAAAGACCACTCAGACTAGAGCGATAGGAAAGGGCTTGTGATGACAGGAAAATCTCTTTAAATGGTTTTGAAGTGAACTGCATGAAGCTGAATGATTTTACACAGACATTCCAAAAACAAAAATTCAGCTTTGTATCATGTTTTTTTGTTGTTGTTGTTGTTGTTTTGGTCTGCCAAGAAATTAATTTTTAGTGGGATGTTCAATATATTGGTTGTCTTTTTTGTTAGAATTAGAATTTTTATGTTGAAAATATTGTTACTAAAAATATGCTGACTTTAGCAGGGACTCTAGTCTCGGATGGATTTTAAACCATAATTTGTATTTGTTAAGATTAAATAAGAGAAAACAAAGCCTCTTTGATATCGACTAAAGTTACTCAATTGTGTCTTACTCATTTTAGGGATGTATGTGATATTTTTCTGTCAACTTTAGTCCTGATTTCCTATGGATTTTTTTTTTTTTTTTAAGGTTCATTTTTATACATAGTCAAGGTCAAATCATATCTTCATTGTTGCTGCTTTTCACAGTGACATGCAGTGTTGTCACTGTGTTTGTGATGTTTATGTTGTACACTAGGATTTTTATGTTGTAATGGGTTGTCTTCACAAAATCCATATCAATCTCAGTACACATATTTTCCCTTTTCTCATTGGTCCTCTTCCAATAGGGTAGACCTCTTCCAGTTTTCAGTGTAGGAAATTAAATATGTGGAAGATGACATCTTTTGCAAATCGGGACTACAGCCATAAAATCACTCCCTGAACAGTACATTTCTTCTTACAGGAATCCTAACTATTGTCTCTGTATCTCATAGAATACAAAGTAAATGAGACTGGAAGGGATTCAAAGAGCTCTGCTCCATTCCTCTGTCCCAGTGAGCTACACTCATTTCACTGAAAGGTGGTGGCATTTCCATTCTATCCCAATGGATGCTAGAACATTTCATAACTTTTTCCTTTCTAGCAATATCAGACATATTTTAGTATCCTAATTTCCTCTCCTTTTCTTTCCTCTCCATGTGACTTTTATATTTTCCTTAGCTGTAATATTTTTAAGATCTCCTTTCCATTTATTTATTTAGGTACCCTTTCCTGATTAGTTGTTCCCATTATGCATCCATGGTGTTAATCATTCCTCTGTTGCTTTTTTTCTTTTTTTTTAATTCCCTCACAATTTTTAATATTTTTCATAAAATGATTATGAAATGTAATATTCCCTTCCAAATTGATGGTTCTCCCTCTAAACTTAATATCATGTAGCTCATTAAGTAAATACTGTGTAGTACTGGGTCCAGAACCAAGTCAAATCCCTCTTGCTACATCCCTCCATTTTGTCAGTAAAGAAATTATATATTCTTATCAGGTAGCATTTCAAAACAGCTGCATACTGACCTTACAGCTATTTCACTCGGTCACTAGTGTTTTTGTTGTCATATGCAAATGTTGTGTCAGATAGTGTCAGAAGCTTTTATTAAAGTTGTATGTGACATTCACTGTTTTTCTCCTATCCATAAGGCCTGTTACATTGTCATGGAAAGAAACTAGATTGTTTTGACATGACTTGTTCCTGACAATTCCATATTAGCTTTTAGCTAACAAACAGGTTTGGGTAACAAACATATCTTACAAATTGATGTATATCTTACAAATAGATTGATTACTCTGTAGCAACATCTTGCTTCATGAATTAAGTCCAATCAAGGAGATCACAAAGAGGAAGGCAGCCATATACTTCTCAGAGAGGCTACTCCATCCAGAAATTGCATAACAACAACAAAAAAATAGTCTTGCCCTGTGGCCTAAAATTTTACATCTCTTTTCACTCAGAAATAAATTTCGAGTGACTATGAGAAGAATAGAAGTTAGGGCTTTTCCTGCATTATCATGTACTTCATCATATCTCTCTGAGCACATCAGAAAAACAAAGAGCACATTGGTAGAAATGATTTCTGATTTCTGGACTATCTGAAGATAAATGGAAAATGTATTTTTTGCCACTATCTGAGACTTGATTTAGTTTATCTGACACCTGATTTAGTTTAAACTTTATTCTTATGTTTATTTTCCTTCCTCTTTAGCTATTTGTTCTAGATTCTTTGAAGGCAGAGTCTTATTTAGTATTTGGAATTACTTTTCCAGGACGTACTCTGTTATATAGCTAGATAATCTTTCCCTCTGTCATAAAGAACTGTCAGTATTAAACACCCTAACATGAGCAATACATCTTTCAAAATTAATAAATAAATACATAATTTGTGGGATTAATATATATACTCACTGTTGTTTTCTTTTTTTGTTGTTGTTTTTGTTTTAACTTTTAAAGTTCTACAAATATAAGGATATAGACTTATGTAATATCTTTATTTTCTGTTTAGTGAAGGTTGAAATTATTACTCTTCATTCCTGAAGTTTGTATGGAAGATGCACAATATTCCATGTCTGATTAAACTATGAGAGCTGCTGACACTGTTGAGGTGTTACCACTGAACACTTATGCTCACAAAATATCTGTAAACTGATATACTTGAATTTTTTAATGAATAAAATACAATTTTTGTTAGCCTATGAACATAGGATTTTAGATGGCCAATCCTGAAGCTGAAAAAGCTGGTATGATAAATACAAAAGGCAAATGAAAAAAAACACAAGAAATACGTTTATTTCATGTACTTTTTTTTTTTTTTTTTTAAGTTTCTTTCCAAATGTAAATGAATATTTGCAACATCTATAGTCTATTCACAAATTCAACTCTCCAGTTTGTGAACTGAAAATTATAGTTAAGATGTCATAACTGGACACCTTCATCTCTGGCTTTCAAAACTGAGTCATATTTAATTCCTTCTGCTGATATAAAGATGAAGGATATACTGGACTTTTTCAAGTGAAATGACAAAAGACATAATAAATCTTATGAGGTAATTATTCTAGGGGGGGAGGAGTAAATGAATAAATTCAGAAACTACCGAAATTCAATGACAGAAATCTGAAGGTTTTGGCCTGAGCTTCGAAAAACTCTTCTTACTGTCAACAAACCGAGTGGTGAACAGAGTAATTACCCCTTAAAATGTCTTATAAAAATAGGATCTTGGATTATAAACTAACCCTTCCTAAGGTAAAGAAACAAATATTCCAAAAGAAGTTTGTTATGCTAGGAATATTTTACAAAAAAGTTAGGCCCCTTTTCAGTGTCACTAAATTCTTTTTGCTGAGCCTAAGAGCAGCAGCTGTCCTGTGTACTCAACATTGTCTTTACCTAGCCATTCAAAGGCCTCAGAAAAAGATAAACATTGGAAACCCTTCTTATGACTGCAATTAATAAGATTCAGGCAACAGCCCCTCATTGCATAAACCTTTTACATAGACATCCAAAAATTTCAGAGGAAGGAGAGAACCTTTTACTTTACTTCCATTTCTTAAAAAAACAAAAACAAAAACAACAACAAAAAAAAAAACAAGATGAAACAAGCAAACAAAAAAAAAAAACAAAAAAAACAACAACCAAACCCAAACTGACTACCTTATAATTATACTGAATCTCCGCTAGTCTTGAAATGTGAAATGTTTCCTCTCCCTTCTGCAGAAACAAGAGCTATGTTCTTAAGTGAACAGCATCAAGACAATACTTTAAAATCTTGAAGATCTTAAAGCTCCTACTTTTTTTTGGAAAGCAGAAAGACATAATTACTTTCACTCTTGTGTCTAAAAACTTTATCTTTAAAAATTAATGATGTACCCTAACCCTCCCAGTTTTTATGCCTATAAAGCTGTACAACAAATGGCCTTTAGCAGAGGTATGAACGTGCATTCCCTACACAGGAATTTAATGAAATATGTAACTAAACACACAAGTTTGAGGAAATAATCTTGTTTCAAAACAAGAAGTGAAAAGAAATGATGAGATTTAAATTTGTGGATTATTAGACCTGTGTTTGGGTCAACAGAAAATAGATTAATTAGAATCCTTTTGTAGTGGCCTTGCAAATACATCTTAGATGTTTTCTTTCACTTACAAGGGTAAAAGAAATTTCATAGTTTTAACACAGATTTGGCAATATAGTACATCAGATTTTATGAACTTGGCCTTGTAATTGCAGAAACAAATGAGGGACAAGACTAACAGAGAAAAATTCCAGAACTCCACATTCTTCTTGGTCCTGACACAGATAAAGAACCTCACTGAACACTTTTTTTTTAGATGCAACCTGCTTAGAGCTGAAGTGCCAGATTAAATGCATGATGCATGAATGGTTTGTCTAATATGATACAGGTGCATTGTTAGGTGCATGTGTTATTTTTGTGTATTCAGTCTGGCTAATTTCTAAAGGAATGTCGAATATATATATTTAATCCATTTTGTTAACTACAAGAATCCTATCCAGAGCTGAGAAAATTTCAGGTAGATATATCTCAGAGATTGCTGGAGACAAAACAGCTAAATAGTGAGTTTCAACTAAGGAATTTGTCATCACTGACATGAACAAGTTTACCAATTATATGACACCTATATGTAAGAAAGATATCTGACTAAATATTATTGGATTCTTTTATATTTGAATAAAATTGGAGGAGCTAAACTGAATTAGAAAATATAACAAGGAATGCATGAAATAGTCTCTTGATACTTTAGGGCTCTGATCACTAGTTCACGAAACATTAATAGATGCTGGATTTAAATGTTTTTGATAGCTTGTTTCTGCAATCATGTAACTATATTATAATGTTTTAAGAGTATGTAGTGTCTTTCACTGCTCTGTCAAGAATCTCCCATACTGTGTATTTATATGTGTAACAAACTCAAGATACATATCAATATTTTACAAACTTGTTAGCCATTCTTCTAAAATAATATGAAATGCAGCTGCAAAACTGTAATGAAAAAGGAGATGGGGTATACATACAAAATGGGAAGACAGGCAGGACACTGAAGTTAGACTACCTGAAGATGTTTGTGGTGAATTTCTATCACCAATTTTTAATGCTTTTGAAACACAGACATGCAATATTTTGGGTCTGTGAAAGGTTATGCAGAAGAAAAGAATTGTTTATTCTGTTTCCTCAGAATGTTAGATTTTCAATTGATTATATTGTGTAGACTGTTGCAATCCAAAACCAAAACAGAACCTTTATTACCCAGGAAGGGAGAGGAACAGAACCAGAAATGATGAATTCTGTTACAGATATAAAGAAGCCAACCAGGGCTGGTGATGAAAGCAATGTGGTGACATGCACAAAACTAAAAAGAGGTCTGAGAAAGGAATGTCATATAACATGTGGTACACAGAGAAGATCTGCCAAGAGATTGCCACCTTGATGGGAGACAGCATGTGAGAGGAAACATACAGAAACCTCAGCTGAAGATTCTGAGGGAACTCTTGTTTGCAGAAGCTGCTGTGAAAAGAGCACCAAGTATTCCCTCATGCACAGGAGGGCTAGAGAAGAATATTGTGAATCATCTTCATCATGGCTGTATTCAGAAAGCTTTGCAAGAGCTGTCATGTTATGTTGCTGACAGCTCATAAGATAAAGCTGGAGTGAAAATTGTCCCAATAGGTCTGCTTTTATTCCACTGTGGGCAAGGAAATCTTGACCCTGGTGATGCTTAAGGACATGCTTTAGTGGTGGACCTGATAGTGTTATGTTGGTGGTTGAACTTGATTATCCCAAGAGTCTTCTCCAACTATGATTCTATGATTGTAAGTAGACCTCATGTGCACAAACCTGTTTGTCAGAGTGTTGAGGTTCAGACACTAACAGTGCCTTGAAGACAATTTAGGAATCATACAGATAAAGGCTGTGTATAAGGGAGGTTTGAGAGGAAAGAAAGTTTTGGTGACCAGTTCTGGGGGAGCCAAGAGCTAGAGATGAGCAGGAGAAGCCTAAGGAAGGACCCAGTCAAAACTAAGGACTGTGGAAGGCCATTCATCTTTTGCCTGTAGGAGCTCATGGTGATCACTGATGTGCCTGAAGTTCCCCCAGTGGCATGCAATCAAAGCACTTCAAATTCATGTCAGAGGAAAGGATGTTTATCTTCTCAGACCACAACATAACCCAAACTGATAACAGCTCCCATCTTGTAAAGATCTGGGCAAAGTTAGATTAGAGCTATTAGAGAATGAGTGGGGGAGAATGTGCAATTGGTGGGGCATTTCTCTGTGTGCAGAAACTTAAATCATCTTGAGTGACAAGAGAGAAGAAATACTCTGTTCCCATCATCCATCTCCATCTTATCAAGTTAATAACCTTTATTAATTTTCTTACATCCAGGACACTGCTAGCAAAGAGGGTGAGAGGAATGTAGAGCTGACTATGCAAACTGTGGAGCCTTGTGAAGCATGAAAATGTGAACAAAGGACAAAGTTTTTTCACAAGACATTTTTTTCTTAATCAAATGTCTCCCTTGGAAGAGTCAAGTCTTGTTTCTCTGCCTCATTTTATGTGATAGAAGTGATAGATTAAAAGAAAATTAAAAATCTTGAAAAATCTCTCAGGTTTTAGATACAAAACCAGAATAAGAATCCTTTGCGAGAGAACTACTTCTTCCTAAGTATTTATATGACATCTAATACTATGACTTCCTTAAGGTATTAAAAATAAGATGAATCTTCTTATCTTGGGCTGAGCAAGTTTGGTTATAATACCTCTGTGCAAAAGGGCTTTTCCTACTTGGAATTTCATATACAAAAAATGTACAAAGTTTGCATTACTGTGACATAACTGAACAGCTTAACTGTTCAGTTGTCAGAAAACATCTGTAGAAAATATCTCTGGAAGGTTGTTTAAGCTACAGTTGTATGCCCTGTTTTTTATTTTATTTATTTTATTTTTAAGAAAGCCTAAAAATAACAGAAGTGATCCATGTACTCTCATCACCTCCTTACAGATTAAGACTGACAACATTCCTTATAAAACTGAACTTGTTGATTTCTGACTTTTTAAATTCTCTTCTTAATAGGAATAGATATTGAAATAATTATCTAATAATGTAAGTATAATATATATAACATAATATATATAATATATAAAAATATAAGTATCTAATAAAGAAATAGGTCCTTTAAGTAGGATAAACAAGAGGATGGGAGAAAGACAATGAAACAGTAGATGAGATATAACCATAAATCCATTTCTCAATATAAGAGGAACAAAGGTCCCTTTAAATTGGTTATTTATGTTTCTGGTCTGTTATGTTGAAGAAAACAGAATTTTTCTTAGCTGCAACTGAAAACACTTCCTCTAATCTCCAAAAGAGTTCAAAGATGATTTGTTTTCCTGATCTGAACAGATTGGCTCTGACAATGGTGGTGAGCTCCATGTTGTCTTCACTCCTTACAGATAAATTTCTTTATGTTGACATGACTTCTGCATCTGGTTTGGTAAAGAGGAGAAACCTTGTTTGTGGTAGAGTGTATTCAGTAATATTTGGATCTTGCTTTCATGTTTTAGATGTCAGTGGCTATACATGTCACTGACACAATGCATATATGGACTAGGGACACTATCTAAAAATGTCTTGCAACACCTGTTCTTGGACACAGTAATACTAGATTAAGAAGCAGTACCAAGGAAATTCTTCATTGCTTTTTCAAATCTGGCAAGGAAGTGTTCAGCTTTGGGAATTTATTGCTATATTTTTTTTTCTTCCAGGTCAGATCATTCATATTTACAGGTTCTCTTACTTAGCCTCTTCATGACCATGTCTGTCTCTGATGGTGAAATTGGTTTGTGGAACAGTTGGCTTAAAGCAAACTGAATGAATATAAAAGATTTAGATTTTTTTTTTCCTGGAAACTTTTGCTATTGATGATTATTTGCTGTAGGTCTACTATGTTTACAGGCATTCAGTATGGAAATTTGGACCATAAAATTCCATATATTTTACGGTTTGTTTATCTAACAGAGAGACACTGAGTCAAAGGACCTGCAATTTTGACTCCGTAGAAGCATAGGATAGAGTTACATCTCCGGAAAGTGTCACACAGAACTAAATCTTGGAGTACTGTGTATAAAATCTAATAAGTAGATGCTAATAATTCCCAGAAAAATTTCTGAGAGGCAGCACCATATCATTTCTGAGTACATGATCCATGCAAAGCTGAACTCATACTTAAAACTCAATGTATGCTTTTTAAACAAACAAACAAAAAAAGTATCACTAGAAATTTGGTAATATACCATATGCAGATTTTCTCGTTTCTGCTAACATGTAATGCAAACATATATCAGCATATGTACCCTCATTTCAGTACATGTTTATTAAGACTTTCCCCTTAGATTTTGTGTAGAAATGATCTGTCACTGTGACTGCAATACCCAGTAGATATCTTTTGTTCTCTTTAGAACAAGATCTGTCTGTTCTTTTCTTCAGAATTTCCATGACTTTTCACAATGAACAGATAAAAGTTCTCAACAATTCAGTCCTAGACAGTGGACTTTTTTCATGACATGGTAAAAAGCAAGCCCCGAATACTATATCCAAACTGAATACCAGTCTATGGTGTAAGTATTTACTCAGGCTCTGGGTTTTGTAATAGTCTTCAGTTATACAATAAGCACTCACTGGAATGAAGAATTGATTCAAAGCATCATTTTTTGCTGTGCAAGAGGCAACTCCTCTGTCTAAATATAAACACATAAACCAGGCAGTTTTAAATAGCTTAAAAATAACACTCTTCAATTTTTTCCAAGCAGAAAAGTTATGTAAGAGCATTGCAACTGAAGTAAGGTAGCTGTATAATAGGAGTCTGGAAGGTAGTCAGATGCTATGGTGATATAAGGGCCATGTAAGAATATAAATAGAACATTATAGAGACTATACTAAAGCTGTGGAAGACATTTTCCCTAGCTTTAGGGGATTTGAATCCTATTCAAAATAGCAAGAAGGACTCATTTTGGTAAATCTTTTCATTACCTGTTCCAACTACACTGGAAAATTAGCAGAGAACTTGTATTTCCAAAAGTACACCCCAGTTAGTGATTAGTCATAGTGTGACTTAACATGTCAAAATTCATAAAATCATAGAATCATAGAATATCCTGAGTTGGAAGGGACCCACCAGGATCATTGAGTGCAGCTGCTGGATTCCCAGAAGACCACTCAAAAATCAGACCATGTGTCTGAGAGTGTTGTCCAAATGCTTCTTGAACTCTGGTAGGCTTGGTGCCATGACCCCCCTGGGGAGCCTGTCCCAGTGTCTGACCACTCTCTTGGTGGGTGGATAAATAAATCCTTTAATACAGGAGCAAGATGTATTTTAAACAACCATGAAAAAGAAAATTCTGTGGTCTCCAGAAAGAAATTTTCCTGGCCTGGAAACAAAAGAATCAGCTTCCTTCTCTAATTCAAAATCTGATGTATACTGTGGTCTCCATGTTAACTGCTGCATCCATGTCAGTAACCTGACAGCTTTTCTGATCTTACATACTGCTTTCAAAAAGTCTCTGAGATATTCTGTCTATATCATGAGGTTATCATTCCATGACATAAACCAAACCTCACAGCTTTCTTTCCAGGTCTAATGCACCCTGACTCACTTTTTAAATGTCCCTGTTTGTACTGAAGGCTGTAATGTGTCTGCTGTATGTTCCTATCTGTAAACTCTTTTTTGTTGTTGTTGTCTCTTAGCTTGCAGCAGAGCTTCAACACAGTTCTTACAAATTTTCCTGTCATATTCCTTGCCTGGCATCCACATGGAGCTCAAGGCATTAATTAACCCATAGAACTTAAATTGCCTGTGATATCATTTTACTTCCTTATGCTATGCTAGCATCCAAACCAAACATTCACAAAGAAGTTAAAAATACCAAAATGAAAAAGTAGATACACTGCACAGGTGGTAAGTAGATACCTATTTTTCATTTTTCCTGAAAACAAATCTTACAATTAGCAGTAATGTTGCACATAAAGTATTTTTAATGTATTTTATTTATGTTTAATTTTATTTTATTTTATTCAAGGCAATATTTTATTTTCAATGTCTACCTTGTTGACACTTTGACTGTGTCAGGAACAGAATTCTGAAATGTGCACATTATCACTAACTGTATGATTTGATTCAGTTTATGGATGTTCTTTATTCTGTGTACATTTTTCTGCTCAAAATTCTTGAAAAGATTTAAACGGTACACTGCTGTTTGCTGATTTTCTGCCAAGTGTCATATGCAGTCAACTATGTCTCTGCAAGTCTGTGTATCAGATGAGAATCATGGAGAAGCCTCCTTGTGCATTACCATATTTCTTCACAAGAAGGTCAAATGACAGCTTGGATTTTCTCTGTTTACTGTTTAATTCAGTTTATCAACAAAATTTAGTTCTGCCTTATATCTCACTAAGCAGAATAGATAAATGCTTTAAGCAAATTTTCTGTATTTATGTTTATTTGAGGTAGTAATACTTAAATATGGACAGCCTACATTAATAAGTATCAATAAATATTGAACATTTTCTTTATAATCAAATGATTCTTGTTCAAGATACTGTGAATAAGGTGCTCCTTACCAAACTCATTGACAAGGGACAGAAAGAGGTAAGAAGAGTCAAAGGCAGACACCAGATATCTACAATATAGTAATGATTTAAAGGAGATGTTACAAGTAGATACTATTGCATGTTCCATAAACAACTTTTATCATTCTCTTTGTATTGATAAAAGCCTAAGAGAAGAATTTTTTGAAATGGAATGATACAAAAGAATTACACACAGTTACTGCCTTCCAAAATCACAGGTAAGCCTTGACATTTTCTTCGGTTATGTTAACTTCATGAGAAAATCTGATTTTCCTTCATTATTGCAGAAGAAAAACAAACAAACAAACAAAAAAACTGCTGTGACTAATGCCATTGTTTCCTTCTCACCCAACCTTATTTGTCAAAGTGGAAAGGGCAAAATTATAAAATGAGAACATTACAAATGAGAAGCAGTCTCAATTTTCAATAGTATTTATTTTTTTCCTATAATTTTTAATGAGCTTTATAGTTTTATGAAATTTATAATCAATAAATGGTGGTCAGTGGTTTTGTGTACCCTTCTATTTTTTCTTAACGATCTTGTTTGGTTTCATTTTCTTTGGTAGCGTCCTTGCATGACCTCACAGAGAAAGCAAGATATATATGTCTTTTAGATCTGCCTACTCACAGTTGTGCTGTCAATGCACATCTCAAGTTCCTCCAGCAGCAGTTTGATTTTTCCTTTCCCTGTGTTAGCTACTGAATTTTCATTGGCACTCTGACTCTGCACAGCTTGAGGGACTTAAGTATTCTTTTCCTCTGCTTTTGCTCTGTAAGATTTCTTTTTCACCTGTGACTTCTTGTATTAATTACCAGTATTGTGTTTTCATGTTGCAATTACTTAATTTTTTTTTCTATTTTTTTTTCTTTTTTTTTTTTTTTTCACCAAGAACTTTTCATCTTCTTCACTTTAGTATCCAATTTCTTCCTTGTGGCATTTTCCTGTACATTTTTCATAAGCTAAAGCACTAAATACAGAGTTATTTCTCTTTCTTGATTACAACTGATATGTTGTTTACATATATATACATATTACTGTTATTTTAAAGTCTGTGTGCTTATACTGTTTGTTTGTTTGTTTTTCTATATTTTGTTGTATTGGAGATACCTAACAGACAACAACCTTTCTTCTCTGACCTTAAGAATGACAAATATCAAATGATAATAATAAAATTCCTTTTTCCACCCTCTTGAGAAAGCCAGTAAAGTTTTCCCAAAGCACCCTGTTTTTGAAGAGGTCTCAAGCTTACATGGTAGAGAAGCACTGCCTTCCCCTGTCCTGGAATCAACATGACAGTGGAAGGCTTCCCTTCTTGGCTCTTCAGATCCAAGCCACAGTTCTACATGATCATAATGAGCCGAGACTGCCTCTGACCCTTTGGGATTTGTGAGCCACAAAGTCAGCTGTAGTCTATACTAGAGATTTATAAAGTGGGAACCCATCAATCAGTTAGATTTTTTTCTTGAGGTCTCTTGCATTCTTGACTGAACAAGTCTGGTGATAACAATTCAATGGAAAGGAAATTTAAATCTGTTCACTGCAGAAGGCTCATAACACTCATCCGCTCTTTTAATCTCAACATATTGTTACATAGAAATACTGATTATTGGCAGATAAATAATAACTGGAGCTTTTCTTCAGGCATAGGTTTCTAGGCTGGTCAGAAGCTAAGTTGACTCGAATACCCAAGAGCTGTTAATGGCAAACTCCCCAGCTTGTTTCTGGCCAACATCCTCAGACAGTGAAGACTGTCTGGGCAAGTAGCTTATCTCAATGCAGTATCAGCATCCAAATGTCATTAGGTTCATAAAGAGTCTCAGTCCAGATGGTTTTGCTAAGTGTTGCTGGCAAGATAAGGCAAGAAACCTGCAAAATGTTAAGCAATAAAAGCCAGTAGAGCAGCTGCTTCTGGCCTCTTGAGAAAGTTGTTAAAGTTCTTCAAATACACAGTAATTCTGAAAGGCACCCAGCTTACACAGATGAGCAAAGCTGCATTCAGATTCTTGTTATCAGTGTGAATGGTGATTACCCTGTTTCCTCTTGCTACTTTTAAAATCCACCTCCTCAGCTGTGATATTTCTAGTCTTTGATTAGCACTAGAATATTACAAGTACATGGATGCCCTAATTCCCTGGCACCAGACCAAACAATATTGTTGACATTTCTGAAGTGTAATGATTCTAAACTACTGGTTTCCACTACATTTAACTGTCTCCATGGGTATGTAATACTTCCTTCCTACCTTTAAATAATAGTTAATCTCAAAATAAATGTGTAATTTTCTGTCTTATTCCTTTGCCCAAATATTTTAAGAAATTATTGTAAAGACATTTTTATAATGTCTATGACCATAAAGGAACTTAGTGCAAACAAGTAGAGTAGAACTTCAAAGAAATTAAAAATTGCTACAGAAATTATCAGGAAATTAGGGGTCACAGGAATACATCACATAAGAAATATTTCAAAATAAAACAAATCAAAACAGTATGTTTTTGAACCAGAAGCATATGTCTGATTACAATGGCCTAACTCACTCAGCTCAGCCTACTCAGAGTTCAGGTTACCCAATCTGTATTGCAGTTTAACATTAAAATTTGTCAAGAAAAGCACAGTCTGATTTGCATTCCTGTGTACTGTCATGACAAATTCTGTCTTCCAACTGCTTTTCAATTCCTTTTTCTAATTAGTGTAAACAGTTGATTAAATATCACAAATAATGAGGCTACTACAAAGAAAGGAACAGCAATACATTAAATGGATAAAGTGACCCCTGAGCATGTTCACTCGTGTGATGTCAGGCTGTATCTACAAAATAATAAACTTATCATAGAGAAAGACTGTTTCTAACTTAGAGACCACAGTGAAGAAACAAGTCAACCTGAACTCTTATTGGACTTCTCAGTCACAAGCAGAATATTAGGACCTCTTATCATATGAGTTGCTATATGGTACAAATGGACTTTGGGACTTAAGTATTTCCTTTCCCCATATATTTTCTTCTATTAAAATAAATTAAATCAAACAAATAATTAAATAAATAAAGGGATAGCAGAAGAATAATGAAAAAGAAGAAGAATGAAAAAGAAGAACAATGAAAAGTCTGGTTTTATTATAGTCTCAACTCTTATTGACAAGTCATATTGAAACTTTCAGGAGAACGAATTTTCTAGATTTCTCCTATAATTCTTGGTTGTTAACCAGGCTGAGGAGATATTCACAGTTCTCTCATATGCCCAAATGGTACTTAGGAATCCATAGAAACATTCCATCCCATTTTTGACTCAGTGAGCTCTTCTTGGCACCAATAAAAAAGACAACATCATAGTAGTCCTCTTATGAAAGGTTTTATTATTTATTGATAGATTGATATTTTCAGACTTAAAATACATTCACTAGACATTTGCTTACAAAAATAAAGTTTATTTGGCTGAAGTCTTTTTAATCTGCAGACAGGATCCTATGCTATTGCATCAGCTACTGACTGTTGCTGAGTAACGGAGTGAAGAAAACAGCTCACTCTTCACTGCAGGGTCCTGCATAGTACTACTGAGCTTTTTGCCCTTCTGAGTTCAGTGGGCCCAGAATATGAAGCCATGCTCTGGTGTACAAAGCCTAGCCTGTGTGTGAAAGGTAAAATGGAAAAGCTTTAGAGCTGGAGTGTAGCTACACTTTTATATCCTCAGTGATGAGGCTGTGTTGCTTCCAGGTGTGTTGGGTCTGTCTGAGCTGGAGTCACCTTTCCCTGCAGCAGCCCACACAGTACTGTGCTCTGCACTCGTAGCTGGAACAGCACTGATATCACTCCAGTGTTGTGTCTATTGCTGCATAGTGCTGGCACAGCATCAGGACTTCTTCCAACCCCCCAAGAGCCAGCAGGTTGGGGGTGGGCAAGTGATGGGGAGGGGACATTGCCCGGGCAGCTGACCTAAACCAACGAGGGATATTCCATAACACCTGATGTCACACTCAGCAATAAAAAGGGAGGCTCTTGTAGGGGAGGGGACTGTTCCTCCTGAACAACCACTACATGTTTTGAGGCCCTACTTCCCAGGATGTGGCCAAACATCGCTCCTTGATGGGAAGTAGAGAATAATTTTTTTCCCTTCTCTCTGTGCTTCCGCACGGACTTATTGTTTCTTTTGTTTCTTTTTCTTCCCATTCCCTTTCTCTTTAATTAAACCTTTCTCATCTCAAACCTCGAGTTCTCTGTGTTGTATTTTCTCCCCCTTCCTCTTTGAAGAGAGGGGGAGTGAGAGAGTGGTTGTGGTGGAGCTCAGCTGCCCACCTGAGTAAAACCACCACACCAGGTGCAGCTTGCACTGGATTAGCTCCAGTATGACTATTGTCATGTTTGATATCTCACTTTTGTATCATTATCAGTAAAGAGCTCATGAAGAGAACAGGAGTGTTCTGACAGGTAGTTCCAAGGCTTTGTTTATTTTATTTATCAAAATTTGTTTATTCAGTAAGTAGGAAAATTGCTTTTGCTGCTCAGAGAATTCAGAAGGCAAAAGGAGTTTTTTTGTGGTTAGAGGTGAGATACTTCTGTATTACAGTGTCCACTGAAGGAAAGGAATAAAGTACTTGTCTATGCAAAACAGATCTGGACTGGTTTTGACTGCAAGGTGTAGGTGTGTACATGTCTTGAGAGACACTGCATGTCAGAGAACAGGCAGAGGTGTTAAAACAGATGGAAAAGAAGGAGAAAGATCTAGAGGAGAGAAAAAGGAACTGCAGTTGCTTATCAGAGAAAGAAGAGAAAGTGAATCAGTGGAGGGGAATGTACAATATATATTTTTCAAACTCTGAAGTATTGCTCAGTGCCTTAGGTGCCTTCACCTTTGTAATGTTAAGGAAGTTTTTTTTTTTGTTTGTTTTTGTTTTGTTTTGTTTTGTTTTGTTTTTTTCCTGCAATTCTGTATACTGCTTTTTCCTTGAAACTTCAGTCTCTCACATAGGCTGCTTCAGCAGTGGTTTCCCTTTTTTTCTGACATTGTTATCATGCTGTTATTCTTGTGTTATTCTCATAGCCTTGCTCTTGAAAACACCAAGACGTGGATTCTTTTGGGAAACAAATTTATCCCAATATGAGAATCATGGTTTTTCTTCCCTTTATATAAAAAAGGGAATTGTAGGTTTTAGGTTAGATTGTTGGGGGCCAGTAATGTCCAAGCACATACCTTATCAATGGGCAGGCCTGAAGGACCAGCACTGGTGCAAAGCACAGGACAATCAGCACTAACAGTAACAATGAATAGGAAGGTGAAACAGTTCCTGATGAAAATGATATTGTCCTTTTGGGGAAACACTGCAGAAGATTGCCTATTGTGTTGGAGAGGAGCCCAGAGGACACTCATTGTGACCTCAATTGTTTCTCTTCCAAAATGGACACTGGGGAAAGTTCTCTCTCTCTTTTTTTTTTTTTTTTTTTTTTTTTTTTTGTTTGTTTTTTTTGTTTTGTTTTTATCTTTTTCAGTTTTTCTGTGTCATCAGCTAAGGACCCCACTAATGAGAGTGTACAAGTAATCCTCTCTCACAACACAAGACAAACATAAATTTAACCAAGATTTTTGAAGGAAAACTACACGGATTTATTTTTAAAGGAAAATAAAAACCAGGGTGTCCAAAACAACATTTCTTCAAGATGTTCAAAACAGCAACTCTTAACAGGAAGCTATTCTATACTGTCAAGCAAAAGAGCCTTTCAATGCTCTTTCAAATATGATATCTTTAGAAACATTAGCATGTAACTTAAATACCTTTGTTTAGTGGTACTGACTCCTTAGGTATCCCAAGGTTGGAAATGAATATTATGATGGTCATCCGGTCCCTGGTAGGGAAGGTAGATCCACTGCACTTAAATAATGGGATGGAAGCCAGAATCTAGCAGATATATTTGGCTGTGGAATAAGATGCAACATCTTTAATGGAAATGCTTATGAAAAAGGATCAACCACCAGGGAGGAACCACCTTCAGGAGTTCCTGCAGAGTCTGCTAAATAATCCACTTGAGAAATGCAGGGTAATTGGCATGACATTGGAATTGGATTGCCCCTGAGATCTCAAATGAAACACTCAAGACCCTATTAATGAAAAGAGGTTGATGGCTGGATGATGCAAAGTTTTCACACTCCTCCACCCCAAGTCTACTCTGTGTAGCAGCAATGAAATAAGAAGGCATGGAAAGTTTCCCTAAGGTCCTCTCTCCTCCAATTCTTCTTCAAACCTCATGTAGACCCTGTCTGAAGAGCACGACAAGAGGTATAAATCCGTGTCTATTGGAAAAGGTGTGTTGGAGTTGTGTGTTTAGTAATCCCATAGCTCCATAAAGGAGGAAAAGCCCACTAATGAAAGCATGAGAAAGAAGAAAGAGAGTTAGAGTTGACCCAGTTGGTGCATGGTCTGTCAGACACCAAAGCTATTATTTCCAAGAAAGCCTACTGTATACATATATATAAGTTATCATTTTGAAAGTGTCATTTATGGTACTTGGTCTGGCTATGGTGGAGATGCCAAAAAGTGGAGTCCAGGACTGAGTGCATGCTGAGGCACTTGAAAAGGTTTTGTCAGGTTTGGAACCATTCAGCACTTATCTGAATTTGGCCTTTCATTTCCCTCATTTGCTGCTATTTTGGGAGCTGATATCTCATCAGTAGAGTTAAATGAAGACCTAGCACATTTCTCATGGTGATGCAGGGTTGTTTTCAGCTACAACATTAAAAAAAAATCTATTAAAAATAATACTAATAAAAAATAAATAAATTACTGTGTCACTTATTAAAATAAGTTGAGTTTAGAGGTGGTTTCAACAATATTTGTCTTACTCAGTAATGTAAATCTAGGATAAATCACTACAAGTAAAGTAGTTTGTAAAAATCTCTCTTCGTTTTCAGTCATTTCTAAAAGGAAGGCCAGACTGACCCTGTCTTGTTGAAGGGGGAGAAACCAAGTGCCCCCTCTGAGTTTCTTCTTAGTCCCAGTTTCTGATTCTCCTGTTTCCTTCTCACCTCTCCAAAATAACCTCAGTGTAACCTCAGATTTGAGGTCAGAGTAAATATTTTGAATTTTCATTATTTCTCCTAAAACCAAAATCCCTGTGTTTTCTTTTGTAGAAGTCTCATGCTATTCTAGAAGCTAGATGTTAAGAAAATAATGGAAAAGTTTCCTCCCTGTGGAACAAAGCATACCCTATTTTCTATTGTTTACTTAAACTAAAGAATGTTAAACTTCCAGCATCAACAGCAATCTCATATTTTTTTTCTTTATATGAATAAAATATGAAGAGGAGAAAAAAACCTTTCCCATCATGCTGTTGAAGGGAGAGATATGAAAAATCGGGCGAATACCAAAGAGCTTCATACAAGTATTGAATAACTGCTGAACAATAGGTCTGGAAAATAAAAGGGAATAGGTGCAATCATGTAAGATAGACTGTATACAATGAAAACAAAATAAATATGCACTAGTTTTATAACATAAAGAATATTAGCACTAAAAGTAAACAGAACTATCAAAGTTCAGCAGAATGATATACAATTATAATTTAAAGCACACTTTCAATGGAAAAGAAAGAATCCATTCAACAGAACAAATTTTAACTTTTTTTTTTTTTTTTTTTTTTTGATAGAGTGTGTGTCAAAGGGCATGAATGTGTTATTTACTATGCATCTATAGGAATCCTTTCCCTGTTATAAACTCCAGCAGTACCTGGTGAAAACTGATTGTCCATCTTTCAGCTTTTTTACCAGCCAGCACAGCCAGTTGCAATCTTTTCAATGACAGTAAATTAAAGAACTGTTGTAGAAGAAAAATCGCTTTGTTTCTTGTGTCTGAGACAGCATGCTCATAATCAGACTTTCTAACATTAGTGAGTTGTTGCTTCTCTCTGTGCTGGAGATACCTCACTGGCAAATGGAGGAAAACCTGTACTGACCTCACCAGCATACTCTGGTGCTGGATCATTCTTCCTAGGTGTCTATAAAACAGAGAGTTGAGAGACACTGTCCCTATACTAAAAATGAGCTTTGAATAAATTTTTCAGTTGTTAATTTGAAGCCCTTTTTTTTTCAGTTTTGCTACAGTGACCATCAAATTAATGTGAAAGTACGGACAGGAGCAGAAGAATGTATTCTTATTATATGTTCATGTAATATATTATGTATTATATGTTCATATATGTTCATATATGTCTTCATGTAATTAGGATTCTTTTTATTTATTTATTTATTTATTTATTTTATAAAAAAAAAAAAGAATCCTACTTTTCAGTGTTACTTCCATGAACAGTTTTAGGTTTTATTTTGATGACAGTTCAACTGCAGATGGCCAGATGGGATTCCATTTGTGGTTTGTCAATATATTTTTGAATTTCTCAGCTACTTTAAAATAGGAAGTTGAGCCTTGATTCAATGCTTGTAAAAGGAGGATTCACATCTATAATGACTTTCATCAGAGAACTTATTGTATTAGGACAATTTAAAAAGATCACTTAATGAGCCTTCACATGACCTCTTTGAGGCTGACATTAATATGATAACCTCTTGGCAGATGAAGCAAAAAGGATGACAATATTTACACATGTTGCACAAAATCAAAGGCTCTAAAACATTCCTTCTTACATTTTGCATTCTCATATCTCTGACTTAAACCAACAGACAACTTTGTTCATACGGGGTCCATTCTTGTTTAACATCTTCGTTAAAGAGCTGGATGATGGGGTAAAGTGTACCCTCAGTAAAATCATAGATGGCACATACCTGGTTGGAGCAGCTGACTCACCAGAAGACTGTGGTTCCGGTCAATCTCCTCTAAGTGAACCTGCTTGAGCAGGGGGTTGGACCAGGTATGTTCCAGAGGTTCATTCCTACCTTAACTATTCTGTGATTCTGAGAATAGTTTATTGAAGAGTAGTTTTTGGCACTATCACTGGTACTTTTTTTTTTTTTTTTTTTTTTTTTTTGTGTGTGTGTGTGTTTGTTTGTTTGTTCATATATTTGGTTGTTATTTTTAATTGTTTTCCCTCTTGTCATCTACTAGCTTGAAAACCAATAAATCTCAGAAGCTCAGGTGACATTCCTAAAAGTTATCAGCTCTTATGTTGTGCCAGCTGAAGAGAATAGTGTATTTTTTATGATGAAACCCTTGACTGCAAGCATAAGCCTGGGAATAATCACACTGAAATTAATGCTTGTCCTATAAGTGTGCAGTTGAGATTCGTGACTGATATTTGAAAACATGTCAAATTCCAGGGAGAATCTTCAAAAAATTCTTTAAAATGGGCTTTAAATATGGAATAAAACATCTCAAAGGTTTAACAATTTTAATGACTTGCCATAATTCTCAAAAAATATAAAGAAAAACCAACCAATGCATTTTACATCTATCCAGGAACAGTTCCATAGGTCAGCATCTGAAAGGAATTTGAAACCCTGCAAAGGCAAAGCAATATAAAATTGATGATGTGGACAGAAGAAAGAGGTATAAAAACAAATAATCATAGATTAATAGAATCAATCATAAAATCATTGAATCATAGAAGCATAGAATTATGGAATGATTTGAAAAAGAGCTAAAAGATCATATAGTTCCAACCCCCTGCCACGGGCAGGGACACCTTCCACCAGATCGGGTTACTCAAAACCTGTCCTTAAATATTTCCAGGGATTTACAGCTTCTCTGGGCAACCTGTTGCAATGCCTCACCACCTTCAGAGTAAAGAAATTCTTCCTAATGTCTAATATAAATCTACCTTATTTCAGTTTAAAGCCATTACTCCTTGTCCTATCATTACATTCCTTGATAAAGCGTCCCTTTCCTCCTTCCCTGTAGGTCCTTCTTTAGGTACTGGAAGGCTGCTCTAAGGTCTCCCCAGAGCCTTCTCTTCTCTAGACTTAACAACCCCAACAATCTCAGCTTGTCCTCATTGGCAAGGTACTCTCACCCTCTCATCATCTTTGTGGCCCTCCTCTGGACTAACTCTAATAAGTCCATGTCCTTTTTAAGTTGGGGGCCCCAGGGCTGAACTCAGTACTCCAGGTGGGGTCTCACAAGAACAGAGCAGAGGGAGAGAAACATCTCCCTCATCCTACTGCCATACTGCTTTTGATGCAGCCCAGGATACAGTTGGCTCTCTGGGCTGCAAGCACACATTTCTGGTTCACGTTCAGTTTTTCACCCACCAACACACACAAGTCCTTCTGCATAAGGCTGCACTCAATCCATTTATCCAAGCTTATATTCTTACTTGGGATTTCCCCAGCCCAGGTGCAGGACCTTGCACTTGGTCTTGTTGAACCCCATGAGGTTCGCACAGGCCCACCTCTCAAGGTTGTCCAGGTCCCTCTGGATAGCATGTCTTCCCTCCGGAGTATAGAATCATAGAATCATAGAATCATAGAATATCCTGAGTTGGAAGGGACCCTTAAGGATCATCAAGTCCAACTCTCGACACCGCACAGGTCTACCCAAAAGTTCAGACCATGTGCCTAAGTTCACAGTCCAATCTCTCTTAAATTCAGACAGGCTCGGTGCAGTGACCACTTCCCTGGGGAGCCTGTTCCAGTGTGCAACCACCCTCTCTGTGAGAACCCCCTCCTGAAGTCCAGCCTAATTTCCCCTGCCTCAGCTTAACCCCGTTCCCGCAGGGTCCTGTCAATAGTGTTAATGGAGAAAAGGTCTCCTGCCTCTTGACAACCCCTTACGAGGAAGTTGTAGACTGCGATGGGTCTCCCCTCAGCCTCCTCTTCTCCAGGCTGAACAGCCCAGTGACCTCAGCCGTTCCTCGTACGTCTTCCCCTCAAGGCCTTTCACCAATCTTCGTAGCCTCCTCTGGACATTTCCAACAGTTTCATGTCCTTTTATACTGTGGTGCCCAGAAACTGCACACAGTACTCGAGGTGAGGCGCCGCACCAGCGCAGAGTAGAGCGGGACAATCACCTCCCTTGACCTACTAGCGATGCCGTGCTTGATGCACCCCAGGAACGATTGGCCCCTCCTGGCGCCAGGGCACACTGCTGGCTCATATTCACTTGCTGTCTATCACGACCCCCAGATCCCTCTCTTCTAGGCTGCTCTCCAGCGTCTCATCGCCCAGTCTGTACGTGCAGCCAGGGTTTCCCCGTCCCAGGTGCAGGACCCGGCACTTGCTCTTATTGAACTTCATGCGGTTGGTGATCGCCCAGCTCTCCAACCTGTCCAGATCCCTCTGTAAGGCCTTTACGCCCTCACTTGAGTCCACAACTCCTCCAAGTTTGGTGTCATCAGCAAACTTGCTCAAAATACCCTCTATTCCTACATCCAGATCATTTATAAAAATATTGAAAAGTACCGGCCCTAAAATGGAGCCTTGAGGACCCCACTGGTGACCGCCCGCCAGCCTGACGCAGCTCCATTTACCATAACCCTTTGGGCCCTGCCCGTTAGCCAATTGCTCACCATGTATAGACCACACCATGCAGTTTGGTGTTGTCCACAGGCTTCCTGAGGATGCACTCAATCTCCATATCCATGTCATTGACAGAGATGTTTAAATAGTGCCGTCCCAATACCAGCCTCTGAGGAACACCACTTGTTACTGGTCTCCACCTGGACATTGAGCCAGACCCTTTCTGCCACATGTTCTCTTTTATAGACAGGAACATGATGCCCAGATGGGTTCCAGTTATTCTAGTAAATATGGATCCAGTATCTATATGTATCTAGAAGGTAGTGGACAAAAAATCTCAGCTATTCTCTCACACATAAGCAGGTTGGATAAAACAAAGATTCAAAGTTTTAGGTCTTGGTCTCAGTTCTTCCAACATGTGTTAATGTTACTCTCGACAGTAGGAGCTGAAATCTCTGACAGTGGTCACCCAAATTTATTTTACTCACAACACTTTGCTGTGACAAAAATATTTTCAAAATAAAGATTAAATGTCCTCAGATTATAGTTTTGTAGAATGTAAAGAGAGACTTGCTAGAACAATAATACTAAACAATGTAAGACCCTCTTTACAAAAATAACCATAATTTTATTCTTGAAAAGGTATTTTTTCATATCCAGAAAAGGATCTGGTTTGGTTTTTATTCAGTCTACACACTTTTTAATTTCCTGGTCACCAACAGTCCTCCTCAGCATCAGAATGAAGATCAAGATTCCCTCTCATCTTGTCTTTCATGAGCCTGAAACCATATTACAATTGTAGGACTTGAGCTGGGGCTTTTCTCAACTACTGTCTCCTGGTTTTTGTCCGCTAAAGAAACGATTTCATTGGTTTGCTTTTTCCACAAGTTACCTCTAACAAGTTCTTGGATTAAACACCTTATATTTAAGTTGTACACTAGAATATGAGTATCAGGAGTCTTTTGAAGAAATTCTCTCCTTGCTCACAAGGACAAAAAAGTATTTTGCCTTTGAGACAACATTTACTGTCCCATGCAAAAGCATCACAAGCTGTGATAAAGGACATATCCTAATAGGAAAATTGGAGCTGTGTGATTAGGGGCAGAAAGGAAAAAAAAAAAAAAAAGAAAAAAGAAACACATCTAATTATGATGCAGTACAGCAGTCAAATGACATACTTTCTATGAAGAAGAAAGAATCACCAAAGCAAAAATATTCTGAGGTTTCCAAAGGAAAGTGCCAACCAGTCACATGGTAGGGAAGCACACAAGAAAGAAGGAACATTTACTGAAGCAAAATTTGCTTGAACACACAATGATGCTATTTCAGTTATACTACTGTCTCTATAAAATACAGTCTTTGAAGAACAGCAGACAGCTGACCTTGGACAGTCAGTTACACCCAAAAGGGTGAGAGCAAAATTCTATCAGATAAGATGATGATATTTTATAGTTATTCATTATACACTTACAAGGGAACCTGTTCCAAAGCTACCAAAAGCCAATGGAAGTCTGCAGTCATTACAGCGTTGCTTATGTCCTCAGGCTTCAGTTCAACAAAGTACTTAAGTGCATGCCTAACTGCCATTAACATCAATTGAGACTGGCAGGTTCTACAGGAAGTCTGTAAGATTAAGAATAGATTGAAGTACCTCTTTGAAGCAAGACTTAAACTACGTGACTCCAAAAGTACAGGAGGTTACCTTTTACACATTTCCACTTATAATTTATTTAATACCTTTGTTATCCACAGAATGCTTGATCACATGCCATTAAGGTCACAACATAACCTTCACTAGCTCAAAGTGTAGGACTAATGATGTATATTCAGTGCTCTGTTCTGGACTATTAACAATTCTAAGTCAAATTCTATGTCAGTGGATGGGGACCAAATTCAGCTCTTCCCCATTTTGTTAAAAAAAAAAAAAAGGAATCTTTAACAAACAAAAAAAAAAAAGTGCAGGATTTTTTTTTCTTAAAAAAAAAAAAAAGTGCAGGAATGATCCCAGAAAAGTCCATGGAACCGACTGTCTGAACAATTGCATTACTTTGCTTATCTGTTTTGATTTGCAGATTTTATTGAAAGGGCTTTGGATTTAGTTTGCCCAGGATACATAAGAGAAAGGTCAATGATACTGAGTTGGAAAAAGTTTTAAAATTAGATATTCATTTGTACAAGTTTTCTCTTGGGTCATTACTATTCACCTCTCTCAGTCTGTGATATTTTTATTTGTCCTGGGCTCTGAACTGTTCATGTTTCTTATATTTTACTTCTCTCTAGCCTGTGAAGTCAGGTAGAGAAACATTTACCCAGAGCGCTGAGGTGCAAACCTCTCGTAATAAGCTCTTTCTTTTTCCTTCAGCTTTATGTTGCACTATTCAAGGAGTTTTCCAGATTTGTGTGGAATTGAGAGTGTTTCCATCTCTGTTAGCATAAGTTTCCATCTCTAATGTAGAGATCTAGAGCAGTGAATAAGAAAGAAGAGTAGACGTAGTTGGAGAGACTCTAAGAGTTGGGAATATCTTTTCTTGGCTCTGAAAATAGATAGTGTGTCTTGTGTAGAATAACACTGTGGTACAGTCCTTGCCTGGGCAAGGTCATCATTCATTCAGATCTATTTTAAGTTTCTTGAGGTCTGTTTGCTTGCTTTTTCCCCTTAGGTATGGTTCAATTAAATAGATCTCTTTCAAAAATCTATTTCTTAATATATTGATAAGAATTCTCATCAATATGTTGCTTTTAAATTTCTTGAGAAAAAAAAATTGTCATCACACTTCACCAACATAGTCAGTCGAGAAGGAACAAACTGCCAATAATTAGATATATATCTTCTATTCACTTTACTTCAATGCGAAAGCTAATTTAATTGTTTTCTTAGAAAGATATAAAATTTTCTCACTTTTCACCTTTTATTTTATTTCATGTTCTTTGTTACACACATTACTGCTTCTAAGCTTCTGTTTGTTGTCACAGAAGAAAAAAAGCAAGCAAACAAACAAGAAAATAATCTGTTAACACCTTGGTTCTCATTTTAGAGGGTTTGCTGGCCAGTGAGTCAGCACCAGAAACAGCTGTGTTCATTCTGCTTTCCTTTGTAAGTGTAATTCCTTTTTCTCCCACCCTAGTATGGCTTAGGTGTTTGCTCCTGACTGTTAGCCCTTAAAACAAGGTTTTGAAGGAAGAACACACAAATATCTGTTACAAAAGGAAATTAGAAGATATTACTGTCATTTAGTGATGAGCCAAGATAAAAAACCTATCCTCAGAGTGCAGTCTTTTACTACTCTCCAAATATGCTTCCTGACTACAAAATAAATACATAGTGAGAAAAGAAAAAAAGAAGCTGGAAGTGTACTGACCTTATCATTAGGACAATTGAAATTTCTATAGTCAAAATACTTAATTGGGTTTAAAGGCTTTTGTTCTTAGTGACAGAGTGTTTCTACATACACTGAGAATATTTCAATGTGCTTTTTAATTTTTACTGAAAGTCTGATTGGCACTTAGATCCACAATAAGCATTATAAATAATGCCCATCTAGTGATGGCATTATTTATATATCCATATAAATAATAAAATAAAATATTTTATTATTTTATTTTATAAATAAAATAATTTATTTATTTTATTTAATAAAATAAAATAAAAAAAAGAATAAAAGAATAAAATAATAAAATAAAAAAAAATATTTTATTTTAAAATAAATTTTTAAAATAAAAAGAATAAAAAAAAATTCAAAACTTGCTAGCTGAAAAAATGTTGTTTGTTTGTTTTTGCTTTGGAAAAGATATTTCGATATTAAATGTACCTAATTTTAACTTTAATAACGTCTACAAAAGTAATAACTTGTGTTGCTTCAGTAAAACTATTCTGCCCAAGCAATTCCAATAACCTTTTATTTTCAGTAGCTAGACCAAATATAAAATTATTTCAGATCAATCTAAGTATTTTTGCTCTCTGTTTTGACCATTAAGATGAGAATATTAGTTCCCTAATTGTTATTTCTATGAGCAAAGGCTCTCGTTTTTGGTAGCACAGAAATTTCTTACTATATTTTTATGCTCTAAAACATATAATGGCATTAAGTTGTCTGTTTTAATAAAGACTTGCTGAGGATGCACTCAATCTCCATATCCATGTCACTGACAAAGATGTTAAATAGTGTCTGTCCCCATAACAACCCCTGATCAGCTTGTTACTGATCTCTACCTGGATGCTGAGCTGCTGACTGCAACTCTTTGTGACCATCTAGCCAATTCCTTTTCCACTTTGTATTTCATCCATCGAACCCATGTCTCTTTAATTTAGAGACAAGGATGTTATGTAGGACATAAGAACTGTTTTCTCTTTCACCATTTTGATAGAAACAGTCCTGTCCCTAATTATTTATTTATTTTTTAAAGCTACAACTTGTATATTCAAAGCCACTGTAGATAAATACGAACAGACTTGATAACACACACATTTGCTTAGAAAATCCAGTCCAGCTTTGAATTTGCAGTTTTAAACTTTCCTTCAGTATGTGCAAAGCACTCTGTCACACACTGCTGATCAAATTAACACCAGCAGTTCTTCAGTTAGCTTCTTACGTTAGTTCTTGTGTTTCAGCAATTAGCTGAATTTTGCTGATGGAAATAATATGCTATTTGTTAAACTGAGCTTTTCACCTACATATTTAAATTACAGCAACACACAAATATGCTTATAGGTATATTTGATTATGAGTATGATTATATAGTAAAAGCATTCATCAAAATGACACATTAGCACAAGCTCCTTTGCATAGTGATTTTTGTCCAGATCTGTCTTCTTCACTTTCTATTGTTGTTTGCCTACAGTGCCTTCACCCACACAGCTAGAGGTGGCATCACAATGCTGAAATAATGAGTTGGTTGCTATTAACACTATTATTTTTTTTTGCATTTATAAATGTCTTTGTATATGTTATATGCATTCTAACATTTGAGGTATTTAACAAAGAAAAGCCATTCTCATGTCTTCATAAAACCAGTTTGTTGATAACAAACAGATTTTAACTAACATTTGGACGATCCATGATTTCAAAAAAACAGATGGAATCAATAAATGTTAACACAGCACACATAGCTGTTTGCTGTGTAACAGAATATGTCTAACATAATAAATGTGCCCAGAGTATAGAACAAGAAAAGAAAGAAAAGAATGCAGAGAATGAACTTGAATGAATCAGATAAAAATGTTTGCATATCACTATGTAGTCAGTCCTGGTAATCAATAAGAACATTTCTATGAGAAAATAAATAAATAAATAAATAAAATAAATTAATTCTCAATGTCAACCAAAGAGAAGAATCATAATAACATATGAATCTGAAACCATATAAGTAAGCATATGTGCATCACTGTTCAACTTTAAAAACACACACACAAACAAAAACCAAAAATGTCTACTTTCACACACAGTCTTTTAGATTTAAAGGCTCACCAACAAGTTTACCAAATCAATTCCTCAGCTTTGTTCAGGTTTCTTACTATGTTTGGTACATTTGTAGGTAAAGTGGTTGTATCCTGTAGATTCTGAACTAATCTACATATTTGAATAACTGGACTTTCTGCAACCTAATTTCCATATTGAATGGAATCTCAACTTTGACTCTTTACCGTAAGTGTAAGAAATTCAATTACGTGGACCTGAACTCCTCCCAGAACTTGGCAGCACTTGGAATGAAGTGTTCTGATTTGACCAACATGTATTAACAGATATAATTGTTAGTGACTTGAGAACTAAGACTTTTCTTTTTTCTTTTATAGTTACTTGTATAAATGATTATTCCACAAGAACGATGCATTCAAAGATTTGATTTTTTGTTAGTTGATGAATTCATAGAAACAATATTTGAAAGGTTAATAAGTTTTAATAAAGGCATATTTTCCATAGACAGAGCTATCATGTCTAAAGTTTAATGTAACACTTCTGCAGTTTAAAGTACCCACAGACAAGCATTAACAACGCACAATAGAATACATTTTTTTAGAGTCCAGTCTTTCAGGCATATGAAATCAGAGTTGCCTCCCGCTTGTTATGGCAAGTGGGAAGAAACTTAGAAAATGAGTTTTAAGGGCACTGCAAATGCTTTTTAAGGCATAGATTTGCAGGGGAACATTCACGTTAAATATCTAGAAAGAAGCAAAAAGCAAGTTCTTTTTATTTTTATAATGCATTTCTCCATCACAGGTAATCTGTATTGACACTATCTTAAAAAAAAAAAGTATGAAAAATAAATAACATAAATTAAATAAATAAAATGGTAATGAATATATTTAAAATTGAAAGTATTCATTAGATTATAGAGACAAAATATAGCTCAATTAAATGTTTGCTTTCAGATTTAAGTAACTGCTCAGCTCAAGTGTCTAAGTTTGCCCTTACATTCCAGTGGATATTCAAACAGGAAAACTCCAGCAGGCTGTTTCTTTGACTCCCTTATGCTCCTTTAGTGATTTATGAGGGTTAAGAGTAGTTTAAAACAAATACATGACTGAATCTGTTCATTTAATAAGCTTGTACATATTTGTAGTATTGTTCATGTTATGAAAATCTAGTCAGATTTGTCACAGACTAATTTTTTTTGCTCCCACAACTTTTTACGAACTCTTCCATCTTCTTGGTCAAGGGAAGAAATAATCATATGTACTCTCTGTATTTAAAAGAGCATCACCCTTTGATTTTTTTACAATTAAAAAATTAAAGTATCAGAGGCAATTTGATGAAACTTGATTTTTAGAGAATCTCATGTACAGCACACTACTGAAACATTGTGTTCCTTTCTTTCTAGGCATCAGAGTTACTTTTCTTGGTGCATTCTCTTCAGAGAAATAGGAACACATTTTCTAATTAGTCACTTCAGTGATTACTGATGTCTGGAAAAGATTTCCAAATCACCAATTATATTCTTGAGTTACTGGACTCATCAGTGTTACAGTCAACAGTCACTGTCTGCAACAGGTGAACTTTAAACTGCAATGAATGAAACACAGACCTGGGTCTATCTCAGATGGAAGAGGAACCCTGATCTGATTACAAGCTTTGAGCTGCATTACCACCTCCTGAAAACCCTAGTTATCCCTTCTGCAACGTCAACTGAATGACTGAATGGTAAAGCAAGACATCTGTTTCTTTTCTAAGGGCTCAGAAATTGCATTGCAGTCAGTGGGTTAAATTAGATGATGCCCTGGGACAAACAAAGGTACAGAAGTGGACTACTGACTGTTCAAAGAACTTCAGGGTTTAAAAAGACGAAAGAAGCTGCATAAAATAATGTTGTAGGTTGTGTTTTTTTTCCTCTTTCTTTCCTTAACAGTGACCCAAAGAACACTGAATATTTTTACTTAATACCTTCATTAAACTACAGAGACTTTTTTCAACTTCAATATGAAGTAACTAAAACTGACCTTTGATTTTTTTCCACACATTTTTGTGGTACTAAAAACACATACAAAAGGCTGTAAGGTCATGCTTATTTAGCAGGTTTCTTGCTTGATAATCTTAATTATTTTATTTTACTATTTGAATGTAATATCTTAAGCTACTGTAATATTAAATAATGTTAAGGGACTATTTTCAGTTAATGCTATGACCTTTAAAAAACAAAACAAAACAAACTAATGTAGATACATGGAAACTTTATAACTCATGGCCTATTTTAAAAGGAAAGTGGGAGGATAATCAAAGAAAGTCATTTTGTACTGAGTAAAAAGAGAAGTGAACCGATCCTACATTAGTAAGCATGCTTCTTATAGAAAGTTGTCCTTCAGTACTATTGAATTCCACTGAATATTGTGGTACCACAATACCACTTGAGTGTCCTTCAGACTGGCTTTATTTGAGGTTAATCATTCATTTTTAAAATCCTTCCTATCACATTTTTTTATTAGAGTTATTTTTATTATATGCACACACCCATTTCCATCCTCTCCTCTCCTCTCCTCTCCTCTCCTCTCCTCTCCTCTCCTCTCCTCTCCTCTCCTCTCCTCTCCTCTCCTCTCCTCTCCTCTCCTCTCCTCTCCTCTCCTCTCCTCTCCTCTCCTCTCCTCTCCTCTCCTCTCCTCTCCTCTACTCTCCTCTCCTCTCCTCTCCTCTCCTCTCCTCTCCTCTCCTCTCCTCTCCCCTCCTCTCCCCTCCTCTCCCCTCCTCTCCTCTCCTCTCCTCTTTTTTTTTTCCTATTTTTTTTGAAAAATGTGCCTGAAATGTGCCTGGTCTTAGTAATTTCTTTTGCATGTATAAAGTAAAAGTTACTCAAATACTTAAATGATATATGTTGCATAGACACACATTTGTTTGTTATGCCTATAGAGTCTACATAGCTGCATGCCACTTACAGACACACACACACAGGTGCTACATAGAAAAGCTGCTCTTGCATGGGGTCTCTGGGCCTGATGAGAGCTGGGCCTTCCTTCCACACAGGCTGAAAAGGAAGAGCAATACAAAAAGGGGGAGGAACAAGGTTGAGGGAGGGATGGAGGTGGAGGGAGATCCTGAAGAGAAAGACTTGTTTATTTCTTCAGGTGGATAGAACAAGAGAAGTAGAGACACTGACTGCCTCTGTGGGGTGACACTAGCTCTTACCCCAGGCTACAAAGATAGGATAGCCTGAGTCTGCGCTTGCTGAAGTCTTTTTTTTTTTTGGTTTACTCCATAGCCTGCTGATCAAGATAGCTGTTAATTCCACATATGCCTAGAGCTCTGCCAGCATCTGCATGGTAAACAGCTATCACCAGGGCTAACTGTCTTATGTTCCACTAAAAAAATGCAAATGACCTTTTTCTTCTTAACTGCGTTTACACAATACCACATGGATTCATGTAATCAGAATGGAAAGTTAAAGCAAAATCTTTTCTCAAGAGATGATTATGCTGATTATGCTATTATATATGATTATGGCAGCAGGCAGAGGTATTCCACTCCTTTGATCATCCTTGTAGTTCTCTGGACTTATTTTGATATGTCCATGTCCTTCCTGTGCTGGGGATACCAAAGCTGAATGCAATACTCTAGGTGGATTCTCACAAGAGCACAGTAGAGGGGGACAAAAAACTCCCTCGACCTGCTGGCCATACTTCTTTTGATGCAGCCCAGGATATGGTTGGCCTTCTGGGCTGCAAGCTCACATTGCTGGCTTGTGTATGAAAATTTTCTACTGTGGAGGAAAGCCAAGCGGTGGAACAGGTTCCCCAACGATTTTATGCCATATTCACCCATGGAGTGGAGATAAACTCTTGAACCACCTGGTGTGACCCCATAGCTGACCTTGTTTGGAGTAGGAAGTTGGACTAAAGAATTCTTGAGGTCCCTTCCCACCTATCTCATCTCATTCTGTGAACTCATAGATATGTTTCACAGCATATGGTGAAGTCTGTGCGGCCATAGCTGCACAGTTATGATTACCTTTCTAATGTAAGTATTTATTTATATTTGTTTTGTATTGTCGTGTAATGAATTCAAATCTCCAATTAACAAAGACTTGGGTGAGAAAAGGGTGAGTCAAAACTTTCTTTAATTTTGTATAATAATTTTCACTATTTCTGTCCTAAAGGACTTGAATCTTGATTAAAATATAGTCCATTCTTTCCAAATATGTATAAGGACAGAGATTTCAACAGTTTGCATGTGTTCTAGGGAAGATTGACTAATTTTATGGAAGAGAAATCTATTAGGTTTACTAAATACATAGCCACCACCCCCATTTTTTGGAAACCCTTGTTGTGTAAAGCAATGTCTGGAAAATGTTAGGGCATACTACCACTTATGATTGCTTTGTGTTTATACTCAGCATGAGTGTGCCTTCATCAACTTTTGGAATCAGGATAGACCTTTAGTGTGAATCAGGCCATTCTAATAATCGTGTTCTAAATAATGAGTCACAATCCTGAAAAAGAACTAAAGTTTTGCATGACACAGACTAAAATATAACAGTAGAAGGGGTAGTGTGACTCAACATGAATTCTCTTTGAGCTTACCTTTGTTCTGAATATATAGTGGACAGAATCTTAATCAGAATATTCAGTGTTCACAGCCTGATTAAGTGAAATTATCTGGAGCCCAAAGAGCCAACCGTATTCTGGGCTGCACCAAAAGAAACAAGGCCAGCAGGATAAGGGAGATGATTCTTCCACTTTACTCTTGTGAGAAACCACATGGAGTACTGTGTTCACCTCTGGGACCCCCAGCACAAAAGGGACTTGTTCTCCACTAGAACAAGTCCAGAGGAGGTCTACAGAGTTGATTGAAGGGCTGAAGTACCTCTCCTATGAAAACAGAGGATGTTGAGGTTGTTGTGGTTGTTCAGCCTGGAGAAGAGAAGGCTCTGGGGAAACCTTATTTAGGCCTTCCAATACCTAAAGGGGTATTTAGGTAAAAAAGCAGGAGAGAGATTCTTTATCAGGGAGTGTAGTGACAGGACAAGGACTAGTGGCTCTGAAACAAAAGAGGGTAGAAATAAAGTAGACAATAGAAAAATATAAAATATAAAAATAGAAAAATATAAATATAAAAATAGAATAATCACTATATGTTATAAATATTATATGTATATTACATATATTGAATATATATTCAATATATAGTGAATATATAGTATATATTAATAATTATATATTAAAATATAAAAATATGAAAATTATAAAAATAGAAAAAAGAAAAACATACTTTGAGCCAATTCATTATAACAGATTAAAACTAAACAAGTCCTATGGCATGCCAGAATACCAAAGTTAAATTTGACATGCAGAAAAGTGACTGTGAGGTATGCTAAGTGGGAAAAAGCAAATCAAAACCTTAAAACAAAGACAGCATTAAAAAGCAGTGTCTCCTTCTTTCAGCTTAGCATCCGCCAAGACAAGAATTTCACCCAAAGAGAAAAGGTTGTTACATACTCCAGCAGTAATATTCTATATATAAACTGTGGCGTGTTTGGATGCTGGATTGTTAGGATTGTGCTGTTTTAACAACCTGGTTATTATGACAGGAGAATAAATGCAATAGGGATTCTCAACATAAGCTGTACAAGTGATAAAGAGAACTGCAAAACTGATATTACATAGAATGAGACAAGTTTTCCATAGCTAACAAAGCAGACTTTGTTGGAGCTAGGTTTATACTAAATACGTCAACTAACTTTTATCTGCAAAGATGCTATAGGGCAAAAACAAAGCTTTCTTGTCATTAGATACTGCTTTCCTTTCTGTTTGTTTAATGTGCACTTATTTTCTTAAAGTCTTTGGCTCAAAAAGCAATTATTTTATTTGTGAAATATTTTACATAATTACTTTGGAATGATGGTAACGAGGCTTAAAGACTATTTTAAGGCATCAGCAGTGCAGCTAGCATTTCAGTACTGCAATGCAGAAACGTGACCAACAGTAGACTGAATTATAGTTTTTGATTAATAAATATAAATTAAAAAAAAAAATCTTTTCAGCAAGCTATGTACAGTTCAACCATTCAAGAGATATGTATTGATTGCTGTTTCTTTTTGTTTGTTTCTTCTTCCAGGGTAGTCCTCTGGAGTATATACTAAGTAATAAACAGCCATGAATTCGTTTATTAGATGATGTATATTCCTTTAGGCTCTTTTGATTTTACTATGGCAATAAGCAGCTCCTTCAGGTTGGAAATATAGATCATATATTTCTGTGACATTTTGTCCCAGATAGGGATTGTATATGTTTTTCTATTTAGGTAACTTCCTCAAAGGTCTGTAATTTTTTTTGCAACTGCAAGCATGTGCTGAATATGTTGATTTTTTTTTTTTTTTTTTTTTTTTTTTTTTTTTTTTGTGAGAGGTGCTTCAATTAAATTCTGCATGTCACCTTAATCCTCAAGTTTTTTATTATATATATTTTTTTCTTTTTCCCCTGGGATTGATTACTTTCCAAGAAGAAAAGGGTATTCTTGACTAAAATGTAATATTGAAGAGAGGCAAATGACCTGGGTATGGCACATGCTTGAATTATCTGCAGAAAACATTAACAATAGATATATACAGAAGTTAATGATAAGAGTTCCCTTAAACAGAATGGAATGCTTGAATTTCAGTTAACTTTGTCTGTCATAAAATGAATTGTCTAGACTAAGGTTGTTACATGTGTCATCTATTTTCTAGGAAGAATGAAGGGACTTCCTGAGCATAATCCAGAGTTTCTTAAGAGAAACAGGAAGAATTGCTCTATAGAGGTTTTCATGTCTTCCAAAACACCCAGATGAAACTTAGCTTAACCAGACACCTAATTTTTAAGAGGTTAAAACTAAATGAAATGGACCTGACAGTATGATCCCTGTATTCTCTGAGGCATGTTAGAAAATTCTGCTGAAAACATGAAAGTCTCTAATGCTGTCCTTTCTCTTGTGCTTTATCTGATGATAACACCCATATGATGTTAACAGAACATGCTGTTTGTAAAGATGAAAGCGTGCTTTAATCTTTGTGATATAATTGGGAACTAAAAGAATAGAAGGTCAAGTCCCTTAGGTCAGTTTTCCAGATTGAATAAGTCATCTTACAGATATTTGCATTGAACTGGAAGTTGTTTTGTTTACAGTTATATATATTTCTTAGACCAGAGGGACTGAAGAGCTACACCCAACTCAAAAGCCTATTTCTTATTTTGTCTCAGGAATTTTTTCAGTCAGAGACTAATTTTAACAGTCACTCTCATGGACTGAACATTAATTTGCAAATTATATATATTCCGCACTACCTGATAAATGTCTAGTGTGCTTATGATTTGTTTTGCTAGTCAAATGGAGATAGGAATTGAATCACAGTTGGGTGTCACCATCTTTGCACTCTAAAATTCAGGGACAAATTTTGTTGAGTTTGTGCAGCGCCTTAAAAGCTTGGTGGTTCTCAAGGACCAAGACAGTCTTTTTGGATATTATTTAGTAATTATTGTATGTCTTTCTCAAATTAGGCAATAGACAACTAGGAAACTACTCTGCAGCTCTCATATGAAGCGATTCATTGTGTGCAGAGATGATTCACATGAATTAAAAGCCTACTCAATACCAGTAAGAGTTGTGGAGTAAGGCTGAAAAAGTTCATTTGCTCAGCAGGGAAATGAATTGCAAGTCTTATGTCTGCAGCTCTTGGGACAACCTGTATCTCTGCACCACAATACATTTATTAAAGATTAATCACATCTTGTATCAAAACTGCAGGTCTCTGACTCTTATCACAGGAGTATTTCCCAGTAGTGTTGAAGGAAATTGTGCTGTAAAAGCATGTGTAATGTCTAGGAGATGTTCTTCAAATCCTTTTAGTTATTTTGCATCTTGACATTTTCACCCTAGAGCTGATTTGTGTAATTTTATGTACAATATTCCGACTTCTTTACATATTTCTGAAAACAAGTAAAATCACTTAGTATAAAGCAGTTTATTAAGAAAGATAGTATATGCACTCTGCAAATGATTTAACTCTATCTTTACTGTTTTTATATCTATATCCTCTATGAGATAGAATCCTCTGAGGTCAGTGGAATGAATGCTGTTGCCTCCAGAGGATCATAAGTAAAATATTAAAGAATAAACCAGATACTAATAAACATACTCAAATCCATTGAATCACGTAAAAGGACTTCTCATTAAATAACTCACTAAGGCAAGGTATCTAAGTGAGTCGCTTTCACCTTCAAAATGTGAAAAGGCATTATTTGGACACCATACCCTCAATGCTTTCCATCTTATTTAATCTGCTTCTCTATTACGTTGTATTAATTCTGCAAGTATGCATTTGCTCTGCATGCCACAGCACAGTTTATGTCACGGTAAGGTAGCCAACATTGGGCATGGGGCTACTGAGCAGTTTTAGAAGTTACAAGCCTAAGTCAGATCACCACCTGTGTGTATCACAATTTGGTTCTACTACTCATCATTATGTGGTTGGCTTTAGAAGGCTTGTTTCAGCACACTTGAATTCTATGAGAAAGAGGAGGTTATCCTACAGTGGGGATTGCAATCTCCCTGGAAGATGTCTATCTCTCTATTGACTGGGTATGGACACCAACACCTATTGATTGTAGGGGTTATGTAATACTTGTAAATGGGCTGTACGGCTTGCTCCAAGCGCTGAATTAACCAGGCAATTTACTTCGATTTTATTATTTCAGAATTTCAGATTTCAATAATACTACAGCCAGATGCTTAAAGCTAGAGTCCAAGAACCACTGTTGCTCAGTGCCCTGGTGTAACAAGTAATGTCTGTTGCAAGGAAGTCTGGAGCAGAAAACTCAGTATTGAAACACTGTATTGCATTAGTTTCCAAGGTTTATTGATGTGTATGTGGTTAAATTAGGTACAGGGTGATATTATTTGCTTTATGTAATATATTTCAAGATTACTGTATGAGTAATGTTTACAACAAGACACAATCCTATTTGAATCTTCACTAATTAATAACTTGGGAGTTATTAAATATCTTAATGAGACATAATCAACTGCTATCTGCAGAATGGACACAGATGGGAAGGCAGTATGAAGAAGAGATATGGAAGAAGTATTATTGTGTATCCATGGAAACAGTGCCTCTCTCTCTCTCTCCCTTTCTCTCTCCATTTTAGGTTCAGCAACACTGTGCATCATTAGGGTGTCTGCCTCTCCTGACAATGGCAACTTTGCAGTGTCAGTCAGTAAATCTTTGCATCCATTCATGCTGTCAGCACTAAGTGATAGAAAGCCTGGAGAAGATGTGAGGAGCATACCAAGCAGGTTTCCACAATGTGACAGTCTAGTCACGTATTCTTATGCAACTGCAATTTTGAGGCTCAATTCAATAAAGAAGAACAAAATGGAACAGGCCTGGCTAGACTATGTTCTGTTAGTGTGGTTTCTAAAGTTAATTTAATGCTCATGGAAGTTAAAAGCTGAGAAATGAGACTTGACTGTGTAGGAACATGGGTGACCACAGTGCACACATGAAATAAGGATGCAACTGAGCAACAGAGCTCTGATTTGAAGCAATGTTGTTAATCTACTGAAATTAGACCTTAGCACAAGTGTTTAGCCTCTGCTAAACTGATAGTGATATGTTCATGGACCGGTAGCAAGAAAGAAAATGTTAAACCCTTGAATGTGAATTATTCTCATATTCTCATGCACAGTCATTGTCATGTACACTGAGAGCTTTTATTTATGCTTTACAAGAAGCCTATAATTATAAAAAGTAAAGCTTTTTTATAAAAAAAAAAAAAAGCTTTACTTCTTATAAAGAAGTAAAAATAAAATAAATAAAATAAATAAAATAAAATAAATAAAATTAAATAACATTAATAAAAATAAACATTAATAAAAATAAAAAATAAAATAGAAATAGAAATAAGAGAGTAAAAATAGAATAGTAATTCAGTTCAAAAATATTAAAGAAAATTTCAATATGAGTTTTATTCTTAACCTTTTTCTCTCAATTTCACCAGTAATTAGAACAATTCTAAATGCCTTATTTAATTCATTTGTAGTTAGGGATCCTAGAAGGGGGTGGAAAAACATAAATGAGCTGGTGGGGGCTCATTGAGAGGACTTAAACTAGGTAAGATGGGAGATGGGGCTGAAACAAGGCTTGTTGGAGCTGTGCCAGGGGGAACAATGGCAAGGCCGGGGGGATAAGGCAATGGCCCAGCTGAAGTGCATCTACACTAATGCACACAGCATGGGTAGCAAACAGGAGGAGCTGGAAGCCATCGTGCAGCAGGCAGGCTATGACTTGCTTGCCATTACGGCGACGTAGTGGGACCACTCTCATGACTGGAGTGCTGCAATGACTGGCTATAAGCTCTTCAGAAGGGACAGGCAGCACAGAAGGGGTGGTGGTGTGGCTCTCTATATTAGAGAATCTCTCGATGTTGTGGAACTCGAGGCTGGGAATGACAAGGTTGAGTCCCTTTGGGTTAGGATCAGCAGGAAGGCCAACAAGGCTAGCGTCCTGGTCGGGGGTCTGTTATAGACTGCTGAACCAGGATGAGGAGACAGATAAGGAGTTCTACAGGCAGCTGACAGAAGTTGCAAAATCATCGGCGCTTGTTCTTGTGGGGGACTTCAACTTCCCTGACATATCCTGGAAGCACAACACAGCCCAGAGAAAGCAGTCTAGGAGGTTTCTGGAGAGCGTGGAAGATAGCTTCCTGACACAGCTGGTTAGTGAGCCTACCAGGGGTGGTGCCCCGCTAGACCTTCTCTTCACAAACACAGAAGGACTGGTGGGAGATGTGGTGGTCGGAAGCTGTCTTGGGCAGAATGACCACAAAATGGTGGAGTTCTCTATTCTTGGTGAGGCCAGGAAGGGGACCAGTAAAACTGCTGTATTGGACTTACAGAGGGCTGACTTTGAGCTGCTCAGGACACTGGTTGGTAGAGTTGGGAGGCGGTTCTGAAGGGCAGAAGAGTCCAGGAAGTCTGGGAGCTCTTCAAGAAGGAAATCTTAATGGCGCAGGAATGGTCTGTCCCCACGTGCCCAAAGACGAGCCAGCATGGAAGAAGACTGGCCTGGCTCAACAGAGAGTTGCAGCTTGATCTTAGGAGAAAAAAGAGGTTTATAATCTTTGGAAAAGTGTGGCAGGCCACAAGGGAGGACTATAAGGATGTTGCGAGGCTGTGCAGGGACAAAATTAGACAGGCCAAAGCTCATCTGGAGCTCAATCTGGCTACTGCCGTTAAAGACAACAAAAAATCTTTTTACAAATACATCAGTGCAAAAAGGAGGACTAAGGAGAATCTCCATCCTTTACTGCATGCAGGGGGAAACCTCGTTACAAAAGATGAGGAAAAGGTGGAGGTGCTTAATGCCTTCTTTGCCTCAGTCTTTAGCGGCAATACTGGTTGTTCTCTGGATACCCAGTACCCTGAGCTGGTGGAAGGGGATGGGGAGCAGAATGTGGCCCTCAGTATCCACGAAGAAATGGTTAGTGACCTGCTACAGCACTTGGACGCGCGCAAGTCGATGGGGCTGGAGAGGAACCACCCGAGGGTACTGAGAGAACGGGCGGAGGAGCTGGCCAAGCCGCTTTCCATCATTTATCAGCAGTCCTGGCTATCAGGGGAGATCCCAGTTGACCAGCGGCTAGCAAACGTGATGCCCATCTACAAGAAGGGCCGGAGGGTAGACCTAGGAAACTATAGGCCTGTCAGTTTGACCTCAGTGCCAGGGAAGCTCATGGAGCAGATTATCTTGAGAGTCATCATGCAGCACTTGAAGGGCAAGCAGGCGATCAGGCTCAGTCAGCATGGGTTTATGAAAGGCAGGTCCTGCTTGACGAACCTGATCTCCTTCTATGACAAAGTGACCGCACTTGGTGGATGAGGGAAAGGCTGTGGATGTGGTCTACCTTGACTTCAGCAAGGCTTTTGACACCGTTTCCCACAGCATTCTCCTCAAGAAACTGGCTGCTCTTGGCTTGGACTGGCGTACGCTTCGTTGGGTTAGAAACTGGCTGGATAGCCAGGCCCAAAGAGTTGTGGTGAATGGAGTCAAATCCAGTTGGAGGCCAGTCACTAGTGGCGTTCCCCAGGGCTCGGTGCTGGGGCTGGTCCTCTTTAATATCTTCATCGATGATCTGGATGAGGGCATTTAGTGCACCCTCAGTAAGTTCACAGATGACACCAAGTTAGGTGCGTGTGTTGACCTGCTCAAGGGTAGGAAGGCTCTGCAGGAGGATCTGGATTGGCTGGACTGATGGGCTGAGGTCAACTGCATGAAGTTCAACAAGGCCAAGTGCCAGGTCCTGCACCTGGGGCGCAATAACCCCAAGCAGAGCTACAAGCTGGGAGAGGAATGGTTGGAAAGCTGCCAGGCAGAGAAGGACCTGGGAGTACTGGTGGATAGTCGGCTGAATATGAACCAGCAGTGTGCTCAGGTGGCCAAGAACGTCAACAGCACCCTGGCTTGTATAAGAAGCAGTGTGGTCATCAGGGCTAGGGAAGTGATCGTCCCCCTGTACTCGGCTTTGTGAGGCCACACCTCGAGTACTGTGTTCAGTTTTGGGCCCCTCGCTACAAGAAGGACATCAAGGTGCTTGAGTGAGTCCAGAGAAGGGTGACAAAGCTGGTGAGGGGTCTGGAGAACAAGTCCTACGAGGAGCGGCTGAGGGAGTTGGGCTTGTTCAGCCTGGAGAAGAGGAGGCTCAGGGGCAACCTTATCGCTCTCTACAGGTACCTTAAAGGAGGCTGTAGTGAGGTGGGGGTTGGTCTGTTCTCCCACGTGCCTGGTGACAGGACGAGGGGGAATGGGCTTAAGTTGAGCCAGGGGAGTTTTAGGTTAGATGTTAGGAAGAACTTCTTTACTGAAAGGGTTGTTAGTCATTGAAACGGGCTGCCCAGGGAAGTGGTGGAGTCACCATCCCTGGAGGTCTTTAAAAGACGTGTAGATGTAGAGCTTAGGACTATGGTTTAGTGGGGACTGCTAGTGTTAGGTCAGAGGTTGGACTCGATGATCTTGAGGTCTCTTCCAACCTAGAAATTCTGTGATTCTGTGAAATTTATGGATCTTCCAAGTAGAAATGTATAAATGGCTTATTATCCTAGGTTTGTATTTCTTAAAGCTTTTATGCCCAAAGAAATGTAAAGCACAAATGCTACTATCATTGGAAACGAACATTAAGTAGAGTAGCTTCCAACTATTCTAACGGAAGCAAAAAAGTAAGTTGTTACTTAACTTACTTTGTTACACATGTAAGTGCAGAGGTATACATCCCCTAGCTGAATTGCATATTCTGTGTATCCTGTACATGGGACAAAACATATTTTCTGCAGAGTTTGTTTGTACATCTTCCACCTGAATAGGGGACGGCTCCCAAATTCCTCATCTCACAGACCCAGGAGGATGCTGATGACACAATGAGTCACTGCTTCCTGGTCACCTCTTGGGTCAGTCTGAAACGACCCCAAAAACCCTGATTTGTCTTGAACCATAAGCCTAAATAAGGCACAGGACATTTGTTGTAGACCAGACTATCCTGTATTTCTGATCCTATGGGTCACTGGTCACTATTTGTTTGTTTTAATTTTTTGTTTGAATTTGTTTGAATTGCTTTTAATTTTAAGTCAAAAGATCGCCTCATTTGCTGAGGCGATCGGCTCCGGGGCAGACGTGTTCTGCAGCGGAGCAGGGGACCGAGGTGGGCAGGGCTTTTTGTCCGGCATCGAGGCCACTCGGGGGAGCCGCCGGGACCCGGCTGTCCTCGCGAGGGAGGCTGACGAGGCACAGGTGGAGCCAGCAACACTCCCTCCCAGGCTGTTTAAAAGTTGCCCCTAGGGAGCACGAGTGGCCAGGAGCGCGGCGACCAGGACGGGCAAACAGGGCGTGGCACGTCGAAGGGCGTGGCACGGCAGTTTGCGCGGCAGTTTGCGCGGCAGTTCACGCGGGCAGGGCGAGCGGGGGGCCCATCGTCGCTCTGTTGCAGCTGCCTCTCCCTTTGGTGCTTGTAACCTGCTTGCGTAGAACCTGACCATGGTATCAACCAGGCAGAAAACCGTGGCCTCCGCATCTCGTGCGGCATCTCCAGCCACGGTCACCAGTGTGGCTACTCAGACGGAGGGCTCGGGGAAACACGCAGCCGTCCAGGTCCTGGGCTGCAGAGTGTGCCCCAGCCTTCTGTTGGTCTCCGACAGCAGTGGTGGGTATGCCTGTGGGAGATGTGCCCAGGTTGAAGAACTGCTCAACCAGGTAGTGGAGCTCCGGGAGGAGGTGAACAGGCTCAGGAGCATCAGGGAATCAGAGAGGGAAATTGACTGGTGGAGGTGCACTCTACCCTCTCTGAGGCAGGCTCACGAGCCTGCCACAGCACAGGCGTCTCCTGTTATGCAGAAGACGGAGGTTCCCTCCTCCGGCCAGGCAGCGGGAGGAGACCTAGATCAAGGGGGGGAATGGAGGCAGGTGCCTATTCGGGGTGGTAGGCGAGCCCTCTCTCTGCCCACCTCACCTTCTCATCTACCCTTAAATAATCGATATGAAGGACTAGAACAAGACAATCTAAATGACAAAGTAGATAAAAACCCGTCCCAGTTGGAGGGGGCGCCTAAGACAAGGCGACCTACACGTCGCATTGCCACATCATCCTTCAAAAAAGAAAGAAGGGCTATTGTTATGGGGGGCTCCCTTCTGAAAGGGACAGAGGGACCGATATGCCGACTGGACCCAACCCGCAGAGAAGTCTGTTGCCTCCCTGGGGCTCGGGTGAGAGACTTTGCCAAGAAAGTCAAGCGCCTGGTACGCCCCACTGACTACTACCCGCTACTGGTCTTTCAGGCTGGTAGCGATGAAGTAGCAACGAGAAGTCTGAAGGTGATCAAAAGAGACTTTAGGGATTTGGGGCGACTACTTAGAGGATCAGGGGCGCAGGTTGTGTTTGCCTCTGTCCTTCCGATAGGGGGGATCGAAGCTGAAAGGCGTGCTGTTCACATAAACTCGTGGCTTCAAGACTGGTGTGACCGGCAGAACTTTGGGTTCTTTGATCACGGGAAGGTCTATGCTACACCGGGCCTGATGGCACCGGATGGGATGCGCCTCTCTCGGAGAGGGGTAAGGATCTTTGGTCAGGAGTTGGCAGGGCTGATAGACAGGGCTTTAAACTAGAGTCGAAGGGGGAAGGGGCTAAAACCAGGCACGCCGGTGAAGACCTAAGGGATGGTACGCTAGAATCAGAGGGGCTGTGTGCCAGTGAGGTCCTTCGGTCAGATCCACAAGGTGCTGAGTGTAAGGAGATGCACCTGAAGTGCTTCTACACGAACGCACGCAGTATGAGGAATAAAATGGATGAGCTAGAAGTCCTGGCCCAGTCCCGCAACTACGACATCATTGGCATAAGCGAAACCTGGTGGGATGAGTCCTGTGACTGGGGTGTTGCGATAGATGGTTACAGGAGGGACAGGCAGGGTAGGCGAGGTGGTGGGGTGGCGATGTATGTGAAGCAGGGGGCTGGACTGTGTGGAACTTCAGGTCGGCAATGGCAAAGTTACCTCTGGGTAGGATCAAGGGACGAATGAATAAAGGGGATGTCGTTGTGGGAGTCTATTAAAGACTGCCTGGCCAGGACGATAGCGCCGATAAATTATTCTTTACAGAACTAAGAGAGGCCTCGAGATTTACTCCCCTTGTCCTTATGGGGGACTTCAACTTGCCGGACATTAACTGGGAGTGCCACACGGCTGACACGAGCAAGTCCAGGAGGTTCATGAAGCACCTAGATGATAACTTCTTGGTGCAGGTGCTAACGGAGCCAACTAGGAAAGGTGCCTTCCTAGACCTGTTGCTAGAAAACAGAGAGGGTCTGGTGGGAGATGTGGTGATTGGTGGCCGCCTTGGTCATAGCGACCATGAAGTGGTTGAGTTCAAAATTTACGGTGACAGAAGGAAAAGTGCCACCAAAACCTCATCCCTAGATATGGGGAAAGCGGACTTCAGGCTGCTCAGGGAACTAGTCAGCAAGATCCCCTGGGAAACTGCTCTTGAAGGCCTCGATGTCCACCAGTGCTGGTCATTCTTTAAGCGATGCCTCCTAGAAGCACAAGATCAGGCAATTCCTAAATATCGCAAGTCAGGCAGGCGGGGTAGGAGGCCGGCGTGGCTGACCAGGAACATTCTAATGGAGATTAGGCGGAAACAGAGAGTGTTTCGCTACTGGAAGGAGGGCCAGGTGTCATGGAAAGAATACAGGGATGCTGTTTGTGTTTGTAGGGAGAAAGTTCGTGTGGCCAAAGCACACCTAGAGTTGAAGCTGGCTGTGTCTGTGAGAGAAATAAAAAGGGTTTTTTTAGATATGTGAATGGAAAAAGGAGAACTAAAGAATACATAGGGCTGCTCCTTGATAGGGAAGGTCTCCTCACAGACAATGACATAGGCAAAGCAGAGACGCTTAACACCTTCTTTGCCTCTGTCTTCAATGCCGATGATGGGCTTCGGGACCTAGGGTGCCCTGAGCTGGAGGACCGGGACGGTGGGGATGACAAACTCCCAACCGACCCTGAACGTGTGCGGGATTTGCTACTCCACCTGGATCCCTACAAGTCCATGGGTCCGGATGGGATTCATCCCCGGGTGCTGAAAGAGCTGGCGGACGTAATCGTGCAACCTCTCTCAATTATTTTTCAATGATCCTGGAATTTGGAGAGGTCCCGGTAGACTGGAAGCTGTCAAATGTTGTGCCAATTTTCAAGAAGGGTCAGAAAGAAGACCCTAGCAATTACAGGCCTGTCAGTCTCATGTCAGTGCCTGGTAAAATCATGGAGAAGATGGTTCTTGAACTTATTGAGGCGCACCTGGGGGACAAAGCAGTCATTGGTCCCAGCCAGCATGGGTTTGTGAAGGGTAGGTCCTGCCTAACTAACCTGATTTCCTTTTATGATAAGATCACCCGTATGGTGGACCAAGGGAAACCAGCTGATGTCATTTTTTTGGACTTCAGCAAGGCTTTTGACACGGTTTCCCATAGGATCCTACTGGACAAAATGTCCACCATACAGCTAAATAAAAACATCATACGATGGGTGAGCAATTGGCTAACGGGCAGGGCCCAAAGGGTTATGGTAAATGGGCTGCGTCAGGCTGGCGGGCGGTCACCAGTGGGGTCCCTCAAGGCTCCATTTTAGGGCCGGTACTTTTCAATATTTTTATAAACGATCTGGATGTAGGAATAGAAGGTATTTTGAGCAAGTTTGTTGATGACACCAAACTTGGAGGAGTTGTGGACTCGAATGAGGGTGTAAAGGCCTTGCAGAGAGATCTGGATAGGTTGGAGAGCTGGGCGATCACCAACCGCATGAAGTTCAATAAGAGCAAGTGCCGGGTCCTGCACTTGGGACGGGGAAACCCTGGCTGCATGTACAGACTGGGCGATGAGACACTGGAGAGCAGCCTAGAAGAGAGGGATCTGGGGGTCGTGGTAGACAGCAAGTTGAATATGAGCCAGCAGTGTGCCCTGGCAGCCAGGAGGGTCAACCGTGTCCTGGGGTACATCAAGCACGGCATCGCTAGTAGGTCAAGGGAGATGATTGTCCCGCTCTACTCTGCGCTGGTGCGGCCTCACCTCGAGTACTGTGTGCAGTTCTGGGCACCACAGTATAAAAAGGACATGAAACTGTTGGAAAATGTCCAGAGGAGGGCTACAAAGATGGTGAAAGGCCTGGAGGGGAAGACGTACGAAGAACGGCTGAGGTCACTGGGCCTGTTCAGCCTGGAGAAGAGGAGGCTGAGGGGAGACCTCATCACAGTCTACAACTTCCTCGTAAGGGGGTGTCGAGAGGCAGGAGACCTTTTCTCCATTAACACCTGTGAAGGACCCCGCGGGAACGGGGTTAAGCTGAGGCAGGGGAAATTTAGGCTTGACATCAAGAGGGGATTCTTCACAGAGAGGGTGGTTGCACACTGGAACAGGCTCCCCAGGGAAGTGGTCACTGCACCGAGCCTGTCTGAATTTAAGAAGAGATTGGACTGTGCACTTAGTCACATGGTCTGAACTTTTGGGTAGACCTGTGCGGTGTCAAGAGTTGGACTTGATGATCCTTAAGGGTCCCTTCCAACTCAGGATATTCTATGATTCTATGATTCTATGATTCTATGCTTTATTTATTTACCTAAATAGAATTTAATTAGTAATTGTTCTTGACCATCAAATTTCAAATTCTAGGTGGTAAATTTTGTTTTCCTCAATTGTAGTTTCTCTTTTACATTTCAGAGCTTGGGATCTCTGCCCTATGTAACTTTTCCCATCTGGCTGGTCAAATTTTGAGAAATGATAAACAGCAGGGTATATGAACTGTAATTTCCATTATAATATTAAAGTAGCTCTCCAAAACCAAATCCATACCATGAGTGTCTCTATTTGCCTATGATATGAAATGTATTTTGATAAGAGCCATTGAAACAAAAATGATTTAAAACTGAAAGATGAGTAGTAGTCAAAGTAGTAGTCAGTTTTGAGAAGATTAGGTTTAGAATCTCCATATTGGAAGCTTTTTTTTTTTTCCCCTCCAAAAATATCTAAGATTTATAGATTTTTTGACAAAATGGTAATATGCTACCTGGGTAAAAAAAAAAAAAAAAAAAAAAAAGTAAATCAAAACAACTTGTAAACTGACTAATATTTTTCTTCCTTTTTACTCATCACTATAGTTTTTTGGCTTATTTGTTTTGTATTTTTTCCAAAGCATGTTGTTTATGAATATTATTTTTAGATCTTCCAAAAAAAATGAAAAAACAACAACAAAAAGTACTTTGAAAATGAGTATTTCCAATGTAAATTCCTACTGTGAAGGCCCATCAATTTTTCACATGAAAACTTAAAATTACTCCTAATCTGAAAAAAATGACCTTGCAAGGCAGTTATCATGTCAGAAAGGCGGGACAGACTTATGATTAAAGCATTGGACCAAGACTTAGGGAAATGGATTCAACTCTTGAATCTGTTGAAGACTTTTTTCTTGATTTACTTCTCTAAAGGAAGATTACACAGACTGGGGCTGTGCAGAATAACAAAGGAAAAAACTACGGGGGAGTTAGGCATGCTAACAGTTTTCAAGCATATAGAAATCTACAGTAAAGAAGTGGTGAATAATTAGTTTTCCATGTGAATAGTGGAAAAGAGTAGTAGCAGACTTAAAAATTGGAATGACTCAGCTTAGGTTGTAGGAAATATACGGACTATAATAGAAGACAGGACTAACTCCTTATGGAAGCTGTAGAGCTTTTACGATACTAAACATACTGCAAAAGAATGAAAGGCTTTGACAATATCTTCAGTGATGTGAGAATCAGTTCTGAATGTGTTTGCAGTAGGAACTGCTTTGATACAGTAGGAATAGATCAGAAGATTGAAGCAGCTGGTCCCTACATCTACATTATATGTGTTTTGGGGGTTTTAGAATAAATTTAATAGGAACCAAACATACTCATCACGTATGCGGATGAGATATGACTCAACTTACCAACCATTGGTTCAAACTTTTATGTTTCCATTGGGATTTGAAGGTATTTGATGCATATCTGAAGCAGAATTTCCTTCATAGGAGCATAATTTGAAAATATCAAAACTGCTCTGCTAACTGAATGAAATACGGGGAATTGGTTGCTTGACCTCACTACTCCTCCAAACCAAAATGCTAATGCATTTACAGCCTCAGTTATCTGGAAGAAGATTATCTGGGTTGTAAATTAGCCAGGTGCTGCCTTCCCACAATAACCTTAAGTAAGGCACATTGCCAGAGAGGGAGTATTGTAAGGCACATGCTGCTCACATCAGGGCTGGCTGTGCACAGCACTTTTTAAGAGGCTTCTACAAAACCTCTTTGTAATATTTTTCAAGGGTGAATATACTAAATATATATTTATAGCATAATTTACATGTGAATTATCCATGTTTTTTGCCTTTATCTGAGTTATCTCCTTGTCTCTGTCTCATTTATTTATTTATTTATCGATGAAATAACTGAGAGTTAACTTCCTCTGCCATCTGTAAAATGAAGATAACAATAATTCTTTGATCTGCTTTCAGCATTTAGAAAATAAACTCATTGGATTTTCTTCTGATCTTTATGCTTACATAGCATAGTTCATATGGAGAACTAGACTGATATTTTTGGGTGTTTATATGTATATAATATATGTGATGACTTAAGATGCATCTGACCTAACTCTGACTCTATAAGATGCAATTCTCTATAATTAAATTAGTCCTCTGGATTATCTTTTTATTCATTTAAAACCAGAGCCTTGAGGGCATAATTCATTGCATCTTAAGGTAGCCATATAAGGCAGGTGGGATGGGTACAGGACATTCTAATCTCTCCCTTGGCTATGAAAGGAGCTGATGTTCAGCTTAAACTAAGGTGACAAAGTTCTAGCCAGTGGTAGTCTGAAGTAAGCTGGTCTGTCTTTTTGGATCGTTAGATAGTCATGAGAATCACAGGTCTGCGTGAACGTACCTTCACAGAATCATAGGATCAGAGAATCATAGAACAATTTGGGTTAGAAAGGACCTTAAAGATCATCTAGTTCCACCCCCCTTGCCAGGGACACCTCCCACTAGACCGGGTTGCTCAACGCCTCATGCAAATTGGCTTTGAATACTTCTAGGGATGGGGCATCCACAGCTTCTCTGGGCAACCTGTTCCAACGCCTCACCACACTCAGTGTAAAGAATTTCTTCCGAATGTCCAATCTAAATCTACCTTTTTTTTTTTTTTTTTTTTTTTTCAGTTTAAAGCCATTACTCCTTGTCCTATCACTACACTCCCTGAGAGAGAGTATCTCTCCTCCTTTCTTGTAGTCCCCCTTTAGGTACTGGAAGGTCGTTACAAGGTTTCCCCAGAGCCTTCTCTTCTCCAAGCTGAACTCCCTCTGCCTCCTCTGTTTTCATAGGAGAGGTGTTCTGGCCCTCTGATCATCTTCATGGCCCTCCTCTGGACTCATTCTAGTACGTCCATGTCCTTCTTATACCAGTTCCCTCAGGACCTGCAGATGCATCTCACCAGGTCCCACGGACTTGTGCAACTTCACGTTTCTTAGACTGTCTTATACCTCAACCTCTCCTACAGTGGGTGGTTCTTCATTCTCCTAGCCCCAACCTTTGCCTTCTGGGACTTGGGCTATGTTTAACCTAGAGTTCTTGCTGGTGAAACATGAGGCCAACAAGTCATTGAGTAACTCAGCCTTCTCTGTATCCCAGGTAACCAGGTCTCCCATTTCCTTCAAGAGAGAGCCCACAATTTTCCTAGTTTTCCTTTTATCACTTAAGTACCTAGAGAAGAACGTCTTGTTACCCTTGATGTCCCTGGCTAAATAGCTCTTCCACCTTTTTTTCTTTTTCTAGTACCATGCTAATTAAAGCACCAAGGCATAGGTATATATATTTTGCGAATAAATTAAATTCTCAAGCATACCTGCCTAGTCAATAAAATCTATAGAGAAATTCTATCTACTTTATCTTTTATTATTACTTTTCCAAATTTATTTTCAAAATTTCAATTTTACATAAATTCCTAATAGCCTTTTTTACCTCCATTGCACTTTATATATAATTTCAGGTTTTACTTAAAACTGGTCATTATGCTTATAGCTTTAAGAAGTTTGTCCAGCTAATGGAAATAATTTCTCTACATCATCTTCCTCAAGCATATTCTTATAGCTTCATCTGTCAGAGGAATTACTACAAAGCATGAAATGAATGATAACCAACCTGAGTAATGTGTATGGAAATGGGATTGTTTTGATTTCTCTTTCACTAGTTAACACTTAAGCTTCTTATATTAGTCAACATGCCATTCATTCACCAGACACATAAATGTTTGGATTAACTCCAGTTATGCCCAGGAATTTGACAGCTAAATATATGACGATCAGAGAAATACAATAGCTGCAACATGTATGCAGCCTATACCTCTTTTTGCTTGAATAAGGGATGAAGCTGTCCTGGGAATTCAGGATGTCAAACCAAAAATGTAATTTTTGGTGTCACCAGTGATCCCTAGAAGATCATTAGCTCCATTAGCTGACCCTTTTTTTTGTTTGTTTGTTGTTTGTTTTGTTTTTCTTTTAATCAGTTATGCAGCTCAGATTGTATCCTTTGTATCCATTGAGTAGTTTTGATTTGTTCCAGTAGAAGAGGGCCCGGATCCTCAATTTATAGAGCTGACACACTACTAGGTGAGGAATGCATTTTTGTCTGGAGAACTTGAACTGTAAGTAGTTCAAAGTAGTTGAAGAAAATTAGAAGATAAGCTATTTATAAACTATTTAATTAATCCTTTCCAAAACTGATTAAACAGTTTCTGAAATGAAACAAAAACATCTTCGATTAGCATCCTTATGCTAAAGTAACTGCAGACACACTCCCCCATCACCACCCTGCACCCCTGTACTTCTTTCTGCTTCCTTCTGAGACAGTGGTAGAAACAGGTTGTGCTTTGTGCTTACCCACATCCTCAGGGATTATTTGTCTGAAAGCTTTGTCACAGAACATATCTAGAAGAGCAAGCTTCCTTATACGCTGCTTATCAGGAAAGACCTTCAAGTGCACTTCCAGACTGGTTCAAGTCTCACATCGCCCTTTTCTCTTTTATTTCTTCCTGCCTTTGGTTATTAGCTCATATTCTCCCTCTAATCTGAAGACAGTCCAGCTGTCTTAATTTAAAAGAAAATCTGTTAAGTCTCTATCTGCAAAACCAGGAGTCATGTTCTCTGCCTAACTGGTTGTTAAAGAACACTATTCTATATATTAAAAAAAAATAATAATAAAAAAATGTCTGTCTCCTGTGGTGGCTGCTTTGCATATTTTACTTTTCATTGAAATTTAAAGTTATGTGAATCTCTACATTAAAGTCACAGATATTAACATCCAGACACTATAATTATATGTAACTCATTGCTGGTTCCTGACTGAGAATAGATCACAATTTTAAGATGTCAACAGATTTGTGTGACTATGTGAACTCCGTTTTAAAGTTACATGACAGGAATAAATAAGATGAGAATCATCTTAAAAATATGAGGCCTACTAATGGCAATTAGTAGTAATTTCCTTTTATTCTCTTTTCTATGGTTTTTTTTTTTTTTTTTTTTTTTTTTTTTTTTAATTGTGTAGTTGTGATTAATATGATTTCTCTAATAATACTTAAAACAGCAGAAGTCACATGTAAATTAATACAGAGGACTTCAGGTACAGTAGTGATTATTGTTCCCACAGTTTTAATACCTTGTAATTTCATGTTAAATTTACAAATGCATGAATTTCAAACACACATTTCTGTGTACAGCTTGGGGTTGTGAATTGTAAAATACCAAATAGAAAGATTTTATGAAATTTTTTGAAAGTTCAATATCCTTTTTATTATTAGCACAATTTTTTAATTGATACATATTTCCACATGGTTGGTTACAATGCTGCATTCTTTTGATATAATTTGATAAACCAATCATTTCAGTTTCAGTAACTTGTCAAATTACTTGAAATCCTTGAAAACAAAGAAAGAAAGAAACAAGCAAAAAATCTATTTATTCCAACAGCTTCCTCTTTGAAAGGTCACTTTAACCTAACTGCCAGGTTATAAAAATAGTAATTTCTAAATGTGATCATCAGAAATTATTTTCTAGCTCAGCTAGGCATGCTTAATTTAATATTCCTATTGACTATATGCCTATGGAGAATGGACAGTTTTTTGCCTGATCATGTTAATTTAAAGAGTCAGCTTTGACAAGACATTACCTTTCATAAATGGGAGACAGGTATTCATTTAGCCTTTGTGTGTTTTGTCTTTTTAAGATTTTATTTGCCAAAACATGAAGCTAAAAAACTTATCTTTAATCAGAGACTTCCCAACTCTCAGTATTACTTTCCTGATTGCTGAGTTTCCAGTAAGGGATTCGTATGACTATCTCAGGGATGTGAACTCCATACATGTGCCAGAAGTGACAGGTGTCAGTTGTTTAAATATAAATTATGTACTAAGCTTAAGCTGCAGAATCACCTGCCCAGAGCACTATTTTCTTGCTGCTGGTGGTTACTAGATGGCTTCTTCCAGAGTTCAGTGTTCAAACTTGCTCAGGACAGGGATAGGGTCAGACTGATTTATTTTATTTTATTTTATTTTATTTTATTTTATTTTATTTTATTTTATTTTATTTTATTTTATTTTATTTTATTTTATTTTATTTTATTTTATTTTATTTTATTTTATTTTATTTTATTTTATTTTATTTTATTTTATTTTATTTTTGCTACCTGCTCTTAAGCCTATGACTTTTGATCTATAGCCTCCGAATTATTTCTTGATGGTATAAGGAGACATGCCTGAAATCTTACGGTTTACTGCATGAGATAGATCATTTATTATCTAATAAGATAATTTATTATTTTTTAATTGTGGAAACTAACTAGATGTGAAAGTTGTTTTGTTTATCATTTTAATACATTTAAATGCACAGAATAAACCAACACAGAGGTAAGAATTACCACATAGTTTATGAGGAAGTGGCAATAATCTGATGTTAGTTTCAGTGTTTCTACACAGGTTATGTATCAGTTACCTCTACTGTCTTGTATTAGTATTGCCACCTTTTTCCATATCTTGGTTCCCAGCTTTAGGAAACTAAATTTACAAGTCCATGCTGGTATGTGCTTAATGGTGTGCTGCTTAGGGAGTGTGAATGAATCTTCAAAAAATGTGTTTTTGTAGGGTGATAAGATGTAGTGATAACAATGAAAGGTCAAAACGTGGAAGAGCGATAAAATCTGAAAGGGTTCCTGCTGGAGGAGGCTTCTGGTCAGTGCAAAGGGCTCAGCACTTCAAACCACAGATAAAGCCAACACTTCAAAAGAGCTGAAGATAGCAGTATCTATGGAAGGAGAGATGAGGTAGGAAAGGGAGGTACAGGAAGGGAGGAATAAAATGAATCATAGGAATAAATATACCTGGGTATTTTGGTCTTATGAGAATGCAAGTCATGGAGACAAGTCCCTAGCAGTTTTGAGGTGAGCACCAGTGTATAATCAGCCCCTCAAAAACTGAGAAGCACACACTTCAGAACCAACATTGATTGCACAGATATCATGGAACACAACTCCACTAGGATGTCCTAAGCTCTTTTGCTTTGCTACCTGTCTCACCTCTTAGGCTGTTTCTCTCTGGCAGAGAGAGAGAGAGAGAGAGAGAGAGAGAGAACCTGCTGCTGTTGAGTCACGCTTTCAATTGCATCGGATTTTTACTGTTCGTGTGAAAGCAACAACAATGAATGACACCACATCCCATTTCTCAATGAAAATGTAACCCAGGGTATCATCATTTCAAGGTTCTATGTCTAGTGGGGCTGAAAGTTACATGAATATTTCACTTATCAATATAAATTAATAGCATTAGAAGGGTGAGTCAAAAAACAATTCATAAATCTGTATGCTGCTAAATGACATTGTAATTCATCAATTCAAGGGCGAATGGAAAATAACCAGCCTTTGAGTTTCAGCTCACTGCATCTCCAGCAAGGGCAAGACTGTCTCCTAAGGCTTCTAATATCTTATACATACAGATTTGTATTTAGGGCAACACCTTTATTCTTTGATACTTTGATGAGTAGACTGTGCAAACTGAGGTTATCCTCTCATCTAAACAAAACATTGGGGATTTAAAAATCAATGCAGAAAGCACACTATGGGTTTCCTGAATACAGCTTGATTTCTCATCCTTCTAACAACAAAGACAGTGATTGACTGAGCCCTGGTGCAAGGTTGATACACAATCAGCACAGGGCATCTCTTAAGTGTGTGCTGCTCAGTAATGTACTGCAGACTGCTGTGAACAAGGAATACATTTGTTTGCACAGTGGCATGTTGCTCGATACTGAATTGCCTTTCCCACATAGCTCTTGTCTTGCTCATAAAAAGACGTGCTACCACACAGGGTAATTGAAGGGTTGACTACTCAAGGAAGGATTCAGAAAACAAATGAGTTTAGCCAATGTGCAGTAACTAGCACACCAATATCGCATGGCAACTATAAGGTGGCTCACATTTTCATAGATTAAGGAAAACTAATTCACATTTGTTGTGGGACAGACATGGGTACATAAGCAAAGTAATACACTGTTTTACTGTATTCCGACTTACCTCTTGGCAAATCATGTTTTTGTTTGTTTGTTTGTTTGTTTTATTTTCTTAGCAATTGCACTTTACTACTATGGTCTTCTATGTTATAGACAACTAAAAATGGCCACCTCTTGCAAAATTAGAAGAAAGATACAATCTTCCAAGGGCAGCTACATCTACACTTTCTCAACTTTTAAGGATATCGTAATGTGTTTCAAGATTTATAAACACTAGAATCTTTGATCTTTGAACTGACTCCCTGGTTACCTCTAGCTTTGGCATGTCAGATGTTTAGCTTTTTGAAAGGCTGTTAGGCGAATAAATTAGTATGGACCCTATATGATTTGTGAAAGAGTTAAAAATATCATACTTCACAGAAATCAAAGTTCAGACTATTATGGAGGTTAACAGTTTTTCTGTATCACTGCAGTTTTTCCAGAGAAATTAAGCTGAACTCAATAAAAGTACAAACAGTTTATCGCAAAGACAATGACAACAGAATTGTATATGATCTACAATATTATTAGAAAAATGTTTGTATTTGCCTTCAGTTTCATGTGAGTCACTCATAGTATTTGTTGGGTATTTTTTCAGTGTCCCAGTGGAATAACATGAAATTGTGAAACAGGAACTTCTGGTAAACCATGCACAGTCTTGCAAACGAGGGAAAAACAAAACAAAACAAAAACAGCATTCAGAATGTCACACTGCCAAAGGTGTACAGGATAAATAAACCCAGTGCTCAATGTTTGGAAAACTGATCAGAAAGTATGTACTGGAGGGGGGTTGTTTAGTCAAAGTAACCACATTGCTATGATGGAATAAATTCCTTTTATTTTTTTCCTAATCTTTAGAAATAATCGAAAATCAAACAAATTATAAGTTAAAAAAGACACCAAGGAAAGATTTTTTATAAATGCCAGTAGATAACAAGTATGACCAGCTTGATTTTTTATTTCCCCTTTATATGTTACAAACCACAAAAGAAATGTTATTTTACAATAAAATTTCAGCCCAGAAGGAAAGTTCCTGATATAGATGCAAAGTCAAGTGAGTTGTGTAACTACACTTGATGTGAGTGATATAATTTGAGTTGCTATTTTTTCCATGGTTTTTTATTTGTGTTTTGTTTGTTAGCTTGATTGTTTTTGTTTGTTTGTTTGTTTGTCTGTTTGGTTGGTTGGTTGGTTTTGTTTGTTGTATCAAAAAAAGACAAAACCAAAACATGAATGGGATAAGAGGTACTAGTGAAATCAAAAACATATGGAGACATTCCAGGGCACTAGAAGTTTTTGTTTGTTTGTTTTGTTTTATTTTTAATCTACACTAGCCTCTGGCCAGAGGAAGACCTTGACCATGCTTGGCCTGTGACAGTTACTGCTTTCCCAACTGTTTCTCAGGCAAGCCTCAGGAGCAAGAATGTACCAGGGAACATTTCCACACAGGCAGTTTGGATGCTCTTCCTCTTTTCTGGAGTCAAACCATCCTAGTATGGACACGGGTTATTCCATGTCAGCTAGCCTCAGTGACTAGAAATGTTATTCAGCAAATTTGCATTCACTGATATAGAAGTAGTGTGGTTATGCTGGGGTATTTGTTAGTACTCAGTCAAGACCTTATGTGTATTTGGGAAGAAAAAAATAAATATGAATTCACAGAGTTTTATTTTAATGAATCTTGTCTCTAGGCAGCCTGTTTAACAAGAAGATATCTTTTCCAGCAAGTTACCGAGAGCAAGAACCCAGCTTACACCTCCTTGAGGCTGTACCTGTTGAGCCTAAGGTGGAATGAGGATACAACAGTGGGCAGCTGAACATTCACTCTGGGCTTTCCCTTTTGTCTGGAAAGCATATCTAGCTCCTCATTCAGCCTTTATCCTCTTGTTCCTCCAGTATGATTTTTCTCTTTACAAGATCAGGTCTTCATGTTTTTGGTGGCTAGGTTTTGTGGTATTGCAATTTGATTCCTCCTCTTTCTCTTTCTCTTTCTCTTTCTCTTTCTCTTTCTCTTTCTCTTTCTCTTTCTCTTTCTCTTTCTCTTTCTCTTTCTCTTTCTCTTTCTCTTTCTCTTTCTCTTTCTCTTTCTCTTTCTCTTCTCTCTCTTTCTCTTTCTCTTCTCTCTCTCTTCTCTTTCTCTTTCTCTCTCTCTTCTTTCTTCCTTCCTTCCTTCCTTCCTTCCTTCCTTCCTTCCTTCCTTCCTTCCTTCCTTCCTTCCTTCCTTCCTTCCTTCCTTCCTTCCTTCCTTCCTTCCTTCCTTCCTTCCTTCCTTCTTTCCTTCCTTCCTTCCTTCCTTCCTTCCTTCCTTCCTTCCTTCCTTCCTTCCTTCCTTCCTTCCTTCCTTCCTTCCTTCCTTCCTTCCTTCCTCTCTTCCTCTCTTCCTCTCTTCCTCTCTTCCTCTCTTCCTCTCTTCCTTCCTCTCTTCCTTTCTTCCTCTCTTCCTCTCTTCCTTTCTTCCTCTCTTCCTTTCTTCCTTCCTTTTTCTTTCTCTCTTCCTCTCTTCCTTTCTTTTACTTTTTCACTCTTTTTTTTTTTTTTTTTTTTTTTTTCCAAGTTAGATAGCCAATATATACCATGCTTCTCTCTCTGATCTTGATTTTCTACCTCTCTTTCATCTCTGTTATCTCTATTTTGGTTATCATCTTTGCTTACATAACTTTGCTGCAGTGAAAATTATTTTTAAAAGTGTTTGTTTCAGCGTGGTGGTCTGATCACCTTGTGAAATACTGTCCAATGCTTTCATAAAGAACTCATCCAGTCCAGAGATGTTGTTACTATCCTTTCCATCCTTGTTGTGTACGTTATGTTGTAGTGGGTTTACGTGGCAAGGTTTTGGTAGCCGGGAGCCATAGGGGTGGTTTCTGTGAGAAAGATCTAAAAGCTGCCCCATGTTTGGGAAGGACCCCATTGTTTTCCAGATCCGAGCCAATAAGCGATGTTGTTTTGCGCCTCTGTGAGAGCATATTTAAGACAGGGAAAAAAACGCTGTGCCACACAGCAGCCAGGAGAGTCAAGGGAGTGAGAGAACAGCCTTGCACATGTCAAGGTCAGTGTAGAGGGAGGGGGAGAGGTGCTCCAGGTGCCAGAGCAGAAGTCCCCTGCGGCCTGTGGTGAGGACCATGGTGAAGCAGGATGTCCCCCTGCAGCCCATGGAGTACCACCGTGGAGCAGGGTTCCACGCTGCAGCCCATGGAGGAGACCACGGTGGAGCAGGTGGCCCTGCACCGACGGAGGCTGCCGCCTGTGGAAGACCCCTGCCGGAGCAGATTCCGGGCCGGACCTGTAGCCCATGGAGAGGAGCCCACGCAGGAGCAGGTGACCCGGCAGGAGCTGCTGCCCGTAGGGGAGCCAGGTTGGAGCAGTTTTCTCCTGAGGGATGGACCCCGTGGTACGGACCCATATCTGGAGCAGTTCTGAAAGAGCTGCTGCCTGTGGGAAGCCCACGCCGGATCAGTTCATCAAGGACTGCATCCCGTGGGTGGGACCCCACAGCACAGGGGACGAGAGTGACCGAGAAGGAGCAGCAGAGAAGTGCTGTAGACTGACCATAACCCCCATTGCCCCGTTCCCCTGCGCCACTCGGGGGGAGGAGGTGGAAGAGGGTGGATGGGGGGAAGGTGCTTTTGTTTTTTTTTTTCCTTTGTTTTCTCACTTCTCTCGCTTGTTAGTTGTAGGCAATAAATCTTACTATCTCCTTATGCTGAGTCTGTTTTGCCCGTTACAATAATTATTGCGTGATTTTCTCGTCCTTATCTCAATCCTTGAGCCCTTTTCACATATTTTCTCCCCATTCCTCTTTGAGGAGGGGGAGTGAGAGAGTGGCTGTGGTGGAGCTCGGCTGCCCACTCGAGCAGAACCATGACATGTGTTTGTTCCTGCAAAGTGATGTAGTTCACTGGATTCTGAAACTTTTTCCAGTGCTAGAAACCAAACTGACTTGTGATATTTGCTTTTTTGTTGTTGTTTTGTTTTGTTTGTTTGTTTGTTTTCCTGAAAATAAATCCTTAAAAATAAATCCTTAAATCCAAACTTTATAAGTTTCATAACATCCACAGTGTCAAATAATTTTATTTTCCTTTTGAGCATCATTATATGATTTTCTCTGTTAGATAAATTCTAATTGTTATTAGGAAGTGTGAATTCTCTGTCTTCGAGCAGTCTGATTTTAAGTGCTCTTTCCAAAACTCGGTTACAACATTTCTTTTAAGAAGTCTTGGGAGAAACACAACTGGAGAATTCTAGCCAAAGAATTAGCAGCCTAAACAAGCCACTGCAATGCTTGTTATGTCTTTTTTTTTTTTTTTTTTACATTCTTTTTTCTCTAATGATTTTTATTTTATTTATTTTTGAAGATTTGGTTATATGTTTCCGTACTAAGAATCAATAGTAGACAAGGACTCAATAAGTCATCCTACACTGCAAAATATATAATATATATAATATATAATAATTTAAGCATTTTGATCTAAGAAAAACTTAGAAAGTTCTGGTTTGTTAAAAACTTAGAAACTAAGAAAAAAGTCTTTTTTTTTTTTTTTTCTTTCCTATTATTGTTAACCTTTCTATAAAAGAGAAGGGTCAATTTTTGCTTATATATTCACTTGTGGATAACCACTGTTCAAATTTATCTAACAGAATTTCAAAATCATCTTCTGAATTAACAGAAAAGAAACTGGAAATAGCTGAATATTTCAGAAAGTTTCTTTCACTCTTACTGGTGCTGACTATTTATCATTATGGGATGAAGTGAAAATCTAACTTTCACTCATTCACATTCTCAAATATTTGAATTTCTGTATTCTTTTCTTGAGCATAATGGCTTAGTTTACTTTAGCCTTAGTACCATTTACTGTTCAGAAATTATTCAGAAAGAGGTCAGTATTTTGTATTTTGCTTCTGACTCATGGTTATTGCACACTGAGAACTTCTACACATCCTAATAGCTTTAGGCAAGACACTTGTAAAGTACCTTCCTAAAGGAACATTTTCCTAACTCCAAGAACTTTGAAAAAATATTAGGAATTCTGACAAAAGAAAGAGAATAGGGTCAATGATGATCTGAGAGTAGTTAGTACAAGTACAGGCCCAGGATGCTGTCTACATGAGCAATGCCATGCCAGCTCATCTCAGGACCAGAGAATTGTTTTTTTTCCTATTTTGACCAACAAGTAATAAAACCAGTAAAATGACTGCTATGGCACAGTTCTTAATCCAAAATCTGGTTTTATAATATCCAGAGTATACATCAAAAATGGCTGTTTTTCCAATGCCTCTGACAGAAAGTGAATTTGTTATTAAAATCTAATAAATCTTAATAAAGTCTTTAAAATGCTAAAGGCCATTGCAAGCTCTTTATATGAGTGACAGTTTTAGGCCAGAAAACTATTTTGGAGAATGATGTCCTTTGCGATGAGTGTGAAAATTTCTTATAATGCAGCAGCTATTTGTATATTTGTATATTAAACATTTTCCTAACTACATTGTGCAAGTAACACAAAGCATTTTTAAATTAATATTGTCTTAATCTGTTGTTGTTTTTTTTTTTTCTTTTTTTCTTAAGTTGTTACCATCACTTTGATATCTGCCTAATATCTGCTCATTATATAAAATATAGAACTGGCTTCTCTTGTATATTTGCATTCTTCTGATTGCCTTCTTCATCTATGACTTTTAGAAACAACAAAAAATGTTGCTTTACTATGGGCTTAGTTATTTTGAATTGTGCAATTTCGTTTAAAATAGACAACAGATTTGCATATGATTGTATATATAGGAAATAATTTTCACATTTGGGACGAGTCTCAGGAATATTTCTCATGTAGGGTCAGATTTCAGGTCAGAAGTAAGAACTCCAAATAATTATTGTCAAGGGCTCAAGACTGAATACATCTTCTCTGCGCTTCATTGTTCATTTAATTTTTAATCTGCTTTGGGATTTTTTAATAGCTGGGCCTCAGAGTGATAACATCTATGTGGAAGAGAAAGTTGTTAAATTCAGAGCACATTTTTGTTCATGCACTGGAGGGTCTTCTGTGTGACCACACTCTAACTGCTACTATTACTACCATTGTTAAACTATAAACGTTTTTTTTAAGCCATGTTTATTAAGCCAATTTTTTCTGGGTGTTGGACCCACCAAAATACACATCATTATTTATTTAATCTTAATTAAAATAAGCTATGTTAAAAACTGATAGTTTGTAGTTCATGCTTTTGAGCATGAGATTCCAAGTTTTTACCTTCCTATATTATTCTAAAATGTACAGATATTGGTGAATTTCATATCTATTCTGAAAAATACAATATATGGCAAAAGGAATGCTCCGTCCAACTAAAATAACCACTATTAGTTTCTAGCTTGGTAAGGTCCAGGTTTATAAGTGGTTCCATGACTTTTTCTGTAAGAATCACACACACATAGAAACAAATAAAATGGAAATTTTCCCACAGTACAAAAAAAGTGACTCCTCTTTTCTCTGTATTCCCAATATTAGGGAGACAGGTTTGGCAAAGTCACATTTTAAATGAGTTATTTCACATCAAAAGTTTTTGACATTTTAAATGGCAATGAAGGAAAGTGTTTTGAATCCATACACATGAATTCTAGAGACATTCAGCACAGCAGGGAGCTGGGCTGAATTTCTGGATATCAAAAAGCAGTAACAAAGCAGTCTCATTCTTATCTTGCTAAGACTCCTCCATGCATTTAAAACAGTCCTATGAGACATACAAGTTTAATCTTAGAGGCCAAATGTGATTAACCGTGGTACATTTATGGTTATAAACATATTGACATTTGTGCTAAAGAACGTTCTTAGGTGCTGCTGATGAACTGTTGATTATAAATTGAAATTCAGGTGCATAAAGTCCTTTTACTGATTTTATATGGCATTTATCTTATTAAATTTAAGCTAATCAATGTTTTCCATACCATTTTAATTAGAATACAAATTGTTCTTCATTCATTCATTTGTTATGCTGATGTTTTCTTGATGTTGGACCCACTAAAAAGGCATACTGCTATTTAAGTTTATTTACTCACATTGTCTAGTAGCCTATGTTACAAACCAGACTAACATACCACTGAGATAAAATATATTTTGAAAAGATAATTCTTATCTCAAAGATGTGAACCAGCACATGGTACTTGATACCAAACTCTTTAAAACAAATCTTTCACTTTAGGATTGGTGCATGTAGCATATTTTCATAAAGGTAACAAATTATTCAGGAGTCTTCAATAGGTTTCTATATATCATTCAACCTCTTGTTACCTCATAAATGGATATTAAAATTTGATATTCCATGCAGACCATAGAGTAACCAGACATCATCCAAATTCATACAGTTATAGGAATTTTACATTCAACCTTATTTTTGTTGGGTCTTACCTGTCAGCCCAAATATGGGGATGGTAAAACACCTTGGCCAAAACAAGTTAAGGGCTTAACAGTAGAGAACTTCTGATGACTGTGGTCATGTAAAGTGAGACTCAATTGTGGAAGAACAGTCAACATCAGGGAGAATATAGTAATTTGAGACTGTTGGAGGTTGTGTCCTTTTGGATACAAGAGATTTTCTTCTATAATAGCAAGTAAGACAGCAAAGTTGCTAGGAGAAATATGTTGTTTGGGTACTTCTGCTATAGAGGACAGTGGCTTTAATTTGGTAGTAGAAAAATCTGATTTTTTGTTGCTGTAGAACAAATATGTTTATGAATACATGCAAACCTGAAGTGATAAAGAGTAAATTCTGTTGTCAACTGTGCATTTCAGTCTTGATCTAGTTATATAATACAAGACAGGTGATGACAAGTGACAAATAGACAAATGTTCATAAGGAAACAATGAAGTAATATTCATGGCATGGTCTAAAAGTATTTGCAATCTTATTGTAGTCAAGCCTTTTGGAAGTATAACAAAGAAGAAGCATTTAAAGGAACACATGTATTGCTTTTACAGTGAGTTAGAAGTTCCACCTGAATGTGGAGACTATCCTAAAAAACGTGGGAAGTTTTGTTTGAAAATTCAGCAAGTAAGGAATGTTGATATGAGAAATAATGTATATTTGATAAGAGCTTGAGAAAAGTTAACGGCCTAATTAGAGAACAAGTGATGATTATTAAATGTATAACCAGCATGTGTTCATGTATTAAAAGTCACTAGGTAAAGTTCTGAATTTACCCTAGTTTTTCATTTCTGTGTTTTCTGAAGAAACAATGAGAAATTTTCATGCATGGAGATAATATAGAATAGATAATCTTTGAGAATAATATGTTATTTTTACTTATGAGTCATGAGTGTCCTACATGACACAGAGACAAGAGATTGCTGTTATCAGTGCAGACTCCTCGAGTGGTCTAAATTGGGAGATTTTGTAAAAGTAAATGGTATTAATTTCACCTTAGATCCAGAGACTTACTTCTGTAGAGGTGAACGACAATGTTTGTAATGAATGCTGAATCTCCAGTTACAGGTAAACCATAATTAGCATTGAGTCTGAATTAAAGCTAATGTAAAAAGTTCCAGATAAAAATTAAAACTATGCAATGAAGAAAAAATAAAAAAAGAAAAAAGAAAGAAAGAAAAAAGAAAAAATGAAAAAAAGAAAAAAAAATAACCATGAAAAATGAAAAAAAAAGAAAAAGAAAAAAAAAGAAAAAAAAAAAGAAAAAAAAAAGAAAGAAGAAAAGAAAGAAGAAAGAAGAAAGAAGAAAGAAGAAAAAAGAAAAAAAGAAAAAAGAAAAAAAAAAGAAAAAAGAAAAGGAAGGAAGGAAGGAAGGAAGGAAGGAAGGAAGGAAGGAAGGAAGGAAGGAAGGAAATAGAAAGAAAGAAAGAAAGAAAGAAAGAAAGAAAGAAAGAAAGAAAGAAAGAAAGAAAGAAAGAAAGAAGGAAAGAAATCTCCACTCTTGCTCCTTATTTCTCTCAACAGTGACAATATCTAACAGAGTGTGTCCCTTGTTCTTATTTATTTATTTATTTGTTTATTTTAGAAAGAGCTACCCTGTGCAAAAAGATACGAACAAAATGTTGCAGGAGAGAGGAGAGTCACGACATCAGCATGGGTGTCATAGTAACAAAGCAGTCTAATCTAGGAAAATATTGTAGGTGTTTCCTGAGGTCCAGCTAAGCCTTTGCTACCAAGCTCCAGAAAAGAAACACCAGCCACAATGATAAAGAATTTTGGAGCAGAATGTTGTTTTGTTTGTTTGTTTGTTTGTTTTACTTCTGGTTTAATAAAGTGATGTCTCCCCCATACCCCCAAATCTTACTTTTTTAGTAATTTAGCTATGCATAAGAATGAGGGTTTACAGGCACAGCACATTCAATAGCAACTTACCTATTTTATGAAATCTATCTTCGTGTTAGGTAGTTGATTCTTCTGAGCTAAAGTATAATTCAGAAATTTCTGTTTTCACTAGGTGAAATTTTCAAGTCTGTCTTTAGTGGGTGTAGCAAGTCTATGCTATTTACTGAAGAGGGCAAATAAGAACAACAAAATAATAGTGTATGATAACAATAAGATTTAAAGATGGAACATTTAAGTGGATTCACTGTAGGTACTCAGATTGCTCTTCTTCCTGTAGCTAAGTCAAGCTGTGATTATCACCTGCTTGGGTGATTTAACTTCAATAGCTAAATCATCAAAACAGATGATTTGCATTGTTTTGTGTCTCATTAGGTAAACAGAAATACTGCAGCAATATGGAGTGTGCTTGGCTAAGTATGTATTTCATCAAGGTTATGCATATCTCCATTTGAACTAAGAAAATGAGCTCCAGAGATACTACATTTTAATATTACACTGAAAGGACCTCTAATGTAGAATGTAAGTCTCAGTTTGTTAAGTGTCACATCCCCTAAGACTCCTTGCAGGGCAAGGTGTTAAAGAATACAGATTAAATGTTTTGGTGTCCAGATATTGGCATAAATTGGCCAAAGATTTTCTTCTACATTTGCCATCAGTTAATGATGTTATTGTTGTTGTTGTTGTTATTATTATTATTATTATTATTATTGTTATTGTTATTGTTATTATCATTATCATTATCATTATCATTATTAACATTATTAGCACATTTTACCTAGTGTACTAAAGTAATGATTTTTCTTTTTTTTTTTTTTTTTTCCCCACGGGGTTTCTGGGATGTTAGCCTTTATGCAGTCTTAGGAGGTTTGTCCAAATTCATGAATGCCATTAAAAAAATAGACATTTTTGAAATCAAAGCTGTACTGTAAAGGACTAAAATGTACAATCATTGGAAGTGTCAGAGTTCTGAATCCCAGGGAAGTGATGGAATCTCTGTCCCTGGAGTGTGTAAGGAAAGGGTAGATGTGGGATGTAGGGACATGATTTAGTGGGCAATATAGGTGGATGGTTGGTCTAGATGATCTCAGAGATCTTTTCCAATCTTAATGATCTTATGATTCCATGAAGTACAAGTTTCCCAGAAAAAGCAGAAAACTTGGTGGAAATGAGAGAATTCACAGCTATGGTGACACTGAAGTGTTGCTGTCAGTATAGGGATTGTACAGTGTGTTACTTGCCTTTCAAGCAGCTTTGTGTATTAAATAAGAGAACTTAACGTGTTAGTACAGATGATCTTCCAGAAGGTCATTCTGAACTTTAATAAAAAGTTGTATTAGTTGTCTTAGCCTACAAACCTATAAAGCGAATAGGAAAGATAGAACTGGAAATATTGACAGTATTGTAAATTTTGGGATATCATTGATTTTTTTTTTCTTTCTCTTTAGGAATGTGGAGGAATAATTTTTTTAAGTGCTTTTTAGTACCTAAAAAGAAAGTACTTTAAGAACTGCTTACTTTTTCTCTAAGTACAAGGATAGACAAATTTTGGAAACATTGATTTATTCTTCTGCTCGAGCACCTCGATGTCCTTCTTGTAGTGGGATCCAAAACTGAACACGGTACTGGAGGTGCGACCTCACCAGAGCTGAGTACAGGGGGACGATCACTTCCCTAGCCCTGATGACCACACTGCTTCTTATACAAGCCAGGCTGCCGTTGGCCTTCTTGGCCACCTGAGCACACTGCTGGCTTATATTCAGCTGACTAGCCACCAATACTCCCAGGTCCTTCTCTGCCTGGCAGCTTTCCAACCACTCATCTCACAGTCTGTAGCTCTGCTTGGGGTTGTTGCATCCCCAGTGCAGGACCTGGCACTTGGCCTTGTTGAACTTCATGCAGTTGACCTCAGCCCATCGGTCCAGCCAATCCAGATCCTCCTGCAGAGCCTTCCTACCCTCGAGCAGGTCAACACACGCAACTAACTTGGTGTCATCTGCGAACTTACTGAGGGTGCACTCAATGCGCTCATCCAGATCATCTGTGAAGATATTAGAGAGGACCGGCCCCAGCACTGAGCCCTGGGGAACGCCACTAGTGACTGGCCTCCAACTGGACTTGACTCCATTCACCACGACTCTTTGGGCCCGGCTATCCAGCCAGTTTCTAACCCAACGAAGCGTACGCCAGACCAAGCCATGAGCAGCCAGTTTCTTGTTCCTTATATCTTATTTTTGGTTTTCCAGGTCAGTTTATATGTATAAATAATACATTATTAATAAGTGTAATTGATTTTCTTTGAAAGCAAGACTAATCCCTTCAGACTGCTCCTTTGTATTCTATGTAGTTTGAAAATGCAGGTGTTAGTGTCTCAGTTTGGAAACAGTGGAAGGTAGTACTATGGCCCATGGCCCATCCCTGAAAAGTAATTTGGATGCACTTATCCTGTTTTTCAGGAGGGCAGGTGAGATAGTTAAACTGTAGAGAAGAATGCAGTGGCAAGTGGCAATTCCTGGACCATTTTATTTATCAATGTAGTTTAGCCTTAGGGTGATCAGACCACATAGTGGGATATTTGGGATTACATTCAGAAGGTATCCAGTCCAAGGAAGAAGCCCGAACTGCTCCTTGTAATGTGGTGTAGAGGTGCTTGAGCCTACAGTAAAAGATTTAAATATTTTGCTAGAAGTAAGATAGATGGCTTACAGTGGTTTATGTGGTATTATAATGTGTGCCATTATGCTGTATATGCATGCCTGTGTCAAATTGATCAGACTGTTACCTTTGTAATTACCTGTGTTGCACTACTGTATGACGAATGATCAATAAAATAAGGTTTTAACAAGGGATACTAGTCTGTAACCAATCACTGGAATTTCCACTGAAAATTTAATATATTAACATATTTTTTTCAAATTCTGAATTTCAAGTACTGCATGTGCTGCACTATATAATTACCATCATATATGGGATGAAGATTGCAGATTTCTATTATTTTATTGGAGTATCCTGTTCATCCCAGTGAACAGCTCCAAATTCCCTTAACCTCAGTAAAGCCAAACTCAGCAGGATGTAGTTTTGAATCTGTAGAGCTAAATTTACCCAGTGTTCTGATTTTGTATAGGTTGTACCAGATTTAATATAGGAGTATGAAATGGTGCCTGGGGGAATCCTGTCAGTGTTCAGATCTGCAGTTCAACACATGAAGAACTTACTTTGATGCATGTCAAGTACAGTGTTAGGAATAGTGGTGCATCTTTAGTAGATAAGGCAGTGGGGTTTCAGTTCCAAACTTTGAGGGGGGATAAATGGGGAAATTGGGGTTGGGTGGGGCAGGTTAATTGATGATATCTGCAGAGTCACTCTGAAAATCTCACTTGTGGCCAAAATATCTTCTCATTTGAAATAATAATGGTAAATATATAAGCTTAAAAATTATATCTAAATCAGAGTGCAAATAAGGGGAGTCACAGTTGCTCCATAGGTATTTCTATTTGTCTAGAATTTCAGTAATTATACAATGATGTCCTTGGCTGAAGTTCAGAAGAATTGGGAACGATGGTGTCCCCCTGTGAGTGGTCACTTGCAGAGCCATATTTAAGCATAAAATAGAGTAAGAACCTCTAACAAGATGGTGTTAACAGACTTCATAATATATTTATATATATTATGAATTATTCAATATATATACATATATATTCAATTTAATTCTTAAATTAGATAGAAACTACAGTTCTTATCCACCCTGTAACTTGAAATAATCATCAGAAAATTATATGTGAAACTATATTTCCTGATTATGTTGTTCTTGAAATGCGGTGAATATATGCTGGAGACTAAGGAAACTCAACAGTCTTGTATTTATGTCATTTTCCCAAACTTAGTAAATTATATTTGGTTTTATATATATCTTATATACCATATATATATATAAGGATTTTGGATGTCCTTTGCTCAATATTTTATTAGAAAAAGCTTTAAATGTGGATTTTGGAAAACAGTCTCCAGAAGAGGAAGTTAATCAGTTAAATAATATTAAATAAATATATTTTGATTTTATTGATTTATTTTTATTAATGCATTTCTATCTACCTACGTATATACTTTATTTCTAAGGTAGGGTTTTTTTGAGCTTAATTACTACTCATAACTTCTTACTCAACTAAATAGGCCACTTCAAATCAAGTCATTTATGATAACAACAACATGAAAACATAGATATACTTAATATAACATAGACTTTGCAACTGGGATTTCTCAGTTGAGAGGCTCTAAATGTCACTGTTAACTTCCACTCTTACCCAGGCTAGTCTTCAGTAACAAACTCCAGTTATTTTAACTAAGCTGGAAGAGTAACCCTTATATTTCACTTAGTCATATATTTGAGGTGTGTGTGTGTGTGTGTTTTAATCTGCTTCTGTTTGAGAAACAAAATTAATCTAAATTCTTTATTTCCAATTGAACTCAATACATACTTCCCTCTGGTAAGCCTTTCTCATGAACTATAATTCAACACAAAATTTATATTTCGATATCTGTGGTTGAATTCAAGTTCATACAATTTAAATGAGATCCTTGTCTTTCCGTATTGTTGAAATTATGCAGACTTTAGAATCACAAATTGTGCAAGTGATAAAAGGTTAATTTAAAACCCTTTGTATCTCAACTTGTGTAGCAACCCATTTACATATGGGTTATGATTTAATAGGCCAAACCTTGACGTGCTTACCTCATGAAACATGTATGTATCATTTCTTCTTTCAGAGTAGACAACATAAGTGTAGGATGGAATGTAATGGATTACTTCAAATTTTTCCATGAACGTTCCACTTATCTCTCCTCTCTATGCCCTACTGTGGCCCAGTTTCTGTCTCTCTGGTATTTTCTATTTTCTCTTAATCAGCTTTCTACATCATTTTTTTTTTCCCCCTAATTCAATTCACTTTTACTTTCTTTCACACAACTTTTATGTTTCTTTCAGTTTTTTTAAACCATCATAGATACCATACCACAAAAATGGTTACACATACCATAAAAATGGTTACAGAGAAAGTCTTATGTAAGGAAAACACTGTTGAGAAGGTATCTACAGATACACATGTGATAGAATGAAACTCCTGCAAAAAGACATGAAATTGATTAGTTCTGCTGGAGACTAGTATTGAAAAACTTCAAATCTCTTCAAAGAATCTTCTGATGAATGGGAATTGATAACTGTTATTTATATATTTCCTTTACTAACAGAGATATAGATGCTATCAAAATTAGGTTTGTATTCTCTAAATGTGGCAGAGAGATCCACAACAAGCTGTCATCAGGTCAAATCTCCTAAGAATCTGAATATGCATCTGGTTTTGATGTACTTGATAGTGTTGCCAAGTGAAGCCTCCCAGTTCTTGTCTCACATCTACTGGCAAATGAGACATACAAAACAGGAATTCTTCAGTAAAACTCTCCCAGTCTAGAAAATATGCTAGTTGTCACACTAGACAGCACTGGGTTCTTTTGTTCAAGCCACAACCTACCAAACTACATCAGAGATGTGTAGATGGTTTAACAAGAGGAGGGAGTTTTGATTTCCTTGATTTCTTCAACATAAAGTGAGTTAAAGATGTATCTACCTTATTATGCGAGTCCTCACTGACAAAGCTGTATGCAAAAACATTTTATAGTCATGTTGATGCTGTGACAGTGTAGGAAGGAAGGCAAGGCTGGCTGGATAAAGAGAGAGTAGGCCACTGTGACACTGTCCAGCTATTCAGTATCTCACTGGGAGTCGTGGGTTTTCTGCTAAAGTTTACACAATTTATATTAAGGAGTCAATGGATAAAACAAATTAACATAATTAAAAAAGAGATCAGATTTTAATCACGCAGCTTTGCCATCAATTTTTATTCCTCTGTTTTCTTCTTGGGAGGTCTCTCTCCACCTACACTGTGTGGAAAAAATGAAAAAGCAAAACCTTTATATTTTTTATAATGTCATTACTTTTTTAATATTGATTTTTTTTTTTTTTTTAATTCTAATGCCACACATGCAGTTACCTGAGTTTCAAGCTCAGTGTGCTGAGGAATGTACAACCTAAGAAAAAGTTGGAGCTCATAATTCAAACACATAAAGATGGCTATCTAAAAAGAAGGAGCAGAATAACTTCTCAAGTAAGTCAGGCAATCTGTGAGAAATATAGGAGTAGAAATGCCTTCTGACCTTACTTTCTTTATAGTGTATCCTTCTACTATTACAATATTGTTTATTAATTAATTAATTAATTTTTACATGGTTCCTAATTCTTCTGTGTGCATAACTGGGGAAGCTAATATACCTGAGAACAACCAGTTATACACTAGAAATCTGTTTTAGCATGAAGAAGTCAAACCCAAAATATTTTAAAATCATTGCTCCTTGTTTTAAAAGATTTAATTATAATAACACATATCAATTTTGAAGCAAGTATATGTGTTACAATGATAGGAATTCAAATGAATTACAATATGTGTGTTTTCACATTTCTTTCCCAGATTAAATAAATAAATAAAATCATTGTTTACTCTGAGAGGGAACAAAACCACCCTTGATTTAGAAATCCAATAGTCATAATTAAACAGGTCACAGCAACAGTTTCTGAGGAACTTCACTGAAAGAACTTTCCACGTGCTTCTATTCTCTGCTTCATGCCCTTTAACTGATTATCTATGTAAAGAACTTCTATCCCAGTTTTGTGTATTTGAATGTGGTTTGGTGGTATAATCTCTCTTTTCCATGTGCCTATTTCTCTTTTCTTACAGATGGAATAAACAGACATATAAAAACATACACCTGATTTTGGGTCAGATGAAATCAGGTAAAATTAATCCCATCCTAAATTGATATAATTAAACTATATAGTTTTATACAAAAGATACTGGTATTATTATCATGGTCACATCAGTGAAGACCTGTGCATATTGTTTTTCTCTGGTCAAAAGACAAACAGATGAATGCTGTACTGAGAAAGTTATAAAAATGATGAGCATAACTGCTGTTATCAGCAGTGTAGAATCATTTAGAGATATTTTATGCAGTTTTCTTTCAAGAAGTACTGTGTAAGATTAAAGGTGGCTCAGGGAAAGAAGAAATGTACAAGAACATGGAAGATTTGAATGTAGTGAGAAAAAAAAAAAAAAAAACTTATGATTGTTTACATTAGAATATGTAGGTCCACAAAGTCCATATAATAGGGGTTGTAGAAATAAATTATCTTTCAATTTCTGAGTATAGAATGAACTTTCAAAGACATTAAAAGTAGAAACATTATCCACCCAAGTAATTATCCACCCAAGTAATTTATCTGCCAAGACCTTTGGCATGAGGGTTTATTGAGGCCAAGGATGTAGTAGTAGTCTTGGGAAAGGCTGTCAGGGCTATTTCATCTGAATCTATCTCTAGACTGTATGGGGCTGGACCCACTTACTTGGATGTAGGCACTAGAGAGATACTTTGGGTGTCCTTCTCTCCAACCCCCCCCTCCCCACCCCCCTTCACCCCTCACTCAAACCTCCAGTAATCTTTCCAAAAATGTATTAGGCCTATCATCTCTGTTGTATCTATTTCCCAGAAAAGATCTCATCAAACTTGTAGGACTGTCATGCAAACAGCAGCAGACATCTATACGTATATAATTGAATCAAGTCCATTGAGGAAAGATGTGATCTATAGACAAGTCTCTAGGAATTTTCTTATATCTGGTGTAATTTACCTCACCTCCAGCTCTCATATGAGAAGCATATCTATTTTTGAAAAGTTTGTTCTCAGATCTACCAGCCTACTGTGGATGCTTTGGTGTGTATTCCAAGTGAGGCAATCAACAATGTAAAACAAACACCAACTTCTTCATAACTTTTTAAATTTTTCTGATAACTTTTTAACAGGATATAATTGTAGTATATCTGCCCATACACACATTCCATGGATATTCCTTTTGTTTTCTTTGGCTGTCATAACAGGCCAAAGAAATTTTATATTTTTATATGCTTAGATAAGTTTAGCTGTCCTTGTGACACTTACAGGAAGGTTTACTAAAGATAAAATGTCACCTTGCATTAATATTTCATCCTTATCCATGTAGAATAAATTCCTCTTACATCACATTAAGTCAAGAGTATTTGAATTTGTAAATAGATTTACAAAGTACAAACAATTTTTTTTTTAGCTATCTGATTACTAGCTTTGACTCTTTTGTTGTCTATTGATGGATGGGTAGCTGTAAACTTGTCTGTATTATCACAGAAAGGACAGGATTAGCAGCCTTGCTTTTTATACAGAAAACAAGATATACTGTCTTCAGGAAGCAAGTCAAAGAGGAACCTTTGCACATCTTGAAAAACAGCATTTGTACTGTTAACCTCTGTCATCATTGTTGACATTGGCAGGCAACACCTCAGTGTACTAAAGCCAAATGACTCCTTCAAAACTTCCGCACATGCACACAGGAATTTCTCAGTTATAGAGGTTAACTAACAGTTGACAAAAGTTTCTGCTCATTCTAGACAACTGTGTGACTTTTACTAAACTGGAATTTTATGTAGACATCAGGTAGATATTTGCTTTAATCTTTGTATTAACAGTAAGTTGTGGCAAGTTGTGGGGTAGAAAAAGCATCATGATCTTGGTGGATATATGAAATCCCCAGGAAGCCTGGACTGCTGGACCAGGACAGGAGTGCAGGTGTCATAGGCAATTGTCGTGGTTCCGCTCGAGTGGGCAGCCGAGCTCCACCACAGCCGCTCTCTCACTCCCCTCCTCAAAGAGGAATGGGGAGAAAATATGTGAAAAGGGCTCAAGGATTGAGATAAGGACGAGAAAATCACGCAATAATTATTGTAACGGGCAAAACAGACTCGGCATAATGAGATAGTAAGATTTATTGCCTACAACTAACAAGCGAGAGAAGTGAGAAAACAAAGGAAACAGCAAACCAAAAGCACCTTCCCCCCCGTCCACCCTCTTCCACCTCCTCCCCCCGAGCGGCGCAGGGGGGGAGGAGGTGGAAGAGGGTGGACTTAATACTTAGGTATTAAGTAACTATGGTTATAAGCAGGTTAAATACCTGCAGGTAACTACATCATTTTTCAGCTGAATAATTTCCTAAAATCTGTTGATGGTATGGATATGATTTCCTTTGGCAATGAGTTTAGACAGTTATAATCTCACAAAGTCACTTACATACAGGTATGAAAATGTAGGTGTCTTAACCTCTGAGTCCTACCTCTATATTTAGGTGAAATAAATCTCATCATTAGAGATAAATCCTTTTCATTACAAAGGTTAAACTCAATATTTCTGATGGCTTCTAAGCCTGGGCTGCGCTGGGAACGATAGGAGCAGAGAAGTCAATTTATAAGAAAAGGACCATCATGACCATCATTTTTGGATTACTTAAGAGTCTTGCCCTTTGTGACGGATTTGGGCATGACCCAGTTACATGTTTCTCAGAAGGTATCTACTCGGCTTTTTTTAATTTACATTTAACAAAGTACAGCAAGCAAAGCATTCACAAACCCAGTAGGAAGCACACACTTGTTAGTTTGGCTTATAAAGATTTTTTTCTTTTTTTCTTTTCTTTTGTACTAAAAGAATATTGACCTCTGTGAGAGTCATATGAATTTCCAAGAAATATTCCATTGCTAATGTCTGTGAAAAGCTCTTGTCTTCATATTTTTTCATTGTAAATTCTCTTCTTGGAAAGAAACCTATTCATATTAACAGGGTGCTGTGTAGGATAGTTGAAAATCTATAAATTAATTTAAATTGTGATTATTAGCTGGAGCTGGTTGCACAACTAGTGTTCACAACAGGAATTTAGGTTTTACAACCATCAGAGACTCTCTGGCCTGAGGACTGCTAAGAAGAGTTAGGAACCACCTGGTCACACAGGGAAAAAACATCTTTTCACAAAGGGTGGACACTGATAAATACAGCTTTAAACTAGGAACAATGGGAGATAGACATGATGACCAACAGTCAAGTGAGGAAGTAGGGGACCAGGTTTGCAAGAAAAGGGTGTAGGGTGATATAGACTGAAGAGATCTTAAAAACTGTAAATGACTAAAGGAGGGCAACCCTAAGCATATGTACACAAATAAACAAGTGCCTGTAGGAGAGCTTTAAGAGGGAAGCTCTGAAAAAGAGAGCTCCTGGAAAAAAAAAAAAAAAAAAAAAAAAAAAAGAAGGTTCAGTGGTGACCTTATTTATTTATTATTTTTTTCTCAGACAATGACAGACAAGAGGAAATGGTTTTAAACTAAAAGAGGGTAGATTTAGATTAGATATAAGAAAGAAATTATTTACTCTGAGGGTGGTAAGGCCCTGGCACTGGTAGCCTAGAGAAGCTGTGGATGGCCCATCCCTGGAGGTGTTCATGGACAAGGCCCTGGGAAACCTGATCTACTGTGTGGCATCCCTGCTACCAGGGGGATTGGAACTAGATGAGGAATGGAACTAGACTGGAACTTTGAGGTCCCTTCAAACCTGAGCTATTCTATGATTCTATGAAAAATAGTTTGAATACATGTTTAACTTACAAGTGTCTAATTTTTAGTTGGATAACTTTTTGCTTTAGTGAAGATAAAGGTAACGAATCTGACTATAAACATAGCAGTAAAGAAATTATGGTGCATTATGCTGAAAGGGCACAGATATTAAACACTTACACAATTTATTCTTTGTATTCACTATCTATTCTACTGAAAAATAAAAGAAAATAAGGAAAAGAAAGGAAGGAAGGAAGGAAGGAAGGAAGGAAGGAAGGAAGGAAGGAAGGAAGGAAGGAAGGAAGGAAGGAAGGAAGGAAAAAAAGAAAGAAAGAAAGAAAGAAAGAAAGAAAGAAAGAAAGAAAGAAAGAAAGAAAGAAAGAAAGAAAGAAAGAAAGAAAGAAAGAAAGAAAGAAAGAAAGAAAGAAGGAAAAAGATTATCTCTAGGCTAAAACTACCAATAAGGATCTATAAAAACTGCTTTATCTGCTTTATCTGTACTTATTGTTCCATTTCATTTTGATGACTGTTGTAGTCTGTGAAATATACTATATTTACATAATTTATTTGCTTTACTTTGAAAAATGTTACAACAAAAAGACATGAGAAGTGGGATTCAACCCATTCAAAATTAGTTTCAAGTTCGAGATTTTTAGTCTGATTTAGTCATCTTGTGATTCATTTATAGTCACAGAAGAGGAACAGACACCTTCAGAGCACGATTCATCTCACCATGATATATGTCTAAGACAGCTGAGCTGAATCATTTTCTAGAGCCCCCAGCTCTCTTCACTGATGACAAAAAGAGTCAAGGACTTAGACTAGATGCATAACCTTTGTATATCTTATCTTAAGTGAGATGAATCTCAACCTTCTATCATCTTTTTTTTTTTTTTTTTTTTTTTGCATGTTGCCACAGCTCCCTTTATCTGAAGTCAGTGATGACATCCTTAAAGCAAGTAAAGTGTACAGTGTTTTCATTTAAACATGAATTAGGGGCCTTCTCATTCTAACAAACATATTAGTAGTCTGGATGGAGGTAAAGGAACATTTTTACTGCTAAAGAACTTAGATTCATCTTGTTTTTTAGTGGGATATTCACTAACTTCACTGTGTCCCTAAGTCACAGAACAAGAAGTTGTTGCCCAGGAGTTTTGCTTATAACAGAAATTAACAATTGACATCGAATTCCTGTTGAATAGTGCTTACCTAGTATCTCACAGAAGCTCCTAAATGGTTAAGCACTCATATAATACTGTATTTAAAATTACTTGCCCTATGAGAAACAGTAGTACAGATCTGAATACAGAACTGCAGTCTTGTTAGGGCTCTGCTGAATGAGTAAAAATTGTATTTGTCCATTTCTGTAGGACCTTCCTGACACTAGATACTATAGTATCTACAGTATCTATAACATAATTGAGTCAGTATTTTATACTAAAGAAATCACATTAAAGTATTTGCAATGTTTTGCACAAAACAAAACAAAATAAACAAAAACAAAACAAACAAAAAAAACCACACACCATGATTTCTAGGAAAGAAGCATAGAATCATCATTAATTACAGAATCACACAGAATTGTCTAGGTTGGAAAAGACTTCAAGATCATCGAGTCCAACCTCTGACCTAACACTAACAAGTCTTCCACTAAACCATATCACTAAGTTCAACATCTAAATGTCTTTTAAAGACCTCCAGGGATGGTGACTCCACCACTTCTCTGGGCAGCCCATTCCAATGTCTAACAACCCTTTTGGTAAAGAAGTTCTTCCTAATATCCAACCTAAAACACCCCTGGTGCAACTTTAGCCCATTCCCCCTTGTTCTGTCACCAGGCACATGGGAGAATAGACCAACCCCCACCTTGCTACAGCCTCCTTTAATGTACTTATAAAGAGCGATAAGGTCGCTCCTGAGCCTCCTTTTCTCCAGACTGAACAAACCCAGCTCCCTCAGTCGCTCCTCATAGGACTTGTTCTCCAGAAGAGAACATTAAGTTTCCATTAAGTTTGGAAAACTTATAAACTTAATGAACTTATAAACTTCATAACCTTCCATTAAGTTTGGAAAAGACTTCCAAGATCATCTAGTCCAACTGTTCACCAATATTGCCCACTACAGCATGTCTCTAAGTATCACATCTATGCGTTCCTTAAACACTCCAGTGACAGTGACTCTGCCACTTCCCTGGGCAACTTGTTCCGATGCCTAACCACTCTTTCTGAGAATAAAGTTTTCCTAATATCTAATCCAAATTTCCCCTGGTGCAACTTAAGGCCATTCCCTCTTGTCCTATTGCTAGTTACCTGCAAGAAAACACAGACACCCAACTAGACACCACCTCCTTAGTTTTAGAGAACAATAAGGTCTCTCCTGAGCCTCCTCTTCTCCAGACTAAACAACCCCAGTTCCCTCAGCTGCTCCTTATAAGAACTGTGTTCCAGACACTTCACCAGCTTCATGGGCCTCAATAGCCTTCTTGTACTGAGGAGCACAAAACTGAACACAGTACTCAAGGTGCGGCCTCAACAGAGCAGAATACAAGAGGATGATCACCTCCCTGGTCCTGATGGCTAAACTGTTCCTGATACAAGGCAGGATGCTGTTGGCCTTCTCGGTCAGATAGGCACACTGCCAGCTCATGTTCAGGTGCGCATTGACCAACACCCCCACATCCTTTTCCTCTGCACTGCTTTCCAGACTCTCTGCCCTAAGTCTGTAACATCACATGGAGTTGCTGTGACCAAAACGCCTGATCCCCTGATTGTCTTGTACATTTTGTGTGATTGTGTTCAAGATGCTATGTTCCATAACCTTCTCTGGCACTGAGGTCAGGCTGACAGGCCTGTAGTTCCCCAGGTCCTCTTTATGACCCTTCTTATAGATGGCATCATATTAGCAAGTCTACAGTCATTGGGACCTCTCCAGTTGACCATGGCCACTGATAGATGATGGAAAGTGGCTTGGCAATTGCTTGGCAATCACGTCCACCAGCTCCCCCAGCACCCTTGGGTGGATGCCATCTGGCCCCATCAACTTGTGACAGTCCAAGTACAGTAACCAATCTCTAACTCTTTCTTTCTACCTGATCATGGGGGGGGGGGGGGGGGGGGGGGGAAGGGGGTTAATCTGTTCCCAACCCAGACTTCCAGGTCAGGAAGCTGAGTACCCTGAGGATAAGTGGTCTGACTAATAAAGATGAATGTAAATAAGGCACTGAGAATCTCAACTCTTTCCTTATCCTCAGTAGTCATGTTTCCCACCACATCCAGTAAAAGACTGGAATTCTCTTTGGCCCTTCTCTTACTGTTAATATATTTTGTAAAAATGTTTTTTCTTGTCTTTTACCACAGAGGAAAGGTTGAGCTCATGCTGGGCTTTAGCCTTTCTGATTTTTTCCATGCATATGCTAGCAACTTCCTTGTACTCTACCTGAGTTGCCTGTCCCCTTCTCTACTGGACATAAACTCTCTTTTTCTCCCAGACTCAGTAAAATTCCCTGTTCAGCCATGCTAGTTTTCTTCTCCACCTGCTCATCTTACTGCACACAGGGACAGTCTGCTCCTGTGCCTTTAAGACTTTCTTTGTGAGAAGAGTCCAGCCTTCTTGCGCCCCTCTGCCCTTCAGGACTGACTTCCAAGGGACCCTCCAGACCAGTGTCCTGAACAGTGCAGTCTGCTGTCCAAAATCCAAGATTGCTGCCCCCCCTCCTTCACCAAAAATAGAGAACTCTAACATTTCATGGTCACTCTGCCCAAGACATCTCTGAATTTTCTGAATTTAAGAATAAATTCTTTATTGTGAGGGTGATGAAGTACTGGATAAATGTTGCCCACAGAAGTTGTGGATGCCCCATTCCTGGAAGTGTTCAAGGCCAGGTTGTATGGGACTTTGGGCAACCTGTTCAAGTGGGAGGTGTCCCTGTTGATGGCAGGTGGGTTGGAATTAAATCACCTTTAAGGTCCCTTCCAACCCAAACCATTCCATGACTCTATGACTACATTCTATGATTCTACACAACTAATCTGTAGTGGGTCCGTAGCTCATTTCTACCAGCAATTTTTTCCTCTACAATTTAGAATTGTTGCCTTTTATATATCTTGTTCTTGCAAATGCAGTAACAGTTTACACTGTTTTAAGTCACAGTGAATCAATGAGAATCCAGCACATATCCTAAGTGCAATAGGACAACCTCCTCTGGTTGTCCCTGCTTGAGCAGGGTTTAGACCAGTTGACATACAGAAGTCCCTTCCAACCACAACCATTGTTATTCTGTGACTGTTCGGAACGATGGTATTTGTCTTCCCAAGGAACCATTACACATGATGAGCCAGGCTTTCCTGAAAGTGACTGAACACCTGCCTGCTGATGGGAAGTAGTGAATGAATTTCTTCTTTTCCTTTGCTATGCATGGCTTTTTCCTTCCCTACTAAACTGTCTTTATCTGAGCCCATGAGTTCTCAGACTTTTACCTTTCCATTTCTCTCCCTCATCCCATGTGGGGAGAGTGAGCAAGTGGCTGGGTAGTAATGTGCTGCCTGCCAGAGTTAAAACACAACAAACACAAATGCCTAGTAGAAGTTATTAAATAATAGTTTCAGAATGGTTCTGTATTGGTCTGCTTGATATTGTGTAGAAGTACACCAACTATATTCATGTTCCATCTGGTAAAAAACAAGACAGTTCCCATCTGGAAGACTTTTTCCTTCTTTGCTTCATCTAGAAAGCCTGGGTTTTGACTAAATGAGCTTTGGAACTGCAGTTGTTTTTTTGCCACTATCTTGGCATATAGGCAGAGCAAGAGATGAGGCTGCCTACACCAGTGGGGCAGTTCTGGATACTTGCCATCTCTACAAAATTGCCATCATTGGAGTTGAGGCTCTTGAATATTTTAAAGATGCACAATTTCTTGTAAAGCATTTTCATAAAGTTAAATCTATGTTTCATAAAGCTAGAAAACTAAATCATATGGCAAAGTATTGGTTTTCTAAACAAAATCATTAACATACTACTGTGGACTTGAAATATTCCAGGAAACTGCTTTATCACAAGTTTTGTGAGTCATTTCCTTATGCAGACTTTGACAACTTTTCTATAAATTCTGAATTCTTCTGTTCATATCATGTAGCGATAGTTAAAGACAACAACGACAACAACAATCTTCCACACTGCTTTTTATTGGAAAATAATTCATTACAATGCTATGTACCTGAAAATTATAGTTTCTCTGCCAACCTGTTAAGGAGGTGAAATGACTTAGCAAATTTAACTGCAAAATAATTAATTTATTGATAAGTTAAGACAATGAAAACAAAAATATCTCTCAGCAGGGTGAATTTTTCATTTTACTTTGGATTTTAGCACTATTATGCCTATTCCCTTCATGCTTGTTTCCACTCTGTACTTTCCCATAGAGGACACTGATTTACTTAGGGGAGCACAACTGAGAGGGTACAGAGGAAACTGTCTTATCTTAAGAGAATCTCTCTTCATCAGGAGTTACTTTACTTGACTTTCTACTCTAAAAAATGTTCTGAATAAGCTCTGGTTTCACAGCTGCTTGAGGAAAATTGGTTTTTGCTGCCTTGAGGATGAAGGCTGGACTCTTCTCACAGTGAGAGAAATGGAAATAGCAATTATTTCTTCTGAGGAAGTATTTATGCTTGTAGCAGAGCTTATTGCTGTAGTGGGTTTATGTGGCAAGGTTTTGGTAGCAGGGGGCTATAGGGGTGGTTTCTGTGAGAAAGATCTAGAAGCTGCCCCATGTTTGGGAAGGGCCCCATTGTTTTCCAGATCCGAGCCAATAAGCGATGTTGTTTTGCGCCTCTGTGAGAGCATATTTAAGACAGGGAAAAAAAGGTATTTGACTGCAATTATGTCACTGTCCTGGTTTCAGTTAGCACAGAATTAATTTTCTTCCTAGTAGCTGGTGGAATGCTGTGTTTTGGCTTAGAATGAGAAGAGTGCTGATAACACCCCGATGCTTTAATTGTTGCAGAGCAGTGCTTATACTAAGCCAAGGACATCTCAGCCTTTGCTCTGTCCTGCCAACGGGCAGGCTGGGGGGTGCAGTAAGAGCTGGGAGGGGACAGACCCAGGACAGGTGACCCAAACTAGCCAAAGGGGTATTCCATACCATCTGACGTCATGCTAAACAATATATAGGGGTGGCTAGCCGGGGGGAGGGGGCCGGACTGCTCGGGGTTAGGCTGGGCATCGGTCAGCGGGTGGTGAGCAATTGCATTGTGCATCACTTGTTTGTACATACTATTATTACTTTCATATTATCACCATTGTATCATCATTATTATTATTATTATTATTATTTTCCTGTCTTATTAAACTGTCTTTATCTCAACTCACGGGCTTCACTTTCCATTTCTCTCCCCCGTCCCAGAGAGGGAGGGGGGAGGGTGAGCGAACGGCTGCGTGGTGTTTAGCTGCCAGCCGGGTTAAACCACGACAGTCACAACAAACATATGATACCTGTGATCAATGCAATGACACATGAAAGCTGGGAGTGCTCCACATGGGTGTTGCCTGTGCATGATGAGGTTAAGGAGAAGACTAATTCTCCTACCTAAACTCGGGTAGGGTGAATATTTTCTAGATTATGACTTCATTAAAGACATTTAATTTCTTTCATCCCAAATATTCATTTGTACAGGATAAACAGCTACATGTAATAAACCAGATTTTTATTTATTTATTTATTTATTTATTTTTCTGTCACAAGGCAGAAAATGCCCTGCAAGAAGCACCATTAATGAGATACCTACAGCCTTCTCCTCACCACTTCTATATCTACCTTTCCTGATCATGTATGAACTCTTAAAAGAAGGGCTCCACGTTGCATTTAGCACTTACTGCTTTCAGGTACTACAAACCTTGATCCATTGTTAAGTCTGTTAGTTTTTAGATAATGTATATCAGTACTAAAACCAAAGGTATGTTCGAATGTTTCCATTGCATAGAAGTTGCATTTTGAAAATTATTGGATTTATACTGAACAGTGCACATCAGACAAAAATAAAATTGTTTCTCAAATATACTGTTCTTCAGAAATCTTTATTGACAAACCTAAAATGAATACTTTTTGAATTCATGATCAAAAATGACAATATATCTATCTGAATATGAAAATCACTGATATTACAATGGCTTTATTTATGCAAAATTTTGTCCAGCAAAATGTCTCTATCTTTTTAAGTAATATGAAACTTCACATAAAAGTAAATTTTAAATTTCTTCACTACTTTCCATCAGTTGTCCTAAATAATCCTTGCCATTCAGGTGCTATGTACCAAATACTCATATCTTAATTTGGGTTTAAAAGTACTTTGAAGAACTTTGCATGATACTAAAATTCTACACTGATTTATTTATTTATTTATTTATTTATTTATTTCCAAATACTTCGTGTACTTGAACATTTCTTTCTTTCTTTTTTTTTTTTTTTTTTTTTTTTCAGTGATTCTCTGTTTCTAAAGTCCACCACTTTATGGATTTTTTCCTTCTATTTACATTAGTTAGAACGAAGGATTGAGGTAATACAGGGAGTGACTATTTTTCAGGTGACTGATATAACCGAAACAACTGAGACAATGTAAATTTATTCAGTGCACTGTTCTGTATCAAACTTAAAAACCTATTCTGTTCAGAGACATAGAACTGGTGAACTTAGCGGCCACACACATACAGCGTTCAAACATATTTTTCTTAAATCCAGAGAGATGCATTTGAGAAATTAATGGTTTTCAGCATAACACTGCAGATCTTTACTCCTACTCATGTTGTATTTTCCACTCTCCTTCCTGTCTCATAAACTACAGTCTGCTCAAAAGAAAAATAAATCTACTTTGAGTTACTAAATAATAAATAAGTAAATAATAATCTCATTTTGTAATATGGAACATTGCAGAGTTTATGAATGTTATCTTTCTTTCTCCATGCCTAGGTAACATTAGGTTGAGGTTTTAAGTGTCTGATAAATGTGGGCTTGTTTAAAATGTAAAACTGGTTCCAGAAAAAAACTATTAGAATTAACAGTGACATAAAAGTGGGTGTTCCTGGCAGCTCAGATGAGGCCTCCACTTTGCTGGATTTACCAGCACCCAGGAGATGGCTTGGGTCCTCTAGGGTGTCTCCAATGACATCAGTTGCATTTGTTGGACAAATGAGTTCTGCTTTTGTGGCAAGTGCTTTTAATCTCTCTCTGAATATCTCTTCATTGGAGATTGAAACACATAAACCACTAAATGTTTTAGTCTTCTTCTCAAGGAAAATCTTTCTTCCTTCATGCTCAATGTTTATGGCATAAAAAGAGTAAAGAAATAAGTTTGTGTCGTGGTTCCGCTCGAGTGGGCAGCCGAGCTCCACCACAGCCGCTCTCTCACTCCCCCTCCTCAAAGAGGAATGGGGAGAAAATATGTGAAAAGGGCTCAAGGATTGAGATAAGGACGAGAAAATCACGCAATAATTATTGTAACGGGCAAAACAGACTCGGCATAAGGAGATAGTAAGATTTATTGCCTACAACTAACAAGCGAGAGAAGTGAGAAAACAAAGGAAAAAAAACAAAAGCACCTTCCCCCCCCATCCACCCTTTTCCACCTCCTCCCCCCGAGCGGCGCAGGGGAACGGGGAATGGGGGTTATGGTCAGTCTACAGCACTTCTTCTCTGCCGCTCCTTCTCGGTCACTCTTGTCCCCTGTGCTGTGGGGTCCCACCCACGGGATGCAGTCCTTGATGAACTGATCCGGCGTGGGCTTCCCACAGGCAGCAGCTCTTCCAGAACTGCTCCAGATATGGGTCCGTACCACGGGGTCCATCCCTCAGGAGAAAACTGCTCCAACCTGGCTCCCCTACGGGCAGCAGCTCCTGCCAGATCACCTGCTCCTGCGTGGTCTCCTCTCCACGGGCTACAGGTCCGGCCCGGAATCTGCTCCGGCAGGGGTCTTCCACAGGCGGCAGCCTCCGTCGGTGCAGGGCCACCTGCTCCACCGTGGTCTCCTCCACGGGCTGCAGCGTGGAACCCTGCTCCACCGTGGTACTCCATGGGCTGCAGGGGGACATCCTGCTTCACCATGGTCCTCACCACAGGCCGCAGGGGACTTCTGCTCCGGCGCCTGGAGCACCTCTCCCCCTCCTTCTACACTGACCTTGGTGCAAGGCTGTTCTCCCACTCCCTTGACTCTCCCGGCTGCTGTGTGGCGCAGCGTTTTTTCTCTGTCTTAAATATGCTCTCACGGAGGCGCAAACAACATCGCTTATTGGCTCGGATCTGGAAAACAATGGGGCCCTTCCCAAACATGGGGCAGCTTCTAGATCTTTCTCACAGAAACCACCCCTATAGCCCCCTGCTACCAAAACCTTGCCACGTAAACCCACTACATTCCACCCCTCGCCCCTGTTAATAGCATATTTAAGACTACTCACAACATACTCTTACTTTACAATTATCACAACAACCTTCACAAAATTCACTTAAATCAAAAAGAAAAAGAATTCACCACACCAAAGTAAACATAACATCATCACAGCACCGACAAGGTGGACATTTTACATACACACCACCCCTCATCCCTTCACCACACTAACATCTCACAGTTACTGCTTTCTTAAATTCTTCACAACTTGTACATTCCTAACAATCATCCTGCACATATTTTTGCCTGTTACTTCTACTAACTATCATCCTTATCTCAAATTCCTCGAGCCCCACGTTGGGCGCCAAAAAGGACTGTGGTGGTTTTACTCAGGTGGGCAGCCGAGCTCCACCACAACCGCTCTCTCACTCCCCCTCTCCTCAAAGAGGAAGGGGGAGAAAATACAACACAGAGAACTCGAGGTTTGAGATAAGAAAGGTTTAATTAAAGGGAAAGGGAATGGGAAGGAAAAAAAACAGAGACAAAAAAAGCAATCAGTCCGTGCGGAAGCACAGAGAGAGGAAAAATTATTCTCTACTTCCCATCAGCGAGCGGTGTTCGGCCACGTCCTGGGAAGCAGGGCCCCAAACGCGTAGTGGTTGTTCAGGAGGAACAGCCCCCTCCCCCACGAGAGCCCCCCCTTTTATTGCTGAGTGTGACATCAGGTGTTATGGAATATCCCTTTGGTTGGTTTAGGTCAGCTGCCCCAGCAGTGTCCCCTCCCCATCACTTGCCCACCCCCAGCCTGCTGGCTCTTGGGGGCTTGGAAGGAGTCCTGATGCTGTGCCAGCACTATGCAGCAATAGACACAACACTGGAGTGATATCAGTGCTGTTCCAGCTACGAGTGCAGAGTACAGCACTGTGTAGGCTGCTGTAGGGAAAAGGTGACTCCAGCTCAGACAGACCCAACACAGTTTGTCATAAGAGATTATGTTTCTTTGTACACATGTAGATGTGGTGACTGTCAGAGTAGCATGGTCAATGAAGACCCTTTAGAAAAAATGCAGTGGAGTGAGGCCAAGCAATTTGCCAGTCATAGGTGACCTGAGACAGCATGGCATCCTTACACTCTCAGTATAGAGCATTCACAACAAAGACAATCTTCTTCAATGAAAACACAGGTTAGAAGAACAATTAGAAGAGGAAATACTGGCTGTGATGAAAGACATGGAAATTTGCTCCGTATCTATTTTCAAATAGTGGTGGGAAGGGGCTGGGGGATGTCTTACTGACAGTTCATATGATGCAGGCATATTCTTCTCCATCTGTCAAACTAAGCATGCAAATTATATCCCTGAAAACTCAGAAAATGGCAGCAAGTCAGAAGAAAAAGACATTTCTTTGTTCCACAGCAAGGTGCTTCATGTGTGGCTGTGGTTACAGATCACAAGGAATTCCTCAAATCCTCTTTTCAAAAGAAACTCAATAGATTTAGATAATTTGTTTTGAATTCACAACCCTATCACAGACACACACACACACACACAAAATCCTGTTTATAAAACACAGATCACACAGATCAGATGAAAGATCTTTATCATTCTTTACATTTCACTTGAATGCAGGCTTTTCTTAATGTGGTGATCCTGTCATTTTCTTACAATAAGGAAATATAAAATAGAAAATCAGACAGCAATGCTCATTTTATTTTATGTTTTGTTCCCATACAGTGTCCATTGCTGTATATTCCAAGTGTAAGTTATGTTGTCTAAATGAAATAATTTCTAACTTCACTTTGATTTCAGGTTTTCAAACTCTGTTGTTTGGCTCATAAATTCAATATTCTTGTATCCATGGCAACAAGATATGAATACTCTGTCTTAAATATTATCTCACTAAAAAGTCAAACACCAGAAATGGAAAGCACTTTGCATGTCAGAACTTAACTGTATTTCAGATAGACAATTATGAACAAGAAATCAAATGTGTTGTGACTTTACAGCTGGATGTACTACAATTACATCTCTGCAGCACAATGTATTTTTATGGCTCAAGGTTCTTCAAAATGAAAATCAAAACACTGAACCTTTATTTATTAAATGTTAATGCATGCCTAATAGGAAGACTTAACTCTACAAATGTTTAACAATTATCAATTATGTAGAATTCACTAAAGTGCTCTCAGATTAATCAGTTTGTTTTCATCTTTTTTTTTTTTTTTTTTTTTTTTTTTGTGGATAAAAATACAGGAATAGGAATCAGCATGTTATACACAGACTGCAAGTCAGCTCCAAATTTTGGTGAAACAGAACAGTAAAGACCAATATGCACAATGAAGAGAAACTAGAACTACTCCTTGAATTTTTCCACCCAAAACAGCTATATTATAGCTATATAGCTATATTATTAGCTATATTCAGCTAAACAAAATCACCTTTATGCTGGGAAGGGACACAACAATTTATTCTAGAATGTTCCCAGTAAAATAAATAAAATTAAGGACTTTATTTTTTGAGTGCTGGCTAACCAGGACCTTAAAATGTGTTTAGAAGTTTGGTGTACAAAAAAGACATTAGAGACGAGGTTCCAGTTCAAACAGCTACAACTTCTAGAATAGGTTAGAGGCCAGTTTTAAATCAGTTCTTAATGTGCAAATACATTCCAGAAAAGTTAGGACAATCATATAAATTCAAAATCTTTGTGTTTGAAAATAGTACCATAATTTTTCTTTCTTCTGTAGCAATAAATGAATAGAGAATAAGTCATCAGATACAGCAGTCATAGAAGAAATGGTCAGAATTATTTGTAGTAAAGCACTAATAAACAGATCTTCAAATGAAGAAGAATTTAGTTGAACACTAAACAGAATTCTCTTTATTGACTTTTTAAAGGGAATTGGAAGAGAACATGCATCTATTAGAGTTTGTTTCATATCATAAACCATGTTCTGAGAACATAGGGTTCTTCACCATTGTTTCTATCTAAAACAAATTTCAAAATTTTAACAGACTTTTTGATTTTTTTTCCAATGATGCATTAAAATAAAAATACATCTTGATTTCATATGACTACCTTCAGCCAACATATCAGTTCACAGCTGTAGTACTACATCAGTCCTAAATACATCAGTCCTACTTGATGTATTTGAGGACAACCACTTCCCATTGAGTGTCTTATACCTCACAGTGAAAATAAATGGGCAGGTTCAAACAAACACTTGCTCCTCAGTTTGACAAAACTTGTATTACGTTTCAGCTATGTAGGAAGGAACCTGTATTGGAATCCTATTATTCTGTATGAGTGTAGAGAATAGAAACAGAAGAAGCTAGCATTACATTTTCTTTTCCATGTCCATAATTTTGTTTCCTGAGAAGACAGCTCTCATATGGATAGAAACAGAAACATTTGGTACAGCTCATTGTTAATGAGTTTTCTCTCGTTTTTTTTTTTTTTTTTTTTTTTTTTTTTTTTTTTTTTTTCCTCTTTATTCTTATTTCTGCTCTACTTTTTATTTTTTTAAGTTCAATACTTTTTTGTCTTGTTTTGTTTTGTTTTTGTTTTTATTTTAATGTTTAATTTGCATGTAAAGCACAAATTGAATGGAAAAATAAGGCCACCTCTTCCAAATAATGTCTGCACCAATTTATTTGATTTAATTTTCTCTTTACCTACATATCAGTCTTAACTGTTATATATGCTGACTTGCGGACTGCTCACAACTTCCACTAGCTTGTGCCAAAATCACTGGCTGTGGAATCAAGTCTTAAAAAAAAAAAAAAAGGTATCTGGTGGAAGGTTGTACTGAAACAACAATTTGACAGGTAATCAATAAATGATTTTGGCTACCTTCATCTTCTGACATTCAAATTGTAAAAAGAAATTTTCAGGTTAAAGAAAATTTCACATAAACAATTTTGCTGAATCTGACTCAGACATACAAGGTCACAAGTTGTTTCTGAAAACATTATATTTATCTCCAAAAAAAAACAAAAAACAAAACAAAACAAAACAAACAAACAAACAAAAAAAACAAAAACAAAAAACAAACCACAGAGGAGCCAAAAATAAAGGACTGAAACTTTCCTTTCCCAAACAAAGACTAAGTATGATTATACCCTGCATGCAATAATACAGCATGTTCTTTTAAACTTATCAGGTGAGTACTTTCCAGAGGATTATTTTCAAACTATAAATATGGGGTTTGTTCTATATCTTAGACTCCTAAGAGCTATGATAAACAAATACCTTTATAAGAAACACTTCCACATACTTACGTAGAGATATAGTATATATCCAAACTGTTCCAGCTTCTTCTAATTTTCCTGTTTTTCCCTACTCTCCTTAGTTACAGACCTTAAAAAAGATATATAAAAAAAATTAGCAGAAGATATTTTCATTAATAGACACAACAGTCAACTGTTTAACTGTTTCTTAGTGTTGCTTTCCTATGTTCACATGACAGACTGCAGATTTCTACAGGCAAGGACAGTCAATTTTTGTAATTTCAAAAAGCAGTACCTAGATTGCCTAATAAAAACTGTTGGACAGAAAGATGATATTACTTATGTGCAGTAACATTTTTGAAAAGTCTAATTTTCTATTTCCTTTTTGCCCTTATACCCTATTCTAGAAGTCATCTCTTCCTGTCATGTTGTTCTTTCCCTATTTTTCTCAGTTTAGAGTATTTTAGCATACAGTTCTGGCATTTTAATTACAATTCTAAACAATCACTGTGGAAATTAAAGGAATGAATGATGTTTCATACACCTTCCCGTTTGGTTAAAAAGTTTTCATCAAATGTCAGTATTTCAATAAATGTCAGCTTTGACACGTATAGTGTCCATTAATCAACTGGAATACTGTATGCATATTGAAAAGAGATTTGTTTTGTTGTATTTTGTGATTGAAGTGAGACTTTCAAGACCTAAGATCTCATAAGTAATTTGTCCCTTATATTGCTTGTTTGAATCATGACTCTGAACGTAGGATGGAGTCTAAAATACACTCAGTTCTTGCACATTTTAAAACGATTATCCCACTAGAGACTTAGACTGAAAGGAAAACTCGTCCCGTCTGTCCCTGGTTTCAGCTGGAACAGAGTTAATTTTCTTCCTAGTAGCTGGTATGGTGCTGTGTTTTGGATTTAGGATGAGAATAATGTTGATAACACACTGAAGTTTTAGTTGTTGCTGAACAGTGCTTATATTGTCATACCACATTGCCAGCAAGGAGGCTGGGGGTGCACAAGGAGCTGGGAAGGGACACAACCAGGATAACTAACCCAAACTGACCAAAAGGATAAGATATCATTCAGAACAATAAAACTGGAGGGAGTTGGTTGGAATAGCGGGTCTGCCACTGCTTTGGGACAGGCTGGACATTGTTCTGCAGGTGGTAAGCATTATGCATCACTTGTTTTGTATAATTATTATTATTGTTGTTGTTGTTGTTATTATTATTATTATTATTTATTATATCCATTCTTTTCTGTCCTACTAAGCTGTCTTTAACTCATCTAATGAGGATTTTTTTGTTTTTTTGTTTTTGTTTTTTCAAATTCTCTCCCCCATCCCACTGGTAAGTGGGGAATGAGCAAATAGCTGTGTCATGTGTAGCTTTCTACCTGGTTAAACCACAGTAAAGCAAAGAGAGATGGCCGGGGGGCTGCTGCTGCTCAGAGACAGGCAGGGCATCACTTGGATGGTAGAACTTGTGTGTTAATCATTTGCTTTGTTTATTCCTTTGTTGTTATTTTTTGGCTTTAACTTTCTTATTAAATTATCCTTATTTCAACCCATGAGTTCTTGCATTTTTTGTTTCAGTTCTCTCCCCTATTCTATTGTGGGGAGAGTGAATCAATGGCTGCACTGTGTTTAGTTTCCTGCCAGGTGAAACCACAACACCATCCTTTTTTAACTCCTTTCTCTAACGTCATCTGAAATACCACTGCATCTATTCTAATTGCTCCTTAACTTAAGGTTCCCACCTTCCCATGTTCGCTAGATGAACTTGCTCATTCAGTTATTTCATATAGGTCAGTAAAGATTTTTTTCTAAAATCCATAAAACTTTTGTATATAAGAACCTGACGTCACAGCCTGAAGGTAAGCTATCCCTTCCAAAGACCTTTTTCCAGTCCCCCAAAACACGCTTTATTCAAGAGATAAAGACATGGCTCCACTTTTGTGTATGTGTGTGTGTGTGATTTTTTGTTCCAGTGCTTTTCTGAAGAGGGCTGATGCCTAGAACAAAAAATAAAAATGATTATGTGCCTAGTTTGAGACTGCAAGTGATGAAAAGTAACAAAAAATAAGTGGACAGGTGGAAGATAACCATGAAAAAGTAAAAAAATTCTTTTCCAGAAGTAACTCCAGATGAAAATTTTCTATATTTAGAAGACTTTGTTTTCTCCTTAAAACCATCTTTCTCCCCACCCCCTCCATTCTTGAGAAAAGTACTACTAGATATTTTTAAAACATTATCATGTATACTCTTCTCTGCTAACTTTAGAAAAATATTTTTGTGTAATAAGGGCTATGTGAATTACAAAATGTTCATAGATATAGAAACAGATAAGAGAAGCAAACTCTCAGCATCACTAAAGTAGTCAAAACTGCTCTCCAGTAGATAAGCATCAGGACTAGATGGAAAACAGGAAACACAACCTGCAGACAAATGATTTGGGCACGTAATTGAGAAGAGAAGAAAAAAGTCCTTGTTCTTCAACTGTTTTTTTGTAATTTGCTCCTATAAGAATGTGTACCATTTTAAAGAACGGGATATGGAGGCTTGGTTCTGCTTCATCCAAATAGACAATATCTAAATGACAAGGAGCAGAGATTTGAATGGTCTGTACACCTGCATCTGCTGTAAACTAAATCTAGGCCTTCTAGCCTTGGCACAAAATCTGAAGATACAGGTAAAAATATTTAGGTGTGGGATATACATATCTATTGAACTTTCTATGCGGTGTTGGGAGATTTCTTACCTAAGCTGTTTTGTTCACTTTCCTCTCAGTTCTTTAACATTTCTATAATAATTAATTTATTGAGAAGAAAGTCATTAGAAATCCATATCATTAAGGATATCTGCATTTTTCCAGATTATAACTTAGAGTAAAAAGCATGTTACTTATTTAAAATGTAAAAATGTTTCTCCACATCTAGGAGCCTTTTCTTTTTCTCTTTCTTTCTCTCTTTCTTTCTTTCTTTCTTTCTTTCTTTCTTTCTTTCTTTCTTTCTTTCTTTCTTTCTTTCTTTCTTTCTTTCTCTCTCTCTCTCTCTCTCTCTCTCTCCTTCTCTCTTTCTCTTTCTCTTTCTCTTTCTCTTTCTCTTTCTCTTTCTCTTTCTCTTCCTCTTTCTCTTTCTCTTTCTCTTTCTCTTTCTCTTTCTCTTTCTCTTTCTCTTTCTCTTTCTCTTTCTCTTTCTCTTTCTCTTTCTTTCTCTTTCTTCTCTTTCTCTCTCCCTTTCTCTCTTCCTCTTCCCTTTCCCTTTCCTCTTCCTCTTCCCTTTCCCCTTCCTCTTCCTCTTCCTCTTCCTTTTCCTCTGAAGTGTTCCCTTAAGAAATATTCTGACATTAAGGGGTTAACTCCAGTTTATCTCCTATCACTGTGTTCAAAAAAAGTGTGACAATCTGAAAAACCTGTAGTTTTAATATACTTTCAAAGTATTTTATTTATTTTATTTTATTTATTTTATTTTATTTTTGTGCAGGGAAGTAGTTCACAGCACCCATGCTGATATATTTATTAATATCAATAATGAATTATTTACAATATCAACGACATTTTCTTATGAGACTAGATTAATTGGTATAGTAAAGATGAGGCTAATGGTTAAGGACCTCAGAAGTTTGCAATATTGAATCACAGGGTAACAGATTTAATGTGAAATTCAAATGTAATAAGTCACAGGGAAAATGTACTTTTTTTTTTTTTTTTTTTTTTTTTCAGGGATAAGTTCTGAGGTAACTATTGTCACTCAAAGATAAGTCACAAATCACTATTGCATGGAAAAGTCAGCTCAGTACTCAACAGTGATCAAGCAGCAGGTAAAATATAACGAATTAATAGGAAAGGCATATAGCATGGCAGAAAATATCAATGTGTTATATAACTCCATGGTGCACCTGTGTTTTGAGGTGGGGTACATTCCCTATAAATAGCAGAAAGAAGATAAAAAAGGATTGATTGTTTCCATACCAGGTAAAACTGTCAGAAGACAGACTCATAATAAGCAGGAAGAGTCACTTCTTCTCACAGGCATGCATGGTTACATTACAGAACTTCTCTTGGATGTGAAGAGGTTAAAAAGCATAATAGAAGAGACATCAGAGGGCATTAAATAAAACAGTAAATAGGCAGCTCTTGAAGCACAGTCATCTGTAAGATGGGAGAACGTACTAGGAAATATCATGTTATGCTATCTTGGTTGTAAATCTTCTCAGCATCTGCTACTCATCCACTGCCGGGGATAAGGCATTTGTCTAGATGGTCTGGTGATGTCACTTATTTCATCTGCTCCTATATTCTTTATTGCACACATATTTCTCTTCCACCATGAGCCAGACTGCAATTTGAGTCTTGCAATTTTTCATAGAGGTTCAATAAATACATATTCCAATATTTCAAGAAAAACTGTTCAACCTGAGAAAAAAGAAAAAAATCATCTTCCTATTTTTTCTCACTGTTCCATTTTGCAAACTTCATAAATTAAATATCGAGTTTCATATAAGACTCACAGAATACCGAATTTAGGTGGTAAAATTGTTACAGGTTTATGGTTGATGAAGAAATTAATGTTTTATTGTGGGATGAAGTTTGACGTTCTGAAGTTCTGCACACATAGTGCTTATGCTGGATTCTCTAAACTAATGCATTTACTGGACTTCAGAAAGTTAACAAATGTGAGGGGAGATCTCTTCACTTTCTACAACTACCTGAAAGGAGGTTTCAGTGAAGAGGGTGTTGATCTCTTTTCTCGGGTGACATATGACAGGAAATGAGGAATCAGCCTCAAGTTGTGGCAAGGGAGGTTTAGATTGGATATCAGGAAGAATCCATGTAGAGAGTGGTTAGGATCAGGCTACCCAGGGAAGAGGTGGAGTTGCTATTCCTAGACATATTTAAGGGATGCGTGGATGTTGCAGTAAGGGACAGAGTTTAGTGATGGGACTCTGTAGGTCAGAGAGATGGTGGGACTTGGTGCTCTTGAAAGTCTTTTTCAACCCAGATGATTCTATGATTCTAATTAGTTTTTCTAATTAAATTGGATTATCAGGTCAGTTGAAAGTATTGTTGAAGTCACTTGTGAAAATAAAAGCAAAATTCATGCCTTTTAAAATATTTGTTCAAATATTTTGGCCGGCCAAGCTTATGTTTGTTTGGGTTTTAACAGTTTATATATAATTTGTTATTAAACTTTATGGACAAGTAGTGCTTGATTTAGCCCTTCCTACAATTTCCTGTCATTATGGTGTATTAGGAACTTTATTTAGGTTGTTCTATGTTGTTTTTCATGAAGTTTAGAACCATGTGTATCTCAAAATATACTGTACTAGAACTTTGTATTACAGATATCTTAGTAGACCATTCAAGAAGTAAACTATTTCCTTCTTATATAGGCCAAGAAACAAATTCTTTGTTTTCTTTACACAGTGCAATATAATTTGTATATATTTGCGTGGTTTCTTCTGAGTTTTCTATATCCACAGATTTGATAAATACATTTCAGAAATAAGTAAAGTCACATTCAAGTATTGTAGTTATATTGGATGCAGTCCTTGTTCAATCAGTGTTTTATTTGTGAAAGTAAAAGCAAACTGAGTATCATGGATAGAACAATAGCTGAGTGATAGTGTACCAAACATTCTTCCAATTTTCACCTCATATTGTCATTTTAAATTCAGTTGTAAATTTTGTTTCCACTTGAATTCCAGTGAACTAAGTCTCTTAACTTTCTCTCAAACTCTGATTATCTGTCAATTCTTATTCATCATCCTTTATTGTAGAAAATAAATTAACTCTACAAATAATCCCTTGGGATCTCTGCATTTCTAAAGGAATCCCCTACTTCTCTATTACTGTTGTCCCATCTGTTAGTTCATCCCTTTGCACAATAATAGCAGTGACATTTGCAGAAAATAAGTGTAACGACCAGTGTGAACCACATTATAGAAGCTACTCAGAAAAATCCCTACTGAAGCATGGTGCCCTATTTAGAAACACTGTCAGGCTTTGTGGAATACATGAAGGAATTTTATTGCAGTCACTTCTTTGGGGGAGTGCATGTGCAAAAGAAAGCTAATGAAGGCATTCAATCTTTAAATTGCTCATATCATCTCCCTTCTCGCTCATTGACCTAACTACAAGGTAGTGTGCAAAATTTCGTATTTCCACTCCTTCTATGTTATTACTATTGCATTCTTGGTTGCAGAGTACCTCAAGTTCGGTGAGATGTGTTGTGGTGGTTTTACTCAGGTGGGCAGCTGAGCTCCACCACAACAGTTCTCTCACTCCCCCTCTCCTCAAAGAGGAAGGGGGAGAAAATACAACACAGAGAACTCGAGGTTTGAGATGAGAAAGGTTTAATTAAAGGGAAAGAGAATGGGGAGGAAAAAAAAGAAAAAAAAGAAACAATCAGTCCGCGCAGAAGCACTGAGAGAGGGAAAAAATAATTATTCTCTACTTCCCATCAACAAGCAGTGTTCGGCCATGTCCTGGGAAGCAGGGCCTCAAAACACATAGTGGTTGTTCAGGAGGAACAGCCCCCTCCCCCACGAGAGCCCCCCCTTTTATTGCTGAGTGTGACATCAGGTGTTATGGAATATCCCTTTGGTTGGTTTAGGTCAGTTGCCTGGGCAATGTCCCCTCCCCATCACTTGCCCACCCCTAGCCTGCTGGCTCCTGGGGGCTTGGAAGGAGTCCTGATGCTGTGCCAGCACTATGCAGCAATAGACACAACACTGGAGTGATATCAGTGCTGTTCCAGCTACGAGTGCAGAGCACAGCACTGTGTGGGCTGCTGCAGGGAAAAGGTGACTCCAGCTCAGACAGACCCAACACATGTGTGAAGAGTAACTTTCCTGCACAGACAATGAAAAATGGGTGAAGAGGGATTGAATTTCTTTTGATTGCAGATATATGTAATCCATACTGGGGTGCTGTCAGACTTGAACTCTTTCAAAATCCATTCTACTGTAACCTGTATGTGTATGCATGTATTTTTAGAAGTGAAACTGACACTCTGAATCCTCACTGGAAGGAGAAAAACTGGTACATGGCCATTTTTTGCTCTCCTTAAAGGGAGTTAGTCATCAGACTCATTGCTTTATATCTCATTGGTCACTTTAAGCTTTGTTCATAAAGTTTGAAATCCTCAGTCTGAAAACAAAGTGTCTCCAAGAGATGTGCAGAGAACAACTTACAAGCTTCAGATACCTGCTTTTGGTTCATGCATCACCTAAGCTGGTCAATTGAGGAAAGGGGTCAGACTGTCTACCATAGTCTCCTTTTCTTGCTGACTTGTAGTGACTTCATAGAGAAGCTAGAATATGACACTACTTTTATTATAGTGCTCTATAGCCAAAAGGATTGTAACACTTAGTTGCATATCTGTGAAACATAGAAAATATTCACGAGAAAGGGCTCAGGTTGTGAGGTATCCTAGAAAACTCCTCTTCTAATGACCTTCATTTGTGCAAAATCTGATCTTCTTCAATCACATTTCTCTGTTGAATGTCATTGAATCCTCAACCAGACTTCAATCTTAAAGTATAGAGGCTTCTCTTAATGTATGTAAATGGAAAGAATTCCTTCATTGAATCAATTCATTCTGTTAAGTTGTTTTTAATATTTAGTTTTCAGGGTAGAAGTTAGTTGTCATAAGACTGTGTTTTTCTTTTTAAAGTAGTGGAAATGGTTGTGTTCTCAGTAAAGAAACAACATATCTTCACTTACTATAATGTTATTGCAATCAGAATCAGTATATTCCATAAGGTGACAAAACAGAGTGCCATTCATTATTTAGGTTCGTAAATCATTTACATTTAGAGAGTACAACAAATTGGTGGGGTTTCCATACTGTGAAATAACAACTTTGCATCATTTTGGGGCAAGAGTGATTTTGCATGCTGTGCCATCAGAAAATTCACTGCAGTGGTTCATCTGAGGGCATGATATGAATAAAATGAATATTAAAACTGTTTTGTGTCTTCAGTGGATTCATTCTGCCAATAATGTTTATCTGATCCATTTAGTGTACTAATTTCTGTAATGTCTCCAGATACATTATTCATTAACAATTAACACCTCTAAATTGTGCTGTAACGAGTATTAGAAACATTTTCCATATATATATATATATGGAGAGAATGGTACTGGGATTTAAAAGCAAATGTTAAGAAAATTGCAGTCAAGTGAAAATGACTCCTACTGCATTGCAGATCCTAAGCAACTACTTCATGAAAAACAACAGACAGCAATGAACAGCACAGAAACAGGCAACATCCAAACATTGACCAGCGTACTGTTAAATTAAATTTCTTAAATGATCCCTGCCTGCTACTTTTTGTGTGTTGCACATACAGGCCACTGTGCATCTTCATCTATTTTAGGATTGCTGCGTGCAAATATTCAAAGATCATATGAGGAAACCCACTAGATGGATGGCATAATAATTGAAGTAAATCAAATGAGAAAAGTAACAACAAGAGATGTTGGTGCCTAAAGGAAATATATCTGGTTGCTCAAACTGAAATTAATATTTTCAATATGCAATTTTCATGAAAGTTTTCAAGCCACATGAAAATATCTCATATAGCCTATGTCACCTCGAAAGAAAAAGACTGCAATGCTTAGGCTGCAAAATCATATTTGTGGTGTTATTCTTGGTTCTAGCAGTGGCTATGGATGTGATAGCTTGTTTTGTTTTGTTTTGCTTTGTTTTGTTTTGCTGTATGTAAAGAATGAATAAGAAGAAAAAAATGAAAGTGAGAGGCTGAGTATTTTCCATTTTTGCAGAGTAAAGGTCGGATGTTGATGTTTCATACCTCTAATTGAAATGTCAGAGGTACAAGATCCTTCACAGAAATGGCATATCATATCTAGGAAAGTGAATTAAGTCTCATTTTAGAATAACCACTGAACAATCAGGATAGGAAGAAGTGTCAGGAGCTGGCAGATGTGATAGGAAATGAAGTAGCCAGAGGGATAGCTTTTTTTTTTTTTTTTTTTTTTTTTTTTTTTTTTTTTTTTCTCAATAGTTATTCTCTGTGAACTGTAGAAATTCACTTGTTTTGTTAAACAAAAGATAAATACAACTCACCAGAGCTTCACAGCTATAATTACCTTTGCTCTGATATGTTTGAAAGCTTCTGTAAAGACAAACAGAAAACAATCAGTGAAAACGATCTTTATGACTTCACAAATCTGCTAAAAGAAAACAAGCTTGAGTCCCCATATGTCTTCCTGTTCTACAGCAAGAGACATTGATTCCACACAAATCCTGCACTTGCTGAGGAACAGCCAGTGTCATCTTGTATTCAAACAGTGTTTTAGATCTTGGCCTTCTTGTTGTGGTTGAAAGCAAACCATCCGTAATCGTAAAACTTTGAGATACTATTGACCCAAACAAATGTGAAAATGGCTTGTGGGGAGACTGTTACTTTTATGGGATGAGCATTTTGCTTACACATAAGAAGGTTACTTACCCAAAGTGCTAACTCTGCAGAAGAAAGCATTTACAGTAGCCTTGACTGTTTAAGATTGACTGGTATGATGTTATTACCAACTGTATTTTATCACAGAAAGCAGCATTTCTGACAATGTGATCCAGTCATATTGAGCTACCAAACAAACCTTAATCTTGGATAGTCCAACTCCCAAATGGACCTCTATATATTCATGAGTTCATGGCCATCATTTATGTTTCTGGTTGCCACCCCTAATTCAAACATCACAATTCATCTTGCTCACTCTAAATATCTACTTCTGAGAAAGTCACTTGTTCACTCTTGATCACCAAGGTATAAGCATTTTAGGTATATATAATGAGATAGTTAGGACTGTGGTGGTTTTACCGTGCTGGGCAGCTAAACCCCACAACCGCTCTCTCACTCCCCCTCCTTTAGATGAGGAGGGGGAGAAGTAAAGCAAAGAACAACTCACGGGTTGAGATAAGGATAATTTAATTAAAGGGAAATAATTATAATAATTAAATAAAACTACCATGAACTAAACAATTTAACTAAGGGGAAATAAAAGGGAAAGGGGAAAAAGGGAGGAAAACAAACAAACAAAATAAATGAAAGCTATATGGAAGTGCAGAGGAAAGAAATTACTCTCTACTTCCCACAAATGAGCGATGATTGACCACGTCCTTGAAGCAAGGCCTCAACGCACGCAGCCAGTGTTCGAGAGGAGGACCGACGTCTTCTCAACGAGAGCGCACCCCTCCCCTCTTCTTCCTGTTTCCACCTTTTATTGCTGAGTGTGACACCACATGGTATGGAATATCCCTTTGATTGGTTTAGGTCAGCTGCCCTAGTGATGTTTCTCTCTTCACTTTTTGCCCACCCCCTAGGAGGGTTAGAGAAAGGCCCAATGCTGTGCCACTGCTGCTCAGCAGTAGACACAACACTGGTGTGATAACACTGCTATTCCAGCTACAAGTACAGAGTACGGCACTGTATGGGCTGCTGCCAGGAAAGTTAACATTCCAGCCAGACCCAGTACAACCTCCACCCCTTATTCCATAACATTTGTGTCACACTCAGATCCCCATACTTTAGCATACAAGCATTCTCATCATTATCCCTTGTCCTTTAACAGGACAAGGATTTAACAGGACAGGATAAATAGGCAGGTGTATCTTTTCATTCCATAGGTCTTTCTTGGAAAATGTTCATAAGAACTGTTGATGATTAGGTCTTCATCTGCCAAAGTGGCCACTCAAGACAGGCGGAGTTGGATGTCTGGACACCGGCACCAGCTTAGCTCAAGTCCTTGTTGCACTGCCCGGCTCCTTGCAAAGTTGACCTGTCGTTGATCCTACAGCATCTTCCTACAACATATAACTTAGATTATAGATTAGTTTTCTCTCAATGTCAAATCTCCTTGAGGCACACATTTGATATCCCCATTCTTTTGCATGACCCACCAGGTATACCCTGGTCCTTGGGCGAAGACAATCCCACGAGTGGGTTTGCCTTTTCCCGAGGCAGGAGCAACCCACACTGCCTTCCCCATCCACCTTCCTATATGCACTACGGGAACCTTAGCTCCTTTCACAGTGTGGTAGTTGTATGCCTAAGAAACCTCTATTGATGACTATAACAAATTCTCCAACTCAGAATAGTTGGAAAAACTACATAGAATAATAGAATAACCATAGTGCACATTTATACCTACATATAACCACCATGTAAATGTAAAATACAATAGAATACCCTTTAAAACACAGCATAAATTGTACTCTTTTGATCCCATTCACATAGGAACATTAAAAAAACAAGCATGCTACAGTGCCAGTCTAGACTCAGAGTGTTTCCTCTGTGGCTGCTCCAGAATTTGCCTTTGCCCAGTAAACCTCTGCATAGGTTTACCTGTCAAAATTTTGGTATCAGAGGGCTGCACAGGTGACCTCTGTGAGAATAAACCAGGGGTTGTTCCCAGGTCAGACAAAGGTGGGCCCTCCCTTGGAGTACTATGTCAGAGCAGCTATCCACTCTGGGACATGGGGATAGCCATGGGGCACACCCTGCATCCCATGGAGGACCCATGTTGGAGCCGTGTCTTCCTGAAGGGCTGCCCTCTATGGTACAGACAGATGCTGGAGCAGCTGGGGAAGAACTAAGCCTGTGGGACTGACCCTATGCTCAAGCAAGAGAAGGGTGAAAGGGTGGGGCAACAGAGACAAAGCATTATGGACTGACTGTACTACTTGACAGGGGGGAGGTAGAAGAGTTGGGAATGAAAAAGTGAAGTTGAACCTGTGAAAGAAAGAGTGGGGGGAGGTGTTTTTAGTTTAGTTTAAGGCTTTTAGTTTTAACCAAAAATATGTCAGAATGCAGGTGTGATATCTAAAATGTATATAATGATTATCATTTATTATTACCAAATTCTTTTACAGAGGATGTTTGTACTGTTTTGCTTATTTCTAGGGCAAAAAAATGAGGTAGTGATGCATAGAAAGGTCACTGTGGTAGCAGATGAATGAGACACAAAGATTTATTTCTTTGTTGTTGTTGTTTCTTCTCAGGTATGTTTATGTGCAGTGAAAAATGCTAATGCTATTAAAAGGACAATAGAGATTATTCATCTATATCCTAAAGTGAGTATCTTCAGTCTAAAATGTTGCAGTACTAGAAAATACTAGCTTGATTAAAAAATGACACTACACTAAAGATGACAAGCAGGACTAGAAGTTAAACACTAACAGGAAAAGAACAGAGAGAGATGGAAGTGATTTCAGATTCCTTAAACTAGTTCATTCACCCTTGTCAAAAAATAAAGAGAAAAGCACAAAAGAAATGATGAGTCATTTTGTCATAAGATTTTTATAGGCATAGTCTGCCTGCATTCAGCATGCTTCTCAGCTCTCACACAACTGAAGCATACTGCAGTGCAGGTCTGGGGAGAGCTCACAGCAGTGCTGCATGCAATTACACACATCAGAAAACTAAATCAAGTTGAGTTTAAAGCAGAAGCAAAAGATTCGACATATTCATTGGGAAAACTTAAATTCTTATTTATTTTTTATGAACCTTTTCAGAAGAGAACATGTACCTGCTTAACTCAGGTGCTTGATTATACTACTAATGCCAAAAGGAAGTTCCAGGAGGGAAAATAAAACACCAATGTGGATTTACAAGACTGAAAGTAGTTGTGCTTTTTCTTCCCTGAGATGTAGTGGTCTAGAAGTGAGCCAGATAATAATGTTAGATATGTTAGATCCTTTGCAATCCTCAGTAATCACAACAATAATCCCATAAGATTTAATGAGCGTATGATATATGGCAGTGTCAAACAGTGCTCTTAAATCAATATTTTACTTATTCCAAATAATGTGTGTTAAAAAAAAGAGTTGTTTTTGCTTTTTATTTTTTATTTATTTATTTATTTATTTATTTATTTATTTATTTATTTATTTATTTATTTTTACAAGGAAATATCCTTATTTTGTGGCAATTTTTGAAAGTAGAACATTTTATAGCAGTATATTAATTACTCTAAGCCTTCTATGGTGGAAGAGTGATTCAGTTCAGAATAAAATTCTCTGCTCTTACAGTAACTTCATTCCTTTAATAGGGTTTGAAGTAAAATTCCTATTGAATATAATAATAACACAAATAGATCTATTAAGTAATAACAATACTAAGTCTCCTCAAAATTTTTGTCAAAATGTGAGGTGGCTAATATGCAACACAGGAGGAAATATGTCATGTTATTAAAATACTCAAGTTTTAAAGAAGCATGAAGTCAGTTTCCTGTAAAAATAACCTCCTTTAATTTGAAGATGACTTATTAAAAGTGGTACAACAGGAACTTGCCATAGCAGGCAACCAAAGGAAAATATATCTTTTGTAATCTTAAAGGGTTCTTTATATTACCGTCATTGTAAACTGGAAAGCCAGACATAAAAATTAAGAGAAATACTGCATCCTTCATGCTTTTTTACATTAAGGGCTTTCTTTGATCTCTTTGTCTAAGCTTTGAAAGCTTCCCCACAGAACAGATCATTGTATAACATTCACAGCATTCAAAATTAATAAATTAGTGTGAAAGATAAGCCACTAGCATCAAACATGTCTATAGCTTTGATGATGGATTTGTGTTGTTAAGACCCTTGCTGGAGTTTTGCTAATCTTTCTTCTCCCTCTCAACCCCTACCCCCACACCCCTCCATTTTTTTATTTTCTTTTTCTTTTTTTTTTTTTTATTATTTTTATCAAAACATGTTATTTTTCTATTATAAGCCATTACAAAGAGAGAAACAAAATTGTCCTCCAACTTAAATGTTGGAAAACTTTGGAGATGTTTGAACCACAAAATGAGTTCTGGGATGTTACTTCTGCTTGTCTCCCTTCTGTCTCAGTGTCTGATTTACTGGCTAGTTGTTAAATTCATAACCATAATCAGAAAAGTTGCCTTTTAAATTTACCTTCAAATGTATGGAGTGTATGTCCATTTTGCAGCATTTAGATCCCAGTTTCACCTGCACAGCAGATCTTTATTTTCCAAAATTATTGGACTAATTATGTGCATAAGGACAGATTTTAACTGTGGGAGTTAGAAATTCTTGCTCTTGTTCATTACAGGTAATCTTAATTGCATGAACATATGTATGGAACAAACATACAAGGAGTACAAGAAAGACCATAGTAACATACTAATCTGAAATGAGGAGGGATTCTTCAGCAAGATGTGGGCCAGTCAGAGTTTTATTATTTTTTATTTCTTTATTAATTTACAGACCAAACAGAAACATTGCAGAAAGCTTGGTCTTGAAATAGTGTTCTTGTAGATCAAGCTTAAGCCATATTATCTGCATTTTTACAACGCATAATGATTTACATGCATAAGTATTTATAGTTTCAATTTATAACAAAGGATATATGCATTTTATATCTATAGTTTCTTCTGTTTGTTTAATAAAAATACATTCCTAAAGATTTCACGGAAGGATCTCTTAATTCTACATCCCTTTGCATAGGACTTTACTTGACTTTAGCCATTCAGTCCCAACAGACAAATGAGATTCAATATTCAAGCAACAGAAGGACATGGGAACAACTTTGAAAGTGGTTATCTAAAATCACTAAGTTACTGTCTGGAATCTTAGTCATCCACAAAGGGCTAATCTGTGTGATCTGAGATATCCTGTAATATACAAGGCATCCACATGTGTCTGCAGTATCTGGGAAACATTCATCTGGCTAAGTCTGGTCATGATGCCCTAAGACACCCAAGTGATGTTAAAGATGTATACTGTGACTGAACTGAGCTATATTTCTACATTTTTACAATTTGACTATGGAGGTAGTGCCCAGATGATGTACTTTTATAAGATGCTTAGAGTTATACAGTTAGATGAAGCTAATTCCATCTTTCATTGGCTTAATTTATGTTCCACATCTTCAGTCTCATAGTAAAGCACTATACAATTCTGGATACTTTATATATATATATATATGGATATATAATTCTGAATACTTTATATATATTTATTTATATACATATACATATATATGTATACACATATATATATTAACACTTGGAAAAACAAGTGTAACTTCATAAATGGTACTTACCTGTTACACGTCACAGAAACTAAAAAAATGTCAGTCACATTTAGTGAACAAAATCAACAGTACTGATGACACAGGTAAAAATCCTATCACTGTTATTTTCAAAACTACCCTTTTTCCTATCAGGATAACTTCTTTGACTATAAGAATTAAAGATATTTTTGTATGTTATACATCTGTAATAACTGACTGCATGTGAGGAAGGTTTGACTCTCATCGCAAAGGTTCTGTCAAATTTATCACCTCCTAAATAATGTTGCTTTTAAACTTCACTACTGACCTCTATCTGAGTTCTTCCTACTTATCAAATTTGCACAGACTTCTTGCTACAGGACAGATTTAGCTTCCAGTCAAATGGCAAAATTCACCACAAGTAAATAAAAATGAACATTCTTTCACAGAAAAAAAAGGTAGCCCTTTGCAATGATGGATGGTTACATGATGTCTCTGATCCTCTGTTTCTCATGTGTGAAATGGGGTGCTTCATAAGCTCTTCAGAGTGTTATGCAGACAAATCTAATTGATTTTGTTTGTTTGTTTGTTTTCATCCATGAAAATTAAAAGTATGGGCATAAATAAACTAACAAACACTTAAAGGTGAAAATATTCTGCGTGTAAGCTAATAAACACTTTATACAGAAAATACCTTTGCCTGAATCGGTAGAGGCTCATGATTGTAATGCTTCATAATCCCACAATTCATGACAGCCTAGAAGGGAAAATGCTTAAAGTTGAAAATCATTGAGACTCATTCATATGGAACTGTTTTTTAACTATCCTAGCAAATACGTCATGAAAAGATATCAGTGAAAAATGATGGTATTGGTTCATTCCAGCTAACTTCAGCTGTTTTAAGAATAAGGCATCTCATAAACTGTCAGTTCTCTGTAGACCACAGGAGAGAGAGAGGCACCTTCAGTGAACAGTTCCTAGTTTGAGAAGTCTGTCATCAGATGGCAAGAAGATGGCACCAGGAGATTTGTCCATTCACTGATGCAGAACAGCTAATTGCCAAAGACCTGAGTCTGGTGACAAGCTGGAGGATGCTTTTCCATACTGAAAATTGAAAAGTGCTGCCATGTGCCACTGGGAATGTTGTGCTACCAAAAGGACAGAGGCATGGTCTAAGACAAGGTAGCAAAATTCATGTATTCCTGGGTAAGGTCTGGAGATTTTTGTCTGACTTCTGTTTAAGACTTGTTGCAGGAAGATTGGCTGAAAACATGACAGACACTAGTATGGTCAGATCATGCTCTCTCTTTATTACCTGAATAGCCTGACTTTTATAGTGAACTTAACAGGTGTCTCACACAAGATTATTAGTCAAAAGCACTCAGACAAACAACTGCAAGGAAACAACCCCACCTGCAAGAAAACAACTGCCTTGTGATTAGCAATCATGTAGATCCCGTCCTTGAAGCCAGCTGCTGGCAATAATATTTTTCTAAATTCCTCAATCGGGCAATGTGGGAACACTATCATGGGAACTTCTCATAGTTGTCCTGGTAGCTTGGTTTGCTCAGCTACAGCAAGTCATGGCCTCCTTGCTGTTTCAAAAATCCCTCAACAAAGACTAATGCAGAAGTTGACATGAAAAAGCTACTATCAGCCCACAGGTACCACATGTCTATTCTTGACAAAAGATTGTGTTATTTAAAATATCAGAGAGTGATGAATGTAGTTAAGATTTGACCTTTCCAGATGACTGTCTAATATTATCCTATAAAAAAAAAAAAAGCTTTTCAAATGTTAGGAGGATTGAATATTATACATTCTTTCCTTTGGAAACTTTTTGGTAGTTGAAGTGATTTGGTAAACAGTTATTTTTAGAAAACATTACCTTCTCTTTATGAGATTTAAGGAAAAAAACAAACAAACAAACAAACAAAAACATGTTGTTACATTTTTGTTTCATTTTCACATTATTTAACAGCTTTGTTTTGTTTTGTTTTGTTTTTCTATCTTTTCTCTTAGGACATTATAATATGAAAAGTAACATCTCAAAATGAGAAATGAGAGTTCAGATATTGAAATGAAATTGTTGCTATTTTAAATATCTCTTTTCCTTTATTTTTAAAATCTAATTTTATAAATTGTTTTCCTGTATCAGAAATAATAGTTTTCCATGCATTTTCTCTTTGTTAAAAATATCAATGTCTCTAATGTCCTTTATGGGCTTCTAAGGACCATTGGCCTAAAAAAGTGTTGAAGAACATTTTAATATAGATTGATGGTGGAAGGATCAATAGAAATGCAAAAGATTGCAATCATTGCTTTATATAACTCCCTTGGTTAATATAATTATGAAATAACCTTTAAGGAATAAATTAAGTGTTGAAATGAATGTTAAGATAAGTGACAGAGTGTAAGTTAGACAATGACAGAGCTGGCTAAATAGCCTTCAATTAATAATATATATGATTTGAATTCTCTTGAATGCATAATGCAGTGAATATTCTACTGAATTATTTATCCAGTCAGAAAAGGAGGTACATGTGCCAAACTTACAGCAGTTCTCTGAAAGGAGTCAGACTCTTAGAGTATGAAGTTATTTCTCACTAGAGAACCAGAGAGTGACTGATCAAGAAGTTGACATGTTGAGGAGATTTAACAGGAAAAGTCTCATATAAGTATCACTGGAGGTAAAATTTGAGACTGATGAACTGAAAGAGGTAAAGCGCTTTCTCATTTATTAGAACACACACTGTTTTAAACAGTATCCGTACCTAAAGCAGAGTCCACATAATCCTAATATTGCCTTCAAATATCATAGGAAAGCCTGTGCTAAGATCTGTTTCAATATTGAAGCATTAAACTTGTATATATAAATCTGACTTCATTAATATAAGCAAAGATATCTACCAATCTTCAAAAAAATATTTAAATAATAATAATTAAATAAAAATATTTAGCCTGAAAATGATAGAGAAATCTGCTGTAATTTAAACTCCCAAATCACTTCAAATTCTGATGAAATGGATGCTTTCACCACTTAATCTTGTCAGATTTTTTTTTTTCCCCAAATTACCATCAGTCTTCATTAGACATCTGAAAAATGGCCTGATTTTTTAAAAAGTCAGATTCAGAGTGACAAACAGTAATGTCTGTGTAAACTTCTCTATGGTCTAGTCTATTGAGCCTAGCCCAAATCTGGTCCAGCAACTAGAAAGCGAAAAGCTGTATCAGAGTGCCTGGGAAGCATGGCAGGAAGGCCATCATTCTTGATTGTCAGGATAACAAGGTTAATTAAATGTTCTGTTTTATATAAAAAACTAAGTTTCAACTAAACACAGCCTTCCAGACAAACATGTTCTCAATGCTATGGATTGTTCACTGGTTGCATATGAAACCCTTTAACGTGAAACTGAAGTAACTGCTATCTTCAATTTATTTCAGTGTTGTTTTAGTTAGGGAGTCAAAAAAAAATAGCATGAAGTGTAATGATTGAAAATATAATTTGTTTCAGAACGTTCTTAGGTAAAAATAACTATGTTTATAGAAAGGTTATCCTGCATCAGTCTGTCCTGAGAACAGAAGAAGTTTGATTTAAACCATTGGATGTTAATTATATTTTGAAACAACTTAAGGAAAACTTTAATAGTGCTGCTCTAGTTTAGCTCTTTCTCCACTACTTCCACTTGGCTAGGAAGAATGACAGTAGACTGAAAAATATTCAATATAAAATTGCAAAAGATAAAATTGAAAATAAAATCTGTTTAAATCCTAAAGCCAGCTCATAGAATTAAGGCATTTGCTTCTATCATCTCTATTTGTTTTTATTTTATTTTAGCTTAAAATTTTATTTTATTTTTTTTTGTTATTTTATTTTATTTTATTTTATTTTAATTATTTTATTTTAAAGATGTTACTGAGTATCCCACAGAAATGTTAAAAAGTGTCCAAAAGTGCCCAGAATGCATTTAGTATGCTCAAATTACATAGATTAGAATTGGTCATTCTAGACTTTCTGGCTTAGGTGTATTTGATTCTTATCTATGTCATTTCAACATCCTGTCTATCTGCATAGTTTCCATTACCGTGTGGACAATGTAGTTTTTGATAGATGCACTTAAGGAGCTGTGAGATAATTTTGTAGAATGATTTGAAAGACAGAACGCTTTCTTAGGAGGAAAACCTGGAGCAGCAAACACAAGTGGTGGCTTAATTTCCTCTGAAGAAAACACATTCTTTAATAATCCTACATGCCTGTCAGGGCTGTATGGGGTTGCTAGGGAACGTGGTGCTGTAGTGAAATTAAGTAAGCTATTCAAAATAATTAAGCCAGGGTGAATTTATTTATTTATTTATTTATTATATTATTTTAATGCATAAGATGGCAGATGCCTCTCAAAGAGAATTAAAAAGGTCTCACTTAACTTCAACAATTTAGAGACCAAGCATAAGTTACGTGTCTTGATTCTTTGTATAGTCTGTGGAGACAGACAGATATCTTCACAGAATGATTCATTCAATTTCATCTGAATCATTTCTTTAGGGATGTCAGCTTCTAAAGTTAGGTGGTGGGACTTCTCCCTTAAACATCAGGTTGCATGCACAGAGGAAGTCTTCAAAAAGGAAAGATGCTTCACAGTAATAGAATAATTGAGGTTGGAAGGGACTTCTGAGGGTCATCTGGTCCAACTGCCCTGCTCAGTTTTTCATGCCTACTGGTAACATTTCTGCAGTTTTATACAGTCTCTTGTGGTAAGATAGATTGCTATTATTTTATTTGGATTTATTTATTTATTTATTTTCATATTTCACCTTCCTTTTCACAGACTACTTTTTTTGAACTGCAGAGCCAGTAAAGTTTTCTAGGTTTATCAGCTGGTATCCCAGGGTATCAGAAAGGATGGAGAAAAAGCTTTGCTCCTTGGTGGTAACTTCTGTCTTCCTCCTCTCTAAAATTCATGTATTCTTTTAGATGAAATGGTAAGCAGGCCATGTTCAAGAAGCAGTCACCACAAGCTGCACAGCCAAATTGATGGGGTCTGGGTAGATGTGCACTGACAATAATTACTGATTGGTTCAGAAGACCCTCAGACAGTATATGTAGGATGGAAACATGCTGAGTAGACTTCTGCAATGAAAAGTGGATCCTCAGTGGAGAGTTTTCATGCCTCTCATGCAGAATATTTTGGCTATTCTCTCACACAATCAATAAAATCTTTAAGGTATTAGAAGGATTTCTACTGTATATGAACTAAATGACAAATACAGAATAAATTAAGACAAAGGGGAAAAACAGTAAAAAATATGTTTTGTGTTGTCATTTAATGGTTGCACCTATTTGTCTTGGAATAACACTAATATGTTTTAAATAAGATGTATTTTTGGTGAGACAAAACAACACTGAGTGTATGAAAATAAATGCAAATAGAAAAAAAAATGAGGATGTGTAAATAAATATGGAATAGAGAATTCATTTTAAAAAGGATTGACATCTTTATTAAATGCTTCAGCACAGATTCTATTAACGTTTGCAGTCTTTCCTTTTTCAGTCTGCTGTGTAGGGTAAAACACTAGCAATTCTTTGTTTTTGCTCAGAGCTCAGACATATTTTTTCTCTATTTGTGCTGCAGCCATCTGTCATTACTTTGGCACATTGTACTTTACTGCCCTTTTCTCTTCCTGTTCTGCCTCTGACAGCAGCTGCAGCAAGGAGTTAAACCTGGCAGCTGCTATATATCTCACTAGTAGCATTTGCTTTTAAAACTGGCCTCACATGTGGGTCAAATTAGCCATGAAGGTCAGATTGGTACCTATGAAACTTAAATTTTACCTTTCAAGTAGTCTCACTTAAAAATAGTTATTCTGTGTCTACTCTCCAGTATCTGTGAATTACTTCACAGCACAGAAGATCTGAAAGTAAATATAGCACTTTGTCAAGAGAAAAAAAAAAAAAAAAAAAAAAAAAATTGAAATTTCATTTTCAGGTAAGGAAAAGTTCAGAGATGATCACTAACAATTTTTTATGTTCTCTGCGAAAGAAACTAGGATTAGTGAATTTGGACAGAGAAGTAAATTAGTGAGAACAGAAATGACAATATGAGACTAAACAATGAACGCAATAAAGGAAATAAACTCAGTATACCTTCTTGTCTTTTCTCAGAGTTTGAGAAGAAGAAAAAAACAACACTTTAAAAATTAATGAGAAGAAAATGCAGAAGTAAAGATATGACTGTTGCTGTTGAGAATCACTAGAGATAATAGTCTAACTGAAAGGTTATTGCATTTACACAGGTAACGACTGGATGCACACTTACAATAAAATGGTCCATATTACACAGAAATAAAAACCTTTGTGCTCTGGACACTTAATCAATTATACTGATTAAGAGGAAATTTTGTTCGTATAAGTTATTCTGTAAGTACTTACTGTGACTTTCTTTCACCTCACTTTGCACTGGATTTTGTCTCCTGTCTGGATATTAAGTCACTTGGCTGAACCAGCTGTTAACTTCCATGTGAATGACATCCAGTTGAATTTCACAGCTGTTTTGCCTTGTTGTACTGGGAATGGTGTTTTTGTTTTTCTGGAAGGAAATGTGTTTATTTCATCTATATTTCTTTGTATATCTCAAATATAAGAAAATGTTGAGAACGGTAAAGACTGTGATGATAGACAAGACTTGTTGCCTTTTGCTTTTGTTAAATACATTTTCTTATTTTCTACCATATACTCTTGCCTTATTCTCCTACATTCTCTTAATTCTCTTGATTCTCCTATGAATCAAAGTTCCTCAAAACAATTTTTGATCAAAAATTGTAGCTCTATTTGAATGAAAATAAGACCTTATAATAGTAGGAGAAATAAAAAATAAGAATATTTTAAATGACAGGTACAGATTCTGTCTAAAAACCCTGCTCAGAATCTGTGACCAGCTAGAATTGATCTACCGGTACATGAATAATTACCAGAGAGCTTGTTGTTTATTAACACCACTAGTTTTCTGTCACATTCTATATGGCACATTTAATTACATATCTCAGATATAATGTATATCTGAACGTATATCTCAGAGAATGTATATCTCCTAGAGAAGAATCATGACAGAAAGAAGCCTATTATTTTACGTTATACTTCCACAAAACTCTATTTGTAAAGATAACAGTTGACGAATGTTGGCAGATTATACAAATTGGCAATAATAAATATTATAAATAGAGAAATAGATAAAGGTAGATTATAGTGTGCAGCTGAGGACAACCCTGAAAATTGGTGGAAGGTAGATCAAAATGCTTTTGAATGATATCTCACTTCTTCTGAAGTGAGAGTGTAAGAAATGTAACAAGTAGAAAGAAAAAATAATCAGTAAAAAATCAGTAATATGGTAGCAAAAGTGAAAACCATTTAAATAATTGTTTATGATGAAATGTATCCACATAATTATAATTAACCTCAAGTCACAAGTTGAGACAGGTAAATTCTGATCTCAGTTGGGAATGATTAACTGTGAAAAACAATCAATCAATCAAACAAACAAACAAAAAAACATCAGAACTCATCCAATATGTAAAAGAAGTGGGGAGGGAGGTTCAGAAATAAGTAAGACACTAAACTGGGAGGAGCCATTTACTCTCTTGAGGGTAGAGAGGCCTTGCAGAGAGATCTTGACAAATTAGAGGGCTAGGCAATCACCAACCACATGAAGTTTGTTCAACAAAGGCAAGTGCTGGAATCTGCACGGGGGATGGGGCAACCCTGGATATACGTACAGACTAGGGGATGAGAGGCTGCAGAGCAGCCCAGCAGAAAGAGATTTGGGGGTTTTGGTTGATGGTAGGATGAATATGAGTCAACAGTGTGCCCCGGCAGCCAGGAGGGCCAACTGTACCCTGGGGTGTATCAAGCATGGCATGGCTAGCTGGTCAAGGGAAGGGATTGTCCCACTCTACTCTGCTCTGGTGTACCTCTGGTGTACCCAGACATACCTCTGGTGTACCTCAAGTGCAGTGTGTAGTTTTGGGCGACACAATATAAGACATAAAATTACTAGAGAGTGTTGAAAGGAGGGCTACAAGGATGGTTAAGTGTCTAGAGGGCAAGGTGTTTGAAGTGCAGCTGAGACCACTTGGATTGTCCAACCCAGAGCAGAGCAGGCTGAGGGGAGGCTTCATGGCAGCCTGCAGCTTCCTCACAAGGAGAGCGGAGGGGCAGGCGCTGATCTCCGGTCTCTCGGGACAGTGACAGGACCCAAGGGAACAGCATGGAGCTAGGACCAGGGAAGGTCAGGCTGGGTGTTAGGAAAAGGTTCTTCACCAAGAGGGTGATCAGGCACTGGGAAAGGCTCCCCAGGCCAGCAGCCATGGCACTGAGCCTGCCAGAGTTCAAGAATCATTTGGACAATGCTTTTAGATATATGGTTTGATTTGGGGTGGTCCTATGTGAATCCAGGAGTTGGACTCAATGATCCTTGTGTGTTCCTTCCAACTCTGGATATTCTATGAGTCTATGAAAACAGTCTCGGAAGCTCCTTCATTTAAGGAAAATGTCAAACAGTATGAGCAGGTGAAACAAGAATTGGTGATCTTTTTCGCACTAGGAAGGTGAGGACAAATACAGAAGACTGATTCAGGAATCTGTGGAAACACATTCAGAGAAAGCTGTCCTATAAATAAAACTATTTCAGCACAATTTCACAGTTTATGTAAATTAATTAACTTATTTATTAATTTATTTATTTTTGTGTGTTTGGTTATTTTGAGACAGGCAAAAGTCCTGGATTTTTTAATTTATTTTTTTATTATCTTCCCCATTTCAATTAGGATACATCTCCTTCTCCTTGAAGATTTACTGGCTGCTTCTGTACTTCTACATTAAGCAGTACCAGAGAATGTTGTTTGAACCTGGGACCAAACTGTCTTCCTACCTACACTGTTAAGTTCTCATAATCTCCAAAAGAATGTAACTGTACTTACACTGCTTACTGTGAGCTGTCTTTTGGCTTTTGGACATCCGCTGACTGTGTCAGGAACCAATCCGAGCAGTATTTAATAGGAGACAGAGATGAAAAGATCCTTGGTTCTGTTTAATTCACCTTATTAAAAATGAATTGCAAAACAACATGGTACAGTAACCACCCAGCAAGCATGTTATCAGAAAGGACTGAAGGATGCTTGCCTGCAAAATTACAGCTCTATTTTGCATAATAAAAAACTTAACAAGCTGCTGTGTACTTCATGGGAGCTGCACCCAAAAGGGGTGAAAACCACATTCAGCGGACTTTTTTTTTCAGGTAACAAGTGGTTAGTGGCAGTGATATTTTTTCTTGAATAGGGCTCTTTCATATTTTTTATTGAGAAAAAAAAATGAATAAATTGAGGTGTTTCTAAATATCTTCCTCCCTTCCTTCCTTCCTTCCTCCTTTCCTTCCTTCCTTCCTTCCTTCCTTCCTTCCTTCCTTCCTTCCTTCTGCTCACTCTTTTGCTCACTCTTTTTCTCTTTCTTATTGCATACCTACAAAGTACCTTCTCACTTGCTGACTGAAATTCCAGTCAAGCAGAGCTGTCCTGGAGGAAGGGGTGTGTGTGGGGGGGGGGCATATGGGATGATTGTTACATACTTCAAGGAACTAACAAATCAGCAATTATAAGATAACAAGAGTGAATTAGATCTCTTTGCTGGATGAGAGCTGGGTGAACCACAGGATGCGTAGAGACATGAACTAGAAAATATGTGTTCACCAGTGTTACCACAAAGGTTTATGAATCCCTGCTACTGAAGCTGAAAACAACTTGAGCACTGGGAAAGAAAATTATTTCTGTTGTCCTTAAGATACTAAGGACCTTTTTGCTGTCATTGTTTTAAGAAGACTGATTTGGTTTTCAAATACACAAAGTGGAAGAAGTGTAGACACCAGAACCAGGCAGGTGATCCTTCCCATCTGATTAGCACTTGAGAGACCAATGATATTGATATTGATATTCTGGAATGAATCTAGTTAAGACCAGCAAGCTGACCAGGGAACTAGATGAACTGAATGATATTTGGGGAGAGGCTGAAAGATCCGTCTGTTTGTGTTGGAGAAGAGAAGGCACAGGGGACACCTTAGTGCTGCCTGCAGCCACCCAATCAGAGGACAGAAAGACAGAGCCCGATACTTTCATGATTAGACAGAAAGAAAAATATTTTTACTATAAAGGGGTTCAAATACTGGAGTGGGATGCCTAGAGAGGATGTGAAAGAACTACCCTCGGAGGTGTTCAAGATTCAGTGAGACAGTCCTGAGAAACCTGCTCTGCTTATATCTGCTTTGAGCTGTGGGTTGGTTTACAAGACCTCTGGAGGTCCCTCTCAATCTAAATTATTCTATAGCTGGATGATGCATAAAATCAGAATGCTTTTGTTAGCAATGCAAGGCTGTACCCACAGATCTGAGGCAAACAAACAGTACTCTAAGTAGGGGAAGTAAAGCAAGAGACATACGAGACCTGGGCACTCCTTGTACAGAGAAACAAGCAGCCCCATGCAAAACAGCAGCTTCTTCCCATTTGCAGAGCTGATATTTAGGTCCTGTCACATCATGCAGGAATAGATGGAGCCAATATTCCCTCAGAAGCAGCAGCTCCCATCTTTTCCTGCAGGGCAGACTGCCTGTCACGGCAGCAAGCACTTTGCTGCATGCCAGCAGCAGCTGCTGAGCCAGCTTGCCCTGCAGCACCCACAGGGCTCAAGAACTGTCTTCTTCAAAGAAACCCAGGGCTTTCCTATAATTTAGAAGCTTCTGCTGAGGATCACACCTGCAGCTCACCAAAGAGTGTCACTCTGATAACAGACAGATGCAAATATGTTATAAAGTGTCAGTTGACTTTGGATATGTAGTCTCAGACAGCTGGAAAGTGGGATTCATGTAGTCTTAAAAACCTATAAGGTACCCATCTATACCATAGTTAATTAACTGTATACTTTTTATATTAAATAAGGAGAAACATTTTTGGGGTGGGAGGGAGTGATGTTGGTTGTTTATTCTATTGTACATTTTTCCTCATTGATTTTCATATCAGCTTTACAGTAAAAGGCATTTCCCATTCTGGCTCTTATTTGTCTCCATTGATATGGTGTGAGTAGATCGTTTGTCAGCTTCTGTGCTGAAGCTATCCAGATGAATCTCACCTGAAACACTGTAAAGTGCCCACAGTTTCTACTGGAAAGGCTAAGAGCTGCTGGTGGCCAACGCCTGTGAAAATCAAAACTCAAACTGTAACAAAGGGGTGTCACAATGGAGTGGAGAATTGTTGAAAATTTACACCACAGCACATAAAGCATGCGTATTACAGCCAGAATGGGTACATCTATATGCATAAACATATGAGATATCTGCAATCTGTCTGCCATTACTCCAGGTGTTTGCCACCTCTGTGATCCTGCTTCATGCTAGACATGTTTGTGTTGCAAAATACAGAGCAGGAAATAGACGGCTGTGTTTTGTTTTGTTGGGAGGTCTTTTTTTTTTTTTTCTGATCAATTTTAAGCTACATATTTTTCATCTTACAACAGTATGGCATAGGAAATCTTACTTCTGTTGTTTCTGGCTTCATAGTGCTGAAACATTCTCTGTGATCCTGATAGCTCTGCAGATTGGTGCAGTGCTCTCCATGACCAGTATGTAAAATATCACTGAAAAAAGAGAGAAAGAAAGAAAGAAAAAAAAAGTTACTCTAGTCCTAAATAATTTCTTTAAATATGTGTGTGGGGAAAGGTATTCACAGTAACTACACTGCTCCTTTATTATTTTTGGTGTGTGCTGAACAGAAATGCTATTTCAGCCTGTAGGTTTCAAAATGCTTTCAAGCACTGTGTCCTTAGAGAGTCCTCAGCATTGTTTATCTAATGGAAAACTTCTCTTATAAAAGCAGTTAGTGGTGTAACACATCTGCAAATAAACTTCTAAGCTAGTCATCAGCCAGAAGTCTACACTAGCAAGGTGCTGAGTATCCTTTGATCCCATTTAGTTTCTATGGGAACTGAAGTTACTTAGCAAATTGCAAGATGTACCCAGCACCCTTCAAGATAAGAGCATATGATTCTTAATTGTAAATTCTTACTTCTTCACAACTGTGCAAGCAGAAATTCCTAGAAATGGTTCCTTTCCTTTCACTTGAACACAGAATCTCATGCAAGATTGGGGAAAAGAACTGAATCTGTTTCATATCTGTTTTGTTGTTGTTGTTGTTATTGTCGTTGTTGTTGTTGTTGTTTTTGTGTGTGTGTGTGTTTTTTTGTTTGTTTGTTTGTTTGTTTGTTTGTTTTCTTGTACCCCATGGTGATTCTAAATCAGAAATTGTCAGAACTTGTTTTAGAGTTGAATCACTTCCATGGAAGATGCTAACTATTAACCCTTATGATCATAAACCAATTTAAGTCTTCTGATGCATTTCAACAAGACTTGATACGATTTGTAAAAAAAAATAACAACTAAGCTATCAAAAAAAACCCACAACAATTTCCTGTCATAAAGTAATCCTAACTAAAAGGACATGAAATACCAATTATTACTTTGTAATGCACTGGGGAAAAAGTTCAGTAATATAACTTGCACTCTGTTATGAAAAGTTTAGATTATTATAAGATTATTATAAGAACATTGAGCTTATTGTCTTCCTATTCTGCAAAGAAACATTAATATCCAAACTTTGCTCTGCAAATTAATCATGTTATGTATCTGACTGGGACTGTCAAAATACTTATTAACACCTGTGGCAATCCACAAAACAGAATGTTGTGCAATTCCCATAATTCAAAATAGCAGCCCTTTCTCACGTGAATTTTAGGAGACTTGTTGCTTGACTGCATTACAAAGATTTCAAACTGTTTCATTTCCTTCCAAAAGAGAAAAGCGGCATGTGCCTCTGCACACATTTTCTCACAATTCTTGTTTTGATAAGGCTTACTGTAGCATTTTTTGAACCTAAAAAAAATGGCCAAAAAAATAAAAATAAAAACCAACCCACATTCAAATCTCTTCCCCAAGATGTTAAACTATATGAGAAATCATCAAGAAACAAATGCTCTTTAATCTTTACCCTAAGAGATTTAGCGTGAATGTTAACTTTCAGTTTTCACTCAGTACTTGTGTTGATTTCAGTTTAATTTTCCTCACTGAGCTCTTTTCAGAATTTTGTAACCAAAACTTGCTGCTTCATGAGGAACTCACTAGAAATGAGAGTGCAGACAGGGACTATTAGTCAGGTATGGAAATTCAATTCCTTCGAGTGTGATCCTCCAGCTTAAACTAGCTAATCGCAGACATTGTGAAACTGCAAAAAAGGCAATTTCCAGATATGCCCTTTTCTGCAGGGTGAGCTGCCAAATACTTTCAAAAGGGAACTACAGTAGCTGCAAGAATTAACTGCAGAGTCATGCAGGCTGCTAAGCGGGGTGCAGTAGGCTGAGAGGGAAGCAGACTCTTATATAATTCAAATGCAGCAAAGGAGTGAGAAATAGCAGACAATGAAGTTTTTCCCACATTATCACCACACTGCGGGTGTCTTCTCCTTATCAGAGCTGCCAAAGCAATACAATTCAAGAACTCAAATCCATTTTTCTATTAAAAGGATTCTATTTGACAGATCCATCTCCTGGCAGTTTAACTATTGAAAGAGAAAAGGGTGTAGGCAGTGAGGCAAACCAAGCCAAAACAAGAAACCTACAACAGATGTGAAAGCATATACAGTAGTTGTGAGTAATAAAAAAAAACAATGAAGAAGTTAAAGGAAGGCTTTCTGAGGATGTTTGGTAGATTTGGGGACAGGGAGTGTTTTTAAGGGTCTGGTGGCAACTTCTCTGGAGCACAAGCCTTGTGGCCATCTGAAATGCTTGGCCAAAATAAGCCACAGCAGATCCAACTTCTCCCAGCAGATCAAAGCAGAAGAGCTGGCCTATATTTGCCACTTCAGATAGGCCATGCCATGCATAGCAAAGTCTGAGAAAGAAAAAAAGAGGAATAATCTGTGTAAAGGCAAACATAGTTTTCTTCCACACATCTTCATGAAAAGGAAATTACAGGAATTCATCCAAATCAAATACCTCAGCCATCCTGAAGGTACTCTCAGATAATCTTAACTCTGAATGCTACCTCTTCCTTGTGAAAGAATTTTGTTCAATTTCTGGAAGTGGCTGGAGAAGAAAATGAGGAGCTGTCTTTTATTTGTGTTCCCAGGCATAACAATAATGCCGTATTCCTGAGATCTGGATGTGACAAACACGTACATTACAGTAGGAGGTGATCACGTGATTACAAGAACTAAGGTTTTCCTCAGGGGAAGGTGTAGATAATTAGATAACAAGGGCCATCTTCAGATGTCCTGCAACCTAGAAGCATGCCAAATTATTTTAGCAAAAAACATGTTCAAAATGGGATATAGTCACTGTCCTAAACAGATCAATTAATCCTTCTCTGGCTTATTGTAGGCTGGATTTCAGAACAGGGGTCCCTGGGGAGTGAAAAGAACAGTTCAGCATTGTTCTCTGTAAAACCATAAACCTTATTTGAGTGCAAAAAGAAGAAAAATCTTCCCAGAGTCTTTTCCTGGAGCCAGTCTTTTCCTGCTTATGAAACACACTTGAATAAAACATAGCTAAGAGATTCTTTTACAAAGATGAAATTTCTGCTCTGTCAGTACTGTTCCAGAGGTTTACCTGTCATTGTAAATTAAGGTTAGTGTCATCATGTTACCTATCTTTTAAGGACACACATAGAGGAAATATTACCAGTATGAACCTTCTCTTTTTAAAGGTATCACTTGGTAACAAACAATTGTGCTGATAATATTCTCTCTATTTGGAGAGGGTGACAGTAGTGAAGGACAGTGACCTACCAGCAGGCTCATCTGTTCAAGAGCAGATAAAGGTCACATCACCACTTTTATCACCACTTCTCAGTTCCCAGCTTCCTAACAGAGCTCCTGGTCTAGTGATACGAATGCTGTTGCTGCCTGCTCTTCTACCACTTCCTCAGCAATATGTTGCATGATATTTTTAGGGTGGATGTGAATGAACTGTAGCCATCCCACTCTGAATATCAGCATATGTTCAAGCTGCCTTTCACTAGGCACAAGCTGACTTTTGTATCATACTGCATGCTCATTGCTTCTTGCATTCCTTCTTTTTGAAGAGAGCTATTTTCACAGATGGTGAATTAAATAATTCACTAGACAGCAGCGGCATTTTGTTTAGATTTCATTTGATCATTTTTAGGGAGCCCTCTGTATAGATGAAGGGTTATGTCTTCTAGCTATGCCAGTAAGTAATCTCCTCTGATTACTTTGCAGCCTTTCAGGAGTGAAAGGAAGTCAGGTGACAAGGGAATCCACACAATAAGTGCTATTTCTAGATCCTGTAGATTTCAAAGCATACACCCACCTCATTTAAAGCCAGTAGAAATCTTGACTGTGGGTTTTAGGTATCATTAAATAGAAGAAAAAGGGGTAGATTTCATTCCTGAATACAGCAGTATATTCCTGTCTCATAAAGGGTAATTCCAGATTTTTTTAGTATATTGAAGGATAGGTTGGGGTTTGATCTGGTTTATTGCAAAATCTGTTTATTTTACCCACAGTCAAGATCTGGACATATAATTTTTACATATTTCAGGTATTTTCCTAAGAATTCACCCTCCCCGTCCCATCCCCCTTTATTTTTTCTTTCCATTAACTTGAGGACTTGGGTGATTTTTATCTAGCTAGAGAGATAGCTAGATAGATATCTGATTTATTTGGGGAATTAGGCATATTCTTTCATCTTTCACCACAAATAGACAATATAGATGTTGGCCAAAATTTGCATTGACAAAAATGCCTGTGATAAAGGATTTGAAAAATAGCTTGTGAAATGATCCAGTTAATAGAAATACATCTAAGGATAATCAAACATGCTAATGAGAATGGTGTTCATAAACATTATCGTATAAAGACAGGGCACGAAACATGACCACCTTATGAGGGCTACAAATAGTTTACTGACAGAGGGCAGATGTACACTAGTGAACCAGCCTAGAAAGAGGCTGCAGCACTGATCATGGTTCTGACAGAGTACATATCACAGAAGCTAGCATAAATTGTTTTTTAAAATGTTCTGTTTGATTAGTTTTTGTGCTACTATCAAAATTTATGTCATCAAATTATGTCAGAATGAACTGACTTACCATGAAGACGAAAAGGTTGACGTGTATGTTAATCATAGATTGAGCTTGTAATCCATTAAGGATATATATTTCCTTAATTGCACATATTCCCAAGTGATGGAAAAAATATTTAGGAGATTTTTTCAGAAGTATTCTGGAGGTTTTGATAACTTATTAAAGATGATTTTAATCTATCTTGCTTCATATTATGGGCACATTTTTCACTCTGCAAGTGAGGAGGAGGGAAAATTCTCATTTTTATTTAATTTTCTAAAGGTCAGAAGAAAAGGTTATGCTTCAGAAGATGAATCTTTCAGATAGAAAAAAAATGAAAGAGAGAAGAGGAGGATGTGGCATATTGTTGCTTTAGCAATTATTTCATAATTTATTTATTCTGTTTTGCTACAGTAGAATGTTGTCCTTATAAAATACTGGCAAATTTAGAAATTGGAAGTAGTTATCAAAAAAAAAAAAAAAAAAAAAGACTGCGACGACAGATGACAGAGCAAGCTTTCCTAATACGTGTACATGATGATGCATCTCCTATATGACCCCACAAATAAATGGTTTATTTACTAATTTCTTGCCATATCTGCTGAATGGATAAAGGCATAAAGGAAGAAAATAGTTCTGTGAAGAAGAGAAGGGGCTGTCCAAACCTCTAATTTTGTGACATGCTTTGTGAGCTCTTTAAGATTGCTTCCCAAAAGTGCTATAGAACCACCTTAGCTTCATTCAAGGAACTGTAGCTTGAACAATTGATTTGTGAAGTCTTTAATTTAATTTCTGAGAAATAATCGTATCTACAATGGTGTTTTTGGTGGCAGTTTTGATGGTTTTCCCAAGGGAAAGGTTGTTTGCATTTATTGGTATTTACTAATATGATCTCAGTATCCACAATCATGTCATTAAGAGGTCATTTCAATTATAGTATTCTCAAAGCATTCTAAAATAAAATGTAGCAAACCTTTCATCTCTAATACATTATGAATGACAGGGAAATCTGCCAATATTTCTCATAATTAGGTTATTATTTAGGCCCAGTCTTAATATTGTTTCTCGTCCAACAGTTTTTTTCAAACTACTCAGTTGACACAAGATGGACATTCTGTAGTAAATGACAATCTGCTACCATTTTGCTTTTATTTGTTATTCTGTGGAGATGTAGCCTGTCTGGTCAATATGACAGTCATTGCAAAGTGCAGAAACTCAGTTCCACTGTATCTACTAAATTGAACAACATGAGGTTCACTACCATTAGCATTTTGAACAAACCCAAAATAATAATGCTTAGATTTTGAAATTTTGAAATACATGCTAACATTACAAATACTAAGTTGCAACCACATAGGAATGAATAGAAAGAACAAAGCTAGCTACACTGAATTCCCATGGCAGAGTTAAAGCCATGCACATATCAATAAACTATCATACTGAAATTAAAAAAAAAAAAAAAAGCCATCCCACCATTGTCTGACTCCTCCCTGAGTCATTTTTACAAATTTACTAATGAGTGTAGAGTTATAACAAAAAGAACTAACTCAGAAGAAGAAGTCAAACTAAGAGACAAGTATGGGAGGATTATTCATGAAATAACAAGGCAATGTAATATAAATTTATAAAGAGAAATATGAATTTCAACTAACACATTTTTAACTTGAGTAAGCACGCTGTCGCAAGATCCTGTCCAGGTAAGAAAAACCTTAAAGCTTTACTACTGAAAAGAAAAAGTAACAACAGATGAAACTTTCAGAATTAACAAATTAAACACTGTCAGTTAAAATTTGCAGAAATAACAGCAGAAATGAGATATTCCAAAAAATTTGCCTAGCTTTCCTTTACTATACTTGTCCATGATACATGTGGCTGCAGTTCTTTCTGTTCCTTAAAGTGATGTGATTTGACCAGTTTAGTCATGCAGAAACTCCTCATGATCAGTTGCAAAATACTACTTTCCAAATGGCAATTTATTCTGTAGATATCTTAAGTAGCAGATGAGTCACTTGTTAGAAGCACCCTCTTTTGATCCTATATGGAGACAATGTTGACACAATCCTTCATGTTTTTTTTTTCATGTGAATATTATCCTTTTCCATTCATTGATGCTATTCTACTTTGTTGAACATGTATGTGTCATTATTATTCTTATATACCGCGTCTCCTTACCCATAATGAATAAAGCGAAAATAACTGGGGCAAGTAAAGATGATGAATTAAATGTCTTCTACCTTCCTGCATTTAGATCTCTTAATCTTGACTCTCTTCAGAGACTGTAGGCTTTAGCACCTGATTCAAGGGAATTCTGATCTTGACAGAAGTCTGTAGGAAACCTACAATATAATTGCATTTTAAGAGGTAGATAACAGCCATGTGAAGAGTTCCCACATAATTCTCAAACACACTTATCTGGTGAACATTATTTCAATTGTTAAAAGGAATAATTACCAAGAGAGGTTACATGTCTGTCAATTTATCTGTGGGATAAAGTAATCTGTAGGTAAACTCAAGTAAGCTTCACTTGCTCTGAAAGAATTAGACTAGTAAAGGTAAATTCTTTGTCCATTTAAAGGTTAAAAATGTAGGCAATTAAATTACATATTTAGATGTTTGAAGCTGGAAAGTCACACTTAAATTTCAAAAGTTCCCCTAAACGTCTCTCCTTTAGCTTGTATATATAACCAGAGATTTAAGTCATGAAAGTTAACAGGAAAATTCTAAAAGTGTCACATAGAATTTAAGGGACTAAACAAGCCCATTGTCTTCATTGAGATTTAAGCCTATTCTTTTGGGGGGGATTCGCTTTGTGTTTCTAATCTCATCATCACTTAACTTTCCATCTGAATAAAAAGTCTTTTTAAGATTGGTGATGTTATGGCCAGGATCATGTGTGGTCCAGAAGAGGGATAAGGAATGACATCACTATGGCGTGCTGCCTGGAGAATACACTCTACATGAGTTAGTGCAAATGAGCAAGCAACAGGACCAGCTACCCTCTCCTTGGAAAAAAAAATGAACATGTCAAAATTGTGATTGTAGAAAAGGGAGAGGAAAATATATTGGGGAAAATGAAATGAAATGAAATAAATAAAATTAAAATAAAATAAAATAAAAAACAGTAAAAACAATAAAAGCAATAAAATTTAAAAAATAATAATAAAAAGGCTCACAGATTGAGATAAGGACAGGGAGATCACTCAACAATTATCATCATGGGTAAAACAGACTCAGCACAGGAACATTAAAATAATTTATTGCCTATTAATAACAAGGTAGAGAAATGAAAAACTAAAAGCAAACTAAAAACACCTTCCAGCCATCCATCATCTTCTACACTTTACTCTCCCCCTATCCTCCCGCATGCCAAGTGGTGCAGGGGAATGGGGAATGGGGGATGCAGTCAGTCCATGATACTTTATCTCCGCTGCTTCTTCACAGTCACTCTCTGCCTCTGCTCCACATGGGGTCCCTCCCATGGGATGCTGTCCTTCCCAAACTGAGCCTGCATGGGTTCTTGAATGCAGCAGCTCTTCAAGAACTGCTCCCACATGGCTCCGTACCACAGGGTCCGTTCCCCAGGAGCAAACTGCTCCAGCACGGGTCCCCCATGGGTGGCAGCTCCCCCCAGACTCCCTGCTACTGCATGGCCTCCTCTCCACAGACTGCAGCTCTGGCCCAGGGCCTGTTCCTGTGGAGGCTCTCCATGGGCCACAGCCTCCTCCAGGCCACATCCACCTGCTTCATCAGGGGCTCCTCCATGGGCTGCAGCACGGAGATCTGCTCCATGTGGGACCCATGGGCTGCAGGGGGACAGCCTGGTCCACCAGGGGCCTCTCCACAGGCCACAGGGGAACTGCTGCTGTGTGCCTGGAGCACCTCCTACCCTCCTGCTGCACTGACCTTGGGGGCTGCAGGGCTGGTTCTCATTCCTCACTCTCCCAGCTGCTGTTGTACTGCATTTTTTTTTCCCTTAATTCTACACTCTGAGGTACAACCAACATTACTTTTTGGCCTGTCTCTGGCCAGCAGCAGGTCCCTTTGGAGCTGGCTGAAATTGGCCCTTATCAAACATGGGGCATGTTATAAATTCCGAGTCAATTTAGCTTTATATTTAGATTTATTTATGGGGTCAATAAAAGGCAAGTAAACAGCACTGGGTGTGAGGGGAGTCTGGACTCCTGCAACACACTCACATGTAACATCAGGTGGCTGTTTTTTATATCCTAGGCTAATACATATTCATTACTACTTCTAGAAAAGGCAGGGTTTAGTTCCCAGAATCTGAACCCTCCCACTGGCGCTTGTGTATCCGTCTCCGGTGGTCCCTCTGAGGGTCTCTCATGCTGAAGGCTCATAGTCTTCCTCCCAGGCTTTTTCCTTGTCCTTCTCCTTTGTCCATCTTGGCCGCATATCAGAGACTTGCGTAGTGTCCCATGCAATAGTCACAATAGTTAGCAGTTATTCTGAAACCCCCCAGATATCAGAGACTCAAGGTTTGCCCTTCAAGCCCTCTATTGACAAGAATTGCTGAAACATTCCTTACAGGGCAGCTTCTATACTCTTCTCACAGAAGCCAGCCCTGCAGGCTCCCACTACCAAAACCTGCCACGTAAACCCAATACAGTTACTGATCCTGTCTCAACTGTTTCAATGGGTTTTACTTGTCTAAACAACAAAGGATTGCATGTGAACATCTGTCATTATTTCTCTGCAGTATCAATCAGAAAATGTTTTGAGTCTAGCTTTCCGCCATGCCATCTTAATTAAACTTCAATTAGGAGGATCTTTGGTGACATTATTTGTCAGGTTGATCTTTACATTAGTTCATTTTTTAGTTTTATTAAGAGTAGATAATGGTAAACCTGATATAATTGAGTCACTTATCTGGGGAGCTTCTGCCATCCTGTTAATACTTGTCACTTTGGATGCAGTAAAAGGCCCACATTGAATCCATTTGAGTTTCTTAAGTCCAATAGAATGTCTCAAGATTTTGTTCTAGGCTTACATCCTTTTATGTTTTACATATACTGAGTGCCATTTGGCTTGCAAAACTTCAATATTTTCATCTGTTGTAAGAAATATTTTTATTTTAAGGGTTCAAAATTCCTTGAGACAAAGCATGCACTAACACTATCCTATGTTTCATTTCTGTTCAGGAAAGTTAACTTTACTCATCTTTGCTTTCCATTGGTACGAACTCATGGGATAAAGTCTATAAAACAATGCCCGTTGGGAAATATAAATAGGCAAATGTTTTACAGAAACACAAGTGAATATAGCTCATTGAACTGTGTTAAATTCCAGCCTGATCTTTCCCATTATGTTGAACTAGTCATTTTTTTCTGGGTTGTGATAACACCCCAGAGAGTTGAGGAAGACCTTCCTGCATCTTTTTCTTAAAGAGTGATAAAATGATAACAAGGTTTTCCAGCAAAGCTAAATTTTATTAAACAAGATAATTTTCCAATGGAGAAAAATCATATTTTCTGGGTGAAAGAATATATTCAGGCTTAAAATGCACATCATGCTTCCCTTCGGACCGTATTCTCAAAGATGTTCTCTGTCAAGTCTTGCTCACTTTAATGGGCCACAAACCTTCCATATATCTTTCTGTAACATAGGAAAATAATCTCTTTTCTATAAATTTAGCTCAGTTTTATCTGATGTTTACCTCTGCCACTCCTTCACGGTTACTCCCTGCCCCTGCTCCAATGTGGGTTCCTTCCCATGGGATGCTGTCATTCCCAAACTGATCCTATGTGGTTTCCCATAGGATCAAGGAACCTATGTGGTTTCCCATAGGATCAGAAGTTCTTCAGGAACTGTTCTGTGTGATGAATCATTTTACCATATAAGGTTGGCCAAGTAATACCTTTCTCCTGTGCTTGTTTGATGAACTTGCTGAGTTCTGTTAGTAAGTCAGCCACATGTTCGGATCCACTGTCAAGGAATATAATGTGACTTGGGAATGTGTACATTTATTGGAAATATTCCTAAGTTAAAAATGTTGTAGCAGGACATCGGTGACAAAAATACAATTCAATTAACATTCCACCTCAGTGAGACATCCCAAATGTAATATAAGAATTCCAACTTTCAGTCCATTACGATAAGAATTTTCTGGTTCCTCCTAAAATACCAAATTTTGATAATATATCTGTTATTTTGAGCTCTACTTATTTCATCTGTCTGTGTCTTAGTTTTCATATGCC